>NC_136423.1:20217500-21417500 GCF_052625555.1 Lactuca saligna | reverse complement strand
TCATCTTTGCCTCATGTTGAGCTCATTCTGATCAAAGATGTGCTACAGACTCTTGAGATCTGTTTATACTACACACTTTGTTCCGTAAAGGGAATGATGCCAAATCCTTAGGAAAAATACTACCGCTCCCAAATCTAGGTCGTCGGTGGTGTAGTTGTTCTCATGCACCTTAAGTTGTCTTGAGGCGTAGGCTATGATCTTCTTCATTTGCATCAACATACACCCTAACCCCTGATGTGAAGCATCATAATATACTACGAAGTCATCATTTCCTTCTAGAAAGGATAACATTAGTGCACTACACATCATGTCCTTCAGCTTTTGGAAAGTTGTTTCATGCTGGTCTCCCCAAATGAAATTTACTTCTTCTTGGGTTAATGTTATGATGCTTTTGGTTATACGAGAGAAATTTTCTATAAATCTCTAGTAATACACATGCAGTCCTAAAAATTGATGCACCTCTATAGGCATTTTGGGCGCTTCCCTATTCTTCACCGCTTCTATCTTGGAAGGGTCGACATGAAGTCCTTTGCTGCTTACTACAAGCCTAATAAAGTGTACTTCTCTTATCCAAAATTCACACTTAGAGAATTTTATGTAGAGCTTTTCTTTCCATAACAACCCCAAGATCACTCGAAAGTGCTTCCCATGCTCTTCCTTGGTTCGTGAGTATACCAGAATATCGTCAATGAATACAATCACAAATTTATCCATGTAGGGTTTGCACACTTGATTCAGAAGATCCATAAGGACAAATGGGGTACTAGCTACACTTGAAAACTATAAGCACAAAGATTAGTGAGTTCCCCCATCATACAACATACCATACATAACACATACTATTTACACATATCTAGGTACTAGCTACCCTTTCGGTCCTATCGACCGGTACCTTGACTAGCATATCAGGGTGTTGGCCTATCCCTTCGGTTCTATCGATCAATACCTTGCCTAACATATCAGGATGCTGGATTACTCCTTCGGTCATGTTGATCGTTACCTTACCTAGCATATCAGGGTGCTAGCCTACCCCTTCGGTTCTATCGACCGGTAACCGGGGACTATTTCAGCCCCTCCTACTACCACATAATATCATAGCACATAAGTTAAAATCTTTCTAGCATAGTTGGGTACTGAACTACCCCTTCGGTTCTAACGACCGGTAATCGGGGACTATATCCCCTATTACCACTATCACATAACATCATATCATGCTAGTACATAAAACATATAAGGTAGTTGCAAACCTAGATAATTATCACAAAGACAATCATCCCTAATATAACTCTTACTAGTGGGCTGGCCTTGGTGCCTTAGACCCACTTTTACTGGATGGTAACTCACCTCAGTATCATGTAGTAGTTGAACTGTCCTTGGTGCTGGGATCAACTCCTTTCAAACTCCTACACATAACAATCTTCCTTAATTACCCTTTCATACTCATAGCCCTTTAAAGGGTCAACTTAGATCAAAGTCAAAATCAAGGTCAACACCCTAGTCAAAGTCAACATCAGGTTGACTCAACTCGCTGAGTTGGTCCACCAACTCATCAAGTTCCATAATCCACAAAATTCTGGAACTTTGATCCTACTCGTCAAGTCTTTCAGAAGCTTGTCGAGTTCCTTCCTACATAGTGGGGACTTTTTACTCCTAACTCGTTGAGTTCTCCTTTCACTCGTCGAGATCTCATTCATACAGAATCAGGACCTTTTGCTCATGAATCGTCGAGTTCATCCTTGAACTCGTCGACTCCTGCTTCATATCAGTTAGGACGTTTAGCCCTTGACTCACCGAGTTCTTCCATGAACTCATCGAGTTCGTCTTTATATTAGTCGGGACATTTTGCTTTTAAGGTATAGACTTTATACCTCAAATAAGCTAGGATTGTGACAATACCTCTGGATCTACTTGTTTCCTCTTGATCTCCCAAGCTTCAAAAACACACAAAATCCCTCAAGAATGCCTCTCACACTTACAAAATGCTCTAAGGTTTCAAGTAAGGATTTTCTGGATTAAGGGAGACGATGGAGGCTGAAAATGGAGGCTAGTTAAAGTGTTTAAATAGGGTGCAAACCATAAAATTTAGGGTTTCATTTAGACAACTCTACTTGTCGAGTCGGGGCTTCCGACTCGTCGAGTAGACTCTTCCACCCGCATCCAAGATTCGCCCCTACTCGACGAGTTTAGGGCCTCCAACTCGTTGAGTCCCATAATAAAATGCATAATTCTTATTTAAAATACGTACCAAGAATCAGTCATTACAATTAAGGGTTCTCCATTTGGTAGGGGTAGACATAAGGCTTTCTCATAGAGCAACACCTCAACGTGGTTAAAGGATAACCAATCCATATGTAACACCCAAAATTTTCTAAACAGTTTTTACATTTTCCAAAAACATACTTTCATTCATAAATATTATAAAAATGTCATTGTATCATATAACAACCATAGAAACACAACCCAAGATGATAATACATAAAAACTCCTCGTGTGTGTACTGATCAAGTCGGCGCCTTCCCACGATCCTCACTGGTACCTGAAATACATAACACAACATTGTAAGCATAAATGCTTAGTGAGTTCCCCAAAATACCACATATAACACATAGTATCCATTCGAGGCTATAACCTTGTGGACCCTCTGGTCCTAACTCTGTGAACCTTCCGGTTCTAACTCTGTAAACTCTGGAACATACACAACATAAATCACATAGAAATAATGCAGTGCATCACAATCACATAAATAGCATACAAGATACTCTGTCGTATAACTCTAATTACCACTCTAGGTAAAGTATAGTGAGAAGACTCACCTCGGGTATCTCAGATAATCTTGCACTCGAACACACTGGTCTAGCCCCCGCCTAAACGCATAACAACACTCTCAAATAAATAATGGCTCTCAAAGGCTAGATTAAATCCACTCTACAATTCCACAGAAGGGTAAAAATACCATTTTACCCCTCCCTGACCCTAAAAGTCCAATGGTTGACCAAAACCCTAAAATTCAACGGAAGTCAACAGAAGGCAGTACGTGGTGCGTACCTTCTCTGTACGCGGGGCATACGCAGGCGAGTCACAAACGGGGTGTCAAGCCCTTACGCTGCGCGTACTGAGAGTTACGCCCAGTGTAAGTCTCAGTTTCAGCCTTTCGTTGGTTTTTGGTCTTAAACGGTTAAGACACTCATTCAACTTCTAGATCTGACTCTTTCTAGACCTCTTATCCCATAAATTTGGAACCTTTAAGCCTTTGCATGGATTTAAAGGTCCCTACACCCTCTAACACTTTTCCTTCCTCCTCAAAAGGATTATATCTCATGCATGGCTCAATATCCACGTCCAAGATTGCATTTTTATGAACATACAACTCTTATAGTCCTGAAATATGATAGATCCAGGCCAATGGAGACCATTTACTCATAAAGTCTCCATATTGGGACTAAAAACCCTAGAAATTGGTCCAAGAAGCACACCACACAAATGACAAGTCAAGATTTGAGCTTTTTACCTCAGGAAGAAGCTCCAACCTCTGAAAAGCTCGGATCTACTCGTGACCACAACTCCTAGCCTCCAAAATGGCATCTTCTTCTCTTCCACCACCTTGAAATGACACTTTGAAGCTTAGAACACCAACACACTAGTTAGAAACGAAGGAGGACTCTCTACTAGGGTTTCACTCTCTGAAATCGGGCTGAGGTCAAGGCCATAACATTCCTTTTATAGTGCACAAGCCCAAAATTAGGGTTTACACCTGGGCTCGCTAAGCCCAAAGTAACCCTGGGAACGCCCAGTGTACCCAGACGAGTCTGCGTCCAAATTAAGCGCGCGAGTATGCGCAGCGTACTCTTCAGTACGCCCAGTGTACTCACAAGCCTAACAATTCATTTAAGGGGCGTAACTTGACTACCTGGGAAAAGGAGAAGGGTTTAAGAGACTCACCTGAATTCGGGATGTTGCAATTCTGCCCCACTAGAACCAGACTTCGCCCTCGAAGTCTCATACTGCAAACAACTCCGGATGTTGCTTTCGAATCTCTGACTCCGGCTCCTAAGTCAACTCGGACCCTCTCTGATGTTGCCACTGGACTTGAACAATAGGCACCTCCTTGTTCCTCAGAATATTGACCTTCCAATGTAAGATCACGATCGGTCTCTCAACATAATTTAGGGTCGCATCCACCTGAATATCCTCCAACGGTACCACTGTCGTCTCGTAGTCAATACACTTCCTCAGTTGAGACACATGGAAGGTATGATGAATTTAGCTCAACTCTACATGTAGCTCCAAACAATATGCTACCTTGCCCACCCTCGCGGACACTCTGAATGGACCAATGTACCGGGGCCCCATCTTGCCCCTCTTCCTGAACCGGATCACTCATTTCCAAGGAGACACCTTCAGGAGTACAAAATCTCCGACCTGAAACTCGAGTTCGGATCGTCGCCTATCTGCGTAACTCTTCTGGCGACTCTGAGCTGTTAACAATCTCTATCTGACCTGTTGTATCTGCTCTGTCGTCTGAATTACTAACTTAGTGCCACCCAACACTCGTTGCCCGACCTCTCCCCAGCAGATGGGAGTCCGACACCTCCGCCTATACAATAACTCAAAGGGAGGCATACCGATACTCGAATGGTGGCTGTTGTTACAAGAAAACTTAGCCAAAGGTAGATACGTGTCCCAACTCCCTCCGAAGTCCAACACACATGCCCGAAGCATGTCCTCAAGTGTCTAAATCATCCGCTCACTATGTCCGTTCCTCTGTGGGTGGTAAGCGGTACAATGCAGCCTAGTACCCAACTCCTCATGGAACTTCTTCCAGAACCTGGAAGTGAAACGCAGATCTCGATCTGATACAATCGAGATCGGTATACCATGCCGCGATACCACCTCCCTCACATACACCTCTACCAGCCTCTCTGCGGAAGAGCTCTCACTGTTAGCAAGAAAATGAGCGCTCTTCGTCAGCCGGCCGACGATCACCCAAATTGCATCGATGCCTCTCGCAATCCTCCAAAATTTGGTGATAAAATCCATGGAAATTTGTTCCCACTTCCATTGGGGAACCTCAAGTGGCTGCAGCTTGCCATGCAGACACTGGTGCTCGGCCTTAACCCTACGACAGATCAAGAACCTCTCTACAAACCACGCCACGTCCCTCTTCATACAGGGCCACCAATAGTCTCTTTTCAGGTCCAAATACATCTTAGTGGCCGCGAGATGGATCGAAAACCTCGACCTGTGTGCCTCCTCCATCAAAATGACACGTGCCCCGCCCTTAAATGGCACCCAAATCCGGCCCTGGAAGGTTATAAACCCCAACTATCATCAATGAACTCAGATATCTGTCCGATCACCCGCTCTCAATTGCGGTTCTCTGGTCTCATGGCCTCTACCTGGTCCTCCCGAATGGTGTCCAACACTGGGGTCATCACTGTCAACCTCAAACAAACATCTCATAAAGTGGCACCCTCTGACCTACGACTCAAGGCATCGGCTACCACGTTATCCTTGCCTGGGTGGTACATGATCTCACACTCATAATCCTTTACCACATCCAACCACCTCCTCTGACGCATGTTCAGGTTGGGCTGATCCATCAGATACTTCAAGCTCTTGTGGTCCGTATATATAATACACCGAACCCCATAAAAATAGTGACACCAAATCTTGAGGGCGAAAACCACAGCTCCCAACTCCAGATCATGGGTAGGTGTAACGCCTGTGTTTCTGGGCTTATCATTAATAGCGATGTAATAGTCTAGGTTAACCTTTGTAACCCATCTTGAAATAATAAAGATGTATTATTTGAGTATTATGTGTTTTGTGCTTAATTGTGTGTCTTAATTGAATTAAGAACGAAAATAAGCATCAAAATAAAATGTTAGATAAATCCGATATATAGATAATGTTTTAGTAGTTGAAATGAGGTTTCTGAATATATAAAGAATGCCGAAATCCGAGTTATAACGAAGAAGTTATGACCTGTCGAAGTTTCGCGACAAAACCGGCAACGCTGAATGATGTAAAAAGTGAAATTTACGTTAGAGCAGTTTTTAGCCGACACAATCTAAACGAAAATCGAATATTTCGTCAATGGTAGTGCAACGGTAAAATGACAGACGAAAACGGACGTCGGATGAAGAAGTTATGAATTTATAACGGAGTTTTCCTATCCCAGCCCACTAAAAATAGATAATAAAAATAAAATCAAAATTAGCTGACAGAGTCTAAATGAAAGTTGTAGAGCGTAGTCTCACCTACGAATGGATATAAAGAACGTCAAAAACGGAGTTCGTATGAAAAAGATATAAATTTATGAAGTTTTTAAATAATTAATATATATTTAGCTAAATTATTATTTCGGATAATATCCGAATCCAAGGAGTCACCGATCCAATCCGCAGGGTACACCCAGCGTACCTAAGTGTATGGCCCACGTACTTTGATCTTTCACGGTCCGGAGGAGGCCACGATCCACCACCCAAAGCTCGACACGTGGAGGGCTGAACCGAACTTCTCCCCGTGTAGTGCCTCGTACGCCCAGCGTACGTGCGAGGCTCATCCTCTATAAAAGGCATGCGAGGGCAGTCGAGATCTTTTGCTCCATTCTTTCTTTATTTTGCATTTTCGCCCTATTTTATGTGCTAGAAATATCCCAAAGCCCCAGTATTAATCCCGAGCTCCGAAGCAAGTCTTGAAGCCCCGAAGATCCCGAGAAGTGCAATTCCCGAGCCGAAGCTTTGCCCGCGAGAAGCTCGATTTTTTTGAAGATCTTCCGGATCTACCGAAGAATACTACTTCTACAAGTTGTAGTGCTGTCTGATCATCTTCTGATCAAGTGAGTGTGTAGTTACTTTCTTCTAACGCATAATAATGAAGTATTTTATACGAAATACGTGTTATGTTTATATTTTGTTGTTATATGTGTGAATGTATATTTACTTTCATCTATCTCATAGACATGATTTATTCTCTATGAAATGCGTGTTATGTGTATGTGTCTCATCTGTTGTTTGGAATATGTATTGAATGAGAATGCTATACAGGTTTTAAACTATGTATAAAAATATATATTTTTATCTACTAATATATTGGGTAGAACATTGGTAGATAGTTGATGTGTGATAAACAGATGAGAGGCCTCGATGTTGTTGTTGAACTAGTCTTCTAGCGGAGTATGGATGAAGACCACAGACTCTTTCTAGACAGTCCAGTAGAACGCTAGCAGGTTCATAAAATGCGTGTTATGTGTATGTGTCTCATGGTTGCCTTTAGGACATATATTGTTGAGGAAACCCTTTAGCAGTAATGTCCATCCCGATGAAAATCCTAGATTAGGTCCCTTGAGAAAGATGTTGTTTTAGGGACGTAAAGTGAGGATAACGGGAATGGGTAATCGGGTTATTGTTGGTTGGTGAAATTAAATTAATTTATTTATTGTGGGTTGAAAACCCTTTATGCTAACCAGGCTCTCAAGCCTGACTCACTCAGTTTTATTTGTATTACAGGAAGTGGCACAAGGGCATAAGATGGATGAATCATCAAGTTGTTTTGTTTACAAGTCTATATATGTATATATTCGTTGATTGACTTGTAATGTTATCGTTTATGCTTTGTGGTCTGTATCGGAACATGACATCCCGAGTTTTGATTATATAATGAAAATACATTTCTTTATGAAATGCTTTTGTAAATATTATTTTATCATACTTTGTTTTTGGGAAAAAATTCTGCAACTCATTCAAATCAAAAGGATTTACTCTAAAATTATTTTAAAAGCATAAATGAAACCGGTCTTTTCTGGCTGTGATTTTGGGGATGTCACAGTTGGTATCAGAGCATTAGTTTAAGCAAACTAGGAATTTGTAGGGTTTCTAGACTTAAACTTAGAATGCTAAGTGGAGATTGTGAGATGTGTGTTTGTTATATTATAGACATGAGCACCAGTTTATTTTCGGAGATGCCTAAAATGCTTTTATGTGCTAAATGTTATATATTGCCATATATGATTTTTTTTGTTCGGATATATGGTCTGTTGCCGACCGGAATTGGAAACCTTATGTGTGTAGGATTCTAAGCATACATCTACGGTATTAGAACTAACATGTAAACGTTTCGGAGTGATAAGGATGATTTCAATATCTATCATGAATGAGGATCTAATTTCACCTTATTCGGTGTATAGATCAAAAATGGTGAGAACAAGAAGTGGAGTTGGGAATGCGGATGAAAACAGGAATCCACCACCAGTGATTGAGCAAATACCTGTCGTAGCAGCACCACTAGAGCCGATGACAATAGCGGGTGTACAAATGATGATTCAGACGATGCTGGATCGTCAGATGGAGGAAACTAGACGTCTGCTTAGGCAGAATCGTGAAGAATTGTCAATTCACGTCGATGAGCCCAAAGTAAATGGAGGGTATTCTGAAGGAGGAAACTTTAGTGGGATCATTGGTCAAGACGACCCACCGATAGTTAGGCAGAACAACCAAGATAGAAGGAATGATGGAATGGGATGCAAGTATAAGGATTTTTTGACTTACAAACCATCGACCTTCACTGGAAAGGAGGATCCGATCAGAGTTATGGATTGGATCTCAGAAATGGAGCTAGCCTTCATGACTTGTGGTTGCAGAGGCAAGTTGCAAACTACGTTCGCTGTACGTCAATTTAGGGGTGGAGCTGTTCGTTGGTGGAACACTCTGGGGAAGGCCCTAAGCCCTAATGAGCCACTGCAACTAACATGGGCAGAGTTCTTGGTGCAGTTCAAGTGCAAGTTCTGTTCGGCCCAAAAACTATTGGAGTTGGAGAACAAGTTTATGACATTGACAAACGGTAGCATGTCGGTTGATGAATACACTAACGCCTTCACTGAAAAAATGGAGTTTTCCTTGCGCATTGTTCTAGATGAGCTGGAAAAGGTTGACCGATACGCAAAAGGACTCCCATAGGAGTACGAGGTGCCAGTACGTCAAACACCTACTCGAGAGGCAGCTATTTGGGCTGCCAAGTCTGTTATGGACATGATCAAGGGAAGAACCGCCAGCAAGGTTGAAGTTGGCGAGAAGAGAAAGTTTGAAGGAACTTCAGGTTCCAACAAGAAAACAAGTTCTCGAAGTCTAGTTCGAGAGTAGGTGGATGAGGCGAAGCGAAATGGTGAGACAAATGCAAGAAGAAGCATCATGGGAAAAGTGGCGGGGAAGCCACATGTTTCAAATGTGGAAATCCAGGGCACTATGCCAACGAATGCACCCTCACCAAGAAAGTTTGCTATGGTTGTGGTGAGGAGGGGCACATCTCGAGAGATTGTCCGAAGAGGAGGCAGCAAAACCCAACATTTCCGCCGAAGCCGAAGGCGAGAGCATTCCACATTACGCTGAAAGCTGCTAAAGATGAAGCTGATGTCGCTTCAGGTACCTTTCTCGTAAACAAATTGTCTGCCCAAATTTTATTTGATTCTTGAGCCAACTACTCCTTTATATCGTATGAATTTGGTAGAAAACTAGCTTTGCCTGTTGGTAGACTAGATAATGCCTTATTAGTCGAAGTTCCTAGCGGCAAGTTTGTACCTGTTAGCCATCGTATGAAAAACATCTTAATTGACTTGAATATGAATAAGTTACACGAGGAATTAATACCTATCAAACTTAACGGTTTTGGCATTGTGCATGGAATGGATTGGCTTAGCGCCAATGATGCTGATATATTGTGCAAGAAGAAGATAGTCAAAGTAAACCCGCCTGGGAAAGAGACATTTATGGTGTATGGAGATAAACGCGGAGTAAATTCTGGAATCATTTCATTGATGAAAGCCAGAAAGTGTTTGCCCAAAGGATGTACGTCGTATCTAGCATTCGTGATCAATGCTAAGAAGGAGAAAAAGGAGATGTGGAGCATTCCTGTTGTATGTAATTATCCAGAAGTATTTCCCGAAGATCTTCTCGGATTACCACCTGATAGACAAGTGGAGTTTAGAATATACTTGTTACCAGGGACGACACCAATAGCAAAAGCACCTTCCCTATTAACACTGATATGTGTGAAACAAGCTAGTTTTAATCCTACTTTTAGTTAATAAATTAAGCACACAAAGGCAGTGAAGCTGTCTTTTAGTGGTATAGTTGGATAAGTAGGGTGTCGAACTCAGTGAAATTTAACTAAGCAAGTAATAAAAGTAAAAGGTTTTTTCTCTAGTTTTACAAGACTAGAAACTTAAACAAATCACTTAAACACTTAACTAACTAAACAATTAAAGCAAATGACAAATTTACCAAATTTAATAAAGAGTTTCTGTTTATGTTCAACCAATTCACTCCTATGGTTATCTAAATGATAAATTAATTATTTTTGGTTACCAACTATAGTGGTTAGGTTCATATTCATTACTCCTAACCCTTAGACAATTAATCAATTCAAGCAGTGGCCAATTGTTTAAACTAATTAATTCCCTAGTTCAATTGTTTGGATTAAATAAGATTTGTAATTGGTTAATCAAGTTGGTGTTTCAATTAACCTCTTGTTTGTTGGTTTCTCAAACAAGCTTACACATTAGTTTACCCATTCTCTAATTAATCCTAGTTTCATATTCATTATTCCTAAGCATATGATAAAGTGTTCACATAACATATGAGGTTAATAATTAAGAGATGTTCATGCAGCTTAATTACCTTCCAATTAACAGAAAATAGTTGTCATTAATGCATAAGGTTCTATAACAAACTTAATTTAATAGAATCACCAAATAACAATCAATCAAAAAGTATATTCTAAACCATAGGAGTAAATTGGTCTTCCCTAACAGAAACAAAACAAATTTAGTTCATAGTTATAGCAAAAACAAACTCAAAAGCAAATTCAACTAAGCTAAACATACTTGATTCCTAAAGCTAAGTGGAATGAATAACCTAATTGCCTTGATTCTTCAAAGGATTGAAGGTTAGGGTTCCTTAGCTCCTCCAAGGGTTCTTTTTCGCAGGTGCAACTCTCAAAATTGCCAAAAGCCTTTTCCATTCAGATAATGGTTTGATATTTATAATTATCGCAAAACAGGGTGTACTCGGCGAGTAGCAGACCCAACTCGATGAGTAGATGCTTGTTATCCGTCTTATACCAGGAGTCTTGACTTATCTTCTAGAATATTCTAGTGTACTCGCCGAGTAGCCTCGAGAACTCGCCGAGTAGCTAAGATTTTGTCCCTCATTCTTCATTCTTTGGTCTATAATTGCTTCCCCTTGTTTCCTTTCACTCCCAAGCATGTCTTTTGGACTGAAAACAAAATTTAAGCATTATTAAGTACCTTTTGTCCACATTATACACACAATTAGTTAAAAATGAATAAAAATGTATGCTAAATAGATAACTAATTATGCACATATCAAGCACCGATGGAGATGAAGGAGCTGATGATGCAACTTCAGGAGTTATTAGACAAAGGTTTCGTTATACCTAGTTCGTCACCCTGGGGAGCTCCGGTGTTATTCGTAAAGAAGAAAGATGGAAGTATGAGAATGTGCATCGATTATAGAGAGCTGAATAAGGCAACAATAAATAATAGATATCCATTGCTAAGGATTGATGACCTCTTCGATCAACTACAAGATTCAAGTTATTTTTCAAAGATCGACCTAAGGTTAGGATATCATCAGCTGAAGGTGAAAGAGCATGATATAGAGAAGACTGCATTCAGAATGCGATATGGACACTACGAGTTTTCGGTTATGTCGTTTGCACTAACCAATGCTCCAACATCATTCATGGATTTAAGGAATCGGGTTTGTAATTCGTTCCTAGATAAATTTGTGATAGTGTTCGTAGATGAAATTCTGATTTACTCGAAAAGCCAAGAGGAGCATGGTAGACACTTGCGAGAAGTGTTGGAAGTGTTGAAGAAGGAGAAGTTGTATGCAAAGTTCTCTAAATGTCATTTTTGGATTCGAGAAGTCCAATTCTTGGGACAGGTGGTCAACCAAGAAGGGATAATGGTTGATCCAACAAAGATTGAAGTTCTGATGAAGTGGGAACAACCGAAAGGTCCCATGGAGATCTGAAGCCTTTTGGGATTAGCTGGATATTACCGAAAGTTTATCCAAGGCTTTTTTTTCGATCGTTACTCCATTAATAGCTTTGACTCACAAAGGAGTTACTTATGCTTGGAATGATAAGCATAAAGAAGCAGCTATGTGAGGCACCAACTCTTTCTCTACCCGATGGAGTTGAAGACTTCGCTGTTTATAGCGATGCATTTGGGGTTGGATTGGGTTGTGTTTTGACCCAAAGAGATAAGGTGATCGCATATGCATCCTGATAGTTGAAAGAGCATGAAAAGAACTACCCGACTCATGATTTGGATTTGGCAGCGATAGTTTTCGCTCTAAAGATATGGAGGCATTACCTCTATGGCACGAAGTGCAAAATTTTCACTGATCATAAGAGTCTCCAATATCTCTTTAGTCAGAAGGAATTGAATGTGAGGCAACGACGCTGGCTAGAGTTACTTAAGGACTACGACTGTGAGATACTTTACCACCCCGATAAAGCAAATGTTGTCGCTGATGCTCGCAGTCGGAAATTCAATCTTGAAAGGAAGAGACCAAGAGCATTGAGAATTTAAGTTCTCTCGACAATAGTGGAAAGTATAAAGAAAGCTCAAGATGAAGCTTCTGAGAAGAATGACCGAAAGGAAGAACGTTTGGGCAAAACATTGGTGTTCGGTATAAACAGTTATGGACTGAAGGTGTTCCAAGATTGGATTTGGATATCTAAGACAGGAGGAGTCAGAGATCTTCTGATGGAAGAAGCTCATAAGACCATGTAGTCAATTCATCCCAGTAGCACTAAAATGTACACGGACCTGAAACCCTACTACTGGTGGCCGACAATGAAGCATGACGTCGCAAAGTATGTGGCCGAGTGTGTGACTTGTGCGAGAGTAAAGACACAACATCAGAAACCATACCGGAGTTTAGAACCTTTTTCTGTGCCTATGGGTAAGTGGGAAGACATTTCTATGGATTTTTTTTCACTAAACTGCCGAGAACGAAAAGTGATCACGACATGATTTGGGTGGTTGTTGATCGATTCACTAAGAGTGCGCATTTCATAGCAGCCAAGGAGAAATGGTCTATGGATAAGCTTGTGAATTCTTACGTGAAGGAAATTGTGAGGCTTCACGGTGTTCCGTTCACGATTATGTCAAATCGTGACAGTCGTTTCACCTCACGATAAAGTCTACAAGAGGAATTGGGTACCATGTTGTGTTTAAGTACAACTTACCATCCACAGACAGATGGTCAGAGCGAATGAACGATACAAACACTTGAAGATATGCTGAGAGCATGTACCCTGGAATTACAAGGTAATTGGGATGAACATTTACCATTGGTAGAATTTTCCTACAATAATAGTTTCCACTCGAGCATAAAGATGGCACCTTATCAAGCTTTATATGGACAGAAGTGTCGTATGCCGTCTTATTGGCTTGAGATTGGGGAAAAGCAGTTTATAGGACCATAGATAGTCCATCAAACTATTGAAAAGTTGAAAATAATTTGGGAGAAAATGTTAGCAGCTCAGGATCGTCAAAAGAGCTATGCTGACAAGAAAAGAAGACCGATGACCTTTGAAGTTGGAGATTTGGTTTTGCTTAAGGTCTCGCCGTGGAAGAGACTTATTAGATTTGGTAAAAGGGGAAAGTTGAGTCTAAGGTTTATTAGACCGTTTAAAGTTCTTCAGAGGGTTGGGAACCAAGCTTACAAGCTTGAATAACCCGAAGAACTGAATGGTATTCATAACACTTTTCATGTGTGTTATTTTAGGAAGTTACCGGGAGAAGTTCCCGACATGATTCCACTTTCGGAGTTGAGAATTGATGAAAAGAAGAGGTTAATTGAAGAACCAGAGGCAATCGTTGACCGAAAGACTAAGAAGTTACGATGGAAGATGGTTGAGTTAGATCTTGTCCGATGGAAACACACGAACGAGCCAAATTTCACCTGGGAGATGGAGAGTGACATGATGAGTCAATACCCGCATTTGTTTGTTGATGTGTGATTCCGAGGACGGAATCATTCTAAGGTGAAGAGAATTGTAACGTCTGTGTTTCTGGGCTTGTCATTAATAGCGATGTAATAGTCTAGGTTAACATTTGTAACCCGTCTTGAAATAATAAAGATATATTATTTAAGTATTATGTGATTTGTGCTTAATTGTGTGTCTTAATTGAATTAAGAATGAAAATAAGCGTCAAAATAAAATTTTAGATAAAGCCGGTATATATAGATAATGTTGTAGTAGTTGAAATGAGGTTTCCGAATATATAAAGAATGTCGAAATCCGAGTTATAACGAAGAAGTTATGATCTGTCGAAGTTTCGCGACAGAACCGACAACGTTGAATGACGTAAAAAGTGAAATTTACGTTAGAATGGTTTTTAGCCAACACAATCTAAATGAGTATCGAAGATCTCGCCAATGGTAATGCAATGGTAAAAAGACAGACAAAAACGGACGTCAGATGAAGAAGTTATGAATTTATAACGGAGTTTTCTTATCCCGGCTTACTAAAAATAAATAAAAAAAAATAAATTCAAAATTAGCCGATGGAGTTTAAATGAAAGTTGTAGAGCGCAGTCTCACCTACGCGTGGATATAAAGAACGTCAAAAACGGAGTTCGTATGAAGACGATATGAAATTATGAAGCTTTTAAATAATTAATATATATTTATTTAATTATTATTTCGGATAATATCCGAATCCGAGGAGTCACCGATCCAATCCGAAGGGTACGCCCAGCGTACCTAGGTGTATGTCCCACGTACTTCAATCTTTCACGGTTCGGAGGAGGCCACGATCCACCACCCGAATCTCGACACGTGGAGGGTTAATCCGAACTACGCCCCACATAGTGCCTCGTATGCCCAACGTACATGCGAGGCTCGGCCTCTATAAAAGGCATGCGAGGGCAGCCGAGATCTTTTTCTCCATTCTTTCTTTCTCTCGCATTTTTTCCGCGTTTTACGTGCTAGAAATATCCTGAAGCCCCGGTA
This sequence comes from Lactuca saligna, assembly GCF_052625555.1. NCBI lineage: Eukaryota > Viridiplantae > Streptophyta > Magnoliopsida > Asterales > Asteraceae > Lactuca > Lactuca saligna. The sequence goes on along the minus strand of NC_136423.1, from coordinate 21,402,450 downwards.
TTAATCCCGAGCTCCGAAGTAAGTCCCGAAGCCCCGAAGATCCCGAGAAGTGCAATTCCCGAGCCGAAGCTCTGCCCGCGAGAAGCTCGATTTTTGTGATGATCTTCCAGATCTAGCGAAGAATACTAGTTCTACAAGTCGTAGTGCTGTCCGATCATCTTCTGATCAAGTGAGTGTGTAGTTACTTTCTTCTAACGCATAATTATGAAGTATTTTATATGAAATACATGTTATGTGTATATTTTGTTGTTATATGTCTGAATGTATATTCACTTTCTTCTATCTCATAGACATGATTTATTCTCTATGAAATATGTGTTATGTGTATGTGTCTCATCTGTTGTTTGGAATATGTATTGATTGAGAATGTTATACAGGTTTTAAACTATGTATAAAAATATATACTTTTATCTACTAATATGTTGGGTAGAAAATGGGTAGATAGTTGATGTGTGATAAACAGATGAGAGGCCTCGATGTTGTTGTTGACCTAGTCATTTTGCGGAGTATGGATGACGACCACAGACTCTTTCTAGACAGTCTAGTGGAACGCTAGCAGGTTCATAACCTGTAGGTGTTGTGAACGATGTGTTCACCGGTGTACTCTATACCCCTCATGGTTTCCTTTAGGACATCTATTGTTGAGGAAACCCTTTAGCAGTAATGTCCATCCCGATGAAAATCCTAGATTAGGTCCCTTGAGATAGATGTTGTTTTAGGGACGTAAAGTGAGGATAACGGGAATGGGTAATCAGGTTATTGTTGGTTGGTGAAATTAAATTAAATTATTTATTGTGGATTGAAAACCCTTTATGTTCACCAGGCTCCCAAACCTGACCCACTCAGTTTTATTTGTATTACAGGAAGTGGCACAAGGGCATAAGATGGATGAATCATCAAGTTGTTTTGTTAACAAGTCTGTATATGTATATATTCGTTGAATGACTTGTAATGTTATCGTTTATGCTTTATGGTTTGTATCGGAACATGATATCGCGAGTTTTGATTATATAATGAAAATACATTTCTTTATGAAATGCTTTGGTAAATACAATTTTATCATACTTTGTTTTTGGGAACAAATTCCACAACTCTTTCAAATCAAAAGGATTTACTCTGAAATTATATTAAAAACATAAATGAAACCGGTCTTTTCTGGCCGTGATTTTGGCGATGTCACAGTAGGATACCTCGTCTCATGAGGCTTCATCTGCCTCGATGCGTATGCTATCACATGCTATAACGCCCGTAGATCCGGGCTAGTCAATTTAGAGATAATATGGGTCGAAAACGACTTTTTGAAAAAAGATTATTTAGAATAAATAATCTTAACCAAGTTGTAGAATATGTCTCAAGGGTTCTGTACATATAAAGAGCGCCGAAATCCGAGATATAACGAAGAAGTTATGACCCGTCGAAGTTTAGCGACGGAACCGGCATGACACCGCGAATACGTAAATAGTGAATTTATGATAGAGCAAATTTTAGCCTTAGTAATCTAAATGAAAGTCGTAGAATATGTTAACCTGAGAACGTCCATAAAAAGAACACCCAAATCTGACTTCGTATGAGGAAGTTATGATTTTTCGAAGTTTCGGATTAGCAGTATACTGCCAGAAGTTCGAGTATTAGATCGAGCGGTTTTTAGCCGACACAACCTAAATGAGAATCGAAGATCTCGTTATTAGTATCGTAAAAATAAGAAGACAGAAGAAAATGGACATTGTATGAAGAAGTTATGAGATTTTAACAGACCAATCCTGTCCCGGCCTATTAAAAATATAACTTTAAAAATAAAGTCAAAATTAGCCGACAGAGTCTAAACAAAAGTTGTAGAGTACATCTCCTCCTACGTGTGCATATAAAGAACGTCAAAAACGGAGTTCGTATGAACGAGTTACAAATTATAATAGCATATTTACGTATTAAAATAAAGTATAAATAATATATACGTACACATATGTATATATCATTAGAAAGGTATTGACGATGTGGTCATTATAAGACTAATGTTGAGTTCTTTCGACATTAGTTTAGTACAAATATCATTAAATCCATTTAAAATAGTATTATAGAGAGGTGTTTAGTTGTTTATATAACTAAAAGGTCATTAAGTAATTATGGAGGGTAGTTTTTGAAAATTCAACTAGTATAAATAAAAGTCTTGGGTTCTCATATTTCTTGCATCATTCTCTTGATTCAAGAGTCTTTCTCTCTTTATCCCCCGAGCAGTCCGTCCCTCGTGATTCGACTTCTCTTTCTGTAGTTTTAGTATAGTAAGGTGAGCGCTGAAGCGTTGCACGAATCTTTCTTAGAAAGATTCAGAGACGAAGTTCTGCTCCTGTAGAGCTCGACTCCTAGCTAAAATCCCTTTGTAAGTAAGTTATGCTTACCATATTTTAAATATAGTTTATATTTAAAATTAGTATTGTTATTATAAATTTATAATAAATATTTGAGCTATTATTATGACTCATATAAGTATCGTTATAATATATTTTTAACTACTCGCGGTATGGGGAATCTGGTTTAAAGGACCTCATAGGGTTGTTGGATTTCAGAAGTGCTATACGCCAAAATGGTCATGCCCTCCGGTGTTTTATGTCTGGCCCATGTTTGTACATAGTGGTTGGAAAGTATTATTTAAATGTTTATATAATAATAATAATAATACTAATAATTAGTAACGGTAAATATTAGATTAAAATCTAGTGGTAATAATACTAGGTTTCGTCGAAGGAAATTATTTTAAAGTAAACGAAGCGATGTCCGAGTACCGAGTCACCACCTTCTCAGGTCAGTGCATAGTTACTTTCATCTTACACATAGATATGAAATATTTTATATAAACTACGTGCTATATGTGCATATTATCTGAATACTTGCTGTCTATGAACTGTATACGTATTTTAAATATACAAGTATGTTGGGTAAGAGATGGGTAGATGAATGATGACAGATAAAAGATGATGTGAGTAAACATTGACAGCTATAGACTTAGTGCCTAACAAATAACATCGGCAACTATGGACTTAGAATGAAATGGAAGTAGTGAAGAAGCTTAAATGGAAAAAGTCGAGAGATTTTATAAGATGACAATCAATAGCCATATCTTTGAATAAGTGTGGGGAGCCTATCAGATGAGGGACAAAATTTTGGAAGAATTTTATAGAAAAAAAGAGGCCTGGAATGGTCCTAAGCCATTGAGAAGTAAAGATGATTTTATATTTTGGCTCAAAAAGATATTCTGTAAAGTCACCACGACCTGCCCATCACTTCCACGCCATGATGTTTGTTTTTATCATGATTGAATTTTGTTAGACTCATCACCACAACGTGGAGAATGTTTCCCACATCCTGGCCAGTTTATGCACACTTTTTTTTGAAGATGGTTTCTTGGAATATGTTTATCTAACACATTTACATTCACAAGAAGAGAGTCCAGAAGTACCGTTATTCCGGCAATTATATGAGATTTCAACCACAAAACTTTCAAATTTGATCTCGCCACTACTACCCTAGGGGAGTCTGTTCCATTTTCTCCCTCTTTACTTTTATGTTCTATAATTTTTTAAGCATCCAATGAGTACATTGCATCAATTAAGTGTTGGGTAGGGGGTTGAATATAGGAATAAATACATATTGATAAAACTTAATTTGAAGATGACTGATTTTAAATTTTTAGTAAATAAAGACTTAAAATAATGGTCTAAAACTGAATCTAGTTAAAAATTATTATTATATTTTTGTGTTGAGACCTAGGTATCTAGTGTTTTGTGGGACGATCTGATGCGAGTTTTGATGCTTAATTGAGCCAATATATGTTCTATTGTATTTGTGGTTTTCCTATCCTAGTGAATTTATGGGACAAAAACATAACCTTGTTTAGTTTGAGGGACATAATATGTTTGGCATGGTGTACCAGAAATGTATCCAGGACAACTTATGTAGTCATTGCATTTTAGATTAATATCTCTAACTAATAAAGGTTGAAGTTAAGTTCCATTGCTTACGCATTTGTATTTAGTTTTAGGATTTTTTGTTTTGAGTGAAAAAATGAGTTAAAAAGTAAAAAGAAAAAAATATAAAATATAAAATATAAAATAAAAAAAAACTTGCAATGTTTAAGTGAATAAAAGCTTATAAACTATGAAGATCAAGAAACATTATGAAGAAAAAGTTCAAATTATTAAAGACTCAAGTTTATGACTCAAGAATTAGGCAATTTGCAAAGTTATTATTATTTGTAATTTTTCTTTCTAGGTTATTTTTCCATATGTATGCTTGTGGGCTTAACAAAAACGTACCTTGAGGTTAAGAAAGATTTCTGAGGATATATTCGGAGGGATGCACAAAATAAATGTTGTTTAGAATAACTGAGAAGTGTTTATGAGGATTGTGAGTATTTAAGATTGCGGAAGTTTCTAGATATATTATACACAAATATATGCATTGCGGTCTTAATGTAATGAATGAGCTCAAAATGGATTGTCTTGTGTGATGTTGGTGGCTAAGGTTTTGATGTGATGGTATAATAAAATCAGTTTTGCTTGGGGCAAGCAAAAGGCAAGTGTGGGGTATTTTGATACATATTTAATCATATATTTGGGGCATATTCTTAATACATATAGCTACACATATGCTTATTTTAGGACAAAAGGTACTTATTATATTTGAAATTTGTTTTTTAGCAGCATAGACATGATCAAGATGAAAAGGAAGAAAACATGGAGCTAGAAGCAGGAAAATGTAGGCTAAGTAAATCGAAAGCGAAAGAGACATGTTTTCTGAAGCCCACGACATGGGGATATCCCACGCCATGGTGAGTGCAATATTCACGATTAGAGAAGATGACTTGGAGAATACGCGTGGAAAAATATCGCCACACCTTAGAGCCTATTTGCCACGATATGGGAGGAAGAATTAAGGAAAGTATAAATAACTAGTTTTAGGTCAAATTGAGAGACTTTTGGTCGATTTTCTGGAGAAGTATTGCGAAAAACACCTTCTGGAAAATGTATTGAAGTTCTGGAATCGATTGGAGCTTAATAGTTGAAGACATCTAGAAGAAAACGACATTGATGTATTCAGTTTGCTAGCTTTAATCATGTATAGTCTTATTTGTATTGATTTAGTTTGTTTTTCTGTTATGATGAGAGGCTAAAGCTCTTTTACTATCGTTGGTGAAGATGAACCATTTGAACTATGTGTTGAGTCGATTTGATGATTAATTATTGTTGGTTTTTCTAGTGTTGATAAATAGAAACCTTAGATGTTTTAGTTCTAGTATTTGATTGCCTTGATATAATTTTAGTGTAGTAGATGGTTATTCTATTTGCATGAGCTTGATTACCTAGTGGTTTATGATAATTAAATTGCTAGAGCCAGGGTTGAACAAATCTTAGGTTATGTAATTAAAGCTAGTAACTTTAACTTTGTTAAAGAGCATAATTGATCCATAAATTGTGCTTGGTTGCTTGACTTGACAATAGAAAAGTAACTATTAGATTTATCATACATAGCCAAATTCATCTTAATATTGATTTCGTGTTTACTTGTGTTTTATCATAACATAGTAGTCATAAATTGGTAAGAACTAGGTATTTTATCATAGGGAAAATGACTTAAGAGGGTAACTACCTTTTATCCGTGTTCACATATTGACAACTTCTTCTTTTTTGTACATAATAAAGCAACTAACTTGTTTTAACTGTTTAAATTACACCAATATTACCGGTTAATACCTGTTTTAACCGGTAACTCAAAAGGAAAATGACTTAGGAGGGTAACTACCTCTTATCCGTGTTCACATGTTGGCAACTTCTTAATTTTTGTACATAAGAAAACAACTAACTTGTTTTAACTGTGTAACATCCCAAAAATCATGACCAAAAATTTCGTTTTTCATTTAATACTAAAACCATAATTGTCGTCAAACCATTAATTTAATACTCTGACATCGGGCCCCGCCCGGCATCAGGCCCTGCCTGGCATTGAGCCTCGCTTAGTATACATGTCTGTTTCTCTTAGGCCCCGTCTGTCTCCGGGCCCCGCCCGCTAAACACATACAATCATATAACATGCTAACACATAAAGAAACATACTCTACTATATCTCTGTCCTAAGAAACATACTCTGCTAATAATGAGATACGGAACATCGTCCGTACTCAGCTAGTGATCAGATATGGGGCCTCGCCCACACTCACCTCCTTACCAGGCACATACAAGTATCACACAGACAGCAAGTATAATTTAACATGCAAACCTTCATCGGGCACCCGCCCGACATCGGACCTTGGTTTGGAATAACATACTAGCATACAATGCCTAGGGCTAACCCCTGGGTTTTCCTACTCATAGACTACATGGGCTGACATTGTGGCCTTAGACCCATTCACACAGTGAGGAGACTCACCTTGCACTGCTGAACCCTGGCTGGAACTAGTTGAGTACGAACAAAGTTCCGTATCTCATTATTAGCAGAGTAAGTTTCTTAGGACAAGGATACGGTAGAGTATGTTTCTTTATGTGTTAGCATGTTATATGATTGCATGTGTTTAGTGGGCGGGGCCTAAGAGAGACAGATTTGTATACCGAGTGGGGCTCGATGCCAGACGAGGCCTAATGTCGGGCGGGGCCCGATGCCACGGTATTAAATTAATGGTTTGACAATTATGGTTTTAGTATTAAATTAAAAAAAAATTGTTTATGATTTTTGGGATGTTACACAGTTAAAACAATTTAGTTGCTTTCTTATGTACAAAAAATAAAAAGTTGCCAATATGGGAACACGAATAAGAGATAGTTACACTCCTAAGTCATTTTCCCTTTGAGTTACCGGTTAAAGCATGTATTAACCGGTAATATTGGTGTAATTTAAACAGTTAAAACAAGTTAGTTATTTTATTATGTACAAAAAAGAAGAAGTTGCCAATATGTGAACACAGATAAGAGGTAGTTACCCTCCTAAGTCATTTTCCCTTTATCATAATAACTAGTTTCATAATAATTTTTTAAGCAATAATAGTAAGTTAATATGATATCAACTATAAGGAAAAGTGGGGATTCATATCTAACAAAAGTACCTTTTAATATTGAATTTGTTTAATTGTATGATTTAAGTTCTTCTTATCTTGCAAAATAAGTAAAAACCCCGCAATTTAAGTTTGTTTCTTAGTTTAACTTTTATGAATTATTTTATTAATTAAATTTTGTTCCTTCGTTCGACACCCAACTTACCTAATCTATTCTATAATTCGACTAGATATAATGCCTATAGGTGCATAAATTAGTTAAGTAGTTAGGTTTATAAATTTAAAAGTTGATATATGTATTTTGTGCACATCATCATAGTAGCATTTCGCCCGACTTATTCTTATACATATAGTAATTAACTTTTAATAATATATATAAGGTATATTTTAAAATATTTCAAAACACAAGGTTTAAACTTTTAATTATATAAATTAAAATTTTAAATTCATTAAATATAAACCAATTATGATTTAATCTTTATCTTTTAATTAATTGTTAATTAATTTAATTTAAATTATTTATGGACTATATAATTATTTACTCTTAAAAAATTAATTAAATAATTAAAATTTAATCATAATCCAAAGCCCTATCTAACTTTAAAAACAATGATATGGGTTATCCAATTTTAATTATTTTATTTTAAGGCTATTAAAATAATATTTAAGGAAAGTAGGAAACCTTAACTAACCCTAACAATTTTCTACATTTAAGGGTTAGAGGCTAAGGTTTCAAGAACCCTAGCCATTTTCGAAATTTCAAGCCCTTTAGGTTTAATTTCTATAAACCCTAATTTTGATCTATTCAACATTATGCATAATCAATTGAAAAATATGGCTCTAATACCACTAATAGATTTTATAGGTCATAATTAAAGCATGAGGCAAAAACAACTTAACCCTTAAGTTCACATACAACCTATTTGGGTCTAAGTTTTCTCTATTGAAAACAATAAACAATTAAACACTATGTTTTAAATGGCATGAGGCATGACGTGGTGGCAAGGGCAAGCCAAGAGCTTAACGAGCCATGGCTTTTTACAAGGTGTGATGTAAGGCGGCGATTTTGTATTAATTTATAATTATATTATTACATACATATAAATTTATATTAAATATAACTAATTTTGATAAGTATTATATCAATAACTAATAACAAAAAGTTAACAAAAAACACAATACTTGTATCTCATATTAGAAAAGACATAACAAAGAGTAAAAAAACATCTCAAACGAGAAAACACACTCCATAACATGCCATAATGCTATATCATGTCTTGTCACACGCCACGCCTAACAACAACGTTCGCGCCTTTTAGAACATTGATTGAACATCAAGAAACCTAAGGCATCCTACTATAATAAAAAAAAAATAACAAGGATATGGTTTACATACTTTTTTATTATTCTACCAAATAATCAAAAATTCCTTTCTTGAAGTCTCTTGGAAAGCGAACACCAAAATTATCATGTATCTAATCGTTTATACCATACCTTCGTAATGGAAGATTAAAAGGAGAGAGGAGAGGGTATGAAACTTCGGCTCTAACACTCTTAGAAGGAAAGGATGAAATCATGAGATCCTTAAGGGGGGTATTTATAGGTGATTAAGGTATCATGAGGCAACCCTAATTTGAATTTAAAATAAATATCTCAAATAAGGTAGTTTCCTTTTACTATTTCCTTACTCTCCAAGGCTTTCTAGAATCCCTAGAGAGCTCCCACAAAACCATCCCTTCTAGGGAGGGTCTCAAGGCTTTTCTTTACTCATCTTTTAGACATTTTCACCTTTGGACCCTACATTTTTAATTAATCCAATTAATCCTAAAATTAATTCCAATTAATTTCAGATTAATTATTAAATAAATAATACTATTTCTAATTAATACATTAATCTCATAATATATTATCAAATTATTTATTCTTATTTAGTAATCATATAATAAACCAATACATTAACCTCTCTCTTTAAAAGTAATTTTCATCAACTACTAGTTTTGAAGGCAACCTAAAAAAGACTTTGATTTTAATTCAAGTATAGAGTGTAACACTCAAATCCAGGTACACCATTTTTAACCTTCAAAGTAATTCATTTTGGCAAAATAGACCTTCCGTACATTGGGCGTATGTATGCGTACGCTTAGTGTACGTGTGTGCATGCATCGGGTGGTTGAGGCTCATAAACTGGGCGTACGAGCATGTACGCGGGGCGTACAAGGCTAATGACCAAACCCTAATTTCTTGGCTTGGTCACTATTTAAGCACACTTATATCATTTGGACCTTACCCTAACCAGCCTCCATTACTCTCAAACGTTCCCAAAACCGTAAATCCTTTGTGAGAAACTCTTGAGCTTGGAAGTGCCTCAAATACCTCATTGTTTGGTGTGGTAACAAAGAGAAGGAAGTGATTTTTAACGTGAGAAAAGCTTTTGGATCTTGTATTTGGAGCAAGTTAGGAAGCTTGTGGAGGTAAAAAGCTTCACATTGCTTATTCTTTTTGGTTGTTGAATTAGGATTTCTAGAAGTCCTCTTTTGAGTCCATAAATCCTCTCTTGGGAGTTTAAGTAGCTCCAGAGGTTAAGAAGGATAGATATGAGATCATTTAGCTTGATTATATCATAAAATGCAAAGTTGATGAACTCTATGGCTCCATGCATGAGTTAAGACCCTTGGAAAGGTCTTAATGAATAGAAAGAGTTGTTTAGAGAATATATGGCATGCAAGGGCATAAAGTTGCCAACTTTATCCCTTAGGATCCTTAAATAGGTTAAGATATGGAATTTGAGTGAAAAGTTTTCATGCATTAAGGATTTAATGGAGTGGGATGCAATGTAGTTTGTACGTTGGGCGTACTGTGTTGTACACTGTACGTACAACTCCTTAGCCCAGTACGCTAAGCGTACAGAAGAGGTACGCTGGTTTTGGGCCTGAATTTATCTTTGGGCCAATGTTGGTATGTTTGGGCCTATTTGGCCTTATGGCCCAGTATAGAATTGGACTTTGATGTTAGGTCCGTTAGTGAAGGATTGAGCTTTGGCCATTATGGAGGGACTTGGACTTAGAATTATGGGCTCTTTGATTAGGTTGAGTTATAATCCTAATTAGGGTTATTTATATATTTGTTTAGTGTGAGATTTTTGGCTGGTAGTCAAGCAACTGTTGTTTTCAGCAGACTGATGTGAGTTTTCTCACTATACCAATGGGTCGAAGGCACCAATGCTGACCCATTATCTGATATAAGATTTCAATAGTTGAATATGAAATGATTTTGTTATTTAGTATGTATTGACCTATACGAATACCATGGGTGGAGCCCACAACATTTGGTAAGACCATGAGGGGGAGCCTACAATCATTAGATGTAAATCTATGAGGGTAGCCCATGGCATCCCAGTTGAGGACCATTGAGGGAGTCCATGGCAAATTCATATGTATATGTGCGTGACATTATGTGGTTATGTGTATTCTGTATATTGGGAAACTCACTAAGTGTGTGCTTACAGTTTTGTTGGATGTTTCAGGTACTTCTGGTTCTAAGGGAAAGGGCTCGATTTGATGGCGTAGCAGGTACTCTCTAGTATTTCTGCACTTATTATTTGGATACTCTGATCTTTTGAACAATGTGTTTATGTAATGGAATTTTATAAATTAAATGTGGTTGAGATTTCGAATTATTAAATGAAAATTTTTATATGAATTTTTGGATTGCTACATATACCAATTTAGTTATTGCCTTAGACACATAATCAAATATTGACTAGTTTAGAATGCTTCATGGACCTCATAGACTAGGAAAGTTGTGATCTTTTGCCTTCCCTAATAGCCATGTGACTTATCTTGGTCCTTTAGGTTATCTTGGTTTATTAAATTTTAGATCTTGGAAGCTTGATACATTTTTATGGATAAAGTTGAAAACTTTATCCATCTAAACATCATATTGATTAAGATATGAAGGTTGGAGACTTGGACTTAATGGATTACATTAAGAAATATGAATATTTGGGGTCCCTTTGAGACATAAAATCTACATCTTGATGGTTTGGATGTTCCTAATGGATAAAGTTAGAAACTTTATGCATTAAGACATTGGAAAGGATCATATTTGAGCTTTGGAGCTCCTAAAATAAGAAGAAAATGAATTGCACTCGTTTGAGCGGTTAAAACCAGTCCCCACGGCATGGCCTTAGGCTGCCACGACGTGGCGTCTGGGGAACCATCGACTGTTTTAGCATTTTATGCCGACGATGTGGCTAAGGAAGACCACAATGTTGAGGGATGTTGTTGGCACTTTTGAACTTAGCTTTGACCGTTGACTTTTTGACCGATTTGACATTTGGTCAAACCTGGCTAGAATTGAGTATTTCACTAAGGATTGATCTCTGTTTGGATTTTAGGAACCTTGGGTTGGCTGTGTTGTTGTTGAGGTAGATGTTGAGCTTATGTTGAGTAGTTCAGATGAGTCTCTTCATTATACTTGTGGGTCGAAAGCACCAATGCATGCCACTGGATTGTGTTTGTGACCCTTTCATGAGCTTGTATGTTTTATATGAGCAGTACCCAACTATATGGACAGGGATAAATTATGTATGTTGGGCGAGGCCCATTATATATTTCGAGCGGGACCTGTTAACCGGTTGGGGCTTGATGAATGCCGGGTGGGGCCCGATGTGTGTAAGGTATAAGATATTTTTGGGGAACTCACTAAACTTTGTGCTTATGGTTTTGTGTTTAAATGTTTTAAGGTACTTTTGTTTGTAAAAGGAAGGGTCTGACTTGATCATACTGCATCCCCTAAAGATTTGTTTCGCGTTGATTCTTTATGATTTACTCTGATGTTTTGAAAATACTTTTACTGTGGTTGTCACTTGTGATAATGAATAGTTTGTGATTTATATAAAATGAAAATTTTAGTCGGTATTTTGGGGTCATTACAAAAAAATACAATGGTAATGTATAGATTTAAGATTTGCGCAACAAAGAAAATGAAAACTATATCCTTTTTGGCACTTTTATAGAAAAGGCTACGAAAATAGCATATTTTCATTGGTGTTTTATAGTAGATATAAGATGATTTTTCATAGATTTACATTTACACAAAACACAAAACTTTTTCGAGAAAATGCAATATATTTGAAGAAAAATATGGTATTTTAAAGGCATTCCTAGGAAAAGCACGAAAAATATGGTGTTTTTGCAACAAAAAAAATCCTACGAAAATACTATCATATGTTACTATATTTAAGTATGGTTTTTTCTTAAGTGTTATGTCGCGGGTGTTCTTATGATTATTTATTTTATTTGGTTTTCGATTTCATCGAAAATTACATTTACTTTTTACATATGCAACCAATGTATAGACACGATTGAAATTATAAGTTTTTAATAGACTTATATTTTATTAATTAAAAATAAATTATAATATTTTTATACAAACATAGTATAAAATTATTATTTTAAAGTTAAGTGTAGTAATATTGTTTTTGAATTATATATATATATATATATATATATATATATATATATATATATATATATATATATATATATATATATAATATTTTAACCGTATTTACATAAGTTATATTCAAAATTTTCACAACCAATACATATATAAATACGATTGAGATTATATAAATTTGGTGGATTTCTTCCCAATCTTATAATTCAAAATAAATTATCATATTTTATATTAATTTAATATAAAAATTATTATTTCAAAATTAATAAAATATCATAAGTTTCTTAATAACATTCATTTGTCAATGTTAGAACCACTTGATAGATACTTTGTCTTTTAGATTGGAGGTCTCGAGTTATAATCATGGCGTGAACAATTTTATGATACCAACCATTAACTTTGTTGTTCAAAAAACACATTCATTTGTAAATATTTTTAATTGTACATTTCTATTTTTATAATTAACGGCATACTTCTAACACCATGGTTGAACGGGTCGGAATGACAATTATGCCTTGAACATCATATCTTTTTTCTTTTCTTGGATTATTACTTTCTTTTAAATGTTTTTAAAATTTATTTTTTATTTGATTATTAATTTTTTACTGCATATATATATATATATATATATATATATATATATATATATATATATATATATAAAAGTATTGATTTTTAATATATAATATTTAGGTACTAATAAAATTTATTTATTTGATTATTAATTTCATTTAAATATTTATTTTTTAATTTTTTTATGGATTAATTCTTTTTATTAGATTATCATATATAAATAAATATTATTTTTAATATATAATATTTATATATTAATAAATATTTTTTTTCGATTATTAATTTCTTTTAGTTAAAATTTTAATTTGTTTTTATAGGATTTTTTTTGGACAGCACCACTATCATCCTAATTTATTTAAAAAAAAATCTCATTGACTTCACCACTATCGGACATAAGCTGAGTCAAAAATCACATATTGGGTTATAAAAAAAACTAAACTGTCTAAAAAGAATAACAAAATAATATCAGCTTGAAAAACAATAAACGAAAAACCAACAAAATCGATATTTTATTTGGATTTTAATTGATTTATGTTTAATTATTTTGTATGAAAATTTGTATTTGGATTTTAAAATGAGTATTGTCTAATTTTTATTTTGTATGATAATTTATATGTTTTTATGATTATTCAGCAACTTTATCTATCACAATATAAATAATTTTATCCATCACAGTATAAAACAATTGGATAATAGAATCATTTTATATTATTCAACAAAGTCGGTGAGATGTACAATTAAACTACATAGTTTTTTTTCTCATAAAAATCTCTTAAGCAGCATTTTTTATGACATCGACTATCAAATGAGACCTAAATCAATCACTTGGGGCATGTGGTTTGCTCCAATTTTTATTTTTATCAAACTTTTGAAAATTTGATATAAATTGTTTCGATGGTTTCTAAATCTTAAGCCGGAGATCCCTCAGCCACTGGTAATACTTACATAATTATTTTAACGACGTGTCAAAAGTTAAAGTAAATAATTTAAATTTGCTTTTTTTTCCCTAACATTCCCCTGGTTGTATATAAATTTTTGAATATTCAAAGTCAACAAGAGTACAATTAAATCGAAAAAGCAAAACACTAATGATAACACAGTTGTGAATGTAATCTTTTAGACCCCTAATCACGTGAAATTATTTAAAATATGCCTTAATTTACTGAAAAGAAAACACCTCTCACAGGTTTATAATCCTACCCTTTGTCCGTTTATGCTTGTTTCCATGCATGAATCCAATTTTTATTTTTATTTTATTTTGAAGAAAAAAACCGATGCTAACTGATCTTCGTAAACCAGTCGTTATATATATATATATATATATATATATATATATATATATATATATATATATATATATATATATATATATATATATATATATATATATATATATACTACTAAAAACATGACCTTCAGCGACCGAATCAGCTACGAATTCATTCCGTAGCTAATTAGTGACGACTCATCGAGAGATCAGCGACGGAAAGTATAAATATATTGACCAAAATACTTAGAGAAGTATTACTGATGGATCAGCAACGGAATGGAGAGCATTTATCGATAAAAAATAGTCATTAGCTAATCCGTCGCAAATTAAAACTTTTTAGCTAGGGAACAACGATGGATCGTTGAAAATCAATGGTCTTTTTTTCTTGGCCCTCGCCAATCACTCGTAGAATTCAGATGCCTCATTTTTTTATTTCCTGCCTTTTTTTTGTTTTTTCCTTCCCTCGTTTTATTTTCATTCCCGCTTTTCTTTTCATTCCCACTGATTTTTTCGCAAAGCCCTAAACGATTTCCTCACAAAGACCTAATCGACCCTCTCTGTACTCAAATCCCTCCTCCGCCCAAGAAATCACCTCCACCACCGTCCACCTGCAATGCGCCTCTTTGAAGTATACTTAAGCCTCTCAAAAGAAAACCTCATAGATCACATCCTTATTGGATTTCATCTCGCTCTATCTCCCTTCCTCTATGACTTGTCGTTTTCCTGCCAATGACGTTCGTTATGGTTGTTCATCCTCTGTTGCTTCGGATAGTAAACTCAAGCAAATCTAAATTAGTCTTCATTAGCTTGCAATTCTGGTTTCTAGTAGCATGTAAGTTGCATTTCCGTAGACCTCTCTTACTTTTCTTTTATTTCTGGCTCATATCACCACTCGTTTTTCTAAGCCCTACCTTCCTCAACTCTTTATTTTTGGTTTTCGTAGGGCTTTTGTGTTGATTATCATCGTAACTCCAATTTCTACTTTCTAGATTATATAAATTAGCATACAATTTTTTTTCTAGATTTTAACTGATATGAAATTGGTACCGAGTGTAGGCACTTAACAAGAGGCTCAATTTTGAACGACAACAATCATGAGTTTCATAATGTCTCGAACCTATTGCTATTGCTGGTATGTATTTTCTTTCCAATACTCTTATCTTCTATATTCCTATCTTCTTTGTAGGATCCATGTTTGACTTTTAGGTCAAGAATATAGCTATTGAGTTAGAAACACAGAACACACATATGAACAAGTGTTATAAGATGGGCATTGTGATACATGTCCATAATTTATCAGTATTCCTTTACAAAATTTTGAATTTTCAATGACTTATTGCTCAAATTTTTGGAAATAAAGTTATAATTTTTTTTTAACATGTTTAGGAAAAACAAACATTGAACACTTATTACCTGAAGAAGTCCTTTTTCATGTTTATTATTACTGAATTATTGAATCCATAAATCCCTACATCCAGAGCAGTTTTGTTTTGTATGATAATTTTGTAGTTATACCAACACTCACCTTCAAGTAAGTATATATCTTTTTCTAAAATAAATTTACTCTTCAAGATTTGCAGTTATACCAACAATCATATGGTTGTTATGAGAATTGGACTAACATTATGAAGTTTTAAACAATGCAGGGTTTTTGGTGACTCCCTACATACAACCTCATAAAACTTTTAGGACTAGAATTATGAACTTTTAAACATCTCCAAGAACTCATTTAAGATTTGTTAAAGAAATGGTAGCATCCTAATAGAGGCAATGTCTTTGGTGGCATGATCAAGTAAGTAATACCTCTTTCAAACTGTTTTTTGTTTTTCATCTTGTTTATTACTTAGTAGTCGCTGATATTCAGTTGTGATTGAAAAAAAAAAACAGGGAGCTTCTGATATCATTTAGAAGAGCAATTGATTAAAACCACAGCGTAACATCTTTTATAGGTATGGAACATTTGAACTTGTTATTCATGAGTTGATTATGTTTATAAAGAAATCTTCTAATTGGTTTATTGATGATACATGGATGGTGTTAATGAAGGGCAGTTTTATCAAGTTCTTTTTTATGAGCAATCCATAAGGCTTGTGCATCATTTGTGTTGCATCCATTGGACCCAACACAGTCAAATCCTTCTTTGATCCAAAGTCTACTGCCAAATTTCATGTAAGTTCATTGTCATTTTTTTGGCATAAAAGAGAACTTTTTTTTTTTTTTTTTTTTTTTTTTTTTTTTTTTTTTTTTTTTGTAAAAGATCGTTTACTTGACTAGTCAATGACTCTATTTACATGTAAGTTTTGGTCAGAAAATATCAAGACTCGCTCCTCGAAATGATCGATGCCTGGTACTTTTACTGTTTTATGAAATAAACTTTAGATAATATGTGCAATTGTGCTGATAAAGAAGGGCATTTCTATAATTTCCTTCCTAATTAAAAAATGTTGTATTCAATTTTATAAATACTAAAATGCTATTAATTTGGTGTAATAGATGTTCTGTAATGATCAACAAAAATATTCAAAGAATCAAATGCCAGGAGAGAAGACATTTTCCAAAGAATCTGGTATGCGAAGACGGTATTTTCTTTTACTAACATATATTACCATTTACTTTTTGGTCGGAATGGGAATTCAATTCCATTCCAGCCCAACGTTTGGTTTCAAATAAACTAGAAAAAGTCTGCTTTCAACAAATGCTTCCAACAAAGACCCTGGTGTACCAAAAACTAGGAGGACAACACGTTCGCCTAATTCAATGAGTTAATAGGAATCGGAATTCAATTCCATTCCAATCCTTCTTTTGGATGCAAGATATGAAACAATGGAAAAGCTGTATCCGTAAATGCAAAAATATGAAAGGAAATTAAGGATTGTTATAGATTATACTTTGAAGTCATATAGCAATCAATGTTTAAATTTGGTATTTCAATGTTAATGTTTCGTTTTGGATTCTATATTTATTTGATGTTTTTAGTATTTAAATGTTAATATTTGATTTGGGATTGTATGATTATTTTTTGTTTTAGATTTGTAATACAAATAAAAATTAAAAAAAAATTGATATTACTCATTTGCAAGGGATCAGCGACGGAAAAGAAAAAAAAATCATATATTAAATTGCGAGGGATCAGCAACGGAATATAAAAAAAACATGGAATAGAGTTTTGCGACGGATCAGCGACGGATTAATTGTATTGAGTTTTGTCGCTGAAGTCCTAAAAATTTGTATTAAGTGACGAATTTGCAATGGATGATCCGTCGCTAAGTTCGTCGCAAGGAAAAAGTAATCTGTCGCTAAATCTATTGCCAGCTTATTAGCCACACCTTAAATTGCTACAGAGTATGTTTGTTGCTGATCTGTCCCAAATGTCCTTTAGCGACGGAATAGCAACGGATTCGTCCGTCTCTAAAACCTCTGTTTCTAGTAGTGTATATATATATATATATATATATATATATATATATATATATATATATATATATATATATATATATATATAATTCACTGCTAGTAAAATAAATGTACCTTAGCCACTTAAGAAAAAAATATATTTTGACAAAGACCCAAATAACGACTAAAGGTGGTAAAAAAAGTAAGCTTGACCAACTATCCAACCCTTCTTTTTTTTTTTTTCGATAAATTTGAAGTTGTGTTATAAGTATTCCTTCTACTCGCAATCAAGGGTACACAAAACAATCTCCCTCGCATATGGAATCATCAGCACACACATTTGGAGGGTACTTATAAAAATTGCCAAAATTTTGTTAATAATAGGGCTGGTCATTAGATTTTATAGGTCATGTGCCTGAATACAAAATGAGTCTTTCAATATAAATTTTTATATAAACAAAAGATATTATATATTAATAATTGATATAAAATTAATCAAATTGAAAAATTTATCTATACTTATGTGTCCCTAATTAATTCATTATTAATATTAATGTATGAAAAAAAATGAACCCCAACAACATGGGCTATATACAGTAGCATATCCCAAACATGCCAAAAAGAGATCCCCGATGAATACTTATTGCATTAATGGAATAAAATTATAGGCTTGTAACATTATATATACTCGATTTTAATCTTAAAATCTTTATTATGTTTAAGATCCTAAGGATGAAAAACAATCTCTCCATTTAAAAACATGAAGAATGTAGATATCTTGATATATAATAAAAGTGTCTTCAATCATTCAATTTGTGGTAATCACTCACTAACTTGTATGGACGTTTTGTTCGCAAAGTATCCATACTTTTATATTTATTCACATTTGAAGCATGTAAACGTGCTAAAAAAAGTGTACGGGCCGGAAATATTAATATGTACCACTTATGGTAAAATTTTAAAAACTACTTATTAATTTGATCCGTTGGATATATAATGTATCCAAAATTGATAAAATTTTATGTAATTAGAATGAAATTACTATATATACGAAAAAAACGATTTATAAAAATGGGATTTTTTGTCGTATGTTTATTGGTATCCATATATAGTTATCCATCTTATTCTATAGGTATTTACATTATGTAACTAAAAATGACCCGATTTAGTAAATTGATCAAAATTGCTCTATCTACGAAAAATCCATATCCACCAAAAGTAAATTTATTGTTGTGCTTCAATTAATATATTGTTCTATCTTTGACTCTTGTTATGTGGATATTTAAATTTGACCCAAGGGTTATTATTTTTTTTTTTAATCTACTCATAAGCTAATAACACCTAATTTATTTATGTTATCGACGAGACTTAAACCCTCGATCTTAAAGATGAAAGACAACACCTGATACCATGGACTACAAGTCCCACAAGGGTTATCTGGTATTGACATTTTCATGTGTCAAAAGTTTAAGTTTTTTTTGGCAATAATTGTGTAGTTTAGGAGTATATTTAAGAAACATAATTAAAATTAACATATATATTATCTCAAATAAATTGAAATCTATACCACTCTGAAAAATCCTGATAAAAAAAGTGATGTTATAGTTTTTATGGATGTATATTTTGAATCTTGTTATGTGCGTATACAAATTTACCTTGAGAATTTTCAAGAATGGTCGTATACATGTTTACAACTAGTAACGAGTGGCCACAGGCTCTCTCTCTCCCTCTCTCTCTCTCTGTCTCAATTATTAAGTCTTTAGACAACAAAACATGACCCATGTCTTTTGTTTTCTAGCATTTGGAAGGAGTATCTATCTCCATCTTTCTGTTTGTTTTTCATCTTCTTCTTCCACACTTCACATACCAAAGCCAAAAACAACAAAAACACCGCATAATTCTTTCTTCTTTTGTATCTAGTTTCCTAAACATTTTTAGCATTAGATCCATCACAAGAATGAGTTGATGGCATCCGGAGTTCATGTTATGGAGAAACCGATTCAACTTCAACAACAACATCACCAACAACAGCAACAGCAACAACATCATCAACAGCAGCAACAACAACAACATCAACCACATGAAGCGTTGAAGTGCCCACGATGTGATTCGTCCAACACAAAGTTTTGCTACTACAACAACTACAGTTTGTCGCAGCCAAGACATTTCTGTAAAGCTTGTAAGAGGTACTGGACCAGGGGTGGTACCTTGAGGAATGTCCCTGTGGGTGGTGGTTGCAGGAAGAACAAAAGAGTCAAGAGACCAATCACGACTACTGTTCATGCTGCAGCTAACACGAACCCTAATCATAATCATAATCCTAACCCTAGACCTAACCCTAATCTTGATCATAATCATCTCCAATCTTCCACCACCTCAAATAGTAACAGCAATCATCATCTCAACCCTTTGTTTTATGGGTTGTTACCTCAGAACCCCAATTACCCAAGATCTGATGCTAGGGTTTCTAGCGTAAACGAAAATCTTGTTTCTGGTTATGATCTTCCTCAACCTCATATGAATGTACAAGGATTAGGGTTTTCGTCTATGGGACAAGGAGGTTCACTTGTGGCTAACCATGGTCATAATTCAAATTTAACTTTTTCAAACTACAACTCCACCATGTATGGTGGTGGTTCGACTACTAGCTCCACTAGCGCTCCTACCATGGCTTCTCTCTTAGCTTCAAGCCTTAACCAGCAACAAAGATTCATGGGGTTTGCAAGTTATGATGGTGGTTCAATGGTTAAAGATCTGAAAATGGAAGAAGCAAGAAACAGGATGGAATGGAATAACAACAATTTTCATGTACATAATAAGCATGATCAAATCGAAGCGGCTGTTTCTTCTGATCCGAATTCTCTTCTATGGGATACCGATGGTGGAGGTTGGCAGCTTGATCCTTCAACCAACATTGGTTCATCGGTTCCTTCCTTGATCTAATTCGAAATCCCAATCATTTTTTTTCCAGTTAGTTTCTGAATGATCTTTTTTCACATGATCACCTTCTTTTTTCACTAAACTTTGGTCTGTTTTAGTTAGTTTAGGCAAAATTCATGTCAAAGCATCGATGGGAGGGGATTGGATCGGAGTGATCATGTCAGCTAGCAAAGTAAATTTCAGCCTTTTAGATTTTACACCAAAAGGTTGGAAAATAAAAGATCAGTTTTGCGCTGAGAGGAACCTCGGATCCTCTTCATCTCATCGACCCAAGTTTGATCATCAACAATATATGCAAGAATCTGCAATATCAAGAATTTGGGTTCAATACTCCTGGTGTGTTCTTCTATCTTTTCTTGTGTATATAAGTAATATGCTCTATATAAATTAGGGTTTGTGGTGGGTTTTTCAAGGAGTGGATATTTTTGTTTTTTCTTTATGGATTAAGAGGGAAAGAATGAGGGTATATTGGTATAGAAGAGAGGGGGATATGTTTAACGTTCAATCTTTCTCTGTAAGGTGTTTGAATTTGATCTTGTTCATCGTATTATAGTTAATATCTAAATTTTAAACTCGCTATTATTTATGGTTTTTGATAAAATGATTGTATAATTCTTTCAAATCAATTGCATTGCGTTGGGTTGATAACACGTAATACTACACGTACATCAATCAAATCAACAAATTACAATCAGATTTCTTAGCCATTTTTCGTAATTACAGATATAATTAAAAATAGTTATATATTGTTGACATATCGAATGTTTTTATATGAGTTAACCAGGAATCTTGAAATCTGTGGAAATGTCTGTATAAGATGAACTTTATTAGATTCTTTTAACTGTCTCTTGGAATGCGGAGCACAAAGCACAAACATTGTGCATTTTATGTAACTTCAGTCACGTACCTTGGTGTTTGTGAGCTTTGTTAATTTCTTATAATAATATTTTTTTTTATTAATTTCAATTATATATAAATGTATATAAACTCAATAAGTCAAAAAACTGTATACGTCATGAAATAATAATAATACCTTCGATTACTCTATGTTGTCATTAGGAAGTACGTACATAGGTTCTCGACCTAATATATGGGAAATGGTCGAGAGGTGTATCCTAATTAAACTTCATATATGAAACATATATGAATCTTATTATAACTTAACTAAATCAAAAGTACACTTTATATCCTAAAAAATAATATTTTCACACGCTAAGACTACATTCTATATATGTCCTAAAAAAACCTGATATACACTAAGAGAATCAGGGTCAGCAAGGGTCAGCATTAGAGCATGGTACTTATTTTTGGAATTGGAATAGCCTCGGAACCAGGTTTCGATTCCAATTCGCAATGTTTTGAAACCGCCTTAAGCATTTTTTCCGAACTTCTACCTATTGGTTATCTGTCGGAACCAC
Source organism: Lactuca saligna (assembly GCF_052625555.1). NCBI lineage: Eukaryota > Viridiplantae > Streptophyta > Magnoliopsida > Asterales > Asteraceae > Lactuca > Lactuca saligna. Next base: position 21,380,360 of record NC_136423.1, on the reverse strand, counting down.
TTATATATATATATATATATATATATATATATATATATATATATATATATATATATATATATATATATATATATATATATATATATATATATATATATATACTTTTTTCATTTCAATTTAAATAAATGGCTACTGTTGTAATTTTTTGAATTCAAATCAAAAGTAAGGCTCCGTAAGGCTCCTGTTATAATTTGTATGTATCTTTTAGTTGCGTTTTAACTCTTGGGTGAGCAAAACATTACCACATATGAGTTATGAATGAAACCCGGTAGTTATCTTCGTGTTTATCGCCGTTAAAGAAAAAAAATATTGATAAAAAACATAGTTATAAGATTGCTAGCTATGAAAGTTTAAATTGTTTTATAACCGATTCAACTGGTTCCAGTTTCGGTTCCGGTTCCAACATCTTAGGAATTACTTCTATCAAATATTGGGTGGGTATCCCTTTATGCTCACCCTACTAAAATACATACATTGTTAATTATTTTCATGTTTTTTACTTTTTTTTAGAATGATTACATTGTTTTTCAATGGCAACTAAGAATGATTACATTTTAACTTGAATGCTTTTGCCCTTTTCATCTAATCTATGATAAATCATCTCTATTATATTATTAAGAATATTAGGTACCCGATCGATCTTTTGGTATTTAAAATTCGTATTTCATTGATCCTATTTATGTAGCACAAGAAAAACACAAGTTTGATAATGAGTTTCGATGTACTTAATACAAATAAAATAACGATAAGATACAGAAAATTAAAAGCGATCATAGCATTTCTTATATTTTATAAATGTATGGTGATTTTGTACGTTAATTCCTTGTGGTCCAAATCTATCTTCTCATTCATGTGCACCCCAATGAAGTCTCTTTCTTAAAGCTGATTTCAGCACGTGCCTCCTTCCCACTCATGTCTAAATTCTTTTAATAAAAATCATTATTTAATATTTTAGAATAAAACCATGATACTTGATAAAATGTGATCATTTATTAATTTTTAAAATTAAATTTTGTATTATGTTTTGTTATTAATAGATAAGCACAATGATGTGCTACATGTATTTAAAAATATACTCTTTGGCGTTTGTCCCTTCATGTATTGTTTGTAATTCTTGATAATTAATATACCACATGTTTGAACTGTCTCTATATCAAAGGAAGCATTCTACCAGTAAGGCAAATCAAATTAAATATTAAGTTGAATGATATTAACTATGGACTTGCACAGTTTGCATTAAAAGTAGTAACTTGTACACCATTTTAACATAGAAAAAGCTTTCTCTTTATGCGCATGCATGTTATGTATATGATGCTTTAGCTTTTGTGAGGAACATATAAGATCATGCATGTGTGCACTAAAGGTACAAGATTTACGCATAAAGATTCAAGATTTTGTATATATAATGTATTTTAAAACTACTTGTGAATATGCATGAACTGTATGATCAATTAGGAATTCTAAAAATGTGGATACCATGGTTTCAAAAAAGGATTTAAATCTTTGTATTTTACATGGGATACATTGTTTATGTTCGTTTTTGTACGTCCATATACACCTCCTATTAATTGTATACATCCCTTCTATAACAAACAAGTCGATTTTATTGCTTGTTTTTTATCAGGTCCAATAATGTCAATTATCCTAATGAGTTTCATGGACTTAATAGACCTATAATATATCATATTCCGATCATTTGAAATCTTAACAATTAGTGAGCACATTGTTAGAAACGTCCTTTGATATACGTCAGATCGTAGCAAGGGTTATGAATGTCGGGACATTTGCTACTAGCGTCGCATAAGAATCACTACAAGAAACAAGGTCATTACCGGCGACATTATTAGCGGCAATGGTGACTTTTAGCGGTGATTTAAGCTTGCATCGCCGCTAAAAGCCTCTGTCGCTGCTAATAATGTCGTCGGTAATAGGTTGAGACCGAATCCGCACTAACACCTTCAAGTAAATCTCAACCGTTCGATCGATGAGCTAATCCAACGTATAGGGTTCATTGTCGCACAAGTTCAATACCTATGACAATTTGTTGCCCCAAAAGGTTGATGTTGTCGCCGCTAAAAGTGGAATAAAAAAAGGCATGGTAACCTTCCCTCCAGACTTGTCGCTGTTGTTGATTATAGTCACCGCTAAAGAGTTGATCGCCGCCGATAAAAGAGTCGTCAGTAAAAGTCTGCGTACATAAGAAAAAAAATAACGACTTCCTACTTTCTTCTCTATTCATCTTCTGTTGATTTTCTTTCCCCAATTTTCTCTCCATCAATATCACTTCAGCCGACGAAGGGGATTACCCATTATGAGATTATTGATCAAAGGGGTTTAGGGTTTCAATCTCCATAAAAAAAAAAGCTTCAATTCCGGCAAAAAAAAGCTTCAAATTGGGTAAAAGGTAGCTTCAACTTCTGATTTCTCTCTTTTTTATAACATCGATTTCTAGCTCCATTTTATGATTAATTACAAAATACACTTCAATTTCAGTTTTTTTGGTCTATTTGTCTTGATCACCGCCAAGTAGTGTGTGACTATCGAGGACCACCACCAACCACTACACCATCTCTTCAATTCCAGCCACAACAAATTCTTTTTACTTTGAATTTTGAGATTTTGTTACAAAATATGTGTGTTTATATATATTATGTGGAATTTGACATATGTGTGTATAAATAGTGTATTTTTTTTATCATCAAGTTTTTTTTGGTGTATTTGATGTATGTATGTGAAAATATATGTATTTGGTGTTACTATATGTGTGTATAATATATAGATGAAAACATATGTATTTTATGTATGTAGAATGCTATTATGCATATATGTGAAAGTATGAATATATAGTATATGTATATATGTGAAAGTATGTATATGTTATATATGTATGTGAAAGTATGTGTATTTAATTATATTAAAAAATATCTTTTTAATGCACATAAAAAATATGTGTTCTAACTTGAAGTTAGTGATTGTATTTAATTTGTATATGCATGTTTATATGCCTCATTAGAAAATTCTATCTTGAAATTCCGGAATCATTTTCGTTATCCACCGCCCTTATTTGAGTGCAATGGATGTATTCTTTGCTTCTTGATTATTATACTTTCATTAAAGTTTTGATTTTATATAAATTGAAAGTTTAAATTTTTATAAACTGATTTTATTTAAAACATGATGAATAGTTTCCTTTCCACTAAATATATTAATATTTATAAATTACTTTTTAACCATATGAATAAATATTTGAAACCGGAATTTAAGTTATTATCATATTATTAAAAAATATATATGTCATATTAACTTTTGTTTTAACTGATATTATTTTTATGGAAAATCTTTCGGTATATAATACTCATGTATGTTTTTTATAGAGTAAAAATATACATAATACAATGTTTTGTTACAATAAAGAACTATATTGTGACAACCCGATATTTTCATTCGGTCAAACCCTAAAGTCAATCACTTCAATTTATAAGTCGAACTTGTAAGTGTTCTAGCCATTTCAAGTTGATATAACATTTAATCTAGTGATTGTACACCTTTTCATCCATTCATTTTTGTGTTTTGATTAGATTTCCAAAAACACCAAGAACACACACTAAGTGTTCTTGGACTTTTAGCTCAAATCAAGCTTCCTTATAGTAAGTACTTCCATCCTTGAGTCTTATTAACTTGTATTACATGTTAGCATCAAAGAAAAGTCCCAAGAACACCAAGATAAAGGTGTTCACGGTTTTAGGAGGTCCCAAAATCGTAAACATCAAGATTAGGTGCAAAATGGTGCCTTAGGGTGCCTAGATGCTTCATAATGCCTTAGGGACTTGTCTAGATTCATCCTTGAAGAGTTTATCACACAAAAAGCACCAAAATCTTACATTTTTATGTGTTTACGGTTTGGGGATCTCCCAAAACCGTAAACACCCCAAAAAGTGTATAAATGTCCCATAAAAGTCCCATGGTTATTCCTTATATGTAAACCTAGCCTAGACTATTGCTATGATTGAGCCAAGGACTTGAAAAACCCAAATACCATAAACTTATGAGTTTAAGGTAGTAAACTCGTGAGTTTAAGGTAGTAAACTCATGGAGAAATGGTCCTTAGACCGTAAACACCATTTAGGAGTGTTTTGATGCCACACAACACTTTCTAAGGCTTAATCATGAAGTAGGAATGCTAGGGTTGGCTTAGAAGTCTTCAAAGCAACAAATGGTCAAAAGGTTAGGAGTTTACTGCCGTAAACTCAAGAGTTTACGACCGTAAACTCAAGAGTTTACGACCGTAAACTCAAGGGGTGTTGGTATTTATGGAGTAAACTCATTTTAGGAGTGTTCCTCGAACCCCAAACACACTAGCCCTTCCCTACAACAATTAGATGCAACCCTTGAGACTTATAGCACTTGTATAAGGTGTTTAGCATGTCCTAGAGTGTCTTAACTTTGTTTATTAGTTGTTTAAAGACTAATGGTATACATATATGTGATATTATATGTTAACTAGGATCATAGAGGATGTTCAAGACTTCACTTGACACCTAGCCATCCTACCTCTTCAGTTCATCCGTACCACTCACAAAAGGTGAGTTCATACCCCTAAATTAACCTTTTAAATGTTTATAAATACCTTTTATGGGAGGGTGGGGGTGGGTGGAATACAAGTAAAGTTACGATAGTTATTATCTCAATCACATGTGATTAATAATTATCGACAAGTGAATCTCTTACTTTCAAACTGTTTTACTTCAAATTGTCTTAAAAACTCTTTTACATATCAAATGCTTTTATGAAATTATCTTATACTTTTATATTATCAATTGCATGTCTATGTATGTATAGTTATATAAGCAATGTTTAAAAGGCTTAGGAAGGCCTATCCACCCTATTTCCTTTTCGCGCTTGAGATGTGGTCTGGTGGGATATCGGGTACCCGTCCGAAGGCCGTTTAAATATTAATTATATATCATGTGTACATATATAGTCATAAAGGTTCTTCCAGTTCATTCAGTACCCTTGGGTAGCAAGGGTATACTCCCATGTTCATACGTACAAGCTATATTACTAGTAAACTACAATAAGCGTAGTTTAGGGTTTTACTAATACTAATACTAGAACAATGAATCATACAAAGAGTCAGTTCATACATGACTCATAACTTATAGTAATGAGAAACAAACATAGCACAGAGTGATGAGAAACAAACATAATACATAGTGATGAGAAACAAACATAATACATAGTGATGAGAAACAAACATTATACATAGTGATGAGAAACAAACATAATACATAATGATGAGAAACAAACATACAGGCTAGACAGAGAAAGAACACACAATACAACTAGCACATACATTACATATACATTACATTCAGTTATGTGAGCCATTAAATGGGTCATGGCACTACCTGTCATGACCGTTTTTGTATCCAAAATCTCCTTAATTGGTGAGCGTATGAGTTTGCGTATAGATCTATACTGGATTGACTATCCTACACCTTGTTGCTCGCTACAGTGGGACTTGCAAGTCTACGGGTGCCAAATGTCATTTCTTAAGCGTCTTACATCGTCGTTTTACTATTGATTCGGTAGCAGGGTATAGGCCGATCACATGGTACTTTAAATAACAATTGGTTTAAGGTAGTCAGTACAACAGTAGTTACTTAATACAACACTACGATACTATAATATTTTTCCTATTACGTTCACTTTGTGAACATTCACACGATGCACGGTAATGTAAAAACTATATTTTTGGTTAATGATAGTCGGATTTGGGAAAATACACAGTCTTACAAGAAACACACACAGTTACTAGATGCCTTGGTAGAAGGCTACTTTTAGTAGGAAACTTAGGGTTTTCTAGGATAGTTCAAAGTAATACAAACTTTACAAAACTTATACATTACATCTTACAAATGCTTTCATACAAACACAGACACTAATATACTTATGATCTCACCAGCATTAAGCTGATACTCACTTTCAAAATAACTTGTTTTCTCAGGTCACCACTAGACAGGTACAAGTGCCGGGCTTTTGAGAAGATGGAGTTTGTTCAAGACTCATCTTTTATTTTGATATGTATATTTTTGGTGTCTATAACTTTGACAGAACACACATGTATGAAATTATATTATTAATGCAATGGATAATGTTGTTGCTTGTTTACTACTATTCATTGTTGTGATACTATACATGACGCCCTCCACCCCCGAACGATTCTGCCGTTCGGGTTTTGGGGTGTGACAGATTGGTATCAGAGCATTATTTATAGTGAATTGAGTGTATCAACCCATAAAAGATATACAAACTATAAACATAAGCGGGATTAAAATAAGCTGATTTAGAGTTTATACTTTTAAATAATAGAATATTTAACTAAGTATACATACCTACATTCATACTAAAATCAGTGTCACTAGGACAGCACAAAAGTATTACGATTGTTGGACAGTACAAGTAGACTTAGAGACATATGGTCAACCCTGGGAAGATATAGCCTTATCAACTACATTATCCGAAGAGTGACTAGCATGTGCCTAAGGAAGGTTGTGAGGTTGCAACAAATCTAAAAACTTACCAACACTACCACAATAAGAAGAGTAGAACATAACATTTAACTTAAAATACTATATGAGTATTTTGTGTTACTATAATTACTTATCTGAGAATTAAAGGTCTTTATTAGTATGCTCTAGACAAGTATAGGAGTAACTGATAAATATCCCCTTATAATTATCTAGTTAGTCCGTCTATTAATTATTTCCTTACCCATTTTCTAGCATAGATATCATGGTTGGATTCCATCATCATGACGACCCGTACTTTCCACCCAACGGCAATGCTGGATGGCTTGAAGCAGAGTCCGATAATGAGCATCAAATCCCTCTGGATGATCATCAAGCAGAAGGCTTCTCGGATGGTGTGACTCCGAGCCCGAAGTCAACAACCTACCTCAAGTAGGTCAAGCCCCGAATAATAACCCCCAACCTGCATTTCAAGGACCCAAACCTTTGTGGGCAACAAACTTGAATACATGGAGCCAGTAACAGGGTCAAGCCATTCCCTACAATGAGGACAGAAGTTTCTACAACCTTACTGAGGGAGGTTCTGCAGACAGGGTCCTACCTGTCATGGTTTGTAGGATTTCTCGGAACACGATACTGGGTCAGTCAACTGTCAATCGAGTCTTGGAGATTGACGCCAACTCTAGCGTTAACATTGTCCGCATCCGCCAACTAGAGTCTGCTCACGAAAGGGCTCTGGTTCACAATGCAGCTCTTCAGAGAGAAACTAGATGAAACCCGAGTTGAAGTCAGAGAACTTCGAGCTCAGCAAGCAAGAGCTGCTAGGAGCATGAGGGACATAGAACGTCTCTGGTCGGGATCAAGAACTCACTCTGGTAGTTCTCGTCGCCAATAGATTCTCAACAACTTCTCTCTTTTGGATATAACCTAGTTATGTAAAACTTTGGTCTAATTCCCTATCTTGTAAATCATAGGCCCGTTAGGTCTTGGTTAGGTTGTAATGTTGTCAAAAATTTCCATTTTGGTTGATGTAAGGCCTCTTATTATAGGCTGTTTTTCCCGAACTTGTTACATCTGTAATCCCAGTAATATTGACAGGTACCTAATCTTATGAGAATTTTTATCCAAATGTGATCATCTATTAGTTTTAGATCTACATTCAATCGTATTGTTGGGCTATGAGGAGTTAGTCCATGAGTCTTTCTTATAAATTCTTCCATTGAATTCTTATTAATGCTTTCATCTTCGTAAACTTATAGATCAAAGATGCCGCCTCGCAGAAATCAAAGGAGAAACCTCAATAACGAAACACCACCTCCTCCACCTCCTCAACCACCTACTCCTCAGTTCGACACGACAGCTCTAAACGCTGCCGTAGCTGCGGCTATGGCTACAGCCATGGCTCAATATCATTCGTCTGGTTCCACTGGAGGAGGAACCCTTGTTCAGTCTATTCACGTTGAAGCTCTTGCACGCTCGAGAGATTGCTCCTATAAGGACTTCACGAACTGCAAGCCATTGTCCTTCAAAGGGACCGGTGGAGTCATTGCCGTCTCGCAATGGTTAGAGAAAACCGAATCGGTTTTCGAAATCTGCTCTTGTCCCGAGGAGAACAAGGTGAAGTACGCTTCTTGCACCTTCGAAACTAAAGCCCTAACATGGTGGAATAGCCATGTTAAGTCACTATCTATTATAGTGGCTAATGCTATGGGCTGGGATACCTTGAAGGACCTCATGATTGAGGAGTACTACCCGAGGGGCGAGATCCAGAAGCTGGAGGAAGAATTAGGGAGCCTAACCATGAAGGGCTCCAACATAACCGCCTATACCGCCAGGTTCTGCGAACTGGTGTCCCTCTGTCCCAACATGGTTCATACCGAGGGAAAGAAGATCGAGAGGTACATATGGGGGCTGGTGCCACCGCACCAGGGAAATGTCTTGGCATCACACCCCACTACATTTGATAGTGCCAAGCGATTGGCACAACGGCTCATAGACCATGGGGTTCGTACCCCGGCTGCAACAACAACAACAACCCTGGCCATCTCAGAACCCGCAAGAACCACTGATTCCAAGCGGAAGTTCTGGGTTGACAAGAAGAAATCTAAGGCTGCTAAAAAGCAGTAGGTTGTGGCAGTGCATGCTGCGATAACACCTGCCGCTGCTGCTTCGGTAAAGCAGTATTCTGGAAGTTTTCCTAAGTGCAACAAATGCAACTTCCATCACGTCGGCGCCTACCGGGAAATGCAGTGTATGAACTGCAACAGGAAGGGGCACACTGCCCGTTTCTGTAAAGCTCCAGCGAAGCCAATCAACCAAGTCCCCGGTGCAGGAGTGGGCCAAGTTTGCTACAGATGTGGCGAGGTAGGACACTACAAAAGGAATTACCCGAAGGCAGGGTTTGCCGGTGGAGCGGCAAGAGTTTTGGCCATAGGCCATGAGGAATCGGTTGCCGACCCCACAGTGATCACTGGTACGTTTCTCCTTGATAACGCTTATGCATGCATACTATTTGATAGTGGAGCGGAGAGAAGTTTCGTGAACCAAAAATTTGCTCAATTACTTAAGAAAAAATCACGAGCACTTAAAGAACCGTTCACTGTAGAAATGGCTAATGGAAAGACAGAGAGCACTAACAGTATATTCATAGGGTGTACCCTAACATTGGATAACCATTCATTTTCGATCGATCTCATGCCGGTCTCAATTAAAAGTTTTGACGTCATTATCGGCATGGATTGGTTGAGTCTTCATCGTGCCGATATCATGTGTTACGAAAAGGTTGTTCGCCTAAATCTTCTATCTGGCGAAACCTTAATAGTATACGGCGACAAACCTGGCACGGACCTTCATATTATATTGAGCATTCAAGCTCAGAAATTCTTGCGAAAGGAATGTCGAGCATTCCTTGCTCATGTGGTCGATGTGAGCCAAGAAACGAAGGACATTCAGAACATTCCAGTAGTACGCGACTTTCCCGACATTTTTCCAGAAGAACTCCTAGGATTACCTCCGCAACGTCAAGTCGAGTTCCGAATCGACTTAGTTCCAGGGGCTACCCCCGTAGCCAAATCGCCCTATCATCTAGCACTTGTAGAGATGCAAGAACTGTCCGGTCAACTTAACGAACTGCTCAGCAAGGGCTTTATAAGACCAAGCTTCTCACCCTGGGGAGCTCCAGTCTTGTTCGTCAAGAAGAAAGATGGATCGTTTCGTATGTGCATCGACTACAGGGAGCTCAACAAGATGACGGTCAAAAATCGTTATCCTTTGCCTTGGATTGAAGACTTGTTTGACCAACTTCAAGGGCGAACTTCTTTTCAAAAATCAACTTGAGATCCGGATATCACCAACTACGAGTGCTAGGGGAGGATGTTCCAAAGACAGCCTTCCGAACTCGTTATGGACACTATGAATTCATAGTGATGCCGTTCGGATTGACAAACGCGCCCGCTGTATTCATGGACTTAATGAATCGGGTGTGTCGTCCTTACTTGGATCAGTGCATCATCATCTTCATCGATGACATACTTATCTACTCTCATAGTAAGGAGGAGCATGGTCAACATCTGCAATAAGTCCTCGAAACATTACGTTCGGAGAAGCTTTACGCGAAGTTCTTGAAATGTGAATTTTGGATTCGGCGATTCGAATTTTTAGGGCACGTGGTTAGCGAGGAGGGAATACACGTGGACCCTTCCAAAATCAAAGCCATTGAGAACTGGTCAGCACCGAAAATGCCTACAGAGATTCGTCAATTTCTAGGCCTCGCTGGCTACTACCGCAGGTTCATTCAGAACTTCTCCCGCATAGCGAAACCTCTTAAAACACTGACCCAGAAGGGCATGGCCTTTGACTGGGAAGAGAAGCAGGAGAGAGCGTTCCAAACGATCAAACGATCCTTGTGTACCGCACCAATACTATCCCTCCCTGAAGGGATAGAAGACTTCGTAGTCTATTGCAATGCATCGAATCAAGGGCTCGGATGTGTTCTGATGCAGCGAGGTAAGGTCATCGTTTATGCCTCGAGACAGCTGAAGACACATGAGGTAAATTACACGACCCACGATCTTGAACTTGGAGCAGTTGTGTTTGATCTGAAGATCTGGAGACATTACTTGTACGGTATGAAGAGCACGATCTTTACAGACCATAAAATCCTGCAACACATTTTTGACCAGAAAGAGCTCAACATGAGACAACGACGGTGGGTCGAGCTACTCAGTGACTACGAATGCGAAATTCGTTATCATCCGGGTAAAGTCAATGTAGTAGCTGACGCCTTAAGTCGGAAAGAATATTCTGATCGTAGAGTCAAATCATTGACTATGACTATCCATTCACACTTGTCCACACAAATTAAGGCTGCTCAGCTCGACGCTTTGAAGCCTGAAAATGTGGCGGGTGAATCCCTGAGAGGGATGGATAAGAATTTGGAGGTTAAGGGTGGCGGAGCTTATTATTTCATGGACCGGATTTGGACCCCGAAACTAGGTGGTTTCAGAGACTTGGTCATGAACGAGGCGCGCAACACTCGTTATTCCGTGCACCTGGGTTCAGATAAGATGTATCTGGATCTTAAAAAGTTATACTGGTGGCCTAACATGAAAGCATAAATTGCTACCTTCGTGAGTAAATGCCTTACTTGCGCCAAGGTCAAGGTCGAATACCAGAAACCCTCCGGTCTACTACAACAGCCGGAGATACCGGAATGGAAGTGGGAGCGGTAACTATGGATTTCATAACCAAGTTGCCCAAGACAACGGGTGGACTTGATACCATATGGGTCATCATCGACAGATTGACCAAGTCTGCACACTTCCTGCCGATCAAGGATAAAAACAAGATGGAGAAGCTTACAAGAACTTACATTAGGGAGATAGTACAACTGCACGGTGTTCCCTTATCCATTATCTCGGACAGAGATAGTAGATTCACTTCGAGGTTCTGGCAGTCATTACAAAGTTCCTTAGGAACTAGGCTGGACATGAGTACAGCCTACCATCCTCAGACAGACGGGCAAAGTGAGAGAACGATACAAACCTTGGAAGATATGTTGCGCGCCAGTGTGATCGACTTTGGGAAGGCATGGGATACTCATTTACCCCTTGTCGAATTTTCCTACAACAACAGTTGTCACACGAGCATAAAGGTTGCTCCATTCGAGGACCTCTATGGCCGAAAGTGCAGATCCCCTCTGTGCTAGGCTGAGGTGGGTGATACCCATTTAGCTAAAGGACGAGTTCTTGAAAGCACTCTCACAGGTCTAAAAATCATACGGGAAACAACAGAGAAGATCGTTCATATCCGCGAACGACTGAAAGCCTCCAGAGACCGATAGAAAAGCTACGCTGATAAACGTAGGAAACCGTTGGAATTCCAGGTGGGTGACCGTGTTATATTGAAGGTCTCACCCTGGAAGGGCTTGATATGCTTCGAAAAGCGTGGAAAGCTAAATCCAAGGTACATTGGGCCTTTCAAGATTCTCGTAAGAATCGGCCCTGTAGCTTACAAACTTAGCTTACCGCGCGAACTCAGTAACGTACATTCTACCTTCCACATATCGAACTTGAAAAATTGTCTGTCCGATGAGACTCTTGTAATCCCACTCGACGAGATCGAGATCAACGAGAGCCTCAACTTCGTGGAGGAACCAGTAGAGATCATGGACCGAGAGGTCAAGCAAACGAAACAAAGTCGTATCCCAATAGTGAAGGTTCGTTGGAATGCCAAGCGAGGACCTGAATTCACTTGGGAGCGAGAGGATCAGATGAAACTGAAATATCCTCATCTTTTTACATAGTTATTTGAAATAACTTTATTTGCTTAGACTTTAATTTCGGGACGAAATTCCCTTTAACGGGGGGATGATGTGACAACCCGATATTTTCATTTGGTCAAACCCTAAAGTCAATCACTTCAATTTATAAGTCAATTACTTTATTACTTATTTTTAGCAAATTTAAAGTTCGTTTGATTATTTTAATATTATTCTTTAAATGAACGGGTGAAAGGAGGTGCTGTCTCGGGTCTTGAAATTTCAAAACCGCAAACACCTCGTGTCTTAGAAGTTCACGGCCAAAATTTTATGTTTGGGCCGAAAAATCTTCCAAAAACCGTGAACTCATGCTTTAAGCATGAGTTTACTCCTCAAACTAGTCATTTTATGTGTACTCCCCAATCACCAAAAAGAGTAAACTCAAAAACACTCTCAAGTATCATCCAAGATTTAATTCAAGATCTTCGAACATGTAAGTGTTCTAGCCATTTCAAGTTGATATAACACTTAATCTAGTGATTGTACACATTTTCATCCATCCATTTTTGTGTTTTGATTAGATTTCCAAAAACACCAAGAACACACACTAAGTGTTCTTGGACTTTTAGCTCAAATCAAGCTTCCTTATAGTAAGTACTTCCATCCTTGAGTCTTATTAAGCTTGTATTACATGTTAGCATCAAAGAAAAGTCCCAAGAACACCAAGATAAAGGTGTTCACGTTATGGGAGGTCCCAAAACCGTAAACACCAAGATTAGGTGCAAAATGGTGCCTTAGGGTGCCTAGATGCTTCACAATGCCTTAGGGACTTGTCTAGATTCATCCTTGAAGAGTTTATCACACAAAAAGCACCAAAACCTTACATTTTTATGTGTTTACGGTTTGGGGATCTCCCAAAACCGTAAACACCCCAAAAAGTGTATAAATGTCCCATAAAAGTCCGATGGTTATTCCTTATGTCTAAACCTAGCCTAGACTATTGCTACGATTGAGTTAAGGACTTGAAAAACCCAAATACCATAAACTTATAAGTTTAAGGTAGTAAACTCATGAGTTTAAGGTAGTAAACTCATGGAGAAATGGTCCATAGACCGTAAACACCATTTAGGAGTGTTTTGATGCCACACAACACTTCCTAAGGCTTAATCATGAAGTAGGAATGCTTGGATTGGCTTAGAAGTCTTCAAAGCAACGAATGGTCAAAAGTTTAGGAGTTTACTGCCATAAAATCAAGAGTTTACGACCATAAACTCAAGGTGTGTTGGTCTTTAGGGAGTAAACTCATTTTAGGAGTGTTCCTCGAACCCCAAACACACTAGCCCTTCCCTACAACAATTAGATGCAACCCTTGAGACTTATAGCACTTGTATAAGGTGTTTAGCATGTCCTAGAGTGTCTTAACTTTGTTTATTAGTTGTTTAAAGACTAACAGTATACATATGTGATATTATATGTTAACTATGATCATAGAGGGTGTTCAAGACCTCACTTGACACCTAGCCATCCTACCTCTTTAGTTCATCCGTACCACTCACAACAGGTGAGTTCATACCCCTAAATTAACCTTTTAAATGTTTATAAATACCTTTTATGGGAGGGTGGGGGTGGGTGGAATACAAGTAAAGTTACGATAGTTATTATCTCAATCACATGTGATTAATAATTATCGACAAGTGAATCTCTTACTTTCAAACTGTTTTACTTCAAATTGTCTTAAAAACTCTTTTACATATCAAATGCTTTTATGAAATTATCTTATACTTTTATATTATCAATTGCATGTCTATGTATGTATAGTTATATAAGCAATGTTTAAAAGGCTTAGGAAGGCCTATCCACCCTATTTCCTTTTCGCGCTTGAGATGTGGTCTGGTGGGATATCGGGTACCCGTCCGAAGGCCGTTTAAATATTAATTATATATCATGTGTACATATATAGTCATAAAGGTTCTTCCAGTTCATTCAGTACCCTTGGGTAGCAAGGGTATACTCCCATGTTCATACGTACAAGCTATATTACTAGTAAACTACAATAAGCGTAGTTTAGGGTTTTACTAATACTAATACTAGAACAATGAATCATACAAAGAGTCAGTTCATACATGACTCATAACTTATAGTAATGAGAAACAAACATAGCACAGAGTGATGAGAAACAAACATAATACATAGTGATGAGAAACAAACATAATACATAGTGATGAGAAACAAACATTATACATAGTGATGAGAAACAAACATAATACATAATGATGAGAAACAAACATACAGGCTAGACAGAGAAAGAACACACAATACAACTAGCACATACATTACATATACATTACATTCAGTTATGTGAGCCATTAAACGGGTCATGGCACTACCTGTCATGACCGTTTTTGTATCCAAAATCTCCTTAATTGGTGAGCGTATGAGTTTGCGTATAGATCTATACTGGATTGACTATCCTACACCTTGTTGCTCGCTACAGTGGGACTTGCAAGTCTACGGGTGCCAAATGTCATTTCTTAAGCGTCTTACATCGTCGTTTTACTATTGATTCGGTAGCAGGGTATAGGCCGATCACATGGTACTTTAAATAACAATTGGTTTAAGGTAGTCAGTACAACAGTAGTTACTTAATACAACACTATGATACTATAATATTTTTCCTATTACGTTCACTTTGTGAACATTCACACGATGCACGGTAATGTAAAAACTATATTTTTGGTTAATGATAGTCGGATTTGGGAAAATACACAGTCTTACAAGAAACACACACAGTTACTAGATGCGTTGGTAGAAGGCTACTTTTAGTAGGAAACATAAGGTTTTCTAGGATAGTTCAAACTAATACAAACTTTACAAAACTTATACATTACATCTTACAAACATCTTGCAAATGCTTTCATACAAACACAGACACTAATATACTTATGATCTCACCAGCATTAAGCTGATACTCGCTTTCAAAATAACTTGTATTCTCAGGTCACCACTAGACAGGTACAGGTGCCGGGCTTTTGAGAAGATGGAGTTCGTTCAAGACTCATCTTTTATTTTGATATGTATATTTTTGGTGTCTATAACTTTGACAGAACACACATGTATGAAATTATATTATTAATGCAATGGATGATGTTGTTGCTTGTTTACTACTATTCATTGTTGTGATACTGTACATGACGTCCTCCACCCCCGAACGATTCCGCCGTTCAGGTTTTGGGGTGTGACATATACGACCAAAAAATAAATATTTTTTTTAAGGAAATGATGTCGATATAACTTTTGTTTGTGTACACCATGGCTGTTGTTATGGGCCGTGGACATGGGTGTGATGAAGCTGAGGACCCATGTTTCCCAGGTGGTAAAAGTGTTGGTCATCGTAAGTAGGATCGTAAGTTTTATTATGAATTTTTATTTACTATTTTTATTCTTTTATTATAAATTAATAACTGTTTCTAATAATTTATAATTATATTTGTTGTTGAGTAATGCAGGAAAGTTCGAGGCAAAACCAAAAATATTAAGTTTGAAATAGTGCTTTTACATAATAAGGGCAAACCGATTAACATGAATTTTGATAGGGATGTGACATATGATCTCGTAGGAGAGCCGAAAGACATGTTTGCATGAGAAATTGGAAAAATAATGTGGCAGATTGTCCCTTTTGATAAATGGACTTGAAAAAAAGTTACCCCTGCAATAAAAGATACAATAATACAACATTTATGGGTAAATTATTTATATAAAATATTTTATATGGTTAATTATGACTGGTTTTTACTTGGTTATGTTTTTTTTTTAATTTTATAGACAAAATTTGATTTTGGATCAGATGTACCGGGATCCAGACGCTCGTATGTTGTTAGAGAGTTTTCAAGTAGCTTTGTCAAAAGGTTATCGAGAGTGCAAAGTTGATGCAAAAGAATATTTTTTTGGAAGGCAGAGGGTATGAGGATATCCCAAGAGAATTAGCCAACCCTCCAGATGATATGGATGTTGATAACCGGTAGAAAACAAATAAGTATTTCTAAACGGAAGAACACAAAATTCCTTCGGAAAGGATCAAAAAAGTCTATCAAATGCAAACAACCGTGAATCATGGGGGGTCAAGCTCGTATAGCAGTACTTGCTATAAGAAGGTAACGTATGATACATGTAATTATTTATTTAAAATATAATATAATTTTTAATGTTAAACAGAACCTTAAAAGAGTGGAAACGTTTCACAAGGCATATACCGATAGGGATGGTGTATTTGTTACTGTCGAGGCAGAACAACAATACGTAAGTATTTAATTATAATTTTATCATATAATTAAGTGTATATTTATACTTAATTCTTAATCACTTTTGGGAAATACATAGTCGGTTAGTGGAAGAGCTGTTAGAACAAACGTAAGGGCCAGAATGTGAAAGAAAGTTAACACCCGCTCAAGAAAGAGTTGCTTTCGAGAAAATATTATGAGAATGATGTGGCCATATCAAAGGCATCAGCCAGAAACCTTCTGCTAGTCCGTCGATTTCATAGTCATCGCAACTACCACCACAACCATCACAAGTAAAACAAGATTATTTAATTTCAATAAATTCATATTGATTTGGTAATTTTTGTTTGTGGTGATTATTCTCTAAAAGATTTGGTAATTGGTTTTTTGTCCCAACTGAAACAAATAGCAATGTACTTTGGTATTTTGTCAAAAATAACAATGAACATTGGTATAGATAAATGCATGTTGATTTGATAATTGTGCTTTTGTCCCAAGTGTAAGATATAACAACGTATTTTTGGTATTTCTTGTATTGTAAGTGCAAGAAATAGCAATGTCCTTTGGTATTCCTTTTATTTAAGTGCAACAAATAGAAGTGTACTTTTGTTTTTTTGTCTATAGTTTAAAAATAGCAATGTACTTTGGCATCATAAAATGCATGTTGATTTGGTAATTTTGGTTTGTGGTGATTATTTGCTAAATGCTTTGTTAATTGGGTTTTTATCCCAAGTGTAAGAAATAGCAATGTACTTTGGTTTTTTGTTTATAGTTTAAAAATATCAATGTACTTTGGCATCATAGAATGCATGATGATTTGGTAATTTTGGTTTGTGGTGCTTATTTTCTATAAGCTTTTTTAATTGGGTGTTGTCCCAAGTGCAAGAAATAGCATTGTACTTTGGTTTTTTGTCTCTAGTCTAAAAATAGCAATGTATTTTGGCATCATAAAATGCATGTTGATTTTGGTAATTTTGGTTTGTGATGGTTATTTGCTAATAGCTTTGTTAATTGGGTTTTTGTCCCAAGTGCACGAAATAGCAATGTACTTTGGTTTTTTGTCTTAGTTTAAAAATAACAATGTACTGTGGCCTTGATAAATTCATACATGAGACCCAATACCCCATAAAGTTGGCACTTTTATGTTTAAGGAACTCCCAATAGACTTAAATCGAAAATAATAAGTTCTTCAATCGTCTTAACTCAACACCGAACCCAAAAAAGACCAAAAACATAACAAATCATGCCATAAAGAGATCTAAACATCTACAAGCTAAGGTACGAACTTGATACCTCCAAAGTCTTGCAACAAGGGTGATGATTTTGGATCTAAAGGCTCCTCACAAATCAAAGCACATTTAATCTTCTTTACTTCCTTCACAATGGGTAAAAAATGACCACCAAAATCCTTTCAAGAGCTTAAAACACTACAACGAAGATTTAAGGATGGATTTAGGGTTTTAGGAGGTTTGGGGGCTGGTAAAGAGGCCATCTCTACAGACTTAAGGTCCTTAAATTATATTCCCCAAGTACTCCCTATGTACGCTCCTTGATCCTTCCTTCTTTGTACGCTTAGCGCACACCAGTGTATGCCCTACACACTTCACTTCACACCAATATTCCCCAAGTACTCCCTATGTACGCTCCGCTTACTAGGGTTACCCATAAACCCTAAAATACTTCGAAGGTCATAACTTCTTCATTATAAATATGATTTCGACGATCCTTATATCCACGAAAAGGTAACAATAAGCTCCATGATTTTATAAAGTCACACGTACCTTAAGATTCCTCGAACAAAAATCCAAGCTCCATAAAATCTCGAGTAGACACTTTACCAAAATACCCCTTGGCTCTAAAACACAAACTGTACACCCGGATCATCTAAATTACGTAACCTACACCCAAATGGTAAACGATTCGGGACAAGGAGTTACAACTCCCCTCCTACCACTTAAATTATATTTCATCCTCAAAATCATTCCTTACTATCCCAGGCACCCGACAACTTGAGCAATACAACCATATCCGAGAATGTAACACCCTTCCCTAAGGCGACCAAGCCCATCCCTAGGAGGGCTCTCCAAACCCGATCATGAACGAATCCTTTCCCAACCTAAAAAAATCCCTTGTAGAATAGACACATCTACTCAACCTGAAATTTGAAGTCTCGAATTGGTCTGATTCCCTAATAGACCATTCGAACTGAATCGTTGTTAATTCCATTCCACTTATGTCACAAACTGAATACTCAACTTCTGATTCTCTAAGGTTCCCACTATAAACAGAATCACATATCATATGTTACTACCTACAACATTTGACTTGACTAGAGGGATTAGATATTCCTTCAAGAGAGGCTCATATCGATGATAATAATTCCATGAACATAATGAGCAACGTGAGACAAACTGATAGATGAACCTTGCAGGGCTGAACAAGACACTGCTTCCCTTAACTGTCGAACCGATATACCACTCTTGAAATTCTGAAACCCCATTCTTCCCTGACCCCCACAAAGATAGAACCAAACCAAATCACCATCATAAGAGACTATTCACCCATCAAATCTAAAGCTATCATTTAACCCTGAACCCTTCAACTAATACCTTTGGCATACATATTCCTTAATTCTCATCCCACTGAAATGAATACCTTACACACCAACACCCACAATTCCCACTGCAAGTTCTCGCCAAAAAAAACAACTCGGTACCTAAATCATAACCTGAGATCCAAGGATCTACCCTTGCATTTCACATGAAACCTCCTGACTCACGGTAACCCATCACTTGTCCGGGATATAATGGTTCCCAAACCATATTGGGTTAGGAACAAGGATATTCCTAGCCTAAAATAAAGAAATGCTCCTCAAAAATCCTATACATTGTGCCACGACATGAAATGAATCCCCCTTTTACACTCATGACCACCTCCGATAAGTTACCTCAAAATGATGAATGCTACGATCCCGTCGCGGCCTTGCAAACCTACTAACTAACGATTGTCTTACCATATTTGAATCATCGCAAGCCCAATATCTTGTGTCAAACCTGCATCCGACTGAATTCCAAATCAGGTGTTCGGGTCATGCTTTGAACCCCGAAAGCTTCATCATACAATAACAAGCAACAAGGCTCTAACACAGCCCTCACCCTGGATCCATCCACAAGAGTGCTATATAAAAGGCATCGACCAACTGTTGTGAGTTTCTTGAACTCCCAACTCACACAACTTACATCCCAACGGCCACTAGGTTCATCTCTCCTCCTGACTACGATGTGAAACTTACCCTAGTTTCACACCAGATCTAACTCCCAAAAATTTGTGATTAATACTCCCTCCACTTGGACTCGTCAAAGCTCTACAAACCCACAAGAATTGATTGGTTCCTAACCCTTTATCTTTATATACAAAAACCTACTATAACCTGCCCTTCCCAAACCTAGCTTTTCTGTAACAGCCCGAAATCCAGGTACCCTTCTATTTAACCCTTCATCTTTGATATATTGCCATTTAGGTTTTGCATGTTAGGCGAGTACGTTGGGCGTACATGGAGTACGCTGCGCGTACTCGCGCGCTTCATTTGGACGCATTCACCCTCGGGTACACTGGGCGTACCCAAGGTTACGCTGGGCGTAACCGGTCCAGACCTAAAAAACCTAATTCATTCGGAGGGCTATAAAAGGAATGTGTGGCTCGACTTCTCAGCCACCATTCCTCGGAAAGAAACCCTAAAGAGAGTGTGCATCCGTTCTTAGGCCATTTGTGAGTATTCTAAGCTTGGTGGTGCCATTTCAAGGTAGCAAAAGAGAAGAAGAGCTCACTGGTAAGGCTAGAAGTGGTGTTCAAGTGTGGATCTGAGCTTTGCAAAGGTTGAAGCTTCATTATAAGGTAAAAAGTTCGGATCTTGACATATATTTCATGTTATATGCTTCAAGTACCATTTTCTAGGGTTTTAGTCCCAAAGGTGGAGGCTTTTTGAGCAAATGGTCTCCATAAGCTTATATCCATCATATTTCTGGTCTATTTGAGTTGTAGACTCATAAAAATGCAATTTTGATCGTAAATGTTGCACCATGCATGATATCTAGGTCCTTGAGTTGGAATAGAATGATGTTAAGAAGTGTTGGAGCCTTTACAGCCATGCCAAGGCTTAAAGGTCTCGACTTTATGGGTATAGATGCATAAATAAAGCCGGATCTAGAAGTTGGAGTAATGGCTTAACCGATTGAGACCAGAAATGATGCATGCTAAAGTCTGATGGTTACGTTGGGCGTAACTCCCAGTACGCACAGCGTACTGGGTGGAAACCCCGATCCATGGGTTGGCGAGGTACGCCCCGCGTACTTAAAAGGTTGACTTTTGTTGACCTTTAGGGTTTTGGTCAACATGAATACTTTGAGTGAAGGAAGGGTAAAATGGTCTTTTACCCTCGGAGGAATGATGATAAGGGGTAAAGTCTAGTTGTGGAAGTCTTTATTAATGAAAATGATATTTATTATGTTTAGGCGAGGTAGAGTCGTCGTTTGGATTTGGAGTTAGCAAGTATACGAGATTCTAGACTTTCCACGAGGTGAGTTTTCTCACTATACTGTACCCGGAAGGGTTTTATTGTGTGACCGGAAGGTCGGATATGTTATGAGTTATATGCATTGTATATGATAAGTTAATCGTTATATGTGCTATGTATGTTATGCTTGATACGGGCCGGAAGGCATTATGTTATGGGCCAGAAGACGTATATGTTATGGGCCGGAAGGCGTTGTGATGTGCACCGTAAGGTTGACGCAGGTAGGACCGGAAGGTTTACCGAGTCGGGACGGAAGTCCCCTGAGACACATGGACCGGAAGGTCAGGGCCTGGAAAGGCGTATGTGCGTAAGTAGTATTTATCGGAACTCACTAAGCTTTTATGCTTACAGTCATTGTGTTATGTGTTTCAGGTACTAACGAGGACCGTGGGAAGGCGCCGGCGTGATTGTACACACTGACAGAGGAACTGTTTTTATGATCATGGGATGCATTTTGTTATGATAACATTGTTCACGTATGAATTTGGAATATTAAACGATGTTTTTGAAGTTTGCAAAAATGAATTTTTTTTTTAAATTTACGTTGTTACAAGTTGGTATCAGAGCCTTGGTTTGAGGGATTCGGATACACGCTCGGGCGTAACTGAACTCAAACCGGGGATGTGAGGAAAAATTTTAATTAATAAAAGCAATAATTTTTTTTTGATAAGAGATTTCGTAACAACCAAAGGAGAAGCAGTCTGTACGGTCAGCCAGCGCCCGAACGGTAAAATCCCCAAAATACCCTTACAATATGTGTTATGAGATATGTTGTGATATGATATGCATTCTAGTAGACTAGGTGTTCATATTAGGACTAGAGTGGCCTGATTTGTGATGCCTTAGTCTAGGGTACCCTGCTGTTATGGGATGCTTTGAGAGCGAGTGGGTAGCCAGTGCATAGCAAGAATAGAGTACTCATGATCCGGGGTTCGAGGAGGTGGACTTGGGGTGAATGCTGATGCGGTGTAGTCCGTAGTATTGGGCCCGTACTACTGAAGACACCGGGTTAGTGGGCAACCCAAGTAAGAATCCTTGGGTATCGGAGACCGAGGAGGGTTGCGTTATCTAGTGCGATTATGCTCAATGGAGTCTCTGATATTTTTGTGTTGTATTTCAGAGGAATTATGGTTGGACCACGCCACAGACCTGGTACGAGCGGTGTGAGTGACGAGGAGCTTCGTCAGATGATTCACGAGGAGGTGGCTGCGGCGATCCGGGCCGAGATTCCGGAGATGTTTGGGTCTATCAAGACCACACTGATGGAGACTTTTGATGAGCGGTACGCCGCGGTGACTGAGGCTGCAGCCGCTGCAGCTACCGCAGTTGTGGCCGCTGCCAGACCACAGGGAATTGACTTGTTGTTATTCCAGGAGTTCAGCAACACGAAGCCATCTGAGTTTGACGGGACGCAGGATCCGATCACTGCGATGAGATGGATTGTTGATATTGAGGGATGCTTCTACACTTGTTCATGTCTGGAGCATCTGAGGGTACGGTTCGCTTTGAACCAGCTCCACCTGGGAGCAAAGGATTGGTGGAAGTTCGTGACGGCGAACTTCACTCTTGCGGAGATTTCAGCCGTGACTTGGGAGAGATTTACTTCTATGTTCAGAGACGAGTATGTTCCCCCGGTGGAGAGGGAACGGTTGGTTCAGGAGTTCTTGACCCTCAAGCAGGGTAATGATTCGGTTACTATGATCACTCGAAAGTTTTATGAGAGGGAGATGTTTTGCCCTGAGCAGGCTCGGATGAGCCGATATTTGGGTGTACTAAGGAGGGATATTCGGGAGTTCATATCGAACTCGTCATACCAGACCTTTGCTGAGCTCCATGCAAATGCTAGGAAGAGAGAGACCGAGTTGGAGACTCAAGCCAGGGAGGAGGCCGAGTCTCAGCGGGTGGATCGGCGGTCGGCTCAGTCCCAGCCAGTAGCCAAGCAGATCAAGTCCGCCGATTCAAGGACGGGAGGTTAGAAGGGTCGCACTTGCGGAAAGTGCGGCAAGGGTCATGAGGGGGCATGTCGATTAGGTGCTTGCTACAAGTGTGGCAAAGAGGGGCATATTGCTAGGGGTTGCCCCAAGGGATTTATGGTTTGCTTTCATTGCAACCAGACCGGCCATCGGAAGGCCAAATGCCCTCAGCTTCACCAGGGATCTGCGCCTACTGCTAGGGTTACCGAGACTCGGCCGGTGAAAGCCGAGGCTCCGAAGGCTCGTGGGAGAGCTTTTCAGTTGACTGCGGAGGAGGTCTGCGCGGCACCCGATGTCGTAGTTGGTATGTATTCTTTCATGTATTTACTTTTATGCTGAGATATTGTGCTTATATTATGATATGTGTAGGTACTTTTCTTGTGAATTCTGTACCTGCCTTGGTATTATTTGACTCGGGTACGAGTCGGTCTTTTGTATCTCTAGCTTTTAGCCAGCACATCGGTATTGATCGGGAGGTGATGAGTCGACCCCTGCGGGTTTCTATAGCGGATGAGAAAGTAGTATACGCCACTGACGTGATTTGAGGATGTGTGCTCGAGATTTTTGGTGTCAAGTTCCTTATAGACTTGGTTCCTATAGCGATGGGGGATGTCTGCATCATCGTGGGCATGGACTGGTTGAGTAAGTTTGGGGCAGTCATTGACTGCAAGAGACAGCTGGTGACTATACGAGAGCTTAGTGTGGGAGTGCTTACTGTGTATGGCGAGGGGACCCGGTGTGGGTCAGCGTTTTGTTTGGCTGCCAGGGCGAGACAGAGTTTGCAGTAGTGCTGCAGTGGATTCATAACCTATGTGATGGACACTCGAGTGGCCACAGGGAGGCCAAATTCGGTTGACGAGGTTCCAGTAGTATGCGAGTTTTTGGATGTGTTCCCCGAAGAATTACCAGGTGTGCCTCCGAAAAGGCAAGTGGAGTTCCGTATCGATCTGGTTCCGGGAGCAGCGCCCATCGCCAAGGCGCCTTATCGCCTCGCTCCACCAGAAATGCAGGAGTTATCCTCGCAGCTTCAAGAGCTGTTGGGAAAGGGGTTTATTCGACCGAGTAGCTCACCTTGGGGAGCGCCGATTCTATTTGTCAAGAAAAAGGACGGTTCACACCGGATGTGTATCGATTACCGGGAGTTGAACAAGTTGACGGTTAAAAACTGGTATCCGTTACCTAGGATCGATGATCTGTTCGATTAGTTGCAGGGGGCATCTTGGTTCTCTAGGATAGACTTAAGGTCGGGTTATCATCAGATAAGGGTTCAGGATGAAGATATTCAGAAGACTGCATTTAGAACTCGTTATGGACATTACGAGTTTGTGGTGATGCCTTTTGGGCTCACCAATGCCCCGACTGCATTCATGGATCTTACGAACAGGGTGTGCAGGCCAATGCTGGATCAGTCGGTGATCGTATTCATTGATGATATTTTGGTATATTCGAGGTCTAGGGAGCAGCATGAGGAGCATTTGAGGGAAATTCTTGGAGTATTGAGATCAGAGAGGTTGTATGTCAAATTCTCCAAGTTTGATTTCTGGTTACGAGAGGTCCAGTTCCTAAGGCACCTTGTTAACCAGAAAGGGATATTGGTCGATCCGGCCAAGATCGAGGCGGTGATGAGATGGGAAGTGCCGAGATCGCCCACTGAGATCAGGAGCTTTCTGGGATTGGCCGGCTAATATCGAAGGTTTATCAAGGATTTCTCCAAGATCGCCGTACCGCTTACTAAGATGACCCGAAAGGGTGTTGCATTTTCATGGGGACCGGAGCAGTAGTCCTCATTCGATACCATTCGATAGAAATTGTGCGAGGCCCCGGTGCTTGCACTCCCGGAAGGGATGGAGGATTTTGTGGTGTATTGTGATGCATCCATATCTGGATTAGGGGCAGTACTTATGCAGAGGGGACACGTTATAGCGTATGCTTCGAGGCAGCTGAAGCCTCATGAGCAGAGATATCCCACCCACGACCTGGAATTGGGGGCTGTGGTGTTTGTGATGGGTTTTGAGCATTCTAACACTTCCTAAGTGTACATGCAACCCTAATAACCTTGGATCTATGTTTGTCTAAGTATCATGTAAAGTTGAATTCCAAGGCTATATTCCTATCTAGCATACATGGGGAACAATTTTAACTTGAATGATAGATAGAATAACTTACCTTGTTGTTGCTTGTGTTCCTTGAAACCTTATGAGCCTAGCACCCCAAGTGTGATGCCTCAAATGCTTCACACAACACCAAATGCTCTTGGAAAGACTTACGAGAGAATGCACACTTCTTGAAATCGGCCAAGCCCTCTTGTTTCCTTAGTGTAACCGATTTTGGTGGAGAATGAGATCCTTATATAGTGTTGACACATCTAGGGTTACACCATGTAAACCCTAATGTGTAATGACTCTTCATTTCCATGACCCATGGGTTTGTAACTCCCATGGAGCATCCATGGAGCATCCTATGGGTGGAACCCAACTTGATAATCCATGGAGCCTCTTAGCCCACTATACAAGATATGGATGATTTAAATAATCAACCCATATATTTAATTAGTTATCTTTTGATCACTTAATTAATTCTAAATTAATTCTTGATCAAACTAATCAAATAATATTATTAATATATTAGAACTTATAATATATTAATAATCTCCAAGTGTTATTTCTCTCATTTAGTCTATCCAATTGCATGGTGCCATGCAACCCAAATGGACCATGCCGGGTCGGGTCAAGTACGTACCAGAAATAGTTATGGACTTAGACACCTTATCCAACAGTCTCCCACTTAGATAAGTCTAATAACTATTACTGCAAGTATGACTTCAGGAACCGATCGACAATCGTAGCTCTTTTCAAGGTTTCTCGGAACATAGAAGATGATGGTACGCCATTTAAGCCATTTAAGATAAGTGATCATATAATCCTCTATTCTAGATATCAGTTGGACAAATACATGGAACAATGTCTTACTTATTGTCCAACAGTTTGTTTCCCGATTTCCGATTTGTTTGACAAAGAACTTAATTGAACACATCAACTTAGTTCTGACCGGGCCCGGTACATAGGTCAAAACAAAATCATCGAGGGGCCTAGATATCAACTTCTAATCCAAGAAGGAACAGATAAACTTCGACTCATATGTTTGTTCTACCACTCATTGAATTACACACAAGAGCACGATTTATAACATCGAGTTACCAATGCATTTTCGTACAATCAATGCATAACCAACTTGTAAGTAACAAATCATATCTCTAGGTTTGAAGACTTATATGATATTACCGTCTCACGATCACTCGAGATAGAATGCCATGAAGTGATTCCAGTGAGCGTGGGTTGAGTCCAATGCTCAGAACTTATGAGCACTCATGATTGTTGTAGCCTTGTCTAACACCTTAGACCTCTGCAACCAATCATGACAGTCTTGATTCATACCTACTTCCGACATATGACCGACTGTGGAGGTTTGAATAATATGTTATACCAAACAAAATTATTTTGGAAGTCAAAACATGCAAAAGAAATATAGTAAACGATTGACAAGAGATAGCAACACTTTACTCATAAATAAAACACCTTTTATTCATCATCTAATGTCAATTACACTTTACAAATTTCCAGGTTATCTAACTACTAAATCTAATATCATCCTTCAGCCCTATGCTCCGAGCATGCTGGAGATGCTTAACCCGAGTCAGTCCCTTCGTGAGGGGATCTGCTAGGTTCTCATCCGATGATACCCTCTTTGCCACAAGGAGTCCTTCTTCTATTCGATGTCTAATAACATGGTATTTTCTGTCGATGTGTCTGGATCTCCCGTGATCCCTTGGTTCCTTGGATAAGGCAACAGCGCTTTCACTATCACAGAAAATTTCCATTGGCTCTTTAATAGCTGGTACAACTCCAAGGTCTCCGATGAAGTTCTTTAGCCATATAGCCTCCTTTCCCGCCTTGCTCGCTGCAATATACTCTGATTCACAAGTAGAATCTGCCACTGTCTCTTGCTTGGAACTCTTCCAAGAAATTGCTCCTCTATTTAGGGTAAAGACCCAGCCTGACTGAGAGTGGAAATTATCCCTATCAGTCTGGAAGCTAGCATCACTATACCCTACAACTCTCAAGTCATCACTCCCACCGAGGGTAAGGACCCAGTCCTTAGTCCTTCGTAGGTACTTGAGAATATTCTTTACCGCAGTCCAGTGTGGTTTGTCAGGGTTCCCCTGAAACCTGCTAACCATGCTCAGGGAAAAGGCTACATCAGGTCGAGTACAAGTCATAGCATACATGATCGAACCTACAGCCGAAGCATAAGGTATTCGACTCATTTCTGCTATCTCAGCCTCAGTGCTAGGGCTTTGTGTCTTACTCAATTTGGCGTTACTCTGGATGGGTAACTCTCCTTTCTTGGAGTCCTGCATGCTGAATCGCTTCAGCACCTTATCCAAGTAGGTACTCTGACTAAGTCCAATTAGTCTTTTACTCCGATCTCTCAAGATCCTTATCCCTAAAATATAGGCAGCTTCACCAAGGTCCTTCATAGCGAAACACTTCCCAAGCCAGGACTTTACTTCCTGCAGGGTTGGAATGTCGTTTCCTATGAGTAGTATGTCATCCACATACAATACCAAAAAACTAACTATACTCCCACTAGCCTTGACATACACACAAGATTCATCTTCACTCGTAGAAAAGCCAAATTCCTTGACCTTTTCATCAAAGCAAAGATTCCATCTACGAGGTGCTTCCTTTAATCCATAGATGGATTTCTCAAGCTTACACAATCTATTAGGGTACTTGCTGCTGACAAAACCTTTTGGCTGACTCATGTAAACATCTTCAGCCAATTTTCCATTAAGGAAAGCGGTTTTGACATCCATTTGCCAAATTTCATAGTCATGAAATGCGGCTTTGGCTAACATAACCCTAATAGACTTAATCTTGGCTACCGGAGAAAAGGTCTCATCATAATCCACTCCAGGAATTTGTGAGAACCCCTTTGCAACCAGTCTAGCCTTATAAGTGTGTACATTACCATCCATGTCGGTCTTCTTCTTGAAGATCCATTTGCACCCCACCGTCTTACGACTTGGTACATTTTCAACCAAGTTCCAAACTTGATTGTCATACATGGATTGTATCTCGCTATCCATAGCCTCTTTCCATTTAGCAGACTCGGGGCCTGCCATGGCTTCCTCGTAGTTGTTAGGGTCATCTTGACTTACTAGTGTCCCATCACTAATAAGTGTCTCACCTTCTGTAGTAATATGGAATCCATAGTAATGCTCAGGTGCACTCCTAACTCTTGTGGAAAGTCTCAGAGGTACAGATTCGTCAATTGGCTCAACAGGAGTTTCCTCCTCAAGTTGAGGGCTAGAGTTTGAAGTTCCTTCACCACTTGACTCTTGAATTTCTTCAAGATAAATTTGTCTCCCACTGTCTCCTTGGCTTATAAGCTCTCTTTCTCGAAAGACTCCTCTTCTTTCTACAAAGACCACATTGTCACTAGGTCTGTAGAAGAGGTAACCAAAGGATTGTTGTGGGTAGCCGATGAAAATACACCTCTCGCTTCGAGGTTCGAGCTTATCATGAGTCTCGCGTCTCACGCAAGCCTCGCAACCCCAAATCTTGATGTGTTCTAGTTTAGGTACTTTACCAGTCCACATCTCGTGAGGAGTTTTGGCAACTTTCTTTGTAGGGACTAGATTAAGAATATGGGCGGCAGTCTCTAAGGCATACCCCCAGAATGAGATTGGTAGCGAAACTCGACTCATCATGGAACGAACCATGTCTAACAAGGTTCGATTACGCCTCTCAGCCACACCATTCAACTGCGGTGTCCTGGGAGGTGTCAACTGTGAGACAATCCCACATTGCCTTAGATAGTCGAGGAATTCTGAACTAAGATACTCACCACCTCGATCGGATCGAAGCATCTTAATGTTCCTGCCCAATTGATTCTCGACTTCCTGTTTAAATTCCTTAAACTTCTCGAAAGTCTCTGACTTATGCTTGATTAAGTAGACATATCCATATCTATTGTAATCATCAGTAAAAGTCAAATAATAACGATTAACATCCCTTGTGGCATGTTTAAATGGTCCACACACATCCGTGTGTATCAGGTCCAACAAACCTTCACCCCTTTCACACGAGCCAGTGAAGGGTGACTTTGTCATTTTTCCAAGTAAGCATGATTCGCAACTATCATCTGACTTTAGGTCAAATGACTCCAAGACTCCATGCTTTTGGAGTTAGCCTATGCGTTTCTTGCTTATATGTCCAAGACGACAATGCCATAATGATGCTTTATCCAAGTTATTATTATTAGGAGAATCAATACACAAAACATTATTTCCTAAGTGATCTACAACATATACAGCTTCATACACACCATCATAAGGTAATGCTTTAAAATAAAGAACATTATTAAAGAAAGCATTAATCGAACCAACTTCATTATCAAATGAAAAGGTGAAACCGTGTTTATACAATGCATGAAAGGAAATAATATTTCTTGCCATTTCTGGCGAATAACTACATTTATTCAAATCTAAATTTAACCCACTACTTAGCGATAAAGTATAAACTCCAATCTTGGTGACAAGTGTAACTTTCATATTCCCCATGATTAAGTTTATTCTTCCTTGCTCCACATTCTCACTTCTTCTTAGTCCCTGCAAGTCACAACAAATGTGAATACCACAACCAGTATCAAGGACCCAAGATTTCGAATGGGGTGAGTTATTAGAAATGATAGTGTAAATACCTGCATGGTTGGGTTTAACTTTCCCATCCTTCACATCTTGCTGGTATTTTGGGCAGTTCCGCTTCCAATGTGATTTTTCATGGCAATAGAAGCATTCAGCCTCTTTTGGGTCAGAAGAAGGAGTGACAAAACCTTTCTTGGTTCCACTTGAAGAAGAGCCATCAAGGGTCCTAACCTTGGTACCCTTCGAAGAACTCTTTCTCTTCTTCCCTCGACTTTTCCCGATTGCCAAAACCGGAGTGGAGTTTGGAGTAGGAGTGTTAACAACCGACTTCCCCTTAAGACCTGATTCTGCGGTCTTGAGAAGTCCCTGAAGTTTGCTGAGTGTGACCTCTTCCTTATTCATGTGATATGTCATGCGGAATTGATCATAGCACGATGGTAAGGAGCGCAAAATTATATCTATTGCAAGCTCCTCAGGGAAGTTCACATTAAGCTTCAGCAATTGATCCACATACCTTTGCATTTTCTGCATGTGGCTCGTGACGGAATCGCCGTCCTTCATCATGGTTGTTATCATGGAGCAGATGATTTCGTACCTCTCTTGTCGTGCACTTTGATGGTATCTTTCCATCAAATCTTGGTGCATTTCATAAGGGTAGAAATCCTCATAGGACTTTTGGAGTTCTGCTGTCATTGTGGCCATCATGATGCATGCTACTTTCGTAGCATCCCTTTCATGTGCCTGAAAGTCAGCGATCTCCTGAGGAGTTGCAGTGGTCTTATCAATCTCCTTAAGCTCCTTGTCGAGGACATATTCTTTGTCCTTGTAGCGGGTAATCATCCTGATGTTTCTGATCCACTCATTGAAGTTGGATCCATCAAAAGTGACTTTCCCACACAAGCTCATAAGAGTAAAGGAGCTATTAGGATTCGAGCCAGAAGCAGCATTGTTTGAAGACATCTGAAGGAAGAGGACAAGATTAGTTTAGATATTAAGAGAGTCCTTTATAAAACACCCAAATGTAATATTAAGGCTAGGATCCAATCACAATATATTATAACTTAGAAGAGGTATGCCGTAATCCAAGCTATAACATATTTGAAAGGTAAGTGAATGACGATTCACCAATTTCCACCACGAAAACCGCAATATTAGATATTAGGTTTTATGATTGGTTCTTAGAAATTCCTAGATTCTTTGAGATTCAATGAACTTTTCAAAGGCATGTTTCAATCTCGAGTGTGCCCTCCAAGTTTTGTGACTGGGATACCGAGGATCACAAAACGAGGTGTGAAGTAACCATGCAAATCACTTGGTACCCTTAAAGTTTATCACTTAATCGATGTGCCGGTAAACCACACACGCTCCGCCAATACTATAATAAACCTTAAGTCACCCTTTACCTACCTTGTTAAGTCCAAGTTAGTGTGCCGGTTAACCACACACGCTCCACCAACGACTTAGACAAAGTGTAAAGTGTAATTTCATGGATTAGCACCTTATTCACATTTTTCCTAAAGTAACTAAGATTGGGAATTTAATAAAACATTTAGTTACTTTATAATATTCATCATACTTTGAATGAGAATTTATAAGTCCTTGTCTTTACCGTTCGGCTAACAACCCTCCACCAGTCAAGCAAGCGGTGGGTGAGAGTAGACACCCATTAAGTCACCATTTTATAGACAACAACCTTATACCCACCTTATAGACCGACTTCGTGAATGAGGCGTACTAGCGGTAAGACGACTTTGTTCTTATATATATATATATATATATATATATATATATATATATATATATATAATTATTAAATCATCATAATATAAGTATAAGGATTGAATTTTAAGTTTTAAAATTCTAAGGGTTGGAACTAAAGTTTTTAACTTAACTTTACTTGTTCCAAAACTTGAGGGCAAGTTTTGTAACTTTCAAAACTTTTCATTTCTTGTAACTTATGAGTTTAATAGAGTAATAAAATGAAGACTCTTCATTTTCTAACTCTTGTGTTCTTTTAATGGTTTTAATTCAAGTGTGACTCTTGGTTTTCCATAACTTGAGGACAAGTTATGGACTCCATTAAAACACATTATGATCAAGAATTAATCTACCACATAGGTTACAAATAATTCATATGATCATCTAAAACATCATAAGAACAAGAACATGAATATGAACACATTCATAAATCAAAATTACACTTAAAACTTTGTAATTTTGATAACTAGTTGTTGTAAATGAATTAGAAAGAACATTACACCATCAAAACAAGTTTTCAAGTACCAAAATAGTTTAGGGTAATGTTTCTAGTCCATTTCCAGCAACTAAAGTCGAAATTCTGCAATCTGTCGACCCTACTCGCCGAGTGCATGAACTTACTCACCGAGTTGGTTGAAGATACACGTGAACTCGACGAGTCCCTCCTATGGACTCGAGGATTCCATTCGTAGACAGCAAGATTTTCGACTTTTTTCAACTTTTAAGCACAAATAAAAAGCAAACAAGCCTAGGCTCTGATACCACTGATGGGTTTTGAGCATTCTAACACTTCCCAAGTGTACATGCAACCCTAATAACCTTGGATCTATGTTTGTCTAATTATCATGCAAAGTTGAATTCCAAGGCTATATTCCTATCTAGCATACATGGGGAATAATTTTAACTTGAATGATAGATAGAATAACTTACCTTGTTGTTGCTTGTGTTCCTTGAAACCTTATGAGCCTAGCACCCCAAGTGTGATGCCTCAAATGCTTCACACAACACCAAATGCTCTTGGAAAGACTTATGAGAGAATGCACACTTCTTGAAATCGGCCAAGCCCTCTTGTTTCCTTAGTGTAACCGATTTTGGTGGAGAATGAGATCCTTATATAGTGTTGACACATCTAGGGTTACACCATGTAAACCCTAATGTGTCATGACTCTTCATTTCCATGACCCATGGGTTTGTAACTCCCATTGAGCATCCATGGAGCATCCTATGGGTGGAACCCAACTTGATAATCCATGGAGCGTCTTAGCCCACTATACAAGATATGGATGATTTACATAATCAACCCATATATTTAATTAGTTATCTTTTGATCACTTAATTAATTCTAAATTAATTCTTGATCAAACTAATCAAATAATATTATTAAAATATTAGAACTTATAATATATTAATAATCTCCAAGTGTTATTTTTCTCATTTAGTCTATCCAATTGCATGGTGCCATGCAACCCAAATGGACCATGCCGGGTCGGGTCAAGTACATACCAGAAATAGTTATGGACTTAGACACCTTATCCAACAGTTTGTCCTCAAGACCTGGCGACAATATCTTTATGGGTAGGGGTGTGTAAAAAAACCGCAAAACCGAAAAACTGAACCGAACTGGCCGATCCGAAACCGAAAAAAACCGAAATCGAAAAAAACCGAAACATAAAAAAACCGAAACCGAAAAAACCGGATATCAACGGGTCGGTTTTGGTTTGGATACTTAGGTATCCGCGGATAACGAACCGAACCGCTTGATATATATATATATATATATATATATATATATATATATATGTATATATATATATATATATATATATATATATATATATATATATATATATATATATATATAATCTTCATTTTCATTGAACTTTTAGCCATATTCCAAACAAAAATCATGATCGGCTATTTCAATTTTACACTTCTACATTATATTTTCTTCTATTTTTATTTTTATATTTATTATACCAATTATATTGTATATTATTTGACATTTATTATGTTTTTATAATACTTTGGACTTAGTAATTTTTAGAAAGAAATCATTGGAATGAAGTTTGTAATTTTAATTGTATTTGAATTTTTATATTTAGCGGGTACCCGTGAACCGAACCGTGGTTACCCGCCTTTATACGGTTCGGTTCGGTTCGGTTTTTTTGCTAATTCGGTTCGGTTTCGATTAGTGCACATGAAGTACCCGCCCCGTGATGACGGTTCACAATTTTATTACTATTCGAACCGAACCGCCCCGTTAACACCCCTATTTATGGGGTTCGGTGTACCATATACACGGACCACAAGAGTCTGAAGTACTTGATGGATCAGCCAAATCTGAATATGCGACAAAGGAGATGGTTGGATGTGGTGTAGGATTATGATTGTGAGATCCCGTACCACCCGGGCAAGGCTAATGTAGTGGCTGATGCATTGAGCCGTAGGGCGGAAAGCGCCCCGATCCGAGACATTTGTATGAGGTTGACGGTGATGACTCCGATTTTGGACACCATCCGAGGAGCTCAGGTTGAGGCTACGAGACCTGAAAACCAAAAGAGGGAGCGGGTTGTCGATCAGGTATCGAAATTTGTTACGGTTGGATGGGGACTTTTGACATTTCTAGGTCGGATTTAGGTACCGTTTGTGGGCGGTACGCGTACTATTCTGATGGAGGAAGCGCATCGATCAAAATTCTCGATCCACCCCGGAGCTACTAAGATGTATTTGGACCTAAAGAAGGAGTATTGGTGGCCCAGTATGAAAAGGGATGTTGCATGGTTTGTCGAGAGGTGCCTGACTTGTCATCAGGTTAAGGCCGAGCACCAGCGTCCGCACGGTAAATTGCAGCCGCTGGAGATTCCTGAATGGAAGTGGGAACAAATTACCATGGATTTTATCACCAAATTGTTGAGGACTGTGAGGGGGGTCGATGCAATTTGGGTGATTCTGGATAGATTGACGAAGAGCGCTCATTTTCTAGTCATCAGTGAGAGCTCTTCTGCGGAGAGGTTGGCAGAGTTATATGTGAGGGAGGTGGTATCGCGGTATGGGGTTCCAATGTCGATCGTCTCAGATTGGGATGTACGATTACTTCCAGGTTTTGGAAGAAGTTTCATGAGGAATTGGGTACGAGGCTGCATTTTAGTACCGCATACCACCCGCAGACAGACGGACAGAGCGAGCGGACGATTCAGACGCTTGAGGATATGATTTGATCATGTGTTTTGGATTTTGGAGGGAGTTAGGATACCTATTTACCCTTAGCAGAGTTTTCATACAACAACAGCCATCATTCGAGCATTGGTATGCCACCCTTTGAGCTGTTGTATGGGAGGAGGTGTTGCACCCCCATCTGCTGGGGAGAGGTGGGGCAGCGGGTGATGGGGAGCACGGAGATTGTACTCCAGATGACCGAGCAGATACAGCAGGTCAGGCAGAGATTGTTGACAGCGCAGAGTCGCCAGAAGAGTTATGCGGACAGGCGTCGGTCCGAGCTCGAGTTTCAGGTTGGTGACCTTGTGCTCCTAAAGGTCTCTCCTTGGAAAGGAGTGATACGATTCAGAAAGAGGGGCAAGTTGGGGCCCCGGTATATTGGACCTTTCAAGGTAATCACTAGGGTAGGAAGGGTAGCCTACCGGTTGGATCTACCTGCTGAGTTGAGACAGATCCACGACACTTTTCATGTCTCGCAGTTGACGAAATGTATTACCGACGATTCAGCAGTGGTGCCATTAGATGATATTTAGGTGGATGCACGCCTGAACTATATTGAGAGACCAGTGGTGATCAGGGATCGAAAGGTTAAGGTTCTGAGGAACAAGGAAGTACCCTTGGTACAAGTGCAGTGGCAACATCGGAAGGGGTCCGAACTGACATGCGAGTCCGAGTCTGAGATGCGGGATCAGTATCCGGAATTGTTTTCAGTGTGAGACTTCGGGGATGAAGTCTGGTTCTAGTGGGAGCGAATTGTAACAGCCCGAAATCCAGGTACCCTTCTATTTAACCCTTCATCTTTGATATATTTCCATTTAGGGTTTGCATGTTAGGCGAGTACGCTGGCCGTACAAGGAGTACGTTGCGCGTACTCGCGCGCTTCATTTGGACGCGTTCACCCTCGGGTACGCTGGGCGTACCCAAGGTTACGCTGGGCGTAACCGGTCCAGACCTAAAAACCCTAATTCATTCGGAGGGCTATAAAAGGAATGTGTGGCTCGACTTCTCAGCCACCATTCCTCCGAAAGAAACCCTAAAGAGAGTGTGCATTCGTTCTTAGGCCATTTGTGAGTATTCTAAGCTTTGTGGTGCCATTTCAAGGTAGCAAAGGAGAAGAAGAGCTCACTGGTAAGGCTAGAAGTGGTGTTCAAGTGTGGATCTGAGCTTTGCAAAGGTTGAAGCTTCATTATAAGGTAAAAAGTTCGGATCTTGACATATATTTCATGTTATATGCTTCAAGTACCATTTCTAGGGTTTTAGTCCCAAAGGTGGAGACTTTTTGAGCAAATGGTCTCCATAAGCTTAGATCCATCATATTTCTGGTCTATTTGAGTTGTAGACTCATAAAAATGCAATCTTGATCGTAAATGTTGCACCATGCATGATATCTAGGTCCTTGAGTTGGAATAGAATGATGTTAAGAAGTGTTTGAGCCTTTACAGCCATGCCAAAGCTTAAAGGTCTCGACTTTATGGGTATAGATGCATAAATAAAGCCGGATCTAGAAGTTGGAGTAATGGCTTAACCAATTAAGACCAGAAATGATGCATGCTAAAGTCTGATGGTTACGTTGGGCGTAACTCCCAGTACGCACAGCGTACTGGGTGGAAACCCCGATCCATGGGTTGGCGAGGTACGCCCCGCGTACAGCAAGCAGTACGCCCCACGTACTTAAAAGGTTGACTTTTGTTGACCTTTAGGGTTTTGGTCAACATGAAGACTTTGAGTGAAGGAAGGGTAAAATGGTCTTTTACCCTCGGAGGAATGATGATAAGGGGTAAAGTCTAGTTGTAGAAGTCTTTATTAATGAAAATGATATTTATTATGTTTAGGCAAGGTAGAGTCGTCGTTTGGATTTGGAGTTAGCAAGGATACGAGATTCTAGACTTTCCACGACATGAGTTTTCTCACTATACTGTACCCGGAAGGGTTTTATTGTGTGACCGGAAGGTCGGATATGTTATGAGTTATATGCATTGTATATGATAAGTTAATCGTTATATGTGCTATGTATGTTATGCTTGATACGGGCCGGAAGGCATTATGTTATGGGCCGGAAGGCGTATATGTTATAGGCCGGAAGGCGTTGTGATGTGGACCGTAAGGTTGACGCAGGTAGGACCGGAAGGTTTACCGAGTCGGGGAAGTCCCCTGAGACACATGGACCGGAAGGTCAGGGCGTGGAAAAGCGTATGTGCGTAATTAGTATTTTGGGGAACTCACTAAGCATTTATGCTTACAGTCGTTGTGTTATGTGTTTCAGGTACTAGCGAGGACCGTGGGAAGGCGCCGACGTGATTGTACACACTGACGGAGGAACTGCTTTTATGATCATGGGATGTATTTTGTTATGATAACATTGTTCACGTAGGAATTTGGAATATTAAACGATGTTTTTGAAGTTTGCAAAAATGAAAAATTTGTTTTAAAATTTACGTTGTTACATTTTCATTACTAGTCAAATGAAAGACCCCAACTTTCGTATTTATGAAAGACTCAAACTTTCATACTATTTCAAAAGATTTCTTAAGTTACTTCCTGAAAACATGCTACATGCATATTTATAAAACAATATTTTATATTGATAAAGTGATTACAAAGGATTGGATACAAACTGACTAAGTTTTATTACAATTTCATGTCTACCCAGGAATCTACTATTCATATACATACATGAACATTAAAAATACAGAGAAATACTATTAACTATTCTAAATCTTTCAGTAGTATAAAGCTATATTGGAATACTCATCACCTGCAATTGTTAAATATTTAGAGGAATAAGCGATAACGCTTAGTGAATTCAATAGATAGATACAATATAATCTTATGCCTTACATATACCAATATGACAGAAGCAGAAGGGAACAAGAAGACATATGTGAAATCATGTGACAAGCGTTCATATCAATCAAAGACTTTATTCAAAGATATACTTTTCAATGAGTCATAACAATTTAAATACTTGATATGCATCAATAAAGCTTTGGCCCAATTGGCACAGAAGACATATAATTTTTGATTAATATTTTGGTAGATTTCAGGCTTATAGCCCTGTCTAACCA
Organism: Lactuca saligna; assembly: GCF_052625555.1. Classification (NCBI taxonomy): domain Eukaryota; kingdom Viridiplantae; phylum Streptophyta; class Magnoliopsida; order Asterales; family Asteraceae; genus Lactuca; species Lactuca saligna. The sequence goes on along the minus strand of NC_136423.1, from coordinate 21,342,501 downwards.
TTTGCCAATACCATAGAATAGAGTTTATTCTCTTACGGAGTCATGCTCTACATGGTCAGAGGCTACATACCATTCCTATCAAACTTTATGCCAATGCCACAGAATAGAAGTCATTCTCTTACGGAGACATGCTCTACATGGCCAGAGGCTACGTACCAGTACCAATGTGAATCTAAGTCATTTCACTGATCACATGGTCAAAGGTATTATAATTGCTATAAACATAGTGAATAAAATAACACGGGAGAATAACTCAGAATAATAATACTGAGAATCACATAGCACATATAACACATAACATACAATTGTTCCTATATATTGAACTCACCTTAAGTTAACTGGGGGTTAAAATAGTAATTTGGATAGCATTTCGGCTTTTAAATATGTCTTTCTATGTTGAAAACCGGGAGCTTAATTGAAAACCGGGCTCTGCGAAGGTAGGGCTTCAAAACCGAAAAGATAAAATTTTCGGGCTTCTTGGGACGTGTTTCGGGTGCTAAAATTGATACCGGGGCTTTGGGAAAAGTCAAAATAGTGAAAATATGGAAAAAGGGGCCAAAATGGAAATTTTCCAATTCTAGCCGGGAGGGTACGCACCCTCCTATTTATACGGGCGAGGTTCGGATCATGTGGTTGAGAAGCGAGCACGTGGATGATGGAGCGAAGGCCACGAAGCGAGAGGAGGGGAGAAGACGTGGCACATGTGAGCTTCGGACCAATCAGGCGAGGCCACATCTCGGTGACGCGGCTTAAGCGAAGCTCGGACACGCGAAGGGGGCAGTTGGCGCTTCGGAATCCATACCAAACATGTGTCGAACTTCGGACTTGCCACGATTCGAATGACTCAGCGAGATCGGAAACCTGTGCGCAAGGCGGCATTACGAGGCGAGGCCACATCTCCGGTGACGCACCTACTTCGTGCTAGGTGACGTGGCCAGTTACTATTCATGCGAGATTTCTCGATTTTTGAGCCCCGAACTTCTAAAATCCATAACTTTTGCATACGAGCTCCGTTTTTTATATTCTTTATATGCACGCGTAGCTAAAATTACGCTCTACAACTTTCGTTTAGACTTCATTGGCTAATTTTGACTTTATTTTTAATATTATTATTTTTAACAGACCGGGACAAGAAAATCCGTTAAAAATTCATAACTTCTTCATCCGACATTCGTTTTCGTCAGACTTTTTACCGTTGTACTACATATGATGAGACCTTCGATTCTTGTTTAGGATGTATTGGTCAATTATCGCTCGATCTAAAATTCAAGTTTTTTGCTGTCTACTGCTAAGTTGAAACTTCGAAAAATCATAACTTCCTCATACGCAGTCAGATTTTGGCGTTCTTTTTATCGAATTTCTCGGTTTAACAAATACTACGACTTTCATTTAGATTTTTAAGGATAAAAAGTAGTTTATCAAAAACTCACCTTTTTACGTCATTCGGCGCCGTGCCGATTTTGTCACGGATCTTCGGTTGGTCATAACTTCTTCGTTATAACTCGGATTTCGACGAGGTTTTCGCCTACAAGTTTCTAACGAGATGATTTACAACATCAGATAATAAAATTTTACTTATTTCAAATTTTATATTTTCGCTAAATTTCACTATTTGGCTATTAATTGGAATCTCATAAGACTTCCAATATTTTATGAGTGATTCTAAACATAGTTTTACTTCATTTCTAGTAAAAACTAGCTGTTAGAACTCAACACTCAATTTTATTCACTTTTAATAATTACAATACACAATTTCAGAACGTGTATGTTACAAATACCTCCTCTTTTTGAGGATTTCGTCCCCGAAATCATATCGATTAAAACAATTAGGGATACTTAACTCTTATTTCATTCTTATTTTTCCCAAGTATAATTTGGGCCTCGATGGTGTTTCCATTTGAGAAGCACCAACTTCAGTTCTTTATTACGTAGATTAGTCATTCTTTCATTTACAATCTCTTCTACTTATTATCCATTTTCACCTAGGATAATAGAACCATTTCATCATATATGCTTAACCTTTACACAGATAGCTCACATGAAACACTTCATTAATATCTGTCAAATCTTCAGGCAATTCCAAGCAGTATGCTTGCTTACCAACCGTTCTTTCTTCCAAAGTAGTATAACGTCTTTTCATGAAATACCTTCAGTATTACTAAATCATCCACCTGGAATTCTACGGGTTGTCTCCTCTTTTTTGCATAGGAAATTTATCGATCCTGGGCCGCTTTCATTCTTTCTCTGAAAATTTATATCTTGTTAGTGATGTCTTGAATCATTTCAGATCCTCTAAAGATCTTCCATCTTACGTCACGTCAACATATTTGAGTATGACATTTACGCTCATACAGTACTTTATATACCTTCAGTATATTTTCTACTGTTTGGATTGCTCTCTTCTTTTGACCATTTGTCTGAGGATGATAAGTTGTACTAAGAGCAACTCGAGATCCTAATTCATGCTTCATTCTCACCCAAAAGTGAGGAGTGAAATGAGTATCACGGTTGGAAATAATTTATAGTGGCGCATCATGACTTGCCATAATTTTTTGTCTAAGTAACTTTCGTGTATTTCTCCAATGGAGTCGTTTTACGTGTGGCGAGAATATATGCACTCTTCATCAGCTGGTCGATAATTATCCAAAGGTTATCATTCACAGTTTTCTTCTCCTCTTTCAAGGTATTAACTATATAAGCCGGATAAGTAGAATATCCCTTCGACATAATTTACGAGTTTTTTTTTAAGAAAGAAATTTATTATTTCCACCGTAGACATAAATAGAATCTTCCCTTCCGATAGGGATGCATATCATCTCCTTTTAGAACAAGAGCTTTGCGTGGTTCTTTAATAACCATTCCATATCAAAGATAGGAATTAGGTTAGCAGGAAGATTATAACTTTCAATTCCTATAACACTAACTCTATAGGCTTTATCAGCAAGTAACGATATATTTCCTAACTTATCTATATGAAATGATTGGACAACTGCGTAATAAGCAATTTGAAAAGAATATGCGATTGTATAAGGCACGAAAGTATCTGAGGCATTGAAATCAAATAAGATGTGAGTAGATCTAGAGTTTACGAGAAAATTACTAGTCACAACATTCGAGTTTTTAACTTACTTTCTTTGTGGTAATATAAAATGTATGATATTTAGCTTTTAGTTTGCCAAACGATTGTCAAATTCTTCAAACTTCCTAATTACTGGTGGTGTTCAAATTTGCACCCGCTCTTCATTCTCTATTGAACATTCTATCTTAATCTTTGAGTTAAAACTCAATTCTCATTGTAGATTCCTGCTCCTTCTTGGTTTATAAACTAAACCCAAGATAAGATCTTTACTTTTGCTATAACGACAACTCGAATGGTCATATTCTAATGACCTTTTATTTTATCTCGCACAAGACACGTAACGATCCAAACTCTTGTATTAGAATCAGATCAAATAAATCGAGCTGATAGAATAAAGAAAATGAAAAGAGTTTGATCAACACGTAGATGCTTTGGAATAGAAAGAATAGCACCACATATCTCTAATTCGTTCTTTCGGACCTACACATCTTTTATCTTTTGGCACCTCCTCCTTTTTAGTTGGAGTACTCTTTGATTGTTGAACGGAAACTTGACTCCCCGTCATTTGACTAGTAAGAGTAGGGCAGAAACATTTCTTGTGTTCAGTAACACCACATAGCAAGTCACATCTATGGCTAATGATTGCTCAACTCTTTAATGAAGATCGTTATATTTCTACCGACTACCTCGACCATTTACTTCTTCAGTATTCTTACTAATGTTTTGTTACTATATAAGACATGGTTCTCTGAACCAATTAACTCCTTTCGCGGATTTGTACTAATCGGACTCAATTCTTTATGACATTAAGATTTGAAAGATAATTATCTTCTTAGTCATTACCGAGACGAAGGTAACGACACACATGAATAAAACAAAATCATTTACTAGCTTCTTGGTAACCTTGTGACTTTTCCTGATCCAAGTGTGAGTCCTGTGCTTCCAGTAGTATAGGCCTCTAATACTATTCACACCTACTCATACTTGTCCCAAGTATTGTCTCGTAGTTCCCAAGTCACCATTCAAAAGTTTTCACAAAGCAACTTATCACATATGAATGTGTTCAAACAAATACGTACAACAGTTTCTCCTAGACTCAACTAGGGTTTTCACGTTTCTATCAAACATATATTGGATTACTTATACTCGCCTTCTAGGATTTTTCTCATGCATATGCTCGATTTAATATATCCTAATACTTTTCCATAGGTCGATATAAATTTACTTCCATTTCTTCATATTAATTCTTTCTTGAGTAGTGTGTACTCTACAAGACACATTATTCCAAAATTTACTTTAGCAGCATGGAGATAAACGGTCTTCTACTACCTACATCATCTTCTAACTCATGTAATCCATCATGCACTTTTGGTCATTTCATTATTATTCCTTGACATCGTTATTCTTGTATCTCAGTAAGTCTAATTCTATTTCATAGGAATCTATCTTAAGAAGTCTGCATCTTAGCTGCATCTCAGCAAGCTTTACTAGCTTCAACTTGGTTCTCTGTCATTCCTGACTACAACATTTCTTCTCATACGATACTATGGGTGTATTTCTTCTTCAATTAAGCATTCTACCTTACTTAAACAAGTAAGTTTCTTAACCATTTACCACTAAATGACTCACTTCACCATCCCAATCTTGGATGTTAAAGTCGGCTTAACACACAATGGAACTTTATATCACAAAGTCTTGGCCTATTGAGTCTGAAAACTTCATTAGCCTTTCTTTTGATCTTTATTTAATTCTTCTAATCTTGTACCACATCAATTGAGATACTATCGAAGTATTTATCACCATCTTTGGTTCTTTCGACTTTCTAAACAATCATTGCTTTAATCTGAACAGCGGTAGAACAACTTCATGGATTTGTACCAACACATTTATCTTGTCCAAACGTGTTTCAAACGCACATATTTCTTCCAAAGATGTTATTATATATCAAACATACTTTAAATGTATATTACCGCTCTATTGGTAATTATACACTTATTACGATAACAATTCATATTTATTATTTTATGATATCTCGCGATCTTTTATTTATAAACTTATCGATGTCTATTATCATAAGTCTCTTTATCACTCCGAAAAATTCTATTATGAAAATTCTGAAAATTTTCTAAACCATGGTCGGCAAGAGACCTTAAGCTTTCTCACATAATAGAATATAAGGCATATCTCTTCTCTATATTCATTTATCATTTAGCACATAATAGAATATAAGGCATATCTCTTCTCTATATTCATTTATCATTTAGCAGATAATAGAATATAATGCATATCTCCTCTTAATATTCTAGTGCTTGCCTCCATTAAGTATTCAAGCTAAAATATATCATATCATCTTTACTTAATAATTCTTGTTTAAGCTTAGAAATTCTTAAAATTTCTAGTTCACTTAAACTAATTTTCTTAAAATTCTGAAGTAACTTAATATCTTAGAATACTAGGGTTTATCATTACCCAATCCCCCACTTAAATATTTCCTATGGTTTGTATCCATATACTTATTATGAATTAGCTCATATATTGAGCTTCCAACAGTTTAAGTCTAAATACCAATCCATGATATTTAGTTCACTTAAACCATTGCTCTGATACCATGATTGAAAGACCCCAACTTTCGTATTTATGAAAGACTCAAACTTTCATACTATTTCAAAAGATTTCTTAAGTTACTTCCTGAAAACATGCTACATGCATATTTATAAAACAATATTTTATATTGATAAAGTGATTACAAAGGATTGGATACAAACTGACTAAGTTTTATTACAATTTCATGTCTACCCAGGAATCTACTATTCATATACATACATGAACATTAAAAATACAGAGAAATACTATTAACTATTCTAAATCTTTCAGTAGTATAAAGCTATATTGGAATACTCATCACCTGCAATTGTTAAATATTTAGAGGAATAAGCGATAACGCTTAGTGAATTCAATAGATAGATACAATATAATCTTATGCCTTACACATACCAATATGATAGAAGCAGAAGGGAACAAGAAGACATATGTGAAATCATGTGACAAGCGTTCATATCAATCAAAGACTTTATTCAAAGATATACTTTTCAATGAGACATAATGATTTAAATACTTGATATGCATCAATAAAGCTTTGGCCCAATTGGCACAGAAGACATATAATTTTTGATTAATATTTTGGTAGATTTCAGGCTTATAGCCCTGTCTAACCATTTGCCAATACCATAGAATAGAGTTTATTCTCTTACGGAGTCATGCTCTACATGGTCAGAGGCTACATACCATTCCTATCAAACTTTATGCCAATGCCATAGAATAGAAGTCATTCTCTTACGGAGACATGCTCTACATGGCCAGAGGCTACGTACCAGTACCAATGTGAATCTAAGTCCTTTCACTGATCACATGGTCAAAGGTATTATAATTGCTATAAACATAGCGGATAAAATAACACGGGAGAATAACTCAGAATAATAATACTGAGAAGCACATAGCACATATAACACATAACATACAATTATTCCTATATATTGAAGTCACCTTAAGTTAATCCGGGGATTAAAATAGTAATTTGGATAGCATTTTGGCTTTTAAATATGTGTTTCTATGTTGAAAACTAGAAGCTTACTTCAGAACCGGGCTCTGCGAAGGTAGGGCTTCAAAACCGAAAAGATAAAATTTCCAGGCTTCTCGGGGGTCTTGGGACGTGTTTCGGGTGCTAAAATTGATACCGGGGCTTCGGGAAAAGTCAAAATTGTGAAAATATGGAAAAAGGGGCCAAAAATAGAAATTTTCCAATTCTAGCCGGGAGGGTTCGCACCATCCTATTTATAGGGGCGAGGTTCGGATCCTGTGGTTGAGAAGCGAGCACGTTGCTGCTGGAGCGAAGGCCATGAAGCGAGAGGAGGGGAGAAGACGTGGCACCTGCGAGCTTCGGACCAATCAGGCGAGGCCACGTCTCGGTGATGCGGCTTAAGCGAAGCTCGGACACGCGAAAGGGGCAGCTGGCGTTTCGGAATCCGGACCAAACACGCGTCGGACTTCGGACTTGCCACGATTCGAATGACTCAGCGAGATCGGACACCTGTGCGACAGGTGGCATTGCGAGGCGAGGCCACGTCTCCGGTGATGCACCTGCTTCGTGCGAGGTGACGTGGCGGGTTACTATTCCTGCGAGATTTCTCGATTTTTGAGCCCCGAACTTCTAAAATCCATAACTTTCGCATACAAGCTCTGTTTTTGACGTTCTTTATATGCACGCGTAGCTGAAATTATGCTCTACAACTTTCGTTTAGACTTCGTTGGCAAATTTTGACTTTATTTTTAATATTATTATTGTTAACAGACAGGGACAGGAAAATCCGTTAAAAATTCATAACTTCTTCCTCCGACATCCGTTTTCGTCAGACTTTTTACCGTTGTACTACATATGACGAGACCTTCAATTCTCATTTAGGATGTATCGGTCAAATATCGTTCGATCTAAAATTCGAGTTTTTAGCTGTCTACTGCTAAGTTGAAACTTTGAAAAATCATAACTTCCTCATACGAAGTCAGATTTTGGCGTTCTTTTTATCAAATTTCTCGATTTAACGAATACTATGACTTTCATTTAGATTTTTAAGGCTAAAAAGTATTTTATCAAAAACTCACCTTTTTACGTCATTCGGCGCCGTGCCGGTTTTGTCGCGGATCTTCGGTTGGTCATAACTTCTTCGTTATAACTCGGATTTCGACGAGGTTTTCGCTTACAAGTTTCTAACGAGATGATTTACAACATCAAATAATAAAATTTTACTTATTTCAAATTTTATATTTTCGTTAAATTTCACTATTTGGTTATTAATTGGAATCTCATAAGACTTCCAATATTTTATGAGTGATTCTAAACATAGTTTTACTTCATTTCTAGTAAAAACTAGTTGTTAGAACTCAACACTCAATTTTATTCACTTTTTATAATTACAATACATAATTTCAGAATGTGTATGTTACAGAATCCCTGGCTGGGGTCGATATAGGGTATGTTACTATGTTAAAAATGCATCAGAAAATTGGTTTTTCGGATAATTGACCATTGGTTTGACCATTATCCATATATTCGTTTTTATGATAGTTTTTATGGTTTTATGACAATTTAAAACTGTCATATGACAATTTTTCATACAAATATCTTAAAAGTTGGTTTTGGTCTTATTTCTGGTATATACGAAAATATCATCAAACATTCTCTGTTCTTGTCTCTCTGAGTCTTATCCAATTGAGTATTTAGGAGTACCACCCAAATACTTTGATTTGAAAGTGATAACAATTCTCAGAATTTCCAAACCTTTATATACCAACATTTTTAACAATTACAACATTTGAAAGTTATAATTACTTCGATCCAACCCACTCCATCTTTCTAGTTTTTATCCTATAATCAAATATAGTTTTTTAAATTCAACGAATTCATGTTGTCTACTAAAAAAATAATACAAAGCGTAAACAAAATGTCTATTAATTCAATTTAAAATCGTGTCTTAAAACTTGGATCATTCAATTCGAAACGAGCGTTACAGGTCATACGAATACTCATCGAACATCACAACTCAATTATTCATCTCGAGTTAGAAGAGTGTCATGACAAATGTTTAAATCCTTTTGTGAGCTTGTGATTTCTATTGTACAAGACCACAATAATGATTTTGCTTGTTTTTGCTTAAGTTGTTCTTTTGGTTACTAATCATTGCAATTTGCATCCTTAAAAAATATTGTTGCAATATGTATCCCCCAAACAAAACCTTGTCAACATATGTGAAACTAATTCACTTTGAAATAATTTTTCCATCTATGATTTTACAGTCATGCACAACATAAATTGATAAAAATAATAATTTATACATTAAGTAAATTATGTCATAATCTTATTTTCCTTTATCAAGAAAAACAAACTTACAATAACAAGCTTATTTTGTTAAAAAAACCCAAACCTATCGGCATTTTTTTTTATTTCCAGTGCTTATTCCACCTGATCGGATCCGATCGGAGGGAGACCATCCTTCTGCTTCGGATTTGGAAGAACAACGCCGTTGTGCTCACCGTCATGAACACCGCTGCCGCTTCCACTGCCACCGGCTTCGACACCGCCTTTCAACTGTTCGCCACCACTTTCCGTAGGCTGTTTATTCTCATGACCTTCGACGACGCTTGTTGGCGGTGGGGGTTTCTGCTTTAGAGGCAATGGTTCCCGAGCAATTTTAGCAAGCAATTTTGCAGCCAACGGTATTCCATCACACTTTTTTAGTATCTCCATTTTCAATTCATCCAAATGCTTAGGGAATTCTCTCTCATCTTCCTCATACCCAATCACCGTGTCTATAAAAATCTGATCAATGATCTCCTTGGTGTGTGGTTTCAAATAAAGCAAACTAACATCATTCCCAAGCATCTTTTTTAGTAATGCATCCGACCTGCTCGACGAAATGACTGTTCCACCACACCCTTTTGGCAACGCGTATGCCAACTCCTCACCCCATTTCATATTCGGGTCTTCCGTTCGAATCAATTTCAAGAAGAATTCGTTATCGTTCCAAGCATCATCGAGAACAATCAAATATCTTTTTCCAATCAGTTGTAGCCGGATAAGAAGAATCAGTTTCCGGAGTCCATGTTCATCACCTTCCTTCGCTACATCACTTATGACTTCATCTTCTATTCCCAGACACTTCAAGATCCTGACAACAATCTCTTTTTTGTAATCATGGTTATCTCTAGGTTGCTTAGATAAACAAACCCAGATCCTCGGACAGAAATGCTCCTTTACCAACTTCCGGCCAAAAATGTCCTGACAAAGAGTCGTTTTCCCAATTCCGGCGACTCCCACAACCCCAAAAACCTTATATGGAACATTAATATTTCGCATGACAAGCTCCCTCTCCATGGCCATGACATTGTGTTCAAAGCCATGAACTTTCCTCGGTCCATGTCTGGAGCTCCACCTGTAAACATCTTTCTTGTTTCTTTCAAAAGTGAGGTGGGTTGGGTCTTGATGACGACTAACAGAGTACTCTGCATCACCTCTTGAACTAGATTCTTCACCTTTGAATTCCTTCATCATCTTCTTTAAACTCTTCTTGATGTTCAGACATGCTTCACGATCTTCAACAGGAGCAAATGAGCTGCGTTTCCTGATGAGTTGCCATTCATTCAATAAATTGTTGAGATAATAAAGATTCTCCCTTCTTGCACTCAACCAATCCCCATTATAATCTGGATTTCTTGTACGCGTGAGGATGTCCTTCACGTCATTAAAATCAGAATCTAATGAATAGTATCTAGTCATTAGATTTTGCTGATCGCCTAGACGTTGAATGCCATGACTGATTTTTTCGAGAAGATGTTGTTCAATATCATCATCCACAATCTCAGGAGCCATATCTTTTTCCACTCAAAACTATTTTTTTGTGAAAAGATTGAAACTTGATTGAAGAAGGAAGGTGTTTTGAAGGGTTGAGATGCTTTTCTTGCTGAAAGAAAAGAAAAATTAACATTCTGATACCTTTTCTCCTCAAGAAAGTAATGCTTCAGATTCTGAATTACTTCACTTAGCTTGCCCTGTTTTTACTAATGAGAATTTGTACTCTGAATTGAAATCATGTATCTTGAATTCAGTAAAGACTTGAAAAAAATGTCTTCCTTAGTAGTAACATAACTTAATCTGGTAAGCTATATATACTAATGTATTCTTGCTATCATACATATTTTCAATGATGTGCAATCCAATTTTGATTTCATAATTGGCCCGAAAGTTCTCGTCGAAGTGAAAACTATTTTTAAAGTAAGATAATTATTAGTTCATTTATAAAGTAAGGAGTTATTTTAATTTCATATATAGAAGTAACACCTTGGATTAAGATTGTATCTTGTCTATGGAGTTGCATATCCAACTTACGATCAATTTTTGGGAAAACGGTAGGTATATTATCTTAACGCGATAAAAAATTTCCTTTATTTGCTGTTTTGCACTATCGGTGACTACATATGAGTTCGACAATTATGGTGGCTGCACCCTAACCTCCCCGTTTTTGGTTGCACTAAATTGTATATAATCAAACAAATTTAGGAATTTTATTAGGTACATTTAACTATTTAAGGACATAGCTAGATGAGTTGCATCCGAGTTTCAAATCATTGAACTTTCGGAACAATACTAAATAACATGGAATACGATTTATATTAAAATTAATACAAATACATATCGATTTGCGTTTCTACGTGTGCTTCGAGTTGGTGATGCTGACAAGAAATAAATCTCTTACATTGTTATCAAAGAGTCAAATATGAAACTCAAATATGAAACTCTCCCGTTTGTTAGCTTCTACCATCATAGCAAGTCATATGAAACAAATGGAAATACAAAAAGAAAATGCAAGAAGTTAATAACATATACAGCGTCCTTCCAATTACGAGGATCTTCCAACACATATTTAGGTGTTTTTTTTGCCTTTTCTGGGGCAAAATGTATGCGCTCTGCAGACCATAGATATAAACCTTTGATGTAGAAAATGTGGATCAAACGTTTGCAGTTTGAAAAAAGAAGATTGGTTGTTTTTTTAACATCTGTAAGTTACTAAAATAAATTTAAATCTAAATAAATTGATTTTAAACTTCAAAGTGATTTTTAATATTTGTATCTTATAAATAATAAACAAATCTAGATCAACTTTTATGTATTATTGTATAAATAGTGAATATAAAATGGTACAATTAATATATTTATTTGATAAAAACCAACAATTTTAATCGTAAAGTTATACATAAATATTGTAATTAAAAATCAAAGAATTTGATACATAAATGGATGGAAATACATTTCCATTTTTTCAATTAAATCAATAAAAACTCATCATAAACACTTTCCCAAGAAATTGACGATACTATGTTATATAATATTTTAAAATTTTGGCACAAAAAATATAAGAATATATTATGTTTTTTTTTTTCATATGTATATAAACACCTTCAACGACCATTATTATATAAAAAAAATCTTTATTTATAAATTTGTCAAAATGTCGTTTTGTGTCGTCAAACTTTTTTCTTTTTAAGTATTGTAACTTTTTTTTTTTTCAAAATGTTTTTCATGAATAAAGTTAAAATAAATATAAATTAAAAAAAACTAAAAAAATTAAATATATATGTGTTTTTTTAGGCTAGAAGATGTCTGAAAATGTTAGAAGACTATGATCTACATCTGCGCCAAGAAGAGGGCGCATACATTTTTAGCTCTGCGGTCTTCCAAAAAACAAATTGTGCGTGGTCTGTGCAGCGCAGACAGAAGAGGCCAAGAAGATCTACAGTAAAAAAACAAACAATGCATTACTAATCAAGTCGAGTTATACAAAAAAATAATAATAACCATTATATGTTTGTGTATTAGACCATCCATACTGATAAGTTTAATAAAATAATTAAATGATGTTCGTGCATCCACGCTATCACATTTCTCAAAAACCACAAATGTATCATTTGTCAAAACACAAATAAAAAAAAATGACTGATAATATCCCAGAATCCTCAAACATAATCTCAAACAGGTGTGTACAATTAAGTAAGCGCCTTCCTGCGATCCTGAGAAATACCTGAAACACATATCACACAACAAGGTAAGCACGAAGCTTAATGAGTTCCCCAAAAATACTACATACACAAACAATAAGCCTCTTATGGCTATAACTCGGCATGGACCCTTTGGTCTCATGCGTCTCGGTAAGGACCTTCCGGTCGCATGGCTCGGTGTGCACCCTCCAGTCATGTGTCTTAGTGAGGACCCTCCGGTATCACAGCTCGGGTTGGACCCTCCAGTTCTATATCTTAGTGAAGACCGTCCGGTCTCACAACTCGGTTTGGACCCTCTAGTCCTAACTTAGTAAATTACAGAATAATATAACATATATCACAAAGACACGATCCATAATATCACATAACTCAATATAAGCACATAAGACTCACCTTGCAGAGTAAAGTAATATATATATATATATATATATATATATATATATATATATATATATATATATATATATATATATATATATATATATATATATATCCCACGCTCGAACTGTTGGTCTAGACTCTGCTCCTCCATGGCCTCTAAAATCCACAGCTTGACCAAAACCCTAAAGTCAACGGTCAAAGCTGACCCAACTCGTCGAGTGTAACTCATGAACTCGTCGAGTTCCTCAGTACTCGGTAAATTGTGAAAACCCGAGTCAACTCATCGAGTTGCTAGCCAACGCGTCGAGTCAATGCAGTCCAGAAGATCGGGGAAAACCCTACCCACTCGTCGAGTTGCTCCACTAACTCGTTGAGTTTACTCTGACTCCAAAAACGGGAAATCTCAACTTAACTCGTTGATTTCCTAAGCCCTTTCTCATTAAACTCATTCAGTCGACTTCAATGCTCCAAACTCTAGATCCAACCTCCTAGGATGGAGATACCACATAAAATTGCTAACTTTACGATCACACAAGGCCTCACAAAGCTAAATCATCCAAAACTGAGCTCAAGAAGAGGTTTAGGACATAAAGATGGGTCAAAGCTTCATAAATCTTGAAGCTTTATGTACATGGGACCTAGAGAAGTCTAGATCTGAAACTCATACCCCCTGGGAAAGCTTAACTCAAGAATGTCCCTCATTTTGCACCGAAATCCCATAAACTCGCATAAGAAGAAATCTAAGGAATGGAAAGCCAAGGTAAGGACTTTTTACCTCCAAATAGATGCTACAACTACAAGAATGTTGGATCTACAGAATCCTTGTTCCAAGCTCTTCACTCTTCAATCTTCCTCCAATAATGCACACTTTTGGTTTCACACACTCAAAATATGGGCTAGCTCATTAAGGTTTCTCTCTGGAAGTGATAGGGTGATGAGGGAGGCGGGGTAAAGGAGTTAAAGTCCTTTAAATATGGTGCAAACCCAAATAATTAGGGTTTTCTCTAAATAGCCTCAACTCGTCGAGTCCAACTCTCCAACTCGATGAGTAGGCTTTATGACTTCTGCATCCAGATCAACTCCTACACGACAAGTTGGGCCAACCAACTCGTCAAGTAGGCCCTTCTGTAACGCCTGTGTTTCCGGTCTTGCCATTTTTAGCAATGTAATGGTCTAGGTTAACCCTTGTAACCCGTTTTGAAATAATAAGATTGTATTATTTGAGTATTATGTGTTTTGTGCTTAACTGCTTAATTATGTGGTTTGATTAATTAAGAATAAAAATAAGCGTCAAACTTTAAGTGTAAAATAAACTTGATATCTTTAGATAATGTTGTAGTAATTGAAACAAGGTTTCCGGAGATATAAAGAATGTCGAAATCCGAGTTATAACGAGGAAGTTATGACCTGTCGAAGTTTCGCGACAGAACCGGCAACGCTGATTAACGTAAAAAGTGAGATTTACGTTAGAGCGATATTTAGCCTTAGTGATCTAAACGAGAATCGAAGATCTCGTTGTTAGTATCAAAGCGATAAAAAGTTAGGCGAGAACGGACGTCAAACGAAGAAGTTATGAATTTATAACAAAAATTTCTATCCCGGCCTATTAAAAATAAATAATAAAAATAAACTCAAAATTAGCCGACGGAGTCTAAACGAAAGTTGTAGAGCGTAGTCTCACCTTTCCGTGGATATAAAGAACGTCGAAAACGGAGTTCGTATGAAGAAGATATGAATTTCCGAAGTTTGATAAATAAATTGTATTTATTTTTAAATCAAAAATCTGGCATTATCCGAAGGGGGAGTCACAGATCTGATCCGAGGTACGCGCCGCGTACTCGAGTACACCCTGCGTACAACCAAAGTATCGACACTTCGGATGACGCATGCGATGACGCATTTCGGAAGCAGTACGCGCTGCGTACTGCTGTACGCCCCGCGTACGAGGGGGTTCCAGCCTCCTATAAATAGGATGCGAGGGGTCCGGGTTTAATTGCTAATTTCCTCTCGTTTTTGTGCCAAAGCTCTGCGTTTTTACCCCCGATTCCATCCCGAAGCCCCGGTAATATTCCCGAGTCCCGAAGCGAGTCCCGAGATCCCGAAGATCCCGAGAAGTGCGGTTTCCGAGCCGAAGCTTTGCCCACGAGAAGTTCGATTTTCGTAGAGATCTTCCAGATCTGCGGAGGATTACTACTTTTGCAAGCCGTAGTGCTGTCTGATCATCTTCTGATCAAGTGAGTGTATACTACCTTTCATAAACGCAATAATAATACAAGTATGGTTTGAGTGTATTAAGTTTATCGTCGTTTATACGTGCGAAGGCATTGTTACTTTCTCCTAACGTATAACTATAAAGTATTTTATACGAGATACGTGTTATGTGTATATTTTGTTGTTATGTGTGTGAATGTATATTCACTTTCTTCTATCTTACAGATATGATTATTTCTACATGAAAGACGTGTTATGTGTGTGTGCCTCATCTGTTATATGGAAAATGTATTGATCAAGCATGCTATACAGGTTTTGAAAATATGTATAAAAATGTATGTTTTTATCTACTAATATGTTGGGTAGAACATGGGTAGATAGTTGGTGTGTAATAAACAGATGAGAGGCCTCGTTGTTGTTTTGATCCAGTCATCTAGCGGAATTTAGATGAAGACCACGGACCTTTCTAGACAGTCCAGTGGAACGCTAGCAGGCTCATAACTTGTAGGTGTTAATGAACTTGGGTGTTCATTCGCTGTATTCCATCCCCCTCATGGTTGCCTTATTTGACTTATATTGTTGAGGAAACCCCGCAGCATGTGTTGTCATCCCGATGAAAATATTCTTAGATTAGGTCCCTTGTGTTAGTTATTTTAGGGACATAAAGTGAGAATAACGGGAATGGGTAACTGGGTTATTGTTGGTTGATAATAATTAATTTAATTATTTATTGTGGGTGGAAAACCCTATATGCTCACTAGGCTCCCAAGCCTGACCCACTCAGTTTTATTTGTATTACAGGAAGTGGCGCAAGGGCGTAAGATGGATGAACCATCAAGTTGTTTTGTTTACAAGTCTGTATATGTAAATATTTGTTGAATGACTTGTAATGTTATCGTTTATGCTTATTGGTCTATATCGGAACATGACACCCCGAGTTTTGATTATAATGAAAATACATTTCTTTTATGAAATGCTTCGGTAAACATTGTTTTATCATGTTTTGTTTTTGGGAACAAATTACGCAACTCTTTCAAATCAAAAGGATTTACTCTGAAATTATTTAAAAGCATAAATGATAATCGGTCTTTTCTGGCCGAGATTTTGGGGATGTCACAGTTGGTATCAAAGCATTAGTTTAAGCGAACTAGGAATTTGTAGGATTTCTAGACTTAAACTTAGAATGCTAAGTGGAATTTTGAGATGTGTGTCTGTTATGTTTTAGACACGAGCACTAGTTTATTTTAGGGAAGTTGCCTAAAATGCTTTATGTGCTAAATGTTATATGTTGCCATATATGATATTATTTGTTCGGATCTATGGTCTGTTGCCGACCGGATCTAGAAACCTTATGCGTGTAGGATTCTAAGCGTATGTCTACGATATTAGAAGTAGCATGTAAACGTTTCGGAGTGATAAGGATGATTGGAATATCTATCGTGAATAAGGATCTAATTTCACCTTATTCGGTGTGTAGATCAAAATGGTGAGAACAAGAAGTGGAGTTGGAAATGCTGATGAAAACAGGAATCAACCACCAGTGATTGAGCAAAGACCTGTCATAGCAGCAACACCTGAGCCGATAACAATGGCCGGAGTACAATTGTTGATTCAGACGATGTTGGATCGTCAAATGGATGAAACTAGACGGTTGCTTCAACAGAATCATGAAGAACTGTCAATTCGTGTGGAAGAGCCTGAATTAAATGAAGGGCACTCGGAAGGTGGAAACTTCAGTGGATCAGTTGGTCAAGCCAACCCACCGATAGTTAGACAAGACAACCGTGATGGAAGGAATGATGGAATGGGATGCAAGTACAAGGACTTTCTAACTTGCAAACCATCGACCTTCAATGGAAAGGAGGATCCGATTGGGGTTATGGATTGGATCTCCGAAATGGAGCTAGCCTTCATGACGTGTGGCTGCAGAGGTAAGTTGCAAACTATCTATGTCGTGCGTCAATTCCGAGGTGGAGCCGTTCGTTGGTGGAACACTCCAGGGAAGACTTTGAGCCCTAATGAGCCACTGCAATTGTCATGGGTAGAGTTCTTGGTGCAGTTTAAGCGCAAGTTCTGCTCGGCTCAAAATCTGTTGGAGTTGGAGAACAAGTTTCTGACTCTAACGAAAGGCAGCATGTCAGTTGATGAATACACCAACAACTTCACCAATAAGATGGAGTTTGCCTTGCGTATCGTTCCAGATGAGCTGACTAAGGTGGATCGGTATGCGAAGGGACTTCCATGGGAGTACGAGGTGCCAGTACGCCAGGCACTTACTCTAGAGGCAGCTATCTGGGCTGCCAAGTCTGTTGAGAACATGATCAAGGGGAGAACCACCAACAAGGTTGAGGTTGGTGAGAAGAGGAAGTTTGAGGGAACATCTGGTTCCGGTAAGAAAAGTAAATTTTCGAAATCTGATTCGAAAAGGTTTGGTGGGGAAAAAGGGGGAGAAGCGAAGTGGTGTGATAAGTGTAAGAAAAAGCACTTTGGGAAATGTAGCGAGGATGTGACCTGCTACAAGTGTGGAAAGGTTGGACATTTTGCCAATGAATGTCCGAACAACAAAAGGATGTGTTTTGGTTGTAATGAAGAGGGGCACATTTTGAAAGACTATCCGAAGAAGAAGGAGACAGCTAAGCCCAACATTCCACCAAAGCCGAAGGCGAGAGCATTCCAGATGACACTGGAAGCTGCTAAGGATGAAGCTGATGTCGCTTCAGGTACCTTTCTCGTTAACAATTTGCCTGCCCAAATTTTATTTGACTCTGGAGCCAACTACTCCTTTATATCGCATGAATTTGGTAGAAAACTAGCTTTGCCTGTTGATAGACTAGATAATGCTTTATTAGTCGAAGTTGCTAGTGGCAAGTTTGTACCTGTTAGCCATCGTATGAAAAACATCTTAATCGACTTGAATGGGAATAAGTTCCGCGAGGAATTATTGCCTATCGAACTTAATGGTTTCGACATCGTGTTGGGAATGGATTGGCTCAGCGCCAATGATGCCGAAATTTTATGCAAGAAGAAGATAGTTAAAGTAAACCCGCCTGGAAAAGAATCGTTTATGGTGTATGGGGACAAACGCCGAGTAAATTCTGGAATCATCTCCCTAATGAAAGCCAGAAAGTGTTTGACCAAAGGATGTACATCATATTTAGCATTCGTGATTGATGCTAAGAAGGAAAAGAAGGTGATGCAGAGTATTCCTGTGGTGATTATCCGGAAGTATTTCCCGAAGATCTTCCTGGATTACCACCTGATCGACAAGTGGAATTCCGTATTGACTTGTTACCAGGAACCACGCCAATAGCAAAAGCACCTTATCGATTAGCACCGACGGAGATGAAGGAGCTGATGATGCAACTTCAGGAGTTATTGGACAAAGGTTTCATTAGACCTAGTTCATCACCCTGGGGAGCTCCGGTGTTATTCGTGAAGAAGAAAGATGGAAGTATGAGAATGTGCATCAATTACAGAGAGCTGAATAAGGCAACAATAAAGAATAGATATCCGTTGCCAAGGATTGATGACCTATTTGATCAATTGCAAGGTTCGAGCTATTTCTCGAAGATCGATCTAAGGTTAGGATATCATCAGTTGAAAGTAAGAGAGCAGGATATAGAGAAGACTGCGTTCAGAACTAGATATGGACACTATGAGTTCTTGGTTATGTCGTTTGGACTAACCAATGCTCCGGCAGCATTCATGGATTTAATGAATAGGGTTTGTAACCCGTTCCTTGATAAATTTGTGATAGTGTTCATAGATGACATTCTGATTTACTCGAAAAGCCAGGAGGAGCATGGCAGACACTTGCGAGAAGTGTTAGAAGTTTTGAAGAAGGAGAAGCTGTATGCTAAGTTCTCCAAATGTGATTTTTGGATTCGAGAAGTCCAATTCTTGGGTCACGTGGTCAACCAAGAAGGAATAATGGTTGATCCAGCAAAGATTGAAGCTGTAATGAAGTGGGAACAACCGAGAAGTCCCACGGAGATCCGAAGCTTTTTAGGATTAGCCGGATATTACCGAAGGTTTATCCAAGGCTTTTCTTCGATCGCTAGTCCGTTGACAGCTTTGACCCACAAAAGAGCTACTTATGCTTGGAGTGATAAGTATAAAGAAGCATTCGAGAAGTTAAAGAAGAAGCTATGCGAGGCACCGATACTTTCTCTACCCGATGGAGTTGAAGACTTCGCTGTTTATAGCGATGCGTCTGGGGTTGGATTGGGTTGTGTTTTGACCCAAAGAGAAAAGGTGATAGCATATGCGTCTCGATAACTGAAAGAGCATGAAAAGAACTACCCGACTCATGATTTGGAGTTGGCAGCGGTAGTTTTCGCTCTGAAAATATGGAGGCATTACCTCTATGGCACGAAGTGCAAACTTTTAACTGATCATAAGAGTCTCCAATATCTCTTTAATCAGAAGGAATTGAATATGAGGCAACGACGCTGGATGGAATTACTCAAGGACTACGACTGCGAGATACTTTACCACCCCGGTAAGGCTAATGTTGTTGCTGATGCTCTCAGTCGGAAAGTCAATCTTGAAGGGAAAAGGCCAAGAGCGTTGAGAATTGAAGTTTTCTTGACCATTGTGGAAAGTATAAAGAAAGCTCAAAGCGAAGCTTCTGAAAAGAATGACCGAAAGGAGAAACGTTTGGGTAAAACGTTGGTGTTCAGTGTAAATAGTCATGGACTGAAGGTGTTCCAAGATCGGATTTGGATACCTAAGACAGGAGGAATCAGAGATCTTCTGATGGAAGAAGCTCACAAGACCATGTACTCGATTCATCCCGGTAGCACTAAAATGTATAGGGACCTGAAACCCTACTACTGGTGGCCGACAATGAAGCTTGATGTTGCAAAGTATGTGGCTGAGTGTGTGACTTGTGCGAGAGTCAAGACACAACATCAGAAACCGTATGGGAGTTTAGAACCTTTACCTGTGCCTATGGGTAAGTGGGAAGATATTGCTATATATTTTGTCACTAAACTACCCAGAACAAAGAATGGTCACGACATGATTTGGGTGGTCGTTGATCGATTCACTAAGAGTGCGCATTTCATAGCAGCCAGGGAGAAATGGTCTATGGAAAAGCTTGCGAATTCTTATGTGAAGGAAATTGTGAGACTTCACGGTGTTCCGCTAACAATTGTGTCGGATCGTGATAGTTGTTTCACCTCAAGGTTTTGGAAATGTCTACAAGAGGAAATGGGTACCAAGTTATGTTTAAGTACAGCTTACCATCCGCAGACTGATGGTCAGAGTGAAAGAACGATACAAACACTTGAAGATATGCTGAGAGCATGTACCTTGGAGTTCCTAGGTAATTGGGATGAACATTTACCTTTGGTAGAATTTTCCTATAATAATAGTTTTCACTCGAGCATTAAGATGGCACCTTACCAAGCTTTGTATGGACAAAAGTGTCGTACGCCGTCTTGTTGGCTTGAGGCTGGGGAAAAGCAGTTTATGGGACCGGAGATGGGTCATCAAACTGCTGAAAAGTTGAAAATAGTTAGGGAAAGAATGTTAGCAGCTCAGGATCGTCAAAAGAGCTATGCTGACAAGAAGCGAAGACCGATGACTTTTGAAGTTGGGGATTCGGTTTTGCTTAAAGTCTCGCCATGGAAGGGACTTATAAGATTTGGAAAAAGGGGAAAGTTGAGTCCAAGGTTTATTGGACCGTTTAAAGTTCTTCAGAGGATTGGGAACCAAGCTTACAAGCTCGAATTACCCGAAGAACTAAATGGAATTCACAACACTTTCCATGTGTGTTATTTGAGGAAGTTCACGGGAGAAGTTCCCGATATAATTCCAATTTCCGAATTGAGAATTGATGAGAACAAAAGGTTGATTGAAGAACCAGAGGCAATTGTTGACCGAAAGACTAAGAAGTTGCGACGCAAGATGGTCGAGTTAGTGCTTGTCCGATGGAAACACACGAATGGGCCGAATCTCACCTGGGAGACGGAGAGTGACATGAGGAGTCGCTATCCGCATTTGTTTGTTGATGTGTGATTCCGGGGACGGAATCATTCTAAGGTGGAGAGAATTGTAATGCCTGTGTTTCCGGGTTTGCCATTTTTAGCAATGTAATGGTCTAGGTTAACCCTTGTAACCCGTTTTGAAATAATAAGATTGTATTATTTGAGTATTATGTGTTTTGTGCTTAACTGCTTAATTATGTGGTTTGATTAATTAAGAATAAAAATAAGCGTCAAACTTTAAGTGTAAAATAAACTTGATATCTTTAGATAATGTTGTAGTAATTGAAACAAGGTTTCCGGAGATATAAAGAATGTCGAAATCCGAGTTATAACGAGGAAGTTATGACCTGTCGAAGTTTCGCGACAGAACCGGCAACGCTGATTAACGTAAAAAGTGAGATTTACGTTAGAGCGATATTTAGCCTTAGTGATCTAAACGAGAATCGAAAATCTCGTTGTTAGTATCAAAGCAATAAAAAGTTAGGCGAGAACGGACGTCAAACGAAGAAGTTATGAATTTATAACGAAAATTTCTGTCCCGACATATTAAAAATAAATAATAAAAATAAACTCAAAATTAGCCGACGGATTCTAAACGAAAGTTGTAGAGCGTAGTCTCACCTTTCCGTGGATATAAAGAACATCGAAAACGGAGTTCGTATGAAGAAGATATGAATTTCCGAAGTTTGATAAATAATTTGTATTTATTTTTAAATCAAAAATCTGGCATTATCCGAAGGGGGAGTCACAGATCTGATCCGAGGTACACGCCGCGTACTCGAGTACGCCCTGCGTACAACCAAAGTGTCGACACTTCGGATGACGCATGCGATGACGCATTTCGGAAGCAGTACACGCTGCGTACTGCTGTACGCCCCGCGTACGAGGGGGTTCCAGCCTCCTATAAATAGGATGCGAGGGGTCCGGGTTTAATTGCTAATTTCCTCTCGTTTTTGTGTTGAAGCTCTGCGTTTTTACCCCCGATGCCATCCCGAAGCCTCGGTAATATTCCCGAGTCCCGAAGCGAGTCCCGAGATCCCGAAGATCCCGAGAAGTGCGGTTTCCGAGCCGAAGCTCTGCCCGCGAGAAGTTCGATTTTCGTAGAGATCTTCCAGATCTGCGGAGGATTACTACTTTTGCAAGCCGTAGTGCTGTCTGATCATCTTCTGATCAAGTGAGTGTATACTACCTTTCATAAACGCAATAATAATACAAGTATGGTTTGAGTGTATTAAGTTTATCGTCGTTTATACGTGCGAAGGCATTGTTACTTTCTCCTAACGTATAACTATAAAGTATTTTATACGAGATACGTGTTATGTGTATATTTTGTTGTTATGTGTGTGAATGTATATTCACTTTCTTCTATCTTACAGATATGATTATTTCTACATGAAATACGTGTTATGTGTGTGTACCTCATCTGTTATATGGAAAATGTATTGATCAAGCATGCTATACAGGTTTTGAAAATATGTATAAAAATGTATGTTTTTATCTACTAATATGTTGGGTACAACATGGGTAGATAGTTGGTGTGTAATAAACAGATGAGAGGCCTCGTTGTTGTTTTGATCCAGTCATCTAGCGGAATTTAGATGACGACCACGGACCTTTCTAGACAGTCCAGTGGAACGCTAGCAGGCTCATAACTTGTAGGTGTTAATGAACTTGGGTGTTCATTCGCTGTATTCCATCCCCCTCATGGTTGCCTTATTTGACTTATATTGCTGAGGAAACCCCGCAGCATGTGTTGTCACCCCGATGAAAATATTCTTAGATTAGGTCCCTTGTGTTAGTTATTTTAGGGACATATAGTGAGAATAACGGGAATGGGTAACTGGGTTATTGTTGGTTGATAATAATTAATTTAATTATTTATTGTGGGTGGAAAACCCTATATGCTCACTAGGCTCCCAAGCCTGACCCACTCAGTTTTATTTGTATTACAGGAAGTGGCGCAAGGGCGTAAGATGGATGAACCATCAAGTTGTTTTGCTTACAAGTCTGTATATGTAAATATTTGTTGAATGACTTGTAATGTTATCGTTTATGCTTATTGGTCTATATCGGAACATGACACCCCGAGTTTTGATTATAATGAAAATACATTTCTTTTATGAAATGCTTCGGTAAACATTGTTTTATCATATTTTGTTTTTGGGAACAAATTCCGCAACTCTTTCAAATCAAAAGGATTTACTCTGAAATTATTTAAAAGCATAAATGAAAATCGGTCTTTTCTGGCCGAGATTTTGAGGATGTCACACCTTCTACTTGCACTAAATCCTCCAGTTCCACATCCAGGAAATAGGGGTGTTAGATAACTATTTATATTATAATACTTCCATGATAAGTTTAGTATAATTTACTGTGCATGAAAAGATATTCATAAATGTTTTTTTATAGCTAAAAGCAAAAGGATATTATTGAATATGTTGAGAAGGCTATCGATAGGAGGATCAAAAGTATTATCTTTGTATGTATAACAATAGTTAATATTTGTACTTTGAAATACTCTTGAAACCGTTTCATAACAAATTTAAACAATTAGGGGCTATTTGGTAATTTAATTTAACCAAAATATGACTGATTTGGTTAAAATAATTCAAAGGAGGGTGTGATTTTGTAACTTGAACAAACTATAGGGGTTGGTATGTAACTTCTTGAATAGATGGGACTGTTTTGGTTAACAATTACCAAAAAATGGGTTTTTTTTAATAAATGGAACCAATATTTAGGTATTGGGACTGATTTCGAAATAATGTTTTAATAAAAAGGGTAGTTTTGTTATTTCATCAAACTTAATAGAAATTAGGGCTTTTAACTTGCCCCGTCATTTCTTGATCGACCTGGTATTGAAAGAAAACGGGATACGGGAGAAATGAAATCAGATAGCGAGAAGGAAGCGTGAAGCGGCTTTGAGGCCAGATGGTGGTTGTCATCTCGCGAAGGGAAAGGAGTGCCTCCGGTGTTGACAAGGCCGAAGATGGAGATGGGTGAAGCAGCGAGGCAACTATGATCCTTGGACGAGAAGGAAGAGACGAAGCAGCGGGGCGGCCCGTCTTCTGTCTTGGAAGTAGTTGCGAAGGGGAAAGAGGTCCGGAGGGATCTGGGAGGCGTCGCGACCAGCAGCAGCGACGATGACCGGGTGTTCGGTCGGTTTGCTAGACGGGAGGGGAAGAGGAGGGTACGAGCCGTGGGGCGCCCAAACACTCCCACTTGAGCTTCTACAGCTGTTCGTCCTTCCTACTGATTGAACCTCGCATTCCACATATTTTCCGGTCGAGTAAACATCTCCGAAAACCTCGCCTGGGTTGCTGTTGCTGCTCGCGACGATCCATCAGACCACCTCACCCCTTCCCCCTGCTTGTTTCCGTCTTCTTCGGCCTTGTCGACCACCGGAGATGCTCCCCTCCTTACGATAGATCGACAAGCATCGGATCCCTCATCTGCCTGCGAGCCTTTGTGCTTCCTTCTTACCAGCCGTTGTTCGTTCATGTGTTCTATCTGTCTTCGTTCGTTTCGTGTTCCTCTGATCGATCATACAAATGACGATGGAGGGCACAAAAGCCCTGAATCTTTTTGTATACGAAAACCAAAAGCCCTAAATCCTTTTTATTTTTAGGAAATGCCCTAAAAACCCTCCTGTTGAACCATTTATTCAAAATGATTCCCTTCCCCAAAACTTTGTTTTATTTAAAACAAAACAACCCCTCCATGAAGATTTCTTATCAATATCACTCCAGTTCGCAAACATTAATTCCTCACAAATCATTTAAGACCCTCCCTTGTTCAAGTTATGTTCACTATTTGGATTTGGATTGAACTATTTGGTTCGGATATTCGGATTTTTTGATTGGTTTTCAACAAAACCGAATTGTTATTTTGGATTTCGGATTGGATTGGGTTTATAAAATAAGAACCGAATAGTCCAAAAAAACCGAATAACAATTTGTTATGTTTTTATTTTCAATATATCCATAATTATTTATTAATTTTATAATTTTTTTAAATAAATTCAAAAAATTTTACCTAATAAAAGACATTAATATTTACTTTCTGTCAAAAGTTTTTTATCTATTAAATAATAAACTATAATATATCTTCTTAGTGGTTGTTTATAGATTTTAAATCACAAGTAAATAATTTGTTTTTGTTTTTTCTGTAAAATTAGATCATATTATAATTCTATGTCCTTTTAAAATGTTATGGTTTTTGAAAACCGAATTATAAAAAACCAATCCAACCGAATTATAATTGAATCGGATCAGATCGGATTTGAATTTAGTTTGGACTATTTGGATCCATATTTTGAAAACCGAAATTCATTTGGATTTAGTTAATTGGATCAGATCGAATCGATCTATCCAAACGAACACCCCTTCTTGCACTTAACCAATCCCCATTATAATCTAAATTTCTTGTATGCGTGAGGATGTCCTTGACATCATTAAAATCAGAATCTAATGAATAGTATCAAGTCATTAGATTTTGCTGATCACCTATACGTTGAATGCCATGACTGATTTTTTCGAGAACATGTTGTTCAATATCATCAACCACAATCTTAGGAGCCATTTCTTTTTCACTCGATTTTTTTTTGGGAAAAGATTGAAACTTGATTGGAGAAGGAAGGTGTTTTGAAGGGTTGATATGCTTTTCTTGCTGAAAGAAAAGAAAAATTAACATTTTGATACCTTTTCTCCTCAAGAAAGTAATGCTTCAGATTCTGAAGTACTTCACTTAGATTGCACTGTTTTTACAAATAAGAATTTTTTCTCTGAATTGAAATTATGTATCTTGAATTCAGTAAAGACTTCAAAAGATGTCTTTCTTAGTAGTAACAAAACTTAATCTTGTAAGCTATATACGAATGTATTATTGCTATCATACATATTTTCAATGATGTGCAATCTAATTTTGATTTCATAACTGGCCCGAAACTTCTCGTCGAAGTGAAAACTATTTTAAAAATAAGATAATTATTAGTTCGTTTATAAAGTAAGAGGTTATTTTAATTTCATAAATAGAAGTAAGATCTTGGATTAAGATTGTATCTTGTCTTTGGAGTTGCATATCCAACTTACCATCAATTTTTCAGAAAACAGTAGATGTCTTATCTTAATGCGATAAAAAGTTTCCTTTATTTGCGTTTTTGCACGATCGGTGACTACATGAGTTTGACAATTATGGTATATAATCAAACAAATTTAGAAATTATATTAGGTACATTTAACTATTTAAGGACATAGTAAGATGAGTTGCATCCGAGTTTCAAATCATTGAACTTTCGGAACAATACTAAATAACATGGAATACGATTTATATTAAAATTAATACAAATACATATCGGTTTCGGAAACTACATTTTTACGTGTGCTTCGAGTTGGCGATGCCGACAAGAAATTAAATTTCTACTTTGTTATCAAAGAATCCAATATGAAAATCCACCGTTTGTCAACTTCTACCATCATAACAAGTCATATGAAACAAATGTAAAATACAAAAAGAAAATGCAAGAAGTTAATAACATATAGCGTGTCCTTCTAATTACGAGGATCTTCCGACACATATTTTGGTGTTGTTTGTCTTTTCTGGAGCAAAATGTTTGTGATCTGCGAATCATATATATAGATCTTTGCAGTAGAAGAGGTAGACCAAACGTCTACAGTCTGAAAAAAAAAGACTTATTGTTTTTTTAACATCTGCAGGCTACTAAAATAAATTAAAATCCAAATAAATTGATTTTTTTCAAACTTCAAAGTGATTTTTAATATTTTTATGACTTTCTTATAAATAATAAATAAATCAAGATCAACTTTTATGTATTATTGTATAAAAAGTGAAAATAAAATGGTACGAATTAATATATATATTTGATAAAAACCAAAAAATTTAGTCGTAAAAGTATACCTAAACATTGTAATTAGAAATCAAAGAATTTAATACATAAATGGATGGAAATACACTTTAATTTTTTCAATTAAATCAATAAAAACGTATCATAAATATTTTCCCAAGAAATTGACAATACTATGTTAAATAATATTTTAAAATTTTAGCACAAAAAATATAAGAATATAATCATATATTATGATTTTTTTTCATATGTATATAAACAACTTCAACGACCATTATTGTAATTAATCTTTATTATAAATTTGTCAAAAATGTTGTGTTTGTGTCGTCAAACTTTTTTCTTTTTAAGTATTGTAACATTCTTTTTTCCAAATTGTTTATCATGAATAAAGTTGGAATAAATAAAAATTAAAAAAAATAAAATAAAGATATATGTGTTTTTTTGGGCTAGAAGATGTCTGAAAATATTAGAAGACTCTGATCCATATATGCACTAAGAAGAGGATGCACATACATTTTTAGGTCTGCAATCTTCTAAAAAACAAATTGCACGTGGTCTGTGTGGTGCAGACAGAAGAGACCAAGAAGATATGCAGACAAAAAACAAACAACACATTACAAATCAAGTCGAGTTATACAAAAAAAATAATAACCATTATCTCTTTGTGTATTAGACCATCCACATTGATAAGTTTAATAAGTTTAATAGGATAACTAAATGATGTTCGCGCATCCACATTGATAAGTTTAATAAAAGAATTAAATGAGATAGGCATTTGTCATTTAAATGATTATATCACCGATGGATTCAATTAATTTTTAAATATATACTATAAATTAGTTTTTTATAATTTTCTATTGAAATTCAGAGAAAAAAATTGATATTATATACATATATTAAAAGCAAAGTGGATGTTTCAATGGTAAAGTTTTGGATTTTGGGTTTCCTCCACCACTCTTTGGGGGTTTCATAGTTTTCATCCTTTCAGTTTTTACCACTACAATCTCCACCCACATAAGTATGTTCAACTGTTAATTTAGTCCCTTCCTTTTCCAACATTGTTCTATTTCGATACTTTTTTAGCACATACTTTTTCCGCACAATACTTTATGTTTATTACACATTTGTCCCTTCCTTGGTCAATAGGTAGTCAACCCTACTGTATACTCTTGGATTTCGTCGTTACATATTTTTGGAAATTGTAACTTTTGTGCCAATTTTTATTTTAGAAAACTTTAAATTATTTCCAGTCAATTTTTTTTTTACGAAACTTTAAATTATTTCCAACCCATGCTTTCGTATGGGCTCTTTCCTAGTTTATATTAAATGTAAAAAACATGATGTTTGCATTGTGGATGCCTAGCTTCGACTCTATTTCTTTCCATTAAAAGATTGTAATTTGAATTTTCAAGTATATTAGGTTGCTCTTAAAATGCATCATTCTATTATATTACTCTCTTGTTTAGTGGTTAATATGAAATCAATTATTTTAATTTCATAAGTTCTCTAATCTTTTGTAGATCAAGAAGATATTGGAATCCTTAGTCGAGTAGGACTTAGAGACCAAGTAAGAATAAGTTTTTAAGCAAGTAGGTTTAAGAGTCCTTGTCTTGTTCTACAAATCGGTAGAATATAGGTCTATATATACATTATTAGAAGCGAGTTATGATTTTAGAATGTAACATAATCTAGTTGAGTTTTGAGTTATAATCTTTTGTAGATCAAGAAGATATTGGAATCCTAAGTCGAGTAGGACTTGGAGACCAAGTAAGAATGAGTTTTTAAGCAAGTAGGTTTAAGAGTCCTTGTCATGTTCTACAAATTGGTAGAATATAGGTCTATATATACATTATTAGAAGCGAGTTATGATTTTAGAATGTAACACAATCTAGTTGACTTTTGAGTTATTTTCTAAATATATTAGAGAGTTATTCCATCTAATTTGTGTTGATCCTGAATTAGTATCAGAGCCAAGGAACCAAAGGCTGTGGGATTGATTTTGTTACCTGTTGACAAGCTAGGTCAACATGTCGGATGGAGAAGATGGTGCACAACCTCCTCCGGTGAAAATCAAGGAGGTTGGAGCGACTTTTGTGGTCTGTCCGATGCTCACACCCACCAACTACATTGTGTTGTCCTGCGTATGATCCAGGAACAGAAAAGAACGAGGAAAAAGATTACCTTGCTATGGGGTTGCTTTATCAGGCGATTCTAGAAACCTTGATAATGTAAATTGACGATTCGAGTCTTCAAAGGCTCTGTGGGAATCGATCAAGCCTCGTTATGTAGGGGCTGGTAGGGTGAAAGAGGCAAGATTACAAACTCTAAATGGGTCCTTGATCTGAAGATGGTGGACTTCGAGGATGTGGTTGGGCAGCCTCGAGGAGAGGGTGAAGGAGGTTGATGATGAAGGAGAAGAACCGAAGGTTCTTGGTCACCGATCAGTAGCAGCAGTGGCTCAGGTGGTGGCGATGTGGTGGAGCGAAGGAAAGATCAACAACGGGAAAAGGGGTGTCGACCGGTAATCATGGATTAGGAGGGTTTAATGGGTTTAACGGGTCAAGTGGGCTTAAATCATGTAATTTGGTATTCCTTTAGCCCAATCACCACAAGGCCAATTTTGATTTAACTCAACCCAATTCCACGAATTGCAAAAATTATAATCGTTGTTGTGACAAAAATTGGATAAATAGGGGAAATGTGACAAAAATCGGATAAATAGAGGAAAAGACCGATCTAAGGTGATTTGTTTTAGGTGTGACAAACCGGGTCATTTTGCGTCTGGAACATCTCCAAGAATTACAAGAACGTGATTTTTCAGAATGTGCAGAATGTGATGACTGCCCGTATTTTAAATATGGATCGGGGTTGAAGAATTTTTCAAAATGTGACAACACCGACACGATCTATATTTTCGGGGTTGAAGAATTCTCTAAAAAGACTTTGAGAGGATCGGGGTTAAAGAATTCTCTAGAGAATTTAGAGATTAGGATCCTAAGTCTAATAAATCAAATAGGAATTAGGGACCAAATAAAAATGGGTTTTTGAAAAAAAGTAGTTTTAAGAGTCCTAGTCTTATTTTAGGTTAGGGTAGAATATAAGTCTATATAGGTAGAATATAAGTCTATATATAGATCGTTAGAATTGAGTTATGATTTTAGAAAAAAAAAAAATCTAATTGAGTTATTTTCTCAATGTTGGTCTATCTTTATGTTTTTCAAAATGTGTAAACTATAACATAGTTTTAATTTTTAAAACATATATACATTAACATTATCTTGCACTCTTGGAAGATTATTATGGCAACTTGCAGGTATCCAAGATCTCTAAACAACCCAAAAATCTTGGGGTAATTAAAACACAAAGAAAGAAATCAACAAAAAAGAACCACTAATTAATAATCCTTCTTTTCATGATCAAGATTACCAACTTTCCTCCTTAGATTCACAGCATCTTCACCCATCACTTTCCCTTTCCCTTTCCCTGTACGATCGTCCCCCCAATCATCATCATCATCAGATGATGTCCCAACAACAGTCTCCTTGATCTTCTGCGTCGTATCTTTGGCTGCATCCCATGCTCCTGCCACCGTCTGCTTTGTCTTCTCAGCCACAGCTCCGGCAGCATCCATAGTCTTGTCCTTTGCAGCCTTCGCCATCTCTGCAGCTTTGTTCTTCCCTTCTCCAGCTTTATCTGCTGCCTTGTTTGCAGTCTCTTTAGCACTTTCTTTCATTTCGTAACTCTTTTCTTTCGCCTTCTCTTTCATGTCACCTGCTCTGTCTGCTGCTTTTCCTGCCATGTCGTTTGCTTTGTCTTTCATTTCTGTAGCCTTTCCTTTCATAGTATCCATGGATTCATCTTTCATTTCTCCGGCACCTTCTTTCATTCTCTCTTTACCTTCTTTCATTTTGTCTTTTGGATCTCGTCCCATATCCGATGACTTGCCGCCATAGTAGCCGACTGTTTCATCTGCGTTATACCCATTGTTGGTTTCTTCACTTGCATGTTTTCCCTTTGAAAAACACGAGGACATATATAATATAACGGGTTAATTAAACACGAACATTTATATAATCTAGTGAAATCGATCCATTTGAATGTTGATAATACCTGAGAATGTTTGGAGGCAGAAGTGAAGCAAACCCTCGAGGCTTTGTGAGTAAAAGAAAGAGACGTTAAACGAGGGATATTTGCTTTAGATATGTTGAAGATTCCTGTTCTTGTGAAATGCATTGCCGACATTGTTAACAGGCCTGATATTCTTTGTGTTTACGTTGTTTTTGCAAAATCTTTTTGTGTGATGTTTATCTTTCTGCCGTTGTTGTTGGGAGGGAGTTTTGATTTTAAGGTGGATGAAGGATGGAGGGTGGCAGAGCAAGTCTGTAACACGTGTTAGAAGATTGTGACACGTGTAGGGGATGTTGTAAGTTTGGAGGTGGTAAGCTTTTCATACTTTCAACACATGTCATTTTCTTCCTAAGTCAAAAGCATGACATTATCTAAAAAAAATAATGATTAACGTTACCTGTATACGTATATGCATGACTTGAGTGGCTGTGGATATCAATTTTGCAAGTGATTATAAAATTATAAAAATAAAAACAATTGAGTATAGTAGACATCTTATCGTAATGATTTAAAAAGGTAAATATATAAAAAAGATCATTATCTTTTTTTAAGTACAAAAAATACAATTTTATCGGTTATTTTAGGTTACCTGGTTTTCAAATGTTCAAAAAATATCATTAATGTTATTATTTATACACAGAATATCAGTGAAGTACACATGTGTTCAAATAAAATATTGTGGTAACCAGATATTTTAGGTAAATGAAAAAATGACTTAAAAGTGTAACGAAGTTTCCAAAATGTTCAAAAAATATCACACTTTTTGTTAACTGCGTTGTTGTCGGATTATGTAGAACACAATCATTGGAAATCATGAACTATTATATCAGTTCACAACAATTGTACAAATCTCTTTCATTCCTTCACTCGATCGTTCTTGTGGTAACAAGAGAAGTAAGTGAGTAATAACCTTAGTTAAACATTCTTGCTTCCCGATCACATTTATGCCTCAGACCTAAAACGCATATACGTTATATAGATGCACATATTATACATCAATGTTATCCGTTCATCAGTGTTGCAATACAAGAGAGACACAAAGGAGAAACGAGTGTGATATTATGTCATGAAAATTTCCTAAATATAGATTTAGATACAAACTAATAGAGTGATTGAATGAAAGAGAGTACACAACTAGTGTGAACTGGTACGACGGTGACTAATCTCCGATGACTGTGTTCTATATAATCCAAAAACAACGAAATTAACGAAAGGTACCCTGACAAAACAATAATGATTTTTTTTAACTTTTTGAAAATTTCAATGGTATTTTGTGTACTAAAATATGTACTTTGTTGGTATTTTGTGTATAAATGATATACTTCAAAGGTATTTTTTATACTAAAAAAATAATTGTATTTTTTAAGCATTTTGGAAACTTTGTTACCTTTTAAAATCATTTTTCGTTTACCTGAGATAACCGGTTACCACAACGTTTTATTTGAACACATATATACTTCATTGGTATTTTGGGTACAAAAAATATACTTTAAAGGTATTTTGTGTACCAAAAAAAACAATAATCTTGTTTATATATTTTTAAAATTTTATTACATTTGAATTCATTATCCCTATCTTATAAAAAGTAATGTTGTGATTCATTATCCCTATCTTATAAAAAGTAATGTTGTGATATTATTTAGGTTATTACGTAAATAAAGTACGTGTTTTATGCCATATAAGTTTTCTATTATTCAAATCAGATATCCATTGTATTGTATTCCAGTATAAAGATTCCCGATTTCATAACTAAGTCCCACCAAATAATAATAATAATAATAATAATAATAATAATAATAATAATAATAATAACTAGATTTTTAGTTTATTAAGAATATATGCTAATAATTTAAACTGATGATTTTTTTTACCTTTTAGTGGTGAAAATTTTATTAAAAAACTAGCAAGAAGTTAAAAAAGAATTACATCAAAATTATGTCGGACATAGATTATGGAGCCAAGAGTTCCAAATGACCTTGGCTTTCCTACGTCTATTACTAATCCAAAAAAAAAATGCTCTATAAACAACGGAATCAAAAAGTATAGATTTAGAAGTGTTCTTTGCTCCAAAAATAGTGGAATTTCGAAAATTCCAAATACACTAAAAAGTAGTCATAATTATTGTATCAAACGTTTGTTGTTGGCCTTTTCTCATAGAAATAGAATTAGATCACGATATCAAGGAATGAACTGAGATTTGTCACAACACATGGATACCCTGCTAAATAGCAATACGTCTCCAAATCATAAAAAGATCAGTGCAACCTGCGAACAAATGTTCAATAGTCTCCATATTGCTAGAATAAATGGGACAAAGAATCAACTCTACCATAATCCCCCTGTGAGAAAGTCTCTCTTTAGTGAGAATACTAAACAGCTGAATCCTCCATATAAGAATATTAATCTTAATGGGAACCCAATTATTCCACCGAGCCACTTCACTGCTTGTAAAAAGCATAGTTCCATCTATAAAGCCACGAGCAGAAGAAAAAAAAAACATATCATCAGTATCAATAATCCAACCCAATCTATCAGGTATCGACTGAAGCTCGACGTTCCGAGCAATCATAAGTAACCCATCTTACTGCTCCTGCTCAACTCCACCTCTAGGATCACGTCTCAGAGTAGTCGTGTCCCAACCCTTACACATTCGAGCAGTGATAGTAAGATGTAGAAGTATCCCTAACATGAATCTTGTGCAAAGTTGGGGTTTTAATTTAATCAATTATGCAAAATCACCTTCGAATGATAGATTAAAAGTTTTTATCAAACCTAAAAATCAAACAATATGATAAAAAGGTCTTCGTCAGTTATCGTATATTAGATGTGAAACTCGTGCAATATATGAGTTTATTTATAAGATAAATTTAATATGAAATTCTAAACATTGAGATGTTTAAATTTATAAGAAAAATATTGAATTATTAAAATCAAAGTGTTTTTTTTCTCTTTTAAATTTAAACAAACAAAAAAAGAAACCTAATGAGGCTTTAATTTTGTAATTTTAAAATTAAAAGGAAAGTCAATTAATGAAATTGATATGCATTTATTATTACATTTAAATATTATATGAAATTTAATAAAATAGAAAAATCATAAAATGACATGTTGAATAAAAATTAATTTAAAATAACCATAAAATGATATATGGAAAAATGAATAAGAATGTAACACGTGACAAAAAAATTCATATTTATTAGAGAAGATAATATGTTTTGATCCAAAAGATACTCGATAAGTCTAAAAAATTAAAATAGTTGATCACCCATGCCAAAATTACTAAATGGCTAATTATCATGTGATAATGATAAAAGGAATTAGTCAAATATAATATCTAAGGGTTTTTTTTTTTTAGTCTAAAACACCTTTTTTTCATTTAACAAAACCATCAAGATCATTTGTCTCAAAAGACATTATCCCAAAATAAGAGTATAATACCAGTCGCAAAATTACAAAATGCAAAAGTTGTTGATGTGTGTACATTTACACTTTCACATCCCCACAAACTGATATTGAAAAATGTTTAATCCATAACTGTAAATCAAATCTTAATAAGCTCCCTAAAATAACATACATTACAATATACATGCAAGCATACAAACATGGGCCTTCAGTCCACGACTAGTCTGTCCTTCTCGCCTGCATCATAAAGTTTGTCCATCCCTGGCGTTCAACATAAAGCAGGTCCGCCTGAATATCTTGGCTTACCACACAAGGCAAGATCACCCTTAACTCGCCAGAAGATATGTCGACATATATACAAAACATAAAAACAATAATCCAAAAACACATGCAACTGTCTAAACCAAACTACCTATCAACAAGGCACTACAACATATTCATATCATACATAGGACTCATATTGCACTCTATGCTACTACTAACAAATCACTAAATGAATGCATAGTTATATGTAATCAAAGATAAGATAGAAAATCAAACATATGATACTACCTTAAAGCTACAACCAAATAAGGAACAGGCAAGAAAGCCTAGATCAAGAGTTCTCAGGCTTTCTCGCATGAATACATACAACCCCTACGATATTCACTTCGGTAATCACCAATCTATCGGTACTCTAACCAACATACCTACTCATATACATCCTATGATGCAATGATATACATTGTCACACATAGTATAGTGAGGAAACTCATAAGGTTTAAACAACAAAAGCTCAATAACGACCTAAGCAAAAGAACAAATAATGCAAGCTACCTAATGTCAAACTGAAACCAACCCTTAGTCAAATACCCAATTCTACTCAAGTTTGACTAAAAGTCAAACTGGTCAAAAAGTAAACGATCAACGGTCAAACCATTATATCGTGGCCAACCAATGCACCATGTAGTGGTAGCTACACGACAGGATAGTTGCAGTCAAACCTCATTACCGCACCGTAGCCAACCACCCACATCGTGGTGAACATCCAAAACAATTTAATGGATTAAGCACTTAACCTTTAATCTAAAAATCACAAAAGCTCAAATCTGATAACTTTAATGGTCTTAATAGATAAAGTTTCCAACTTTATCCATTTGCCTGTCTCAAATGCACCTAAACTCTAAACCTAACTTTAAAGTGAACCAAGACACATGCTTGACCTCAAAAGGAAGCATGCAAACACACCTTTCCTCAAACACTCAATTCCAAAAGTCACTTGTGTCATTTAAATGGTCCAAGAGTTGCTCAAATCTAAGGATATATAGGAAAGGGACTCAAAACCATCCAGAAGGTGAATAAACTTAGATCTATAAAAGCAAAGGTCAAGGTTTGAATGTTATACCTATAATGACTCATAAATTTGATGTTGATGATGGATCTAAGAAAGATCCTTGCTTCCTTACACCAAAACGGAATTCCTTGCTTCACAAAATCAAGAGAACAAGCTCAAAACCAAGTATGAAGGCTAGGGTTTCTATTAAGGGAGGTTATGGAGGCTATAGAGGGTGTAAATTTCAAACCCTAGGGTTTATAACTCCTTATATAGGTCCAAATACCAAGAAAAGGCCATCAACCCAAGGGCCGACACCGCGCCGCAACATCCTTTCCACTGCGTCGCACCGTGGAGCAGAACAATTAAATCTCAATTTTCAGTGATTGTGATAAATAACGTCCCATTCTGCTCTGTCCTTCAACTTTCCATTGAACTAAAATTCTTGATAAACGACTGAAAAACATCATCTGAAATGGGATGTTGCATCTTTTTTCAATTTATCCTCGATATTATTCTCTAAGATTCTTGGTCGATCTCTTAACAAATCACCATCACTCTTATTTGTGCATAGCCAAGAAACTATCAAAACATCACTACTAGAAACAGAGGTGTCAATAATCGATTTTCAATAAAATTCAGTAGTTAGAAAAACCATTGTCGCTAATTGTTAGCAGCTTGATTAGCGATGTCACAAATTTCCCAGGGAACCTTGGAATTTTATAGCTTATCCTTCACATATGAGTTATTAGCTACATAATAACTTGTTGCGAAAGCGGATTATGTCATATTTCCATCGATGATTGTTAGTTATATCGTTAGTTATATAGTTCTAAATCTATAACAAAAATTTACAAAATAAATTTGAAGTATATAATACATTAAATTAAAATTCAACTACTAAATTAAATATAATATTTTACTTGAAAAATGAATGTTAATATTCTATTTCAAAATATTGAAAACAAATCACATTTAAAGTATTTAAACTAAATTAAATATATCAAGCCTCAAAGCCTAAATCGATTTCAAAGTATTGAAACCAATATGTCAAGTTTCATTTACTGTAATTGAAATGAAGCTTCAATACCCACTCCAGGATAGCAATGTACTTCTCAGTTAGAAGTACATTGTTATTATGGAGTGAGTATTGAAAGTTCGTTTCCATTTTGTACATGCTTAAACTTGACATTTACCTGAACATGAAGCCAAGTCAATCTCTCTGGTTTACTTTTACCATTTTTTTAATGTTATATAGAATATATTTATTGACGAAAAATTGAGAATGACTTAGTTGTTGTTTATTTTTTATCTGTAAGTCTTCTTGGCCTCTTTTGTCTGCGTCACGCTGACCATGCACAAACATTAGGTTTCGCAGACTATTCGTTTTTTTAAGACTGCGGACCTAAAAAGGTATGCGTGTCCTCGTTTTGGCACAGATGTGAACCCAAGTCTTCAAACCTCTTCAGACACCTTCTAGCCTAAAAAAAACATAAACCTTTGTTTTTTTTTATAAATAGTTAAATAAATAAATAAATAAATAAATAATAATAATAATAATAATAATAATAATAATAATAATAATAATAATAATAATAATAATAATAATAATAATAATAATAATAATAATACCTTAGATTTATTCCAACTTTTTCTATGATAAATAATTTGTAAAACTAAAGTTACAATACTTTTAAAAATAATTTACGATACAATCATGATCATTGTGACAAATTTTTAAATAAAGATTTAATTACAATAATGGTTGTTGGAGCTATTTAATTACAATATGGGGACATACTCATCAACACTCATCTTCCCTTTCTTCAGGTTTTGAAACTCATTGTTTAGGTCTATTAGATCTATCTCTGAGCAGTACTGCATTTTTAATTGCTCCGTGAATGCTTCCCAAGTCATTCGTATGGCTTCTCCCCGTGGCATTGTATCTACCAGCAACTTAACACTCCAATCTTTAGTTGTCTGAATGCAAAGACGATATTTTGCTTATCGCTACAGTCGTAGCTCTCAAATACCATCTTCATCTTGAAGATCTAGTCCATAATCTCTACATGTTTGGGGCTTCCTGAAAGAATCGGTGGTTTTGCACCCAAAAAATTCTTATACATCCGCCCATCCTTATCATTTCCCCTCTCCAGGCCATTCCTCCTTGCCCCTTGGGTTCCAACTTGACTCACAGTGCGTGTAACATCCCGGAATAGAAAGAGTAGAGTTGAAGGGCTAAAAGTGTAAGTTTTGGAGGGCAACTCGGCGAGTCCGTGGATGGACTCGGCGAGTCAGGTCGCGACTTTGGTCGCGTGTCAAGTGGCCTACTCGGCGAGTCCAAAGATGGACTCGGCGAGTAGGTGCTGAGTGGAGAAGTTATAAATTTTTAACGGACTTTTCCTGTCTCAGCCTGTTAAAACTATAAGTTCAAAAATAAAGTCAAAATTAGCCGACAGATTCTAAACGAAAGTTGTAGAGTACGTCTCCTCCTACGAGTGGATATGAAGAAAATCAAAAACAGAGTTCGTTTGAACGAGTTACAAATTATAATAGTATATTTATGTATTAAAATAAAGTATAAATCATATATACGTACACACACACATACACACACACACACATATATATATATATATATATATATATATATATATATATCATTAGAAAGATATCGACGATGCGGTCATTATAAGACTAATGTTGAGTTATTTCGACATTAGTTTAGTACAAATATCGTTAAATGTATTTAAAATAATATTATAAAGGGGTGTTTAATTATTTATATAACCATAAGGTCATTAAGTAAGTATGAGGGTAGTTTTTGACAATTCAATTACTATAAATAAGAGCCTTGGGCTCTCATATTTTTTGCAACATTCTCTTGATTCAAGATTCTTTCTCTCCTTATCCCAAAAGCATTTTGGTCACTCGTGATTCGACTTCTCTTTCTGTAGTTTTTAGTACAGTAAGGTGAGCGTTGCTGCACGAATTGTTCTTAGAAAGATTCAGCGACAAAGTTCGTCCCCTGCAGAGCTCGGCTCCTACCTAAAACCCCATTGTAAGTAAGTTACGTTTACCTTACTTTACGTATAACTTATAATTAATATTAGTAATGTTATTATGAACTTATAATAAATATTAGTATTGTTATTATGAATTTATAATAAATATTTGAGCTATTATTATGACTTATATAAGTGTCATTATAATGCCTTTTTAACTACTCGTGATACGGGGAATATGGTTTGAAGGGCCGCTTGGGTTGCTGGATTCAGAAGTGCTTTTATGCCGAAATGATCCTGCCCTCCCGTGTTTCCTGTCTGACCCCTGTCTGTACATAGTGATTAAGAAATATTGTTTCATTCTTATATAATAGTAATAATAGCAAAACTATTAATTAGTCTCGACAAATATTAGACTAAACTCTAGTGGTAATGATACTAGGTTTTGTCTGAGGGAAATTGTTTTAAGAATAACGAAGTGTTGTCCGAGTACCGAGTCACCACCTTTCCAAGTGAGTTCATAGTTACTTTATCTTACACATAGATATGAAATATTTTATATAAATTACATGCTATGTGTGCATATTGCCTGAATACTTGTTGTCTATGTTGGATGAAAGATTGTATACATACTTTAAATGATTTAAATTGTATATGTATTTTATATCTACAAATATGTTGAGTATAACATGGGTAGATGAATGATGAGAGATAAAAGATGATAGGAGTAAACATTGACAACTATAGACTCAGTGCCTAATAAATAACATTGGCAGCTATGAACTTAGTGCCTATTAGATAAATAATGGTAGCCATGAACTTAGTACCTGATGGATAAACGTTGGTAGCTATGGACTTAGTACCTGATAGATAAATGTTGGTAGCTATGGACTTAGTACCTGTTAGACGTTTGTAGCTATGGACTTAGTACCCGTTAAATAAACACTGGTAGCTATGGATTTAGTACCCGATGAATGAACTTTAGCAGCTTTAGAATTAGTGCTTTTCGAACGAGAATTGGCATCTATGACTTAATGCGTGTCTTATAAGCCCTGGAAGCAAGGGACTTTGAAATGAACGAATGTAGGATATATGACTCTAAGGGTAAATCCCTAAGAGTAAGGAAGATAATGGGGATGGGTAATTGGGTTGATTGTTTGATGTTTAAACATAATAATTATATTATTGAGCATTAAAAAC
This sequence comes from Lactuca saligna, assembly GCF_052625555.1. Lineage (NCBI taxonomy): Eukaryota > Viridiplantae > Streptophyta > Magnoliopsida > Asterales > Asteraceae > Lactuca > Lactuca saligna. The sequence goes on along the minus strand of NC_136423.1, from coordinate 21,302,324 downwards.
CCTATGTACTCACCAGGTTTCCCAACCTGACCCACTCAAGCTTATTTGTATCACAGGTGTTGATATGAAGTTACATTACACCGAGAGATTAAGAAGATATAAATCACCAGTGATAATGGATGTAAGTTCTGTTTATGCTTATGTTTCTGTATTGACGATGACATCCCAAATGTTTTAAAATGAATAAAAATATATTTCTTCGTAAATGCTTTGAGTAGGTGTGAATGGTAGTAGAGGCCTATACAACCGCAAGAACAAGACTCACACTTGGATCAGGGAAAGTTATAAGGTTAGCAAGAAAATAGAAATTGATTTCGTTTTATTCAAGTATATCGTGACCATTGTTTTAGTAATAACTAAGAAGATGATTCTTATTCCGAACCTAGTGGTCATATCAAATCAAGTACGACTACGATGAGTATGTTACGTGGTTTAGAGAACCAAGTTCGATGTACCATCTGAATTAAGCCAGAAGATTGAAGTGAATCAAAGCGATCAATAGAAGTATCACGCTTGTTGTTAAAGAAGTTGGTAGCTAGAAGTGTTACATGTTGAAACGTAATTGTATCACATTAGAACATGAAGGAAGATATAGTCTGTTTAAGAATTTGACTCTAAGACACCTGAGTCTAAGAGTGCAACACACGATGAGAGGTTATTGGAACGTGATCCATCGGTCTATTGTGAAAATCAAATAACTTATCTTAAGTTTGTTAAGAAGAAGAAGGAGTCTATGATAAAGATAGGGATTGTGACATGAGGGTCATGATTGAAAGTCTAACATGAGATAGAGAACATGTGCAAGATCGAGCACCACCTGCAGTCAAGAAGTCCAACAACTAGATACTCGTTCGAAGAAACATAGAGGTTACGCTTATTACCTAGGATGAAAAGATAATGTATCGAGTCATTATACAAGCCCTTTATTGTTGATGATTTCGGGACGTAATCAACCTAAGGGGGAGATAATAGTAACGCCCATAGATCCGGCATAATCAATTTAATAGGTGTCGAAAACAACTTTTTAACAAAAGATTATTTAGAATGAATAATCTTAACCAATTTATAGTATATGTCACAAGGGTTCTGTACATATAGAGAACGCTGAAATCGGAGTTATAACGAAGAAGTTATGACCCGTCGAAGTTTAACGGCTAAATCAGCACGACACTGCGTGACGTAAAAAGTGAGTTTACGATAAAGTGCTTTTTATCCTTAGCGATCTAAACGAAAGTCGTAACATACGTTAAACCGAGTGAATTCATAAATAGAACGCCAGAATCTAACTTCGTATGAGAAAGTTATGATTTTTCTAAGATTTAGCATAACAGTGCACAACCCGAAATTTGAATTTTAGATCGATCGATTTTTGGACAACGCAACCTAAATGAGAATTGAAGATCTTATTAATAGTATCACAATGGTAAAAAGACAGACGGAAACGGACGTCAGATGAAGAAGTTATAAATTTTTAACGGACTTTTCCTATCTCAACCTGTTAAAAATATAACATCAAAAATAAAGTCAAAATTAACCGACAGATTCTAAACGAAAGTTGTATAGTACGTCTCCACCTACAAGTGGATGTGAATAACATCAAAAAGAGAGTTCGTTTGAACGAGTTACAAATTATAATAACATATCTACGTATTAAAATAAAGTATAAATCATATATACGTACACACACACATACACACACATACACACACACACACACATATATATATATATATATATATATGTATATATATATATATATATACATTTGTATATATCATTAGAAAGATATCAACGATGCAGTCATTATAAGACTAATGTTGAGTTATTTCGACATTAGTTTAGTACAAATATCGTTAAATGTATTTAAAATAATATTATAAAGGGGTGTTTAGTTATTTATATAACTATAAGGTCATTAGGTAACTATGAGAGTAGTTTTTGAAAATTCAATTACTATAAATAAGATCCTTGGGTTCTCATATTTCTTGCAACATTCTCTTCAGTCAAGAGTTTTTCTCTCCTTATCCCACAAGCATTTCGGTCCCTTGTGATTCGACTTCTCTTTCTGTAGTTTTTAGTATAGTAAGGTGAGCGCTGCTGCACGAATCTTTCTTAGAAAGATTCAGCAACAAAGTTTTTCCCCTACAGAGCTTGGCTCCTAGCTAAAACCCCATTGTAAATAAGTTACATTTACCCTACTTTACGTATAACTTATAATTAATATTAGTAATGTTATTATGAACTTATAATAAATATTAGTATTGTTATTATGAACTTATAATAAATATTTGAGCTATTATTATGACTTATACAAGTGTCGTTATAATGCCTTTTTAGCTACTCGTGGTACGTGGAATATGGTTTGAAGGGCCGCTTGGGTTGCTGGATTCAGAAGTGCTTTTATGCCGAAATGATCCTGCCCTCCCATGTTTCATGTCTGACCCCTGTCTGTACATAGTGATTAAGAAATATTGTTTCATGCTTATATAATAGTATTAATATCAAAAGTATTAATTAGTCTCAACACATATTAGACTAAACTCTAGTGGTAATGATACTAGGTTTTGTCCGAGGGAAATTGTTTTAAGAATAACGAAGTGTTGTCCGAGTACCGAGTCACCACCTTTCCAAGTGAGTGCATAGTTACTTTATCTTACACATAGATATGAAATATTTTATATAAATTACATGCTATGTGTGAATATTGCCTGAATACTTGTTGTCTATGTTGGATGAAAGATTTTGTACATACTTTAAATGATTTAAATTGTATATGTATTTTATATCTACAAATATGTTGATTATAACAAGGGTAGATGAATGATGAGAGATAAAAGATGATAGGAGTAAACATTGACAGCTATAGACTTAGTGCCTAATAAATAATATCGACAGCTATGGACTTAGTGCCTATTAGATAAATAATGGTAGCTATGGACTTAGTACCTGATGGATAAACGCTGGTAGTTATGGACTTAGTACATGATAGATAAATGTTGGTAGCTATGGACTTAGTACATGTTAGACGTTCGTAGCTATGGACTTAGTACCCGTTAAATAAACACTGGTAGCTATGGATTTAGTACCCGATGAATGAACTTTAGCAGCTTTGGAATTAGTGCTTTACGAACGAGAATTGGCATCTATGACTTAGTGCCTGTCTTATAAGCCCTGGAAGCAAGGGACTTCGAAATGAACGAATGTAGGATATATGACTCTAAGGGTAAATCCCTAAGAGTAAGGAAGATAATGGGGATGGGTAATTGGGTTGATTGTTTGATGTTTAAACATAATAATTATATTATTGAGCGTTAAAAACCCAATGTACTCACGAGGTTTCCCAACCTGACCCACTCAAGCTTATTTGTATCACAGGTGTTGATATGAAGTTACACTACACCAAGAGATTAAGGACATATAAATCACCAGTGATAATGAATGTAAGTTTTGTTTATGCTTATGTTTCTGTATTGACTCTGACATCCCAAATGTTTTAAAATGAATAAAAATACATTTCTTCAGAAATGCTTTGATAACGTATTTATCATGTTTTATTGGGAACAAATTCCGCAACATTTTTATTAAAAGAGGTAATCTGATTTTTATAAAGCATAAACAAAATCGGTCTTTTGTGGCCGTGAAAATGGAGATGTAACAGTTGTTATCAGAGCATTAGTTTAAGCGAACCATGGATAAGAATTTATTTCTAGACTTAAAATTAGAATGTTAAGCGATGATCGTAAGGAGTGTCTCTAATAAATTTAGGTAATACACCTAAATAGACACAAGCACTAGGTTATTTAGGGAAAATACCTAACATGCTTTTATGTGCTAAATGAATTATGATATGCATTATATGATCCGGGGGTGGAGGACTTCATGTATAGTATCATAACAACAAATGCAATAGTGATTTAAGCAAATACAACCAACATATACATAATTGAAGAAGTTACATCACTGTATGAATTACATGTTTCAAAATCAATTACAATATGTTGACAAAATATGAAAAGTTTGACGCCTTAACGTCCCATCCTCAAAAGCACTTGGTTACCTGTTTAGTGATTCCCTGAGAATACAAGTTGTTTGAATAAGTGTCAACACGAGGGTTGGTGAGTTCGTATGAGATTTCTTTAGAGAAGTAAACCGTTTTCCTTGTAAAAGCGCTAGAATATGTATAAAGAAAATCCCCTTTTTGTTTTATAAAAGATCCCGTAAACTCTATTTATTGTTAACTTTGTATATGAATCGCTATAACCATACTATGACTAGAGGTAACCTGCACAACGTCTTTCAGACGTCCTGATCCTATGACTCTTGTCACCCGCAGACCTGCCGGTCCGGCTGTAGCTAGCAGCGAGGTGTGGGATGTCAACCCCAATATAGATCTATACACAATTATCACGCTCTTCCTACAAGAGATTTTGGTTATAACTTACAGGAATTGGGATCCCGTACTCGGACGTACGGGGAGAGATAGTCTCACATTCTGAGTTAACGAGTTTACGTGTTGTGTGCGTGAGTGTAGAACCTTTTTGTATGAATGTACCCTTTTTGTACGAGTGTGTTATGTGATGAATAATAAACTATACCTATTATAGTTTATCCAAAACGTTTGTAGTGTATAAGAACTCTTTTACAAAACTGCAATAGTGTTATGAATCCATAAACTATGCTTATTATAGCTTAATATACGTGTTATAAATGAATGAATAATCTTATAATGAGTGACTAAGTTTCAGTTTATGATGATAAACTAACAATGAAACACATTCAATATTTAGAACTTATTGTTATACACTTTGCTCAACATAATACAAAGTGTTATGAAATTTATATGCGGTTAACTAACTTTAACCCTTCTGCATTGTTTTAGAAAACTCATAGAAAAATCATACGAAGTCAAAAACTAGATCCGTAAATTCAGAGAATTCCCAAAATGTGTCTGGTTTACTCATAATTTTTATCATAATTTTTAATGACCTCCAATTTTGGTGAAAAAGTCCATAATCATAGGCTGGTCCGGATTGGTGTTCGAAATGATAGGCAGTTTTGTAAAAATCACCATAAATTGTAGAAAAATCGTATGGAGATGTGCAAGTATTCATTTTAAAGCTAAGAACTTGAACTACTTGCACCTTGTATATTTTTGAAAACAAAAATGTTTAAGTTTCCCAAAACAGTCCGTGAATGGAGTTGAACTTTTCTAATGAAGGCTGTTAGAAAAGTTTAGTTATGTTCTTGGTGTTTTAACTTGTATCCCCCCCCCCCCCCCCCTGAAAACTTGAGCAAACATGAAAATGTAGGGGTATGAACTCACCTTATGTGATTTCAGTAGATGATTGTTGGAAAATGGAAGTGATCAACTCAAGAACACTTGAAGATGCCTTGAAGATTTTCGAGAATCTAACATCAAAGTGATGGAGTTTGTGTAAGCAATCAATGATTTGAGTAGAATGAAGTACAATAATCACAAGGAGGATAAATTATGCTTACCAAGAGGAGAATAAAGCTTAAAGATCAGCCTTGGAGTCTTGAAATAGAGAGAAAAAGTTTGAGAGAAAAGTTGTGTTGTATCTTTGGTGAAATGAGAGCAAATAAGGGAAGTAAGGAGAAATGATGGGTTGTTTTAGCTCTAAGAACGTGGGAGAGGCTGAAACTTGAGTGGGAAAGGACATTGAAGTGACCTAGGTAAGGTGAGGAGGTGTGGCTAGTCATAGAGTGGGTATGGGGGTGGTTGTTTGTGTCATAAAGTAAAGCAAAGTCAACACTCAACCTCTTTGTACTTTACTCACTAAATTTTTATTCTTTAAATAAAGATTTCCATGAAAATATGTTTAAATTATGAATATTTAGTGTCTTTTATATAAAAATATAATTTCTGGAGAAGATCCCGCGTTAAAATCACGAAAAACGGGCTCAAAATGCTAAAAATATCAAAAATTGGTGAAAAGTGTCGCATTTACGAAGTCTGGCCGAGGTCTCGGCCTCTGATGCTTGGAACCGAGACTAGAAGTGAAGACCGAGAGGTGGAGAGAAGAGACCGAGAGTGCGAGAGGAGAGAACGAGAGTGCGAGAGGAGAGACCGAGAGTGCGAAGAAGAAGGAACCGAGAGGAGAGACTCGGTCTTTGCGAGTTTCGGCCCGAGAGGCTTCTCTTCTCAGTTTCGGCCCGAGAGGCTTCTCTTCCCAGATTCGGTCCGAGAGGCTTCTCTTCCTAGCTTCGGTCCGAGAGGCTTCTCTTCTTAGTTTCGGCTATTGAGTCTCGACTGCTTAGGGTTTCGGTCCTAAGAGGGGTTTCGGTCCCTAAGAAGACTTTCGGTCCTAAGAGGGGTTTCGGGCCCTTAAGCCTATTTTACTCGTTTTTACCCCGTTTCAAGCCGTTTTTAACCCGGTTAAGGGTCGGAATGACCCGAATGACTCCAAAAAGTTACGGAACCTTTTAAGAGAGATTTGGGAGAGATTTCACATTCTTGGAGAGATTTCTCATTAAAAGAGATTTTTGGGAGAGATTTCACATACTTAGAGAGATTTCTCATACAAAGAGAGATTTGGGAGATATTTCACATTCTTGGAGAGATTTCTCATACAAAGAGATTTTTGGGAGAGATTTGACATACTTAGAGAGATTTCTCATACAAAGAGAGATTTGGGAGAGATTTCACATTCTTGGAGAGATTTATCATACAAAGAGATTTTTGGGAGAGATTTCACATACTTAGAGAGATTTCTCATACAAAGAGAGATTTGGGAGAGATTTCACATTCTTGGAGAGATTTCTCATACAAAGAGATTTTTGGGAGAGATTCCACATACTTAGAGAGATTTGGGAGAGATTTCACATACTTAGAGAGATTTCTCATACAAAGAGATATTTGGGAGAGATTCCACATACTTAGAGGGATTTGGGAGAGATTTCTAAATAGAGAGAGATAGAGTGAAAACGATTGAGAGAGGTTTCGTGTGTGGCATTTGTGAGTGTCCGGCTTCGCCACGCAAGGTCCGTGAACTCCGTTAAGCCATGATTTAGGATCTTTCACCCTCCCGATGAGTATGCAACATTGTTTCATCGTTTTTGTTCATTGTTTAACACTAGGGCTAAGGAAAATTTAAACACACGAATTTTTTTTCCATGTGATGTTTTCTCGTTAAAATAGTGAGTTATACAGTATTTACATAACACGAACCCTAATGTACCAGGTTTAATTGAGTTGACCGATTTGACTTGATGACTTTGTTCTACTTAGACTTGACCCGTAATTGACTATTGTCACAAGTGAGTTCATACCCCTATAACTATGTTTTCAAATGCTTTGTAAATGCTTTTATACACTTTTAAGGAAGGAAAATACAAGTAAACACACGATTATCCTCGTGTGAATAACATAAATCTTTTGCTATACTTTTTGTTATAATCAATCATATGTAACTTATAACTATCATACGAAAACGTTCTCATGCAACATATCACGATAACACTTTGCCCATTTTGAAATGAAACATGTTGATTATATAAATAGCAAACTCTTTATTTATATTCTGAGTATAAATGTTCAATGATGTTATTACAAATGTTATACTTTACGTACAAAGTTGACACTACACTAGGGTTTACCATACAAGTGAAACACACTTTTGGAAGAACTATAATAGGTATAGTTTACAGGGAAATCATGAGATTTTACATACTATAAGTATTATATAGAGGAAATACTTTCAAATAAAAGAACAAGTGGACTTTTCATACATAAATGTATTTGATACTAAGTTTTGTGAGACATTCAACTTCACGTACTTTCAAGTATGTCGTTAAAGTCCTGTATATACCATATATCTTGTAGGGAGAGCGTGATACTTGTGAATAGATCTATATGGGATTGACAATCTCATACCTAAATTGTTAGCTACAGTTAGACCGGCAGGTCTAGGGTGACAAACATCATAACATTCCAACGCCTGAAGAACGTTGTTACAGGCAGTGTGGACCAATAACATGATTATAAAACTCACATGGAGTATTAAAACACGTTGATTTACGGGGTTATCAAATGCCTTAGCAATTTTATACATACATAAATCTACTATTCTAGGCATGAAAAACACTATTGCTTTACAGGTTTGGAACTTTTAAACTACCAAACACTTATGAACAAATATTGGATTTTTAGAGGTAAACATTCAAAATATTCGGGTCTTGGTAGAAGGCTACTTTTATACTAGTAGGAAATATGGGATTTTCTAGGAGTTTTCAAACATCTACAAACAATTTCATTCAAATTTATACAAACATTGACATTAAGTACTTATGAACTCACCAGCTTAAATGCTGATCTAAGCTTTCAAAATAACTTGTATTCTCAGGTCACCAGTAGACATGTATGATGAACAGGTTTTGAGAAGACAGAACAGTCAAGATTCGTCTTTTATTTTGATTATTTGTTATGGTGTTTTATTCTATGAAAGAACACACATGTATTAAAATTCTACTATTAATGCAATGGATGATGTTATTGCTTGTTTACTACTTTGCACTGTTGTGATACTTTACATGACGTCCTCCGCCCCAGAATGTTTTCGCCGTTCTTGGTTTTGGGGTGTGACAGATCCATATCAGAGCATTGTTTATAGTTAATTGAGTATATCAACCCATAAAATATATACAGACTATAAATACAATGGGATTAAAATACTTTGACCAAGAATTTATGCTTTTAAATAATAAAATATTTAAATAGTATACATGCCTGCATTCATACTAAAATCAGTGTCACAATGACAAAAACAAAAGTATTACAATTGTTGAATATCACAAGTAAGCCCAGGGATGTATGGTCAGTCCTGGGAGTGGCATAGCCTGATCAACTATGCTGGTCCGAGGAGTGATTAGAATATGCCCAAGAATGGTTGTGATATGGCAACAAGTCTAAAAACATACCAACACTACTACAATGAAGACATTAGGAGTATTTTGTGTTACTATAATTACTTAGTTGAGAACTAAAGATCTTCATTAATAGGTAAATAGTTGCTAAGTGGATACACTAAGGTTATATGTAACTAGGATGACATAGACTTAGAATCTGTGAAATTTTACTTTACCCCTTGTTCCTTATGAATTTGGAGTTAAGGTCACTTATTCGAAGGCAATGCTGGATGGTTTGGAGAAGAGCCAAAGCATGATCATCCAATCCCTTTGGGTGATCACCATACTGAAGGCTTTTCAGAAGGTGCTAACTCTGAGCCCGAGGTTGAGAACCTACCCCGGTTGCTCCCAACCCAAATCCTAAGTTTCGTCTGGCTTTTCAAGGCCTGACGCCTCCTTAGGTAGATTGTTTGGAGACATGGAGCGGAGAGAAAGATCAACATATGTCGTTTAATGAAGATCGAAGCTTATATAACATAAGCGAAGGAGGCATAGCAGACAGAGTTCTGCCAAACCTGATCCATAGAGTTGCCCGAAACGAAATCCAGGGCAGGACAACTCTCCATCGTATCGCAGAGGTTGATGCCAATGCATGAATGCATACCGTCCGCACCATTCACCTTGAAAATGCTCGTGAGAGATCTGAGAGAGACCACAAGGCTCTGCTGTAAGCACTAGCTGAAACTCGAGCCGAAGTCATAGAGCTTCGAGTATGCCAGAGGGTGTACGAAAGACACCTGCTAGATATGGAACATCTCATATGAGAGGTCTGGAGTTCAAGTCTGGGTGGAGACATAGGTAGTTATTTAGGAGTAGATTAGTTAGTTTGCCGTTTCAAAAAAAAAAGATATGGAACGTCAACTGGCTGAACTAAGGGTTCACCAGAGGGATGACCATCACCAGTAGGAGACAGTTTATCTTTCCTTCCTTGTTATAAGGAATCGTTTTCCAATCTATGCCTTATGTAGAACTTTTCTATGTAACTTCCCCAGTACCATAAGTACTTTTAGTTAGGCCTTTATACTGTCAAAACTTTTCTACTCCGGATATGATGTAAGACCTACTACAAGGTCAATTTTCCTAAACTTATTACATCATAAATATCAATGATATTAACAATCAGCTAATTTATGTGTCAATCTTTGTTCAAATACTTTCATCATACCATCGTTAGAATTCTATCTGAAACTCACTCTAGTCAAGCTATTGGACTATGGTAATTTAGCTCCGGGATCATTTCCAATTCTCTTTCAAAAGTTGGATCATGTTATCCACCAACCAATAATACCCTAGTTTGGACGACAAACATCTTGTGATCATTCTATGAACTTACTTCTACTCTTTACTAGGACTGCATCATAGGGATGTAGGTCAGACCCTCGAGAACTTACTTCTACTATTTACATGAATGATCGAAATACATCTAGGTTCAACCAGAATCACTCACGAACTCATTTTTTTCGTATAACAAAATCATGTCGTCATCCAGAAATAGTTAGCCGAAGAACGAAACCCCTATCCTTCATATCGACGCCGCTACATTCCAAGCCGCGGTAACAACTGCAGTGTCAGCTGTCCTTGCAAACCTCAGTGCTAACAACGCAAGCAAGTCTGGCAAGGGGGTTGACAATTCCGATTGTGGTATCGATCCAGGAAGCCAAAAAATGATAAGAGTCCCAGACTTGCAAAGCCGTAAAACGGAGAATAGGAAACAATATCGTCAAGCCCAAAAGGAGCGCAAGCGATCCCACGGACTTGCCATGCAACAACAAGAAGTGGAAATCCCTTCTATTTCAGCACCGATCAGACCATACGAGGGAAGACTCCCGAAGTGTAACAAGTGTGGCTTTCATCATAACGGGCCTTGCCATGAAATGCAATGTTGCAATTGCCACAAAATAGGGCACCATGCTCGTAGCTGTAGAGCACTGGCACGACCCATCACCCAAGTCCCTGACATTGGAGTCAACCTGGTTTGCTATGGTTGCAGTGAAATCAGAAACTTTAAAAGGAATTGTTCGAAAAGGAGGAACAATAAAAGCAACTGTATCCCCATAACTCCGACCCAACACATCACTTCCACCACCGATGCTGGTGCAAGCCAGATATGTCACCAATGCGGTGAGATAGGACACCTCGAGAAGGATTGTCCAATAACAAAGAACTCTGACGCAGACGGGAAGATACTAAGGATCACTACCGCAGGAGAGACTACTCTGGACCCACGTTAAAGTAATTAAGGTGTTTTGTTGTAATAGACTCATAAACTGTTAAAACCTAGTGCAAATCGAGTCTTATCTTTTGCGGGATCCCATTAGTTAAGGGACCCTCGTGCTGCGTATACTTGCTTTTTGTAGTATACCATGTCCGTAGAAGTAGTCTTGTAGTTAATCTAAAGTGCTGAAACATTGTTAAAAGTTGCATTATTGTGTTTTGTTTGTAACATCGTTTATGATTTAAGTTTAGTGCCTCTTATTCTGAGTAGTCCGACATTATCATAAAACTTGAGTCGATTCGACCCTCACAATACCAGATTCGTACGTAAATTCTTTTCTCTATGATCGCCTTTCTAGTGAAGCCGTCATTCCAGAGCTCTGAAGTACTCATGCATCGAGTACCTTATGTTTCGGGTCCTTCCAGAAGAAACCTCAGCAAATCTCCCCAGAATACCACTTGTACAGTACCTCAAGTTTAATCCGAAGACCCATACGGTTGATCTATCACTGAGGAATGTATACACAAGGGTGATATATAATCAAGTCTCTACAGTTTTAGAATTGATGGTTCCGCTTTAACTTCTTTTTCTTGTTTGGATATGAGCTTAAATAAGAATCATTTATTCGACTACCTTTTCAATCTTAATTATATACGACTCGTATACGCGAGACTGTGATTGATGAACCAGGTATGACTTCTGATATGAACTTTAGGACGAAGACTGATCAAGACTACGAGTGATAATGCTGCCACGCGAATAAACTTAGAACCCAATCAAGTGCCTTCTCGCTGAACGAGGACAAGAGATACAGAAAGAATAGAAGCACCTATCCTATTCCTTACTTCATGAGTAATCGTATTTTCTTTTGGATCTTCCCAATGTCTTTCCAAAAGAACTCCCAGGATTACCTCCACAATGTCAAGGTCAACTTTGGAATCAGATTAGTTGTAGAGGCTACCCCTGTAACCAAATCGCTCTATAGTCTAACACCTACAGAGATGCAAGAACTGTCAGGTCAACTTAACGAACTACTCAACAATGGATTTGAAAGACCAAGCTCCTCACCCTGGGGAACTCCAGTCTAGTTCGTCAAGAAGAAAGACGGATTGTTTAGTATGCGCATCGACTACAGAGACCTTGACAAGATTTCCATTAGGAATCATTACCCTTTGCCTCGCATAAATGGATTGTTTGACCAGCCATCAGGAATGAATTACCTTTCGAAGATGGATCTGAGATCCGAGTAATCACCAGTTATGATTGTTAGCGGAAGATGTCCCAAGGACGACCTTTCGAACACGATACAGACACTACGAGTCCGTAATGATACTTTCGGGATAAGACCAATGCGCTTGCGGTATTCATGGAATTAATGAATAGGGTATGCTGTATTTACTTGGATCAGTTCGTCATTGTCTTCATAGTTGACATACTTATCTAGTCTCGTAGTAAGGACGACATGTTAAGCATCTACGTCAGATCTTGGAATTGTTACGATCAAAGAAGCTTTACACTAAGTTCTCTAAATGCGAATTTTGGATTCGAAGAGTCGAATTCCTGAGTCACGTTGTTAGTGAAGATGCAATTCATGTGAACCCTTCCAAAATCAAAGCCATTGAGAACTGGTCAGCATTTAAAATGCCTACAGAAATTCACAAATTTCTAGACCTTGCTGGCTACTATCGTAGGTCCTTTCAGAACTTCTCTCGAATTGTGACGCCTCATATGACTTCGACCCAGAAGGGCCTGGCCCTTGACTGGGAAGAGAAGCAAGAGAAAGCGTTCCAAACGCTGAAGCGAGCCTCATGCACCGCATCAATACTATCCCTACCAAAAGGAATAGAAGACTTGGTATTCTACTGTGATGCATCCAATCAAGGGCTCGGTTGTATTCTGATGCAACGAGGTAAGGTCATTGCCTATGCCTTCCGTCAACTTAAGACACTCGAAGCCAGCTATACAACACACGATAAGGAGTTAGGGGCAAAGGAAATTGCACCGAAGGTCCGAAGATCATTCGGGAAACAACAGAGGAGATCGTTCAGACTCGTGAATGATTGAAAGACTCTAGAGACCGACAGAAAAGCTACGCTGACAAGAGAAGAAAACCTTTGGAATTCTAGGTGGGAGACCGCGTTCTTTCAAAAGTCTCACCCTGGAAGGACTAGATATGCTTCGGAAAGCGTGGGAAGCTAAATCCAAGATATGTAGGGCCTTTCGAGATTCTTTCCAGAATCGGCCCAGTAGCTTACAAACTCAATTTACCTCGCGAACTTAGTAACGTACATTCTACTTTCCACATCTCACACTTGGAAAAAGTGCCTATCCGACGAGACTATTGTAATCCCACTCGAAGAGATCGAGATCAATGAGAGCCTCAAATTTATGGAAGAACCTGTACAGATCATGGACCGAGAGGTTAAGCAAACGAAATAAAGTTGTATCCTGATAGTGAAGGTTCGCTGGAATGCCAAGCGAGGACCTGAATTCACTTGGGAGCGCGAATATCTTATGAAACAAAAGTACCCACATCTCATCCCCTAATTCACAAATATTTACCTTACATTTAATTTCGGGACGAAATTCCCTCTAACGGAGGGATGACGTGACCCAATATTTCGAAACAATGAAATGACCTAAAAAGTCAAGAATTGTAATCTCTTTTGATATAATGAAAATAGAGTCAAAAATAAAATGTTCAAAACTCTCTATTAGGATAAATAAAGTGATAGAGATCGAAACTAGGTTTCCAAAAATATAAAGAACACTAAAATCCAAGTTATAACGAAGAAGTTATGACCGATCGAAGATACGCGACAATACCGGTAAAACACTATTAAGCATAAAACGAGAAATTTCAATAAAATACTTTTCAACCTTAAGTGTCTAAATGAAAGTTGTAGATATCCCAAAACCGTAAACATACATAAAAAGAACGCCCAAATCTGACTTCATATGAGGAAATTATGATTCTTCGAAGTTTCAGACATAATAGTAGACAGCTAAAAACTCGAAATCGAGATCGAGCTACATTTTGCCAACATGACCTAAACGAGAATCGAAGATCTCATCAATGGTATTACAACAGTAAAAATTCTAACAAAGACGGACACCGGATGAAGAAGTTATGGATTTTCAACAGACTTTTCCTGTCCTGGCCTGTTAAAAATATAATATCAGTTTTGTAAAAATCGGCCTAGGCGGCCGATTACTCGGCGCCTAGGCGCTAGGCGGTCGCCAACCGATTATGTTTATACCTAATCGGCCTATGTAATCGTTTTGGGTCAAAGTTGGTCAAAGCCGGACCTAATCGGAGCTAGGCGCCCTGATCGGTCAAAATACAGTCAATAGAATTCAAAATTTTTAGGGGCAAAATCGTCAAACCATTGCTAGGGTTCGTTTCTTCTTACTCATTCCATCTCAATTGCATTATCAATTTCATTGCTATCTCTCTCTCACACATCAAAAACGGCGATTTCTTCTTCTTCTAAGCATCCCGTTTGTTCCAAGATCGTTGTTGCCTTCCAAGATCGTCATCGCATTCCGGTCATCTACAAGATTGCATTGTCGCTCCTTCTCCTTCGACATCCTCTGTCGTTGTTCCTTCCCCTCCGACATCATCTTCTCCTCCGAAATCCCTCTGATTCCTTCAGCTCCTCTGTTCCCGATAATACCGCCGACCTATACAAAGTTCCTGACGATACTGAAACCGCAAAGGTAATCATCCAAATGTTGAAATTCCCTGATTAGATCTTTAATTAAGCTTAGCTTTTCACTTGGGTTATGCTAATTTTGCATCTTATAGTCAATATCTGTTCATATATTAGTTTTTTTTATTGTTCTTGGTTATAGAAATGAATAAAGTGAAAGCTTCTTTGAATTTTGTCATCGTTGATGATTCTGGTTATTAAAGTGTGAAAGATTCTTTGAATTTTACAAGTTTTGATTGTTTTTAGTTCTCCTAATTTATGTTAAATTAATATGAAGTATATACAGAGCCTGCTGATGTGTGATGATATTAGATGAAGTGATGATAAATTGATATGAATATGCTGTTAATGTGATGATGTACTTAATTTTTTTGTTAAAATGATATGTGAGTGAGTATATTTAATGTGTTAATGTGATTTTTTAATGTGTTAAACTGATATGAATATGGTGTTAATGTGATGAGATATTAGATAAAGTGATGATAAACTGATATGATACATAGCATGTTGATTTGAGTGAGCAATTTTAATGTGTTAATGTGAGTTTTTTTATAACAGTTGATGAAGCTCTTGCAACCGATGTTAGTCAAGCACCCCGAGAAAGTCCAAAAACGAGGGAACTTTTCAATGAAGATTTCAAGTCCGAGAGTGAGGAGCAAGTGTTAGAAGAAGATGAATATGAGTCACATGGGGTTCAAATAATGGAAGTATGTGGAGAATATTAGAAGAAAATTGTTGTGCTTGTTAAACTCACTATTAAACTTTTATGGACTTGTTGGATGATGATTTTGTGTGCTTATTAAACTTATTATTAAACTTTTATGCTTATTTTGGATGATAAATGATTGTGCTTGTTAAACTTATTAAGTTATTATTAAACTTTTATGCTTATTTACTTATATTCTTAGTATTAAAGTTAGATTTATAAATTTTTGAATTATTTTTTTAATAATTAATGGTCCCGGATTAATCCCCGTCTAACCGATTAATCCCTAGACCCCGGTCCACCGCCTAGCTAACGTCTAGCGTTTTCTGCAACCTTGTATAATGTTAAACATAAATTCAAAATTAGCTGATGAAGTCTAAACAAGAGTTGTAGAGCATAATCTCACCTATGCGTGGATATAAAGAACAACAAAAACGGAGCTCGTATGCGAAAGATATGAATTTTTGAAGTTCGAGGCACGAGTTTCGACGCTGAGTCAGACTTGTCAGAGTTCACGACATGAACACTAAAGTTCACGACGTGAACTGTCTAACTGACCATTTCAGAGCCACTTGACAGATGACGCATGCCATGAGCGAATCGGGACAAACTCATGACGTGAATTAGTAAAACTCACGACGTGAACTTCGATTTTTAGCCTATATATAGAAATTGAAGCCTTCCGAGTTTGGCATCTCATTTCTATCCTCTCTCTTACTTCTACTCTGTGTTAAGCATCCCGAGACCACCCGGAAGCCCTGATAAAAACCCTAGCACAAGATGCAAGTCCCGAAGTCACGAGATTTCCGAGAAATTGACTTCTTTTCAGGCGAAGTACTGCCCGGATTGAGTCTCGTCTTCTTCAACTCACCTTCTTCAATCTATCAAGTGAGTTCATACCCCTACACCTTTTCCAAACTTTTTATATGTTTTATAGGTAGGGGATACAAGTAAACACACGATTATCCTCATGTGAATAACATAAATCTTTTGCTATACTTTTTGTTATAATCAATCATATATGATTTATAACTATCATACGAAAACGTTCTCATGCAACATATCACGATAACACTTTGCCCATTTTGAAATGAAACATGTTAATTATATAAATTTCAAACAGTTTATTTATATTTTGAGTATAAATGTTCAATGATGTTATTACAAATGTTATACTTTACGTATAAAGTCGACACTAGGGTTTACCATACAAGCAAAACACACTTTTGGAAAAACTATAATAGGTATAGTTTACAGGGAAATCATGAGATTTTACATACTATAAGTACTATATCAAGGAAATACTTTCAAATACAAGTACAAGTGGACTTTTCATACGTAAATCTATTTGATACTAAGTTTTGTGAGACGTTCAACTTCACGTACTTTCAAGTATGTCGTTAGAGTCCTGTATTATATACCATAATCTCTTGTAGGGAGAACGTGATACTTGTGTATAGATCTATACGGGATTGACAATCCCGTACCTAAAGTGTTAGCTACAGTTAGTCCTGCAGGTCTAGGGTGACAAACGTTATAACATTCCAACGCCTGAAGAACGTTGTTACAGACAGTCTGGGTCAATAGCATGGTTATAAAACTCACATGGAGTATTAAGAACACGTTGATTTACGAGGTTATCAAATGCCTTAGTGATTTTATACATACATAAATCTACTATTCTAGGCATGAAAAACACTATTGCATTACAGTTTTGGAACTTTTAAACTACCACACACTTATGAACAAATATTGGATTTTTAGAGGTAAACATTCAAGACAGTCGGGTCTTGATAGAAGGCTATTTTTATACTAATAGGAAATATGGGATTTTCTAGGAGTTTTCAAACATCTACAAACAATTTCATTCAGATTTATACAAACATTGACATTAAATACTTATGAACTTACCAGCTTAAATGTTGATCTACACTTTCAAAATAACTTGTATTCTTAGGTCACCAGTAGACAGGTACGATGACCAGGTTTTGAGAAGACGGAGCAGTCAAGATTCGTCTTTTATTTTGATTATTTGTTATGGTGTGTTATTCTATGAAAGAACACACATGTATTAAAATTCTACTATTAATGCAATGGATGATGTTGTTTCTTGTTTACTACTTTGCAATGTTGTGATACTTTACATGATGTCCTCCACCCCAGAACGTTTCCGTTGTTCTTGGTTTTGGGGTGTGACAGTTGGTATCCAAGACATGCATTAGACAAGCATGACTAAAATACAATTTTTATGGTCCTTTGGGTTGGGGAAAGTCTTGTGGAAGGTTTAAAGGTTTGTATTGAAGGATTGAGAGCTTAATGTTGTAAGCTGTCCAGATAGGGTCTCACGATGTGACACGTTATGTCTTATGTCGTACAACGGGTGTTTTGTGAGACTATTTTGTATGTAATCTATCACGACATAACAATCTATTAGGGCTGACCTTGACTGTTGACTTTGACTTTGATTAATGACTTTTGGCTTTGGTTGACTTTGATGTGACCAATGGGGGGTCACAACATGAACAAGTCACTTCATGCAAATACTACTAAACTTTCTAATCACACATACACATGCTCAAACGAGCAAACACCACTAATCTTCCTAAACTCTCCTTTGAGGATTCCTCCCAACCTCGCTCCAGTACCGTTAAAAGTTTCAATTAATGGCAATAGTCGCCTTGTGAATGCAAGTCATACATAATCAAGGATACGATAAACATTTAAATGGATTCTCTACCTAGGGATGAGCAAAGGAACCAACTCGGCTGGAACCGACCCAAACCGGACCCGACTCGGTAACCGAAGTCGGCCGAAATTAAGAACTGAACCAGACCGTCAGCTCTACCTATTCCCGGTTGCTACCGGTTCTTGTCGTGTCTTCACTGTTGGAACCGGTCCTCGATAAATAGAAAAAAATGGTTCCAGTTTTTGTTGGTTCTACCAGTTTTTTCCGATTCTGCCGGATCCAGTTCTACTAGTTTCGGTTCCTACCGATTCCCAGTTCCAAAAATCCACAAGAATATCATCCTGGTCCCGGCCCGACCGGTTCCGTTGGGTTCTGGTTCAAGTACTGGTTCCGACCAGTTCCCCAATCCAGATGCTCATCTTTATCTCTACCCTAACGCCTTCATTAGACAAGAATAGGAAATAAAGCCAAAACAAGAATTCTAAGGCTATGTAACACTAGTTATATACAACTCTAATGCATTCATCTAACAATCGATAACATTAGCATAAACTTCAAATACTACATTGCAAGAAAACTCTAAGGCAATATGGCATTATAAACTTCAAACAATTCTAACATGTAATTCCTAAAAAGATCCTTAGCCTATCCACTAGCATGCATTTCTAGCAGTTCACATATCAACAAATATACATCAAAGATAGATATTTTGGGAACTACTTTAATGTTCGAGCTCTTACTATATACATCGCTTCACCTTTCCTATTTTTATAAAAATGCAATTCAAAAAGGTTTGTGAAAATTCTCAGATCCTTAGTTTGAGTTTGGAATCGTACGAGTGTTTATCCAAATCCTTCAAACCTAGGCTCTAATACCAACTTATAATGTCCTAATTTTTAGGATAATTTTTTTATTTGTAAAAGTAATAAAAACACCTATTTTCATAAATTTAAAATCAAGGTGAATCCTTTTGTTACCATAATCCAAAAATCGTAGTTAGAAAGAAAAGCATCGCAGAATCTTAAAACATAAAATTGTAGATGTATGTGTACAGTCACGCCTTCACCTTCTACGATCTGGTAAGTACCTGAAAACCATTTAATCCATAATTATAAACACATAGCTTAGTGAGTTCCCTAAATTATCACATATAACAATATACATACAAAGCATACAAACATGGCCTTCAGTATGAAGCCGATTCGCCCCTTTGGCCTTTCGCATAAAGTTGGTTCGTCTCGGCCTTCAACATATAGATGGTCCGTCCTTTTGGCTTTCAACATAAAACTGGTCCGCCCTGACCTTCAACGTCCACCTCGAGTATCTTGCCCTATAGTATATAGTTGTACCACCCTCAACTCAACACATAATATGTTAAAATATATGAAATAGATACATAGATAAGCCAACAACACATGCAACTAACTACCTAGTCTACCTTCCTAATAGCATACCACTTAAGTGGCTATGATGGATTTCCGGTTCTCTGAACACCTACGATATATTAATAACTCTTACTTACTTTATACTTCAAGAATTACTTTTATATTATCGGTCTTTATTTGCTACTGTTACAATAGTTTGTGGATGGATGGATTTACCGATTTTACTCCCGTAATAGACATATCTTCTAATTGATTTATATAAAATCTATTTTTATTTATAAAACTAGTCTAATAATTCTACTCAATAAAATTAAGAAAAAATAATTACGTACAAATAATTATTTATGTGGACTTAAAATTATTTTAGCAAAACATATAATAAATTTATGTTACTATTAATATTATGATATTAATATTTTTATGACATAATTAATGTAAATCGTCAAAATAGATAATTAAATACTCTATTTTATACCAAAGGGCTTCCAGCCCAGCGGTATTCGGTGTTGCCCTCTCTCCTTGAAGTTGAAGGTTCAAGTCTCACTGTGTACATAAGTGGAGTAATTTAGGAGTAGTTTAAATATATTTGTATATACCGTTCAAAAAAATACTTTATTTTATGTTTACTTCCAAAAGCTCATCAAATTTATTCTTCAAGGTTATAAAAAAGATTCATTATATAAAAAATTAAAAAAATTTAAACTTACACAAAAAAATAAATAAATAAATAAAGAGAAATTAAATATCCTCATACATTTTACCCATACTTATCTTCCTACCATATCAAATGTTAACATGTTTCACATTTATTGATATATTTAATAAAATTGATTTAAATTTTATCCACTTGTCAACGTTTAATGTTGGTAGGAGTAAAATAGAAATAAAATGTAAGAGGATTTTTAATTTCTCCAAAGTTAATTCTTAAGGTAAGCAATCTTAATTGAGTCTCATGTTGAGTCAAGCATAGTAAGCTATGGGTAACCATGGAATGCAACGACTACTTTTAAATCAATGATGTCTTTAGTGAAAGTAGATTATACCTCATAGGGTAAAAGTATATTTGAGGTGTAAAGATTTAAATTGGAATTCGTAGGTGATCACAAGGTACATTCCCATAGTTTTGGTAAATGGTTTATTTATTTATGAGAAATTAAAATTTCTTCTACATTTTATTCTTATTATACTCCTATAAATGGTTTATTTATTTATGAGAAATTAAAAATCCTTCTACATTTTATTTCTATTATACTCCTACCCACATTAAATATTGATAAGTGGACAAAATTTAAATCAACTTCATTAAATATGTCAATAAATGTGAGACATGTCAACATTTGATATGGTAGCAAGATAAATATGAGTAAAATGTAGGAACATATTTAATTTCTCTTAACTTTGTGAGTGTCTTGGATTTTATCGGGACAATTTCCACTTATCCCATTGTCGCTAGAAACAGGTTGGACCTCACCAGACTATCTATCTGGTCGTTACAACTCACATGTGATATACAGTGGCCTAAAACATATCAAGATTTTGCTGGAAACGTGTTAAGCATCCCGAAGCATCAATAGTTTTGCATCACAAGAGACCCGACCTCCAGTTGTATACACTGATGGTTAGTCGGAAATACACCCATCGTAACCAACCTCACCAGAGTATCACCATCAACAAGTTGGGGTTTATTAGCTATAACAAACTAGCATAAAAGACTTGCATTTTAAGGGTGACCTATTCGTCTATCCACTTTTCAAAATTGTTTTATCACTCGTTTGATATTAACAACCATAAGTGTTTTTTTTACACTACCACTCAACGTATCCTTCATAAAACAATCACAAATTTTTATTATGTAAGTTGGTTTTGTTCATTTTTTTTGTTCATTCTTTTTCCCTGTGTAGTGTAGAATCATTGGTGTGTATGTAGTGGGCCAGTTAGTTCATTTCATTTAGTGGGCTGCTGCTTGATATATAATTTAACACTTTAGATTTGTTTTATTAAGCCTAGTAAAATACTAATTTCTTCTTTAAATACTAGCCTGCAGCCTTCCACCACGTATAAAACGTCAATATTTTAATAATAGGAAGAAAATAAGAGGTAGCAGTTGCACTTAGGTGTTGATTGTTTTTTCCAAAGTAAAATGTATGCAGTCTGCGGATCATATATGTAGACCTCTATAGTTGAAGAGGTGGATCAAACGTCCGCAGTCTGAAAAAAGAAGACTATTTGTTTTATTTTAACATCTGCGGACTACTAAAATAAACTGAAATCTAAATAAACTGATTTTTTTTTTTAACTTCAAAGTTATTTTTTAATATTTTTATGACTTTATTATAAATAATTAACAAATCTAGATCAATTTTTATGTATTATTGTAAAAAAAATAATAATATTAATGGTATAAATTAAAGTATATATTTGGTAAAAACTAACAACTTTGGTTGCAAAGTTATAACTAAACATTAGAATTAGGGATCAAATAATTTAATACATAAATGGATAAAAATAAACTTCGATTTTTTCAATTAAATCCATTAAAAACGTACCATAAATATTTTTCACGAGAAATTGACGATATTGTATTAAATAATTTTTACAAAATTTGACAAAAAAATTTAAGACTATATTATGATTTTTTTTTTCATATTTATATAAACAACTTCAACGAATATTATTGCAATAAATCTTTATTTATAAGTTTGTCAAAATATCATGTTTGTGTCGTCAAACGTTTTTTTTTAAGTATTGTAATTTTTTTTTTCAAATTATTTATCATTAATAAAATTGGAAAAAATATAAATTAAAAAAAAAAAAACTTAAAAAAAATAAAGATGTATGTGTTTTTTTAGGCTAGAAAATGTTAGAAGGCATTGGTCTACATCTGTGCCAAGACGAGGGCGTGCAAACATTTTTTGGCCTGCAATCTTTAAAAAAACAAACAATTTGCAAAGGTTAATGTTTGCGCGTAGTCTGTGCGACGCAGACAGAAGAGGTTACGCAGATCTGCAGACAAAAAACAAACAACACATTACCATCATATTGGTTCCGCTGCTATTCTCCAGCGTATTCTGGTAGAATTCTAATAGCTTTGGTGGCGACGGCCGGTGCTTCTTCTTCTCTTCATTCTTCTAGCCAACAAATTGACACCCCTTAATCTCTGTGTGTGTGTGTGTGTGTGTGTGTGTATATATATATATATATATATATATATATATATATATATATATATATATATATATATATATATAGAGAGAGAGAGAGACAGAGAGAGAAACTGCAAAAATGGTCCATGTGGTATGCATTTTTTTAGGTTTAGTCCAAACCTCGAATTTTTTGGTTTCATGGTCCTTTTGAGTTGGTTTGCTTGTAGTTTTGGTCCCTCAGAAAACTAAAAAGACTAAAATACCCTTTAATTTAATTTTATTTTTTTTGCATTTTTTAATACTTTTTTATATTTTATTAATTAAAAAACAAGAGAGGACCCACATCTCTTTCTCTCTCTCTCCACCTTGTCTCCACTTCCTCTCTTCCTAGACGCAACAATCTCTCTACCCAGTCGTGATCCCTAACCTTTGAAGCTTCATATAACACCTGATCCTCCAAAAACGAAACACAACTTCATCGTCTTCTCCATCAAGGTCTACTACCAGATGCCAACAGAAGTAGATTGGTCCAACATAAGTAGATGGAGCTTTTATGGCATCTTCATCTACTTAATTATGGATTTTCGTTCAGTAATTTCAGAAATAATCTATGTCGATTAGTCTAACAGAACTATATGGAGCTTCTTGATCTTCAAATGCCCTTTCCTCATTTCAAGATTTGACATAACATAAGAGATCTCTATGTTCATCTCACTACTCAATCTCGTTTCTTGAAAACTAGTACCCATCTCTCTTTCCAGTTTGAACCCATTGTTTTTGAGTAATCCCTTTAAGATTGATTATTCTTGGCCTGGAATTGTGTAGCCTGTTGGGAACTAGAATTGGAATTGGAAACTGGATTGGGGTTCCAAATTTGACATAGTAGAAGAGATCTATGTGTTCATCTCACTTCTCTCAAGGATTCCAACTACCTTTTGTGATATTTGGAATTGTTTATTTTTGATATTCTGCTCTCAATCCCTTTTCTTGAGATCTCAAGGATTTGACATAACAGAAGAGATCTCTGTGTCAAATCTCAAGGATCGAGACCAGTTTGCCTCCTAGATATTCACTCAATTTGTAACGCACGTAGATCCGGGCTAGTCAATTTAAAGGTAAAAGGGTTCGAAAACGACTTTTCGGCAAAGGATTATTTAAAATAAATAATCTTAGCCAAGCTATAGTATATGTCATAAGTATTTCGTACATATAAAGAATGCTGAAATCCGAGTTATAACGAAGAAATTATGACCCGTCGAAGTTTCGCGACACCAGAAAGCGTAAATAATGAATTTACAATAAAATGAGTTTTAGCCTTAGTGATCTAAACAAAAGTCATAGAATACGTTAAACTGAGAGCGTCCATTAAAAAGGATGACCAAGTCTGACTTCGTACGAGAACGTTGTAATTTTTCGATGTTTCGGCTTAGCAGTGTACAACCCGAAAGTTTGAATATTAGATCGAGCGGTTTTTAGCTAACACAACCAAAACGAGAATCGAATATCTCGTTAATAGTAGCATAACGATAAAAATATGTACGAAAACGGACGTCGGATGAAGAAGTTATGAATTTTTAACGGACCAATCCTGTCCCGGCCTGTTAATAATATAACTTTTAAAATATATCAAAATTAGCCGACGGAGTCTAAAGGAAGGTTGTAGAGTACGTTCCCGCCTTCGTGTGGATATAAAGAACGTAAAAATCGGAGCTCGTATGAGGAAGATACGAATTTTTAAAGTTGAAAGATGAATTTGCGAAGCCTGGTGAGAAGCTGGTGACGTGGTAGCATCTGGGCCACCCGAGGCCATGTACGCCCAACGTACCTCGGTTCTTATCCGGTTCCGATGTAAGTACCAGCCAGCTGGTGCGAGGCTGGCAAGCTTATCCGATCTACGCCCAGCGTAGCGAGACCAAACGCCCAGCGTTTCGAGCTACTGGACGCCTATAAAAGGCATCCGAACTCTTCCGGATTTCTCACTCATTTCTTCATTCTTTCTCTCACTACTTTCTCTCTCTAGGGTTTCTAACCCTCCCTAAAGTCTAAGTGAACCCCTAGCACCCGAAGGAAGCCCTGAAGCTCCAGGGGTCCCGAAAAAAAGGGTCTTTCGGTTTCGAAATGATGCTCCGAGCAAAGCCCAGTTTTCTTTAAAACCCGCTGTAAGTGAGATACGCCTATGCTATTTTTAATATAGCTTATAAATAATTATAGTAATGTTACTAGGACCTTATAAGGAGTATTTAGGCTATTATTATGGGTTATTTAAGTGTTGTTATAATATATTTTTAACCATTCGCGATACGGAGAATCTGGTTTGAAGGGCCGTTTGGGTTGCTAGATTCAGAAAGTGCTTTTATGCCAAGATACTGCCCTCCGGTGTTTCATGTTTAGCCCCTGTCTATACATAATGGTTGAGAAATATTGTTTTGTACTTATATAATAGTAATAATAGCAAGACAATTAATTAGTCTCGTCGAGCATTAGACTAAACTCTAGTGGTAATGATACTAGGTTTTGTCCGAGGAAGATTGTTTTAAGAATAACGAAGTGTTGTCCAAGTACTGAGTCACCACATTTCCAAGTGAGTGCATATTCCATTTCATCTTACATATAGATATGAAGTATTTAATATAAATTACGTGCTATGTGTGTATATTGTCTGAATACTTGTTGTCTATGTTGGGTGAAAGATTTTTATACATGTTTTAAATAATTTAAATTGTATATGTATTTTATATCTACAAAATATGTTGAGTAAAACATGGGTAGATGAGATATGAGTATGACGATGAGATAAGAGGTGAAACAAACTAGGAGATAAGGGTGAGAAGTGAACAATGAGAGAAGCCTTTACCCAAACGTTGGCCCCATCATCTAGTAGAGTATGGATGACAACCACATGCTATTATAGATAGTCCAGTGGAACACTAGCAGACTCGTAACCTGTAGGTGTTGTGAATGAAGTGTTCACTTGGTGTACTCTAAACTCGAGCGACTATGCAGACTTAGTGCCTGAATCTTGGCGATCATGCAGACTTGGTGCCTAAACCCTGACGACTATGTGACTTAGTGTCTGTTGAGTAAACCCTGGCGATCATGCAGACTTGGAGCCTAAACCCTGGCGACTATGCGGAATTAGTGCCTAAACCTTGGCGATCATGCAAACTTGGTGCCTAAACCCTGACAATCATGCAGACTTGTTGCCTAAACCCTGTGGACTATGAGACTTAGTGTCTGATGTATAAAAAGTGGCAATGATGGACTTCGTGCCGTTTCCTTAGGATGATCCTTAGGAATGAATGAATGAGGAATAGTTGATTCTTAGGATAAATCCTTAAGAAGATAATGGGGATGGATAATGGGGTTTATTGATTGATGTTTGAACACAATAATTATATTATTGTGGGTTGAAAACCCTATGTACTCACTAGGTTTCCCAACCTGACTCTCTCAAGATTATTTGTATCACAGGTATCGATACGAAGCTACTATACACTGAGAGATTTAAAAGAGGCGTAGATCACTAGTATAAATGAATGTAAGTTCTGTTTATGCTTATGTTTATGTATTGACGATGATATCCCAAATGTTTTAAAATGAATAAAAATACATTTCTTTGGAAATGCTTTGATAACGTATTTATCACGTTTTTTTGGGAACAAATTCCGCAACATTTTTATTAAAAGAGGTGCTTTGATTTATATAAAGCATAAACAAAATCGGTCTTTTCTAACCGTGAAAATGAGGATGTCACACAATTAATGGTCTTATCAATCACAAAAGGTATCAATTAAGGGTGTTTTGTGATAAGCATTTTCAGTGCATTAATGGCAGGGTTAGCTAATACTCTATGCACATCATCTCAGAAATGTGGCAAACCAGGTTGTCATGGGCTACAAGCCAACTGAAATTCAAGAGACTGATAGATTTAAGGTTACATAAATTAGAAGCTTTCTTATTTCTACAAAGGCATCAACATAATGTATGAATTGATGATCTACAACGAAGATGGACATCAATATCCCCTATAGAGGAAAGAAATAAATTGTCTTGAGGTATTCCTTTCCTTTCTCGCTATCAGCTTCGGTGTTATTTCTTTCTAATTAAACGAGAGAGTGAGTGGAGGAAGAGGGAATATCGATGGGCTAAGGAATTCCATATTCAACATCGTAGCTTGCATTGCTCTGATGCTTCTTTGTTGTATGTGTTTGAGAACGAGAACGAGGAAGATGGTGGTAGAGATACTGGCTTCAGTGATAAGGAGACGAGTGATGGGTGTTTGTTGATGAGGATGGGTGATGGTTAAGGAGGAAGAAGAAGGTGGTTCCGGTTGGAAATTAGGTTTCTTTCTTATATATATATATATATATATATATATATATATATATATATATATATATATATATATATATATATATATATATATACACACACACACACACACACACAAGCACACACTCACATTTAGGCTTTGATTAATGGAGAGCAGAGAACAATCGGTTAGCAAGAGAATCCAATGAATTCTCTCCCAAACACTATGTGTCGTGATATAGGGAAAAGATGCCTATGTTTCGTAGTTTGGCATAAATAGTCCCCAAGGTTTCATTTTTTGGCACTTTGAACTTTAAACTCAATTTCCATCTACAAAAGAGCTTTTCGAAAATATCATATAACTCCCATACTTTTATTCTAACTAGGGTTTCATCTTTTGGCACTTTCAACTTTAAACTCAATTTCCATCTACAAAAGAGCTTTTCGAAAATATCAAATAACTCCCAGACTTTTATTCTAAGTAGTAACACCCCCCCCCCCACATGCCATTAGCACGGGTTCAAATAAGTTTAGAGAAATCTGTTAAGTCTTGATTAAAATTTGTATATGTCATGGCGTTTCTAAAATTATAATAACGCAAATAGAATTTTTTATAAAATTCGTTAGAGACATAACACATCGATGTTGGAAGTGTAACATGTATAACCTTCATAGATAACTGAACCTTGAAGAAAGAATTTACCAAAAGCACATTAAGAAATGGGAAAATTACAAAAACAGACACGAGATTTCTGATTTTTGCTATGTTAAATCCAAAATTTTATAAAATGACCATTTTACCTGTAAAAACTGAAACTTGAAGAAAGAATATATAAACACACCAACAAAAAAAAATAATGATAATTAGTTTTGTATATGGGTAAAACCTACCAAAAAAATCATAAAAGTACTGACTGTTTTTGAAAAAAAAAAACAGGGACCAATTTTATAAATTAAAAAATTGCAGAGTCTAAATCCACCAAAATATAAAACCTTTGTTGCAAGGACAAAATCTGTCAAAATGTATAACCTTTGTTATAGGGACTTAATCTACCAAAATTATAAAACCTTTATTGTGGAGACAAATATGCCAAAATGTAAAAGTTTAATGGCAAATCTCTAAAAAAGGAAAACTCAACTGTTCCTACAAGCTATGTGATTTAATAGTGAATTTTATGTTTACATGTTTTGGTGTTTCTTTGGTTTTTTTATCGTTTGTTGGTTCTATTTTGTGTGTATATAATGTTTTGGGGAGAATATGTGACCAAAAGTTCCAACGCCACAAACTAATGTGGCAAAAACTTTAGGGGTCACATTTGGTGGATGCAAGGGACCAAAAGTAGCAAACTCTTGAAACCTTTGTGGCTAAATTCTAAATCATTAAAAAAACTAGTGTGTAAATAATGATTTGAGGAATTTGTGGTTAAATTCTAATCATCAAAAGGTTATTGTTCCTAAGAGTTAGGATAAATGGACATTTTCTATAAACTAAATAATTGTAGGGACTAAATTTGCTAAAATGTAAAACCTTTGTTTCATGAAATTACAGGGACTATATCTACCAAAAATATAAAACCTTTTTGCAAGGATAAAATCTTCCAAAATGTAAAACCTTTGTTGCAGGGACTGGATCTTCTAAAATATAAAATAGACAAAACTGCAAAATTGGATGCTATGGTATGCAAAAAATTGTGGACAAGGTCCAAAAAAATTTCAACTTGCAAGGAATGCCCAAAATCAAGTATTTTATGTGGTTTTAGTCCCAAAATTAAAAATTTTCATGGTTTTAGTCCTTAAAAGACTTGAAATGACCATTTAGCCCTTTTACTTTCTTTTCATATTTTGTTAATTAAACATTAAAAAGAAAAACGTTGAACCCACTTATTCCACCCACCTTAACCTATCATTATCTCTCTCTCTCTCTCATACCTAACCCATACCTCTTCATCTTCAGGATTTTACCCACTCTCTAAATCCATCGCCAACATCCCTTATTCTTCTTAGTGATTGAACCCTACTGTCGATCTCACAAACATAACTCTGGTGAAACGTCCTCCCCACCATCATTTATATATGATAACCACAACCGTTGCACTACTACTTGATTGCCAAACCACCAACATATCATCTTTTATAATCTTGTTTTGATTAGCACGAATTATGAGGAATTACAACATATACTCAAAGATGATTCCAATACTTTCACCACTATGAAATCCACTGCCCTAGTGCAACCTCTAGAGTGCTAGCTATTAATATGTCTGATCAATTGATTGGATTTCACACATATACACAATACATTAAAACACAGACATACATACACACAGGATGCCCTTCCTTTTTTCCTTATGATAAGTTCTATTCGTTATATTGTTTCAAATATGATTCAGCAAGAAAATGAGAACAATGACCTGGTGTTGCTTGACAGGAAGTTGAAGGGATAAAAAAGAAATTCAAAGAGAAAGAAGGGTGTTTCTCGACATGAAGGAGAATGGAGAGAAAGAAAGTCAAAGAGAAATAAGGAGGTGTCTATGGTCTACCAACCTGCATCCAATTATCATTCCTCTCAACCTCAGTCCATATCTATCTTTTATAGGGTCATTATACATCTCCATTTTTTACAATTCTCATGAATCTAAGCTTTCAAACAAGACCTAGCTGTGAAATCGATATTAAATCCCAAAAGAAGTGAGAAAATCAAACCCATTTATGTGTCTGTGTTTGATTGATATGTTGTATGTGAAAAAGGTAATTCCATCTGGTTGAAAGTATTCATGGGTGGCTCTAGTTGAGAAGACAAAAGAGGTTTTTAATTAGAGAATGTATGTGAGAGTTTGTGGGTAGTTGTCTCTTTGACATGGAGAGAAGAATGGATTAAATAAATGTTACATATTCTTGATTTTGTTTTGTTCATCGATGGTCGATGGTGTGGGTTGGTGCTTGTGGTGGAGGATCTACAATGGTGGTTTGAGATTGAAGGAAGAACATGGTAGAGAGAGAGAGAGAGAGAGAGATAGATAGAGATAGAGAAAGAGAAAGAAAGAAAGAAAGAGAGAAAGAAAGAAAGAAGGGGTGGTGGTGGGCCTAATATTTTTATTTTTATTTTTAATTAATAAAGCGTTAAAAAATAAGAAAAATTAAAAAAGAAATTAAAAAAGAAAAATAGTCATTTCAAGTAGTCAATGAACCAAAATCAGAGAAAAACCTTGATTTTAGACATTTCATATAAGTTGGAAATTTTTTGAAATCTATCCACAGTTTTTGCAAAACAAGGACCAAATTTGCAGTTTTGCCTATAAAACAGTTTGGTGGGACACCAATTTAGTAAAATACAAGGACCAAAATAAGGAGACTTTGGAAACTATGGTGGCAAATGTCTTAAGTAATGAAAAGTATTATTCCTTAAGACTCTGTGAATTTATATATATATATATATATATATATATATATATATATATATATATATATATTAGTTATTATTATTATTATTATTATTATTATTATTATTATTACTACGTTAATTCATTATATATTCCTTATTATATATTTAACTAATTAATTAACTATTTGATGACAAAAATCTTATAAATACTTTCTAATTAATTAAAACACTAGTAAATCCTTATTTTTATTTATTTAGATATTCTAATATTTAAATTTCACTATTAAATAATTTAAATGGAAAATGTGGTGTTACAACATGGTCGCACTCACACAATTCGCACATGATAGAATGGATATAATCATATACTTGAAACTTCGTACTTTTTCCTTTTATAGTCATGACAGGATGATCTATATCTAAGATTCATGACAACATTTCCTATTGTAGGTTTATCAATTAGAATGGAGAACCTTCTAATGAAGAACTCAAGGAAAGCGTCAAGCATAGCTTGGTATTGAAATAAGAATCATGGCTAATCCAAAAAGGATAAGGTTTGGTAATTAATTAAATGTTTTTGATTTTATTGTTATCAACATATTTTAGTGTAGTTATTATTAATATTGAGATATGATGGGTTCTATTTACACACTGAGATTACAGGTGTGGGGTGCACCCTCAGAGTGATAAATGTGAGCTCCAGAATATGAGGGTCCAGGGGGCAGCTCCATTTGGTATGGGGTTTCAAGGGGCAGCATCCCTAGCAAGCTCTAAGGACAGAACCCCTAGAGGGTTCCAAAGGACAAAGCCTCTAGCGGTGGTTATCCTTTCTTCCTAGTATAACCCACTGTAACATTCAAAAAATTATTAAGTAAAAAATTCATTTTTCAAACAACCAAAACTATTCATTGATTTTTTTAAAAGGTAATTAGAGTATAAAGTATTCTCAAACATCATAGTAAAACCATAAAAGGCATAATGCTAAATTAAAATCCACGGGATGCAGTGTGATCAAGTTAGGCCCTTTTCATTGGAACTTAAAGTACCTGAAACAGTAAACATAAACCATAAGTATGAAGCTTAGTGAGTTACCCAAAATACCACATAACCATACGGGCCCCACCCACAAACATAACAGGTCCCACCCAATTAATATAACAGGTCCCACCTAACTCACTTATCGGGCCCGCCCATCATACATAATGGGCCCGACCCAATTATTATAACAAGTCCAACCCAACTAACTTATCGGGACCCGCCCATCATATAAAAAGGTCCCCACCCAATGCACAATACAGATCCTGCCCAACATACATGCAAGAGTGACAAAGACAACTAGCATCTTACATAGTAGTGAGAAGACACACCTCACACTTGTAGCTGGATATACCACTGCTCACAAAGTCGTGAAACCAATGCTACAACCCACTTAAGGAAAACACCCATTGTCAAGACTTAGTCTACACTCTAAAACTATAAATTTAACCAAAAGTCAACAATCAACAATCTCCACGCCATGACTTTCCAACTCATTCGCACTCGAGATCCGCTACTATGCCATGGAAAGCATGCTACCAAAATATAGTAGTGTCCAGATAAAACATTCGTGAAATCTCACTTCGCCACATCATGGTATCCATCTCTCCATGTCATGGTTTCTACACATGGACAACTTAATGGATTAAGTCTTTATCCGTTAAGCCCTTTGTTCAAACTTTTTTGTAAGGTTCTTGGGATCCTAATGGTCCATAAAAATCCAAATTTTATGGACATGCATGACCCATGCATGTCCTTCGCCTAACTAGGTTAAAAAGATGAGGAAGTGACCAAGATCTCATGAAAAGGTCTCAAAACTCAACCAACTTCTAGATCCAAAAAATAAGATTCTCAAGGGACCTTCATGAGTAATAAAGTTGCAACCTTTACCTCATTCAACCATTCTAATCTCAACTTTGAGCCAAAACATGCTAAATAACCTAGATCTATGACAAAGGAAACAAAAAAGATGGAAGCTTGAGGACTTAAAAAGTATCCAGACGATGCCTAGAGGGAGTAGAGATGAGTTGCACTTTGCAGGTGGTGGTGGTTGAGGGTGGAAAAAAACCTAGCTATCACATGCTTTAAATAGGGCTCAGGGCTCGAAAATCTAGTGTTTGTCATAATACTATCACCACATCGTGGCCAATGCCTTGCTATATCATGCTGTCTCGTGAATGCACATTCTTTGAACTAGGGATGCCACATCATGGTCACTTCATTACCACGTCGTAGCCAAGACAAAACTCCCAAAACTTAGATTTAAATAATTAAACTCGGAAGAAGCATTGTTGGAAAGTGGATGTTACAACTCGATCCCAGTTGAATCAAATTTCATCCTCGAAATCCGCCTTGATTAGGTTCCCTAAATACAACACCAATAAATTCCATCAAATCACTCTCCAAACAGTCTTAAAAAATCAAGGCATCCATAAGGAAGATCGAGAGACCGCTCAGAAATCTAGCATTGCCAACAAACCATCCATTCATTAAAAATACACCATCGCAACAAACTACCTCACTCGTCCTATCTGTAAGACCCAAATCAAAACAAAAACTATTCAAACCAAGTAACTCCCGCAAATGCAACTACAAACCAACTCAGTCACTACATATCATGAGACCAAGTACACATTACTCTGAGCTCTAGAGACTATACCCAATCTTGATGATTATCTATTCTTCGTACCAACACCTAATCCCTTACTAGGATTACCACCCAACCATGCAAAATGAATACTCAAAACATACCAATTGTGAATTCCATCCAATCCCAAATCTGGAAACTATATCCCAAAAGGCCTCAGATACACACTTGACTTCCAGACAAGGCATCATTGATCCATGACACCTACAGGTGTAACATTTTTGAATCCAACAAAATTTTTTGTATACAATCCAAACTCCCTTAGCAACACGGGTGCATAACCGTCTAATAAATCATCCAAGTGACCAAAAACAAACTCCATTTATGGGTAACTTAACTAACGTCAACCATTCTCACAAAAACGAGCCACGACCCACTAAAAAGAAACTACTGATAAACAATTGTGAGTTTTCCAACAAGTCACCTCCTAAAAACTCTGCCCCAAACATGTCAACCCCTTTTTCCATTAGAACCAATATTATATTGCTCAAACTCCCAACTATACAAAATGAATAATGAATCAACATACACATCTCAACTACATAACTGTCGAGTCCAACTCAAATATGTCAAATCCACGATGCTCCACGATATCATATGACACCATTCAACCATTAGATTAAAAAGCTTACAGTCCAACACTGTCCTTGACTTCATCCCACCATGGGAATGAAGACCTACGACCAATAACTCAATAGGCTTATATGAACATGAACATTATCCCACCGACCTGTAGGAACCCAACTAACATTCCACTCGAAACTTGCCAAACACAACACGTGCCATACAACTTAATAACATGTAAATGTTGGAATAGTGTCTAAGGCTGCAACTATATTAGGCAAGTATTTGACCCGATTATGCATGGTCCTTTTAGGTTGCCTTCACCATAGCAACTTGATAGGATGATTTATTATGAGAGAATAGATATTATTAATATATTATGAGAATAATATAAGGAATAATAATATTGTTATTTGATTAATATAAGTCATAGATTAATTAGAATTAATTTGGTGACTTAAAGAGATTAATTAAATAAGAGGGTATAAACTGTCAATTGTTTGATAGCTACACTTTGGGCTGTAAATCCTTAAGGGATAGAGGTTGGACGATTTCTAGGGCTTGGGATAAGCCACAAATCGTCCAAGGGCTTATCTTGGAAAGGATTTGGATTGCTTTGAGTAATAGTTATCCAATTAGGGTTTAAGAGTGAAACTCTAGGAGCCTTACAAGTATAAATAGACCTATTGGGGTGGGGAAATCGGAACATCTGTCATTGGAAGAACCCTGGCCGATTTTTGTCCTCTCTCCTCTCTCTCAAATAATCCTCCTTGCTAGTTGGTGTTTGTAAGCCATTAGAGGAGTGACAATTGTGACTCTAGAGCTCCAAGAACAAGAAGATCAAACAAGTGTTTCAAGGTAAGCTTCTATCTCTGGTTTCGTATTGTTCTTATACCTAATTAGTCATTAGAAGTCTTGGATTCAATGCATGTTTAATTCGAGAAACCTAGATCCAAGCATTAGGGTTTGCATGTGCACATAGGAATGTTCATATGGCTAAAACCCATCAGTGGTATTAGAGCCTAGATTGGTTTCTATTAAATTGTTGCATGATTGTTTGAATCTTACCTGCAAAATACGAATTTTGTGTTTTTGAGTCATGGACTCAGCGAGTCCCATAATGGACTCGGCGAGTTGGCCTGACTCGGCGAGTCTAGAGTGGGTACTCGACGAGTCCAAGCATCGGGAAGAGCCAAAATCGGGATTTTTTGATATTTATCTTATGGAAACTTACCTTTATCATATTAGATCAACCCAAATCCGATTTTATGATATATATATATATATATATATATATATATATATATATATATATATATATATATATATATATATATATATATATATGACTATATTTTTGATCTAGTTGAAGATATTTATCAATTAATAAAATATTTAATTTCCTTATGAGATAATTATTAATTATTTTGATTAAATTTGTAAATTGTTTGTCAAGAAATAATAAACATATCAAATATGGATAATTATGTGATTAGTTGTTAATTATTTGTTATTTGATCCTTTATGTTTTAAAAAGTTTAAAACTTGCCCTCAACTTTTGAAATTTATGTTTTGTGATTAAAAGTTTAATTTAGACAATTTAAATTTCAAACCCTAGAGTTTTTACAAGTTTAAAATCCAACCCTATACTGATATAATATTACAAGATTAATATCTATATATGTATAACTTAAATGCTAGTCTTACCGTTAGTATGCCTCATTTACGAAGCCGATCTATAAGGTGGGTATAAGGTTGTGGCCTATAAAATGGCGCTTAATGGGTGTACACTCACACTCACCGCTTGCTTGATCG
The DNA here is from genome assembly GCF_052625555.1 of Lactuca saligna. Lineage (NCBI taxonomy): Eukaryota > Viridiplantae > Streptophyta > Magnoliopsida > Asterales > Asteraceae > Lactuca > Lactuca saligna. The sequence goes on along the minus strand of NC_136423.1, from coordinate 21,266,796 downwards.
GTGGAGGGTCGTTAGTCGAATGGGTAGGATATGGCAACCTCATCCTCTCATTAAAAGTATAATAAGAAATATAAAGTAACTAAATGTTTTCAAAATTTTCCCAATCCTAGTTACTTTAGGAAAAGTGAATTGATGCAATCCCATGAAATTACACTTTGCACCTTGCTAAGAAGTTAGTGGAGCGCGTGTGGTTTACCGGCACACTAATTGGTTCTAAGAGAAGGTGGCAAAGGGTGATTCATTGTTTATCATAGTTCGATGGAGCGTGTGTGGTTTACCAGCACATCGAATAGGTGATCGTTACAATGAAGGCACCATGTGAATTTGCATGGTAATTCACACCCGCTTTGTGATCCTCGGTATCCCAGTCACAAACGAGAGGGGCATATCGAGATTTAAACCTGCCATTGAAAAGTTTCAATGAATCTCATACGAACCTAGGAATTCTCAATACATTTAGAACTTAGAGTTATGTTTTTCATGGTGGAGAATTAGTGAATCGTCATTCACTTACATTCAAATTATTTTCATGTTAGATTACGGCATCCCTTTTCTAATGTGTAAATATTGTTGTTGGATCCTAGCCCTAATTTTCTTATTGGGTGATAATTAGGGATTCATATTCTAATCTATCTTTGTCCTTTCTATTTGTAGATGTCGAACGCGAACAACGCTGCTGCTAGTTCATTCACATTGATGAGCCTTTGTCAAAAGGTCACTTTCGATGGAACGAACTTTAGCGAATTGATAAGATACATTCGCACAATTTCTCACTACGAGGACAAGGAGTATGTCCTCGATGAGAAGCTCGAGAAGATCAATCCTGAAATCGCTACCCCGGCTGAAATCGCCGCATGTGAAACTCATGAGCGTGATGCAACGAAGGTTCATTGCATCATGATAGCCACTATGAACTCCGAATTCCAAAAGTCCTATGAGGACATGTATCCTTACGAGATGCACCAAGACTTATTGGAGAAATACCACCAAAACGCGAGACAAGAGCGTTATGAGATTTTGACTAACATGATTTCCGCCAAGATGGGTCATGGAGAGTCTCTTACCATGCACCTGCAAAAGATGCAAAGGTATGTCGACCGTCTTCGCAAGTTGAATGTTGACTTTGGGGAAGACTTGGCGATTGACATGGTGCTTCACTCTTTGCCTCCAAGTTACAATCAATTTAGGATGACCTACCACATGAACAAAGAAGAGGTCACCATAAGCAAACTCCAAGGTCTCTTGAGGGTCGTTGAGAGAAACTTCAAGCACAAGTCTGTTGCATCAACTCCTAATCCACCCGCTGCTCCTGTTTTGGCTATTGTGCAAGGAAGAGGAAAGAGTGCCACCATTGCCACAAAATAGGACAAAAGTTGATCCCACTAAGCCTACTTCTAACCCAAAGGAGGTAGAGTGCCACCATTGCCACAAAATAGGGCATTGGAAGAGAAGTTGCCCAGAGTACCTGCAAGCCATCAAGGAAGGAAAGATCAAGACGTCTTTCGCAGGTATATACACAATTAAATCTAACGGTTCATCTCATGCTATTTTTTGGGTTCTTGATACCGGTTGTGGTTACCACATTTGTTCTAATGTGCAGGGACTAAGAAGAAATAGGGATGTGGAGCATGGAAGAATTAATCTAATCATGGGGAACAGAAGATCGTCGCCTGTGACCAAGATTGGAGTGTATTCTTTAGTGCTTAGGACTGGTTTATGTTTAGATTTCAACAATTATTGCTATTCGCCAAAAATGGCTAGAAACATCATTTCATTTTATGGTTTGCTTAAACAAGGCTTTAGATTTTCTTTTAATAATGAGAATGGTTCTATGTTGGCTTATCTAAATGGTGTCTTTTATTTTGAAGCAATACAGTGTAATGGAATTTATGAAACTGTTATGATTGTTGATAACTTAGGAAATGATGTTTTGAACATAGATTCTTCCAATAGTATGGATAAAGCATCCTTGTGGCATTATCGTCTTGGACATGTCAACAAGAAACGCATAGCCCAACTCCAAAAGGATGGAGTGTTGGAGTCATTCAACCTTAGGGAAGATGACAAATGCGAGTCTTGTTTGCTTGGAAAGATGACTAGGTCATCCTTCGTTGGTTCGTGCGAAAGGGGTGAGGGTCTATTTGACCTCATACATACCGATGTGTGTGGACCGTTTAGATCAACCACGAAGGATGGAAACCAATTCTACGTGACTTTTACCGATGACTATAGTAGATATGGATATATCTATTTAATCAAGCAAAAGTTAGAAACTTTTGAAAAGTTCAAAGAGTTCAAGAATGAAGTGGAGAATCTATTGGACAGGAAAATCAAGATGCTTCGATCCGATCGAGGAGGAGAGTACCTAAGTCTTGAATTCCACGATTATCTCAAGGAGTGTGGAATAGTTTCACAATTGACGCCACCTAGGACACCGCAGTTAAATGGTGTGGCAGAAAGGCGTAATCGAACCTTGTTGGACATGGTTTGCTCTATGATGAGTCGTGCTTCACTATCTATCTCTTTTGGGGGTATGCCTTAGAGATTGCCGCCCATATCCTTAACCGAGTCCCTACTAAGAAGGTTGCCAAAACACCTCACGAGATGTGGACGGGGAAAGCTCCTTCGTTAGCACATATCAAGGTTTGGGGTTGCGAGGCTTTCGTAAGATGAGATACTCACGACAAGCTCGAACCTTGTAGTGAGCGATGTATTTGTTGGATTAATGTCTAAGTCCATAACTATAATTGGTAAGACTTGACCCGACCCGGCATTGTCCATTGGGGTTGCATGGCATCATGCACTTGGATAGACTAAAATGAGAGAAATAAGACACTTATGGTTATTAATATATTATAAGTTCTAGTATATTAATAATAAGAATAATAAGATTATTTAATTAGTATTGATCAAGAATTAATCTAGGATTAATTAAGTGATCAAAAGAATACTAATTAAATATATGGGTTGATTGTGCAAATCATCCATACTTATATAGTGGGCTAATGCTCCATGGATTATCTAGTTGGGCCAAAACCCATATGATGCTCCGTGGATGCTCCATGGTATATTTGAACCCATGGATCCAAGGAAATGGAAAGTCATGACAATTAGGGTTTACCCTAATTGTATAACTATATAAGCATTTTATTCTTGATCAAAATCGGTGACTAGAGAGAGAAGAAAAGGGCTAGCCGATTTTCATGAAGTGTAGAATTCTCTCAAGTTATTCCAAGTGTATTTGGTGTTGTGTGAACCATTTGAGGTGTCACACTTGGGGCACTAGGCACTCAAGCTTCATGAAGACATTCTACATCAAAGAGGTATGTATTCTATCTTGTTATATTGATAGTTTTGTATGCTAGATTAGGATAATACCTTGGATGTTCATATTTGCATGTATAATAGAGAAAACATAGATCCAAGGTATTTAGGGTTGCATGTACACTTAGGAGTGTTAGAATGCTCATAACCCAACAGTGGTATCAGAGCCTAGGCTTGTTTTCTTATTATACTTGCAAATGGAGCTGAAAAATCGAGTTTTGATGCTGTCTGCCCAGCAGACTCGCCGAGTCCATGAAGGGACTCGACGAGTCCAAGGAAAAAAGCATCCCACTCGCCGAGTTGGTTAGTGTACTCGACGAGTTGGACCCCCAGACAGCATAAATTCGACCTTTTTGGCTGGAATTGGACTAGGAACATTACCCTAAGATGTTTTTGAACTTATAAACTTGTTTTTGATGTGGTAATGTTCATGCTAATCCAATTTCAAAGATAATTGTCAATAGATTCATGTTTTGTATTAGTTTAAAGTTTAGACTAATTACATGAAAAAGTTTGATGTGAATTATCTTGCTCTTATGAGTTGCTTAGATTAATAGAAAAGTTGAGTGAAATAGTTGGTTTTCAATCCAAATTAATCTAAGAGTTGATTCTAAAATGTGTTTTTGTAACTTGTCCTCAAGTTATATGAAAAGTCACATTTAAGTTTCATAAAACTCATAAAATTTGGCAAAGGTTACAAAATGAAGAGTCTAGTTCTAATTAATTGGAGTTATGACTCCATAATTTGTCCTCAAGTTATGGAGGACCAAGTGTCTCTTCATTAAATAAATAAAAAAAGTGTAACCTTAATTAATTCCATAAGTTACAAAATAAAGAAAAGTTAATTCTTTTATTAGTTTAAAGTCTTCCATAACTTGTCCTCAAGTTATGAAACTTGAAGAGTTTTTGGATTAAAACTACTTTAAATACATAAGTTATGGAATTAATTAGTTTTGAATAGTTTCAAAACTTGCCCTCAAGTTTTGGAATTTGTAAAAAGTTTTCTCTTATGAATACTTTAATTCCAAGTTAGCCCTTATAATTTTAAAAGTTAAAATTCAACCCTTATACTTTATAATATTATATTATAAGTTAATAATATATATATATATATATATATATATATATATATGTATAAGAGTAAAGTCAGTCTTACCGCTAGTACGCCTCATTCACGAAGCCGGTCTATAAGGTGGGTATAAGGTTGTTGCCTATAAAATGGCAAATTAATGGGTGTCCACTCTCACCCACCGCTTGCTTGACTAGTGGAGGGTCGTTAGCCGAACGGGTTTGACAGGACTATAATTCTCCCTTCATTAAAAGTATTAATGATAAATACTAAGTAACTAAACTCTTAATAATACCCAATCTTAGTTACTTAGGAAAATGTGAATAAGGTGCTAATCCATGAAATTACACTTTGCACTTTGTTTAAGTCGATTAGTGGAGCGTGTGTGGTTAACCGGCACACTAACTCGTATTTAACAAGGTAGGCAAAGGGTAACTTAATGTTTATCATAGTATTGATGGAGCGTGTGTGGTTAACCGGCACATCGATTGAGGGGTAAACACTTAAGGGTACCAAGTAATTTGCATGGTTACTTCACACCTTGTTTTGTGATCCTCGGCACCCCAGTCACAAAACCTGAAGGGCACACTCGAGATTGAAACATGCCATTGAACAGTTCAATGAATCTCAAAAGATCTAGGAGTTTCAAAACCAATTAAAACCTAATAATACATTTCGTTTATCTTGGTGGAAATTGGTGAATCATCATTCACCTACCTTCAAATTGTTTTATAGCTTGGATTACGGCATACCTCTTCTAAGTTATAAAATAGTTTGATGGGTCCTAGCCTTAATATTTCATATTGGGTGTCATATTAAGGACTTTAAGATCAACTATCTTGAATATCTCCCAAAACATGTCTGGTTTAGACATTTATGATCTTCCCAAATCTCTTGAAAGTAGCTTTCCTAAATGAAGATGATGTTCCAATGGAAATCATACTTCTTTCACCTCCTCCAATTATTCTCCCTACCCCACAAGTTCTTGAAAAGTTTAAGGTCACTCGAGCCCTATTGGCAAGTAAAGGTCTTGGTGTGGTCACATCTTGGAGATGTAGTCACATATTGACGAGCTGGGAGAGTTGGGTGTCAAAGTCTTGAGAAAGTTGGTGGTTCAATCACTTTCTAAGTCACATAGTGAGTTCTTTTGGAACACCTATGAAACAGACTATGACAAGACCCTTAATGATTTTATCTATTTGTTAAGATCAACTTCCTCAGAACTTGATGGACATTGACAATAGTGACACAGGAAATCTAGAAAAACATTCTCTTCCCAATGGAAAGGGATCGGCCATAGTCAACTCGGTTGAACAAATGGTAAAGAGAAAAAGCTAAGTCTGTGATAGTCCCGTGTACCATTATCAAAGGGTCCATATGTTTATATTGCCAAAGAAAGGGTCATTGGTTGCGAAGCTGCCAAATTTACCTAAGGATGTTAAAGTCAATAAGTTTGACTCTACTTCAGGTAAAGTCCACTATCTAACTCTATTAAGTTTCTATTCTGAGATTCTTGATACATGATGTGACTGGGTCACATGGTAATGTTTTAAGAATCAAAGAAAAGTAAAGGAACTTAAAGAAAGAATATGTTGAATCTGATCGCATAGATGGGTTTCTATCGCATAGTTTGAAAATCGGATTCTTGAGCTACTTCTTAGGAGTTATGAGATATTGCGTAGGAATAGATAACAACAAGTTTTCATATGGATTGTAAGGATAAGTTTTTCTGCACAGTTTTAAAATAAAAGAAAATTTTTGATTTTAGTTATTTTAAAATATCCTTACAATGGCATTTGAGGAAAAATTGTTGCTTATATGATTCCATTAATAGCAAGAGTGGAAATATGAAATTTATTCTTTCATTTGTGGTAATGTCTAAATTTACTAAATAAGGAAAAATTCTCATCACCCAAGTTTTAATTGGACTGGAACTTGGAATCACGCAAGTTGTATAGCATGATGAATGAGAACTTTCAAGTATTGAAAAAATTAAGACTAATTACTTGTTCACATGGATGTGTGAGTCAAGTAATGGACTAAGGGATCGAGTACATAGTCATGTGCACTGATTAAGTCCACCACAAAAGATATAAGGCTATTCGTCATAGTTTACTAAAGCTCAGTAAATATGATTATACTTACAAGCTTAAGTGTAACTCTGAGACATTGGAAAAGGTTTCAATGCATGGCAGAGCGGATAAGAAGAATCAAATTAGGCAGAAGGATAGAAGTTCCTCAAATCTGAAATGATGGGAGAGTACTTTAGTATCAGTTTTGTGATCATCTTAATGATTAAGAAACCATATCAAAATTAGTTCTCTAAGGAAGTCTTAGTGCATTCTTATGACTAAGAAGAAGGGATCTTGAATTGTTGAAATGGTTAAATCAAGAAGATGAGTCATACTTCGTTCCAATACAAGTCTTAGAGTCATACTCCAAGATTGTAATTTGAGTGACATGTCTTTAAGAAGGTTTAAAACACGTGTCAAATGTAAGAGTAAAAGTGTCCTACTCTTGTTCATTTGAAGTTGGTAAGTTGTGATATTTTGGATAAAACAAAGACCAACTTAGGCCAACTATGTGAAGCGTTTGTCTTGATAAAGAATCCGCACTATCCTTTGAATGTTTGACAATAGAGTCTTATATGTCAAGTGGACAGTGGGAGTCTTAAAGGTCCTGAAAGTCTCAAGAACTAATCAAGAATAAAACCTAAAGTTCTTCACTAGCACACGACTTGAGGTTTATAACCTACCGTGTTGACATATTCTGTGCCCATTCCAGTTAAAGTTGGCTTTGCATATGAGTTCTTAGAGTTCTCAATGTGTTGCACAACAACTTGGAAGCAATGGCAGGCCATTGAGCTGTCAGGTGGCAAGAAATTAAGATTGAGTTCAGTCCACATGAGTTTGGATTTGTCATTATCCTTGTCTTGTGACTATGGTTTTGAAAATTCACATGGATAAGAACACATACACCAATAAATCTAAGTGTCATAAGGTTTCTCTCCGATTCATGAAAATGATGGTGAGGAAACACTCTCACTAAGTAGATTTTAGCTAAGATAGCAATTATGATATTTGCATTCTCAAAGTCGTTAGTGGAGCGTGTGTGGTTTACCGGCACACTAACCTGGACTTGTGAGAAGTGGCAAAAAGGTATAACCATTATGATTACGGCATCCCTCTTCATAACTGTTTAGACACACAAGTGTGCTATCTAAGGGAATGTGTATGTTTTTGATAAAGTTTTATCAAAACAATCCAGTATCAGAAATCTGAACTTTGGTATGAAAGTCAATAAAGTATTGATTTCTAGAAGTCCAACTGATTTCTGAGTACATGTCAAAGCTAGTGGGAGCATAAGTGTTATACTAATAATCATCATGTTAGTGGGAGCATGATAATTATGATAAAGATTGCAAGTTAGCAATGTTAATTATAGAAAACAAAAGGTTTCAATTGGGAAAAAGTTGTTTTGCTATAATTAAGGGAGAGGAAATTATACTTCATCTCAAATCTATAAGCTTAGATCGTGAGGTTTTAACCATTTAGTCAAGGAAATATATATGAATTTCATGTTGGAATGGCTCAACATAAGGAAATTCTGTATATGGGTCCATTATTTGCGTTCTTAAATTCGATTATGATTACGGCATCCATTTTCATAATCTGAATTATGAGAACTTGGCAAATAGAAATGGAAACGTTATAGCAAAAGACTAGTTTAGTCTTTATGTGAGACATCATGAATTGTGTCCCATATGCTTCGGATATAGGATCGATTACATGTGCTATATTCATCCTTTCTAAAAGTTTCCAAATGCCTGGGGCATTAAGAAGGGAAAAGGTTTAGAACTGGATATGACTAAAAGGATTAAACAATTGTCGAGGACAATCTAAGGTTTACCAAAGATTGGTTGCTCAAGGACAGTTGGAAGTATAGTGATAATTCTGGAAGGACCATATTGACATAATCTGTAAGGAGGCAACTCTTGTTCAGAAGTGATAGTCAAAATGAATCTAGAAATGTTTCAAAGTTAGAATTTTTCAATCTGTTTAAGATTAGGAAACTTAATGCAAGAAGGATGTTTCTAAGGAGCTGATCTCCTTTGGAATGGAATGCTCTGTAATGGTTATTGTCAAGTCCTTGTGAATTTGTGCATAATCGTTACAAGAGGATCAATGCATATAAGTTTAGAATCTAACAGATTTCAGTAAATGTCATGAATTTGGAATTCTTGCATTTGCAGTAAGGATTTGGGAGTGTGAAAAGAGAATCCTTGAAGTTATGTTCAATTGATCTAGTTCACAAAGTAAAGATCATAGACAAACATAGTATGCAATATTAGTGTATGGCATGACTAGTGTTTAGAAAACATAGTGTACATGCTTGGAGCATGGGACAACTATTGTTTTAAATTCAAGAATAAAGTTGATAGTTGAAACAGTATACAATGAATAATGTGTAATCATATGGTGATAAATAAAAGGTGTTTTATTTATGTTCATAGGTTTTGGTACCATATTGGATTCAATTATTATTGTGTTTCACTTTGCATGTTTTGACTTCCCGAATAAACTAGGTTATTCTTCCGGAATGAATAAGTTATTCAAACCATCCACAGTCGGTCATATGTTGGAAGTAGATATGAATTAAGACTGTCATGGGTTGGCTTGTAGAGGTCTAAGGTGTTGGACAAAGGGCTACAACACTCATGAGTGCTCATAAGTTCTGAGTATTGGATTCAACCCGCGCTCATTGGAATCACTTCATGGATTTTATCACGAGTGATCATGAGATGATAATATCTTATATTCTTCAAACCTAGAGATATGAGTTGTTACTATGAGTTGGTTGTAGATTGATTGCACGAAACCGCATTTCGTAACTCGGTGCTATAAAACGTGCCTTTGTGTATGATTCAACAAGTAGTAGAACAAGCCATATGAGTCGAAGTTTATCCATTCCTTTTACCTTCAGGATAAAAGCGATATCTGTGGGCCCCTCGATGATTTGATGATGACAAATGGAAGTGCTCGGCCGGGCCAGGACTGATTTGATTTGTTCAATTAGTCAGTCGTCATAAATCGGAAATTGGGAAACAACAAATGGACAGAGAGAATGATTATAATCCATGTCTCAGTCCATATGATATCTAGAATGGAGGAATATATGATCCCTTATCTAATGGACAAGTCATTGACAAAGGTCAGAGTTCATCTACAAGGTCAAGAGTTCGACAGAAGCTTTTGAGAGCTACGATTGCCAGTTGGTTCCTGAAGTCATACGCAATAATAGTTTTAGACTTATCCAAGTGGGAGACTGTTGGATTAATGTCTAAGTCCATAACTATAATTGGTAAGACTTGACCCAACCCGACATGGTCCATTTGGGTTGCATGGCATCATGCACTTGGATAGACTAAAATGAGAGAAATAAGACACTTATGGTTATTAATATATTATAAGTTCTAGTATATTAATAATTAGAATAATAAGATTATTTAATTAGTATTGATCAAGAATTAATCTAGGATTAATTAAGTGATCAAAAGAATACTAATTAAATATATGGGTTGATTGTGCAAATGCTCCATACTTATATAGTGGGCTAATGCTCCATGGATTATCTAGTTGGGCCAAAACCCATATGATGCTCCGTGGATGCTCCATGGTATATTTGAACCCATGGATCCAAGGAAATGGAAAGTCATGACAATTAGGGTTTACCCTAATTGTATAACTATATAAGCATCTTATTCTTGATCAAAATCGGTGACTAGAGAGAGAAGAAAAGGGCTAGCCGATTTTCATGAAGTGTAGAATTCTCTCAAGTTATTCCAAGTGTATTTGGTGTTGTGTGAACCATTTGAGGTGTCACACTTGGGGCACTAGGCACTCAAGCTTCATGAAGACATTCTACATCAAAGAGGTATGTATTCTATCTTGTTATATTGATAGTTTTGTATGCTAGATTAGGATAATACCTTGGATGTTCATATTTGCATGTATAATAGAGAAAACATAGACCAAGGTATTTAGGGTTGCATGTACACTTAGGAGTGTTAGAATGCTCATAACCCAACAGTATTTTCATCGGCTAGCCGCAGAAATCCTTTGGATATCTCTTCTATAGACCGAAGGACGATGTTGTCTTTGTTTTGAGGAGAGGAGTTTTCCGAGAGCGAGAACTCATAGGCCAAGGAGACAGTGGGAGGCAAATCGAGCTTGAAGAGATTCAAGAGTCGATAGATGAAGGAACCTCTACCGCTGGCACTCAACCCGAGGAGGAAACTCCGGTTGAACCTATTGACGTATCATTACCTCTTAGACGTTCCAAAAGAGTTAGATTTCAACCCCAATTATATGGTTTCCATATTACTACCGAAGGGTACACGTATATTAGTGATAGTACACTAATAAACCTTGATGAACCTAATACCTATAAGGAAGCCATGGCAGGCCCGGAGTCTGCGAAATGGAAAGAGGCAATGGATAGCGAGATCCAATCCATGTATGATAACCATGTTTGGAATTTGGTTGATAATGTGCCTGGACGTAAGACCGTTGGGTGCAAATGGATCTTCAAGAAGAAGACCGACGTGGATGGAAAGGTACACACATATAAGGCGCGATTGGTTGCGAAGGGCTTTACTCAAACTCCCGGAGTTGACTATGATGAGACCTTCTCACCAGTTGCGAAGATAAAGTCTATTAGAGTGATGCTTGCTATTCCCGCATTTCATGATTATGAGATTTGGCCAATGGATGTCAAGACCGCTTTCCTTAACGGGAAGTTGGCTGAGGATGTTTACATGGCTTAGCCAGAGGGGTTTGTGGATCCGAAGCATCCGAATAGAGTGTGTAAGCTTGAGAAGTCCATTTATGGACTTAAGCAAGCGTCTCGCAGATGGAATCTCTGCTTTGATGAGAAAGTTCAAGAGTTTGGATTTGTACAAAGCGAAGATGAATCGTGTGTATATGTCAAAGCCAGTGGAAGTATAGTAAGCTTCCTCGTTCTATATGTCGATGACATATTACTCATAGGAAACGATGTCCCGACTCTGCAAGAGGTTATGTCCTAGCTCGGGAAGTGTTTCGCTATGAAGGACCTCGGAGAGGCTTCTTACATTTTGGGAATAAGGATAGTAAGAGAAAGAAGTAAGAGACTAATAGGACTTAGTCAGAACACTTACTTAGAGAAGGTACTAAAACGTTTTAGTATGGAAAACTCAAAGAAGGGAGAATTACCGATACAAAGTAATGCCATGTTGAGTAAGACTCAAAGTCTGAGTACCGAAGCTGAGATAGCTGAAATGAGCCGAGTTCCATACGCTTCCGCAGTTGGCTCAATCATGTACGCTATGACTTGTACTCGCCCTGATGTAGCCTTTGCTTTGAGCATGGTTAGTAGATATCAAGGGAACCCTGGCAGAGCCCATTGGATTGCGGTGAAGAATATCCTTAAGTACCTTCGGAGGATGAAGGAATGGTTTTTAGTCCTTGGAGGGAGTGATGACTTGAAGGTGCGAGGGTATAGTGACGCCAGCTTTCAAACCGACAGGGACAACTACCGTTCGCAGTCGGGCTGGGTCTTTACCTTGAATGGAGGAGCAGTAACTTGGAAGAGTTCCAAGCAGGAAAGCGTAGCTGATTCAACGTGCGAATCAGAGTACATTGTAGCGAGTGAAGCGTCGAAGGAGGCAATATGGTTGAAGAACTTCATCGGTGACCTTGGAGTTGTACCAGCCATAAAGGAGCCAATGGAAATTTTCTGTGATAATGAAGGAGCGGTTGCCTTGACCAAGGAACTGAGGGATCATGGTAGATCTCGACATATCGACAGAAAATATCACTTCATCAGACATCATGTAGAAGAACGACAACTCGTAGTGAAGAGGATATCATCAGAAGATAACCCAACAGATCCGCTTACGAAGGGACTGAGTAGGGTTAAGCACTTGCAGCATGCTAGGAGTATTGGGTTGAAGGATGATATTAGCATATATTAGATAGTTTTAGAAACGTATAATAGATAAATGTAATTAACATTTGATGATTAAATAAAGGAGTATTATTTATAAGTAAAGTTACTATCCTATGTTAATCATTTAACTATTGTTTCACTTTGCATGTTTTGACTTCCAGAATAATTGAGTTTATTAAGAATAATCAAATTATTCAAATTGTCCACAATCGTTCATATGTCGGAAGTAGATATGAATGAAGATTGTCATGAATTAGTACGTAGATTTTCTAAATGGTATTAGACATAACAAAAGATTGTTGCGACGTTCATGAGTGCTTATGAACTGGTTTTGAGCATTGGAACAAACTCGCGCTTGCTGGAATCACCTTATGGAATGTGATATAAAAGGTGATCGCAAGACGATAATATCATATAGTCTTAAAACCTAGATATATGGTTTGTTATTTGTTAATTGATTGTACATTGATAATGCGAAAACGCATCAGTAACTTGATGTTATAAAACGCATTATTGTGTATAGTTGATTAATGAATAAGTAAATGCATATAAGTTGAAGTTTATCTGTGACTTTTATCCTAAGAGGGTAAAAGAGATATCTCGGCCGCTCGATGATTTGATTTGACTTATGTGCTGGGCCCAGTCAGAACTGAATTGATGTGTTCGATTAAGTTCTATGTCAAATAAATCGGAGATCGAGAAACCAAAATGCTAGACTAATCATTCCATAGAATTGTCAGCATGATATCTAACAGAAAACTGTACGATCCCTTATATAAAGGACAAGATTGATTAGATCAGAGTTTAAAAGCGTCTTTGAGAGCTACGATTGCAAATCGGATTGTACTTGTGCATATAGTTACTAGACTTATCCAAGTGGGAGACTATTGGAATAGTGTTTAAGGCTGCAACTATATTAGGCAAGTATTTGACCCGATTATGCATGGTCCTTTTAGGTTACCTTCACCATAGCAACTTGATAGGATGATTTATTATGAGAGAATAGATATTATTAATATATTATGAGAATAATATAAGGAATAATAATATTATTATTTGATTAATATAAGTCATAGATTAATTTGAATTAATTTGGTGACTTAAAGAGATTAATTAAATAGAGGGTATAAACTGTCAATTGTTTGATAGTTACACTTTGGGCTGTAAATCCTTAAGGGATAGAGGTTGGACGATTTCTAGGGCTTGGGATAAGCCACAAATCGTCCAAGGGCTTATCTTGGAAAGGATTTGGATTGCTTTGAGTAATAGTTATCCAATTAGGGTTTAAGAGTGAAACCCTAGGAGCCTTACAAGTATAAATAGAAATCTTGGGGTGGGGAAATCGACACCTCTGTCTTTGGAAGAACCATGGCCGATTTTTGTCCTCTCTCCTCTCTCTCAAATCACCCTCCTTGCTAGTTGGTGTTTGTAAGCCATTAGAGGAGTGACAATTGTGACTCTAGAGCTCCAAGAACAAGAAGATCAAACAAGTGTTTAAAGGTAAGCTTCTATCTCTGGTTTTGTATTGTTCTTATACCTAATTAGTCATTAGAAGTCTTGGATTCAATGCATGTTTAATTCGAGAAACCTAGATCCAAGCATTAGGGTTTGCATATGCACATAGGAATGTTCATATGGCTAAAACCCATCAGTAAACCCCATCGAATAAACATGATTCAAAGAGACTAGAAAGTAATGGAATGTTTGTTCCATCTCGAAAGCAATAAATCAGACAAGAACTATGCCTAAGAATCAAAAAAAAATTGTTGAACTATCAAGATTTCACATACCCCATGTGAACACACAACACTCCTCGGGTCGACTGCATTCCTTTTTCATTACAACATTACCTAAAGGGTGATACACAATCCAATCCAACTAATTGACACACCTAAATGATCCTCCAAGCAGAATAGCCTGTTCTCCCCCACAAAGAGTTTGAACCACCATCGACTAACGTCCGCAGCCAAAAAAGCCACTGATCGGATAAAATAGAAACATACCAACCTTAAGGTGAACCTACAGATAATAACCATCTAATTATAAGGAAACTCTAAATCTCAAATGGATACCTCAGAAAATCTCCCTAATATTACGGATTCGAACCCAACAAGAATGCTAAATACACCATTTGCTTAATGAGACACCTCATGATGGATTTTGAGCCTCATTAGATCAAACATAGGGCAGTGGAAACGATAAACAAATCTCATCTAAACTCGAAATATGAAGGATCTAAACTCACTAATATATATAACGTAGTAATACTCTATAGATCAAAATCATACCTTTGATTTATTAGTTAGTTTCTTCTTTTATCGATCCAGTAGATTGAACTAGGGAAACCAAAGGATAGTGTCTCTTCAGTGATCGCACCCAAGACGCATACAAGAAACATATACAAGAAACCCTCAAACTTCAAGCTCAAACATAATCGAAATCTTGATTTTGTTCTTTGACCACAATGTGGGAATCAATCGGCCATCACGTGGGAACAAAAATTCAGGATTCTTTAGGGTTTTAATGATTCTGAACCTTGTTAGCTTAGAGGTATATTTCTGAAGTAGTAAAACCATATTTGGATCCCTTTATTTATAGAGAGGTGATTTAAAACCCTAGAGATTATTACCAAATATAATAGTAATTATCTATGGCATGCAAATCATTCTACAATATTCCATATTCCATTTATTTACTATTAATTAATTAACAAAACAAGTCCCTCTAATAAATAACTTTTCAGATCTGCTTCATTTTTTTCTTAACCCAAAAGGACACTACTATTTATAGTAATATTATCGGGTTTTGTTATTGATATGGGCATTAGTCTCCATCAGCTCATACTTGCACTTACACATCAACAATTGAATGGTCTAATACTTACTTGGAACAATAGGGAGTGATAGTCTAATGTAACTACTATACTTATAGCAACTTTTCTGTAAACAACCCTAAGACTAATAAATTCACATTACTTTGATCTTCATGATATCTTATTATGAACTAGATACATGGATCAATGGTCAATCTCATGGTTTAAGATTATATTTCCAATACTGAGTTGTGATAACTTCATAGACTGACTGTTGAATCTAACCAATTTAGTCTCAACTTGGCCAAACATTTTTTGTCAATACCAAATTAACGAAGGGTCTAGAGATATCTACTTCACTATTTCTAGCAGAAGAATCAAATAAAATTGGATTATAGGTTAGTATTACTCCTCATGTAATACCTACTCAAACCTTGTATAGATGCCAGTTACAGACAACGTTGGGGAATAACCAAGATACAACAGATTATAGAACAAAACCTCATTTATCTCCATTTGAAGAATATGATAAATAGTCGTCTTAGTTTACTCATGACATGATCCATTGAGTAATATTTAAGCGTGGTTACTCCAATACTTAAATTCTTCATTTCATCTGTATTAGTTGCAGGGCTTTGCTATTTTAATCCATATAAATAATCTACCAATATTATGACAATCTTAGTTCACTACTATGTTCCAAGAGTATGATTGATTGTGGAATGCTTAAATAATAAATTATTCTGGAAGGGGTTCTAAGCATGAAAAAAAAGGAACACGGATATTATGAACAATCATAGTAACCTATTAATAATAATTACCAAATCAAAATATCTAAAAATTCCCAAACAGATATCAAACTACAAATTGTGTTATCAAACCAATTCACTAGCAAATCTAATGCCAATAAACCTGGTATGAACATCATGCTTAATCTATGAAAATGGTTTGGTGAATGGATATGCTAGATTATCTTCAGTTGGAACCAAGCTCACGATAATGTCTTCATCTTCAAGTAGATTCCTTTAAAATGGAACTTTCTCTTAATGTGCATTGGGTGATTATAACCTCAAGGTTATTTAGTTAGGGAAATTTCACCCTCATTATCATAGAAGATCTCAACCGATTCAGTTATGCTTGGAACAACACCTAAATCATTGATGAACTTTGCGTGCCACACTACTTCTTTAATTGCTTCGTTGGCTACAATATACTCTAAATTTGTAGTTGAATCAATAATAGTCTCTTGTCTAGAACTTCTGTAGGTCACTGCTCCACCACTTAGTTTGGAAACAAAACCCGACTGAGATCTTGAGTTATCTCTGTAAGCTTGGAAACTTGAATCAAGATAACCTTTGACACTTAACTCATCTTTACCACCATAAGCCAAGAACATATATTTAGTCCTCCTAATATACTTTATATTGTTATTAACTGCAGTCCAATTACTTTCACCAGGATTGGACTGATAAAACTCGTCATACTAATGGTGTATTAGACGTCTCGACTTGTACATATCATGGAATACATGATCAATCCTATAACAAAAGCATATGGGATTCCACTCATTCTTCCCAATTCTTCACTAGTTCTGGGATATTAGGTTTTACTTAAACCAATGCCATGTTGCATAGGTACAAATCCCTTCTTAGATTCTTCCATCTTGAATTTATTTAGGATTTTATCTAAGTAAGTGTTTTGTTAAAGTCCTATTAGATGCCTAGATCTATCCATATAGATCTTAATGCCAATTATGTAGGTAGCTTCTCCCAAGTCCATCATGGAGAAACTTTTCCTAAGCCATACTTTTACACTATTAAGTGTAGGGATGTTGTTTCCTGGGAGTAGAATGTCATCGTCTCATCGATATACACAACAAGAAAGACAACTACTTTCCCCTTAGATCTACCATACACACAATGTTCATCTTTATTTCGTGAGAAATATAACTCCTTGATTTTCTCATCTAAACAGATGTTCCACCTACAAGGAGCTTGTTTAAGTCCAAAAATGGAATTTTGTAGCTTACATACCATATTAGGAGACTTGGATTGTACAAAACCTTTTGGTTGAGCCATGTAAAAATCCTCAGTCGATTTCCCATTAAGGAAATCACTTTTTATATCCATTTCCATAGTTCATAATAATGAAATGCAGTTATGGAAAGTAGTATTCTAATAGACTTAATCATAGCTACTGGTGAGAAGGTTTTCTCATAATCAATTCCTTGATTCTGGGTATAACCTTTCACGACCAGTCAAGCTTTATAAGTATGTATGTTCCCATCCATGCCAGTATTCTTCTTGAAGACCCATCTATATCCAATGGTTTTAAAACCTAGCATAGGGTCAACCAAGTTCCATACTTAGTTATCATATATGGAGTGGATCTCACTGTCCATCACCTCTTTCCATTTTGCAGCCTTTGGGCTCGCCATGGATTCCTGATAGTTATACGACTCATCATCGCCTAACAGGTTTTCATCCTTTGGAGTAATATGGAATCCATAACACTTAGGTTGACAACGTTCTCTATCAGATCTATGAGATGGATGTGGAGTTACATTAGATTCCTCAACAGGTTGTCCAACCTCTTGATGAGGTCTGGCGTCAACTTCAGGTTCTTCATTGTTTAAATCTTGAATCTTAACAAGATAAATCTAGCTCCTACTAGTTTCTTGATATATCAACTCTTTCTCACGAAAGACTTCCCTATGAGCAACAAAGATCTTGTTCTTAGTAGGCATGTAAAAAAAAGTATATAAAAGAGTCTTTGGGATAACCAATGAAGTAACAACTTTCGAATCTGGTTTTAATTTTATCTAGCGCTTCTCGATGAACTAAAGCCTCATAAACCCAGACCTTGATTTGTGCAAGATAAGGATGAGTCCCTTTCCACCTTTCGAATTCTGTTTTCTCAACATTTTTAGTTAGTATGAGGTTTAGAATATAAGCGGCCATTTCTAAAGCATAACCCCATAAACTAATTGGATGTGTAGCATGATTCATCATAGAACAAACCATGTAAAGCAAAGTTTGATTTCTCCTTTCAGGCACACGATTATGTTGTGGTGTTATTGGTGGTGCTAGTTATGAGAGTATCCCACAACTTCTAAGATGATCATAGAAGTCATTACTAACATACTCTGATCCCCTATCAGAACGAAGTATCTTGATTTTCTTGCCTAGTTGGTTCTCTACCTCACTTTGGCATTTCTTGAATACTTCAAATGTCTTATGGTTATGTTCAATCAAGTAAACATATCCATATCTATTGAAATCATTCGTAAATGTAATAAAGTATCTTTCACCATGCCTAGTGATGTGTCTGAATGGACCACATACATCCGAGTGGACGATCTCTAACAGATCTGGTCCTCTCTCGTAGTTTCCTATGTAAGGTGAATTTGTCATCTTCCCAAGTAAAGAAGATTCATAACTCTAGGTTAAATAGTTCCAAGATTCCATCCGATTGAATTTTGGAAATTCTCTTCTTATTTATATGGAGAAGGTGAAAATTCCATAGACATGATTTATCAAAAGAAGTTGAACTAACATTTAAGATTAAGTTATTATTTTTTCTAATTACACCTATCACATATTCATATATCCCATCGAAAGGAATTGCTTTAAAATAAAGAGCATTATCTTTGTAAACCAAAATAGAAGCATCATTATTATAAAATCCAAAAGTAAAACCATCCATCCACAATGCATAAAATGAAATAATGTTTCTTCCCATGTAGCGCGAATATCAACAATCTTTTAAAACAACTATAAAAACTAGAAGGTAATTAAAGCTTGTAATCTCATTTATTAGTAACATCCACTTTATTCTTGTTCCCCATGATCATGTCAGGCTCTCCATTCCTTATCTTCCCACTTTGTATTAGTCCTTGCACAACAGAACAAATTTGGGTTCCACATCCCATGTCAAGCATCCAATAATTAGAAGTAGAAGCCGAATACAGTTCAATTGTAAACATACCTGAAGTGCCAACACCCTTGGCCTTGTTCTTCTTAAGATCTTCCAAATACATAGAGAAGCTACATTTCCAATGACCCTTCTCTTGGCAATAGTTGAAAATGGTTTCCTCGGGGTCATTTAATGGTAGTATGCTAGAAACATCCTCTTTAAGGTTAGAATTGGTAGCACCCACCTTTCCTTTTCATTTTCCATTGACATTGGGATGAGAAGGCCTCTTTCTTTTGAAGCCACCTTCCCTAATAGCCAGCACATAAGTGGTTGAACTTGTGTTCCTAGGTGGAGCAATGCTTTCTTTAGCTGTCTTGAACATCCCAAGTAGCTCCATGATACTCTTCTCCAAACCATTTATATAGTAGTTCCTAGTGAACTGCTTATATGTACAAGGTAGGGAGCTAAGAATCACATCAATATCCAATTCTTGAGTAAATGGAAAGCCAAAACAATCAAGTCTGTCAAAGTACCCTTTCAGTTTTAACACATGGGTACTAGCAAAACCACTCTCTTGTTGCCTTCAACGTAGAATAGATTGCATCACCTTAAACGTTTCAGTTCAAGCATGCTCTTGAAACATGTCCTTGATCTTCTCGTTCATGCCGTACGCCCTAATGTTCTCATAACTCTTTTGGAGTTCAGAATACATGGTTGCCAACATTAGACTTGAGACTTAGATCGAGTGATAATGATGCTTTTCATGTTTCATTGCTTCTTATTTAGTAGTATCATCAGGAAGATCCTCTTCAAGATACTTGTCCAAGACATACTCCTTCTTTTCATACCTTAAAGTGATCCTTAGGTTATGAATCGAATCTAGGTAGTTTGGACCAATGAGGTTATCTCGCGAGAGGAGTTGGAGTAGAGAGAAGTTTGATGAAGTGATTGGTGCAGCAGGAGGAGGAGGAGTAGCACCCGGTTCGTTCATCATCTATTAAAAGAAGAAAAACTATTAGTTTGATCAAGCATCCTTTTATTATAATTACCTAATAACAACTTATTAATAAAAAGGCTAGGATCCATATTTAGCTTCACAATGTAAAGTAGATTGGACAAAAATTACAAACTGGAGTAATTTAGGTGGATAAACTATTTTCTATCTCAATATATATTTGATTACTAGAATCAACATTTATTGACTTGTGTCAATAGATGTTAATCTCTTCTAATGTTCATTTCAAATTCATGACTGGATTAGTCGAGGATCGTGAATCCAAATGGTAAATCGACCATGCGAAGTTACATTGAGATTTAACTCAAGTAACACTTCAGAATCGCAATCACATATACCTTTCTTCTTTGACTATGCTCTTTGTTAGACGAGCCGGTAAACCACACACGCTTATGTCAACAAGAACATACCACAAGGTGTAATTTCCATGGGAAGCATAAGATTCACATTATATATATATATATATATATATATATATATATATATATATATATATATATATATATATATATATATATATATATATATAACGGGATTTTGTTTTATTACTTATAGAGTTAATACTTTTAACTTTGCATAATTATCCTATCAAACCTTTTATGGTAACTCCACTTCTAACGCAAGAAGGAAATGAGGGAGGCTGGCAATGAATGCCACTTAAATGTAACTTTATCTTTTAGTATAAATGCTAGTTAGTATGTGATTAAAATTGAATAAGATGAGCAACCAAAAATAAAAATGAATTTAGAAGAATTTGGAAGCTCAGGTTCCACGACATGAGGAAATATGTACGACATCGTGTTACACAGAAAAAACACGATCAAATTTAATTATTATTTTAGGTTCTCAACTACAAACCACGACGTGGTCAAGAGGTGACTACGACATAATAACGAAGACATTCGCAATCCATGTAGATACCATGACCTGGTAGATGACTAGCTACGTCGCGGCAAAGAGATAGATCAACTAAAACGTTGATTTTCAAGAGTGAACAAATTCAATTTTAATCAAGGTAAATTTATAGACTTCTAATACAATTTAAAACATACACCCTACACATATAAACCCTAACATAGTCAAAAGACAAAGTCTAAGTGCAATAGACTTGAGTTGAACACAATCTGATACTATTGATGGGTTTCGAGCCTCATTAGATCAAACATAGGGTAGCGAAAATGATAAACAAATATGATCTAAACTTAAAATTTGAAGGATGTAAACTCACTAATCTATGCAACTTATTAGAACTTTATAGATAGTAAACACACCTTTGATTTCTTCGTGGGTTTCTCCTTTTCCCGAGCCAACGGATTCGACTAGAGAACCCAAAGGAGAGTTATTCTTATATGATCGCACCCAAGACTCAAACAAGAAATAGATCCAAGTAATACTAACACTTGGAGCTGAAACAGAATCGAAATCTCGATACTGTTCTTCAACCACAACATGGGAATGAATCAGCCATGATGTGGGGATGACAATTCCAGATGCTTTAGGGTTTTTGAGGATTCAGGACTTTGGTAGCTTAGACGTATATTTCTTAAGTAGTAAAACTAGATTTGGAGCCCTCTAGTTATAGGGAGGAGATTTGAAACACTGGAGATAATTACCAAATATAATAGTAATTATCTGTGGCATTCAAATCATTCTACAGATATTCCATATTCCATTTATTTACTATTAATTTATTAACATATTAATTAATTAACAAAACAAGACCCTTAAATAAATATCTTTTCATATCTGCTTCATTTTTGTTCTTGTGTGTAACCCAAAAGGGCTTTGTTATTTATAGTAATATTATTGGGCTTTGTTATGGCTATGAGCACTAACCTCCATCACCTAGAGAACTTAATCTTGTTCCATCAAAACCTATAGATGTTCCAATAATATTTCTAACCAACTCGCCATATAATAGGTCTATCTATCCGTCGGTGGTATGTAGCCCTGCACCTACTCAACATTTTTATGTTGGTTCTACATCTCAATTCTAAAATTATATGATCGAGCTCTCTCTCTCTCTCTCATGACTAATGGATGATGGAAAATCTCAACCATGTCATAGAAAATGACATCCCAAAGTGGAACTAACTCGAATAAGGCCACCGAGACCTTATATTCAACCCCTTATGCAGACCTACATCTGAAATTAATTAGGAGGTCGAGCATCGGATTCCATCTAAATCTCTCAGAGAAAGATATTATGTAAGTTGGCACAACACTGACCAGGAACATGCTTATTCTAGATAGAAATACAATTACATATTCGAAGATCAAAATACATACCAGGATTTCTTGAGGCTTGGCCTTGACCTCCACTTGAATGATGGATGATAGGGCATGTACTCTCTTGGCCGCCCACTTAGAATAGTAGAGTTTGAGATGACCCAGATGGTGATAGTGAAAACACATCTAATCCTTCTGAAAATCACAGTTGGCATGCCTTTTTTCTCTATACTTGTAGCATTTGAACTTGTGATAGGTAAACCTATAGGTTCTCCCACAGTTATCGCAGATGTCGAAGTCCCCCCAACTTCTAATACCCAGGTTAGCAACACTGAACCTTTCACCCATCGCCAATAATGATGAATCACGTGCTCGCTACCTCTTCCCCGGGCGTGCCTCGATACCAAAATCTCTTTCTTGATTCGCCTTACACTCTTATCCATAGTTCAAATAACTGACGTCTGATCCTTGAATTTGACAGTTAACCTTTTATTGATTTGTCCAATGATACTAGGAAACTCCATGAGTAAGGTCTATAAAACCTTAGTCACAATCCAATTGCGTAGTTCTATGTTGTCCGCATTAATATCAGAGTACTATTCTTCCCGTTGGGTAATCGACATTCTGTTGAGCAAAAACAGAACTTTCGCCTCATAACCAAAGTTTTATCATTATACTATTACATTTTACCCGCTACCCAGAAACCCATTCAACAACCCTCTACCAGCTTCTTAGAATCCTCTTGATTTTCCTCGATTCGAGTACAAATCTTGTGATTCCAATCGTATGGGCCCAATACTACCTTCTTGACCTATCTGTACTTTCCTTAAGAATCATCCCGGATGTAACATCTCAAAAATCATAGGTAATAATTTCATTTTTAATTCAACCCGAACCATAGTAATATTCACATCAAACCAACCAAAAGTATGTTATAGTAAAATAGTCATCATAGTACAAATCCCGAAATCATAAAAGTGAAGAAAACATGGATGGATGCGGCGCGATCATGCCAAGCCCTTCCCTTTCGAACTGGCAGTACCTGAAACCATAAACATAAACTATAAGCACAAATTTTAGTGAGTTTCCCCAAAATACCCCTACCATATATTCATAATAGTCAAAACATAAACTAGGTCTATTTCACATCCTCCAGTCTCTTTCAACCGATCTTGGGTCTATTTCACCCCCTTTGGTCTCTTTCAATTGGTACTAGGTCTATTTCACTCCCCTTCAGTCTCTTTAAACTGGTATTAGGTCTATTTCACCGCATACAACTAAGTATATAAGTAATATAACCATATCAGCAAGGGTCACAAAGACAACAAGCACATACAGGCATAACAGTGAGTGTCACAAAGACATTTATCATCCTACAAACATAATCTAATGGTTCGGCATTGGTGCCTTCAACCCATGAGTCCAGTGAAGGAACCCACCTCATTCTAAAGATAGACAAACCACATTTATGCGCTACTGCTACTACGGCTCCTCACAAAGATCATTCCAAATTAACCTTAGTTAACACTTAGGGTATTAACCCACAAGTGGCCTAGACTAACCTCTAACATGTCAAGGGGTAAAAGATCGTTTCACCCCTTCTTTTAATGGGCCCCTCAACCCATGGCCTAAGTCCAAAAGTCCTAAGGCCCAATAATGGCCTAAACCCTAAGGCCCAATAATGGCCCAAACTAGTTTAAAGCCTAAAAACTCAGCTGGTGAGTGCGCCGTGTGTACCACCAAATTACGCCCAATGTACAAGTAGGAACAATGGGGAAAAAGACAATACTCAAACCAAGTACGCATAGCGTAGTGGTCAATGACTTTTTCTGACTCTCATGACTTAATCCCTTAATACCTTAATGTCCAAACCTCATATCTACTTCTAAACAAGGTCTTAATCCATAAAGTCGGGAGCTTTAAGCCTTTGCATGGCTTCAAGAGGTCTAAACCCTTGATTTAGCATTTTACTTCCATAAAATGACCATTAACTCATGCACCGTTGATTTACAACCATCAAGATGCAAACTTTATGAACTAGAAACCTCAAAACATCAAAATGAACAACTCAAAAATCAAAGTAAAACCATAAAATGGATAACACAGAATAAAACTCCAGGGGATGCAGTGCGATCAAGTCTGGCCCTTCTCTTTGGAACCAAAAGTAAAACCACTCTATGGCTGCACAAGTGAGGTAATATTCTCCGGTGATTCAACCATCATCTCCACCCTACTTTGAAATTCAAAAAATAGATCATTTATGTTATTTAGAAAATCAAGACTATCATCGGTGTATGATTACTCCCACAATAGAAAGGTAGTGAAACGTGATAATTTCCTAATTTTTGATAAGGGAAGGGAGAGTGATGGAAAGTTGATTTGACACTCAAAAAGTGAAAGATTCTTCAATTTGCAGTTGCACCGAACATATGTTTTCTGCACAATCCGTCCTCACCGCTTCTTTGTTTTCTCTTTCTCCTCCTCTAATCACAGACACCTCCTCAATTTATCACCGCTAGAGAAGAAGCACACGCACCACCATCGTCATAACAGGTAGAGTTTTTGACTCCACCACACACCGATATCCTCTGTCTTCCGGATCATTCGTCACTAATATCCTATTGCTCTTCGTGAATTTGAACACTTGTGAGTTTCATATTTTTTCTCTCTAATTTCTTGGTATATATTGTACAAAAATAACAAACAAATAGGTATGTTGATGGATATTTCTATCTAGGTTTCAATATTCTACCAACGCCTTCCTCCGGGTAAGATCTTTCTCTCTCTTCTTTGGTATATATGTGTGCCGGGGGGGGGGGGGGGGGGGGATTTAATTTTAATTATTTTAACTATTAATTTCAATGGGTTATAGAAAGGAATATGAATAGTAATTCAACCTGGAAAATTCCTATGGTTCTCAATCACAAACACCTCAAAGTGAAGGTGAGTTCCTATAGTCATCCTATGAAAACGGATTTTCATTTCTTGTAACATTAAAAATTCCACAATTAATTCTCCTTCGTACAGTGAATTAGGAGAAGGTACCTTTGTAATCGTATTCAAAGGTTGGTTAGATGAACAATGGCTGATGTAAGGATTAAGGAGTTGGGTGCGCAATCCGTCCTCACCGCTTCCGTGTTTTCTCTTTCTCCTCCTCTAATCACAGACACATCCTCAATTTATCACCGCTAGAGAAGAAGCACACGCACCATCATCATCGTAGCAGGTAGAGTTTTTGACTCCACCACACACCGATATCCTCTGTCTTCCGGATCATTTGTCACTAATATCCTATTGCTCTTCATGAATTTGAACACTTGTGAGTTTCATATTTTTCTCTCTCTAATTTCTTGGTATATATTGTACAAAAATAACAAACATATAGGTATGTTGATGGATATTTCTATCTAGGTTTCAATATTCTACCAACGTCTTCCTCCGGGTAAGATCTTTCTCTTCCTTCTTTGGTATATATATCTGTGTTGGGGGGGGGGGGGGGATTTAATTTTTATTATTTTAACTATAAATTTCAATGGGTTATAGAAAGGAATATGAATAGTAATTCAAGCTGGAAAATTCCTATGGTTCTCAATCACAAACACCTCAAAGTGAAGGTGAGTTCCTATAGTCATCCTATTAAAACGGATTTTCATTTCTTGTAACATTAAAAATTCCACAATTAATTCTCCTTCGTACAGTGAATTAGGAGAAGGTACCTTTGTAATCGTATTCAAAGGTTGGTTAGATGAACAATGGCTGATGTAAGGATTAAGGAGTTGGGTGCATGGTCCCCACTTGTATATAAGTCACACTAGAGAAATGTTATATATATATATATATATATATATATATATATATATATATATATATATATATATATATATATATATATGTTATTTTTTCTATGTTTGGTCCCCACAAAACTTTTTGGATGTATCTACTCCAAAAAACAATTGAATCTTTCTTATTTCATTCTCTCTCTCTCTCTCTCTCTCTCTCAAATCTTAAAACACCAACAAAAGACTTGTTAAATTAGTCAAAAAAACACAGCCTCTCTCTCTCAAACCTTCTTAATTCATTTCAAATTAAGCACGTACAAATAACCTTTTTATTAAAAATTTTGGACAACTCAGTTTAATTAACTTATTCATATAACCGGAGGAGCTTGATTTATATTTGCATTTTAATATGCTACATTGATCGGATTGTCTTAATTTTTTTATGTAAATTTAAATAGTCAACGGTCGATGGTGCACCCCACTTGACTTTGGGGCTGGATCCGCCATGATGAACATTTACTTGCTACATCAAATCCAGGAATTGGCATTGTATTTGCTATAAAGAGACTCAATCCATAAGTTCTTAAAGGACACGAAAAGTGGTTGGTTAGTTCTTTCATCTTTTTCTTCTCATTTAGTCTCTTTCCATAAAGTGGGATTAATGTGAAATTACATAACTATCCCTAAGGTTTACCTTCAATATATATATATTTGTACCTTTGTAGGCAGGAATCAACTATATTTGACATTTATGTCATCCTAATCTTTGTGAAATTGATTGGTTATTACTTAGAAATGGATCAATGACATGCTATAGTCTTCACCAGCTGACCAAACACCACATATGCAAGAGCTTTTCAGTAACAATTCCGATAAGGTTTCATTTTAAGTATATGTGTTCTAAGTTCTTTTATATTCACTCAATTTCTTCTAAACTTCAATTTAATGTTAGATTTGGTAATTAAGTATTTTTTTTAATTATTTTGAATCCAACTGTTGATCTGTATGTGTAACATTGTTTAAGAAGAAAGTCAAAACAATAGAATGTTGTTAGTATTTTGGTTAATGAATTGGATTATGTATGTTGCATTTAGTCCTAACATACTAAAGACAATAAGGAATGAGCCCTAAAACAAAATTGCTTATTCTTTCGACTCAACAAATGGGGGGTTTTGCTTTAATGTGCAGGGTACTAATATGTTATATACTTATAAATTTGAGTTTACAAGAGTCATAATTCATTACATTCACTTACAACTGCAAAATAGTGTCAATGGACATTGATGTGTCAGCCCCTATTGATGTAAACAACTATCATGGATTGTGTGTGTGTGTGTGTATATATATATATATATACACACACACACACACACCCAAATCCACAAAGAATTTATGTGTCAACCTCGGGAACAATGTCACTCGATTTCTAAATATTTAAGATGACAAAGATGGGGTTCCAAGCTCTAAACCATCACATGGAAAACATGAGAACTATTTCAGCAATCCAACAACATTTATTTGTTCAAATAAATCCACTATCTCTGAAGGGGTATATCTAGAAGCCATAATTTGCAAAGAGTCTACAACTTGTGACAACCTTTAATTTGTTCATCCAAGTTGCTCACACCCTCTATCTTTGCATGTAAGTATTGACTTTATTTCAATATATTGTCCATACTAGCATAAACATAAACAAAACCATTGATGAAATCATCAAGATGTGAATGAAATGATTCATTGGTTCATTGTTCAATCATGTTCTTGATGTGGAAAGTTGTTTGTCAACCATCATGATCCTTATCTTTTCGATCAATAATTAGGATTTATCCTTAAGAGAAACAAACATATATAGACATTGATCAGAATTAGGGTTCTTATCAAACTTTAATCTAATCCTTAATTATAAGGGCCAAATGAAGGAATATCAATGGACTTTTATTTATTTGTTAATAATAGCATCATACTTTCGCTTTTTTATATTATCAGGTTGTATTTTTTTTTTTTTACTTATTAATGCGTTGTACTTTCTAGAATCAGAAAGCAGTGGCATAAAATGAATGTTTTTGTTATTATAATTTTCAAAGTATAATGCCCTAATTCAAAAATAATTATAAAGTTTTTGTTGTTTTTATATTGTTACATGATACAAGGTTGCATTTTTTTGGGATCGAGGAAGTGACCTTACTAAATTTTTGTATTCTATTTTGTTTTTTCTGGAAATACGGATGTTTCAGTAGGAGAATAGCCAAGTTTCACTCGTCTTCTTCAAACAAGTATGAAGAAAGAGTTAATGCATTAACCACAACCCTCTTTTCTACCGCAAAGTGCAGTAATTCCTTTAGTTAAGAGTAAAATAGGTATTTAAGACATTTAAGGACTAAAGACATAACAAAAGCAAGCGATAAAGACTTTTTAATTTAAAAAAATTATGGATCAAACATGCAAATTACCTAAACTATAGGAACCATTTGTTAATTTACCGTAAGGTGCATATGGTAATTGGTTCTTACAAGCACCACAAATATATGGAAAATGCTTATTGATTATTTATTATTCTTTTACAAAGTATAACAAAACAAAATTACATGATCAAATTGCCATGATGTTAGTTACCTTCTCCAATGCGATCAATCTTAACATTATTATTCTTCGTCAGTTAGGAAGGATGATGAGAAGGAGGACAATGGGGCAAACATTGCCAGTTAGAACAGCAATAAGATTTCCATGGTATTCCTGGACACATACAACAAACATGATAATCATCAAATTTTCTCTTAAGTAAAATTAATCACTTTTCCAAACACTTAGTTTCACAAAAATGAATGTAAAATGGTTCATTATAAGAGTAATTACACGGGAAAAATACTACAAACCATTATATTTTAGAGTATTTTACGAAAGATTTATAATAATTTTCTTTCCAACAAAATCATTCGAGAATTGTAAGTTTTCGATGAAAATTATTTCTAACTTTAAATTCTTTTTAATCAATAATATCAGAATAAATGATAGATTTTGGACCATTTCATAAAAAAACCCGTAGAAAGGTTTTAAATATAAGTTTTTTTTCTATTTTTTATGATATTAAATGGCTAAACAAAAGTTAAAAATTCTCAAGTGATTTTCATGAAAAAATTATAATTTTTAAATGACTTAATTTTAAAATGCTTTTATAATGATTTTTTCTAAAAACATTCAAATTGTAAGAGTTTCTCTAACATTTTCCCTAAATACAATGATAAGGAGAAGGAAATAGAGTTTATATTCATTTGCATTTGCAATTGTGAAACGAATTTTAATGATTAAAATGGTGTAGTAAAATTGTTTACAAGACTTTAGGAATGCCAATCATCACCGACTTCTTTCTCTTTTTCGTCTGGATTCATTTGTTAGTGTGTCTACATATACTGTATAGTCAGGCCCAAGTTAGACCTTTTTATATAGCTAACTATTACTTTTCTTAATTTCTTAATTTTATGTTTATATTTGATTCATATGATATATCGGTTGACAGGAAAATACTCATTATGTAGTATCAAGGTAAGATTCCTCAAACCTAAACCCTAGCCTCCTAATATATGCCTCCTAATTGTTGTTGACTCACTCATCTCGAGATCCCATGACGGGCGAAGATTCTTCTTCCTCTTCTACTATTTCCATCTAAAAAGGTACAAACATTGGCCTAACTATGTATCATGTATTCATGCACTAAACTCAAGAAAAATATACTCTTAAACATTGATTTTGAACGCCTCACCCATGGCATATGATGGGAAATTTTTAAGAAGATGATTCAATTATGTAGCCACACTAGGAAGATATGTGGAAGGATTTTATTGTAGAAGACTTTTTTGATACAACACAAACAGGATTTCTTTGACTTGTTGGAAAAATCATGCCATGAACTCATCTAAAAGTACCCTCCGCACATACACATAAGGGAACATCCGTACATGTTCTCTTTTACATCTCCATAGTTGCATCACATGTTCCCGGTTTAGCACAAACTATGTGATATCGATAGATAGATAGATAGATAGATTGATTGAAAGTGATGGGATGAGATTTGATTGATATTTAACAAAATAATAATTAAAAAAAATGTTACAACAATGACAATGACTATTTTGTAATTAATAAACACAAGGACTATTTATGTAATTTACTCTAATAGTTATGAATAAAAATAGAAATATCTAAAAAAATGTCATGGGGACCAAAATGGTAATAAATGACAAACTTAGGTATCAAAATCGTCAGAAAAAAAAAATCATGGTGATCATTTTGTAAATTATTTTCCGGTAAAATCGATGGTAACCTATGAAAATGACAAAATCGGAACAAATTTAAAAGCTTTAATAACGTAACTTGTAACCTGCTGTCAACACAAAGAAAATTGAAACCTGGGATGAGAAACGATCAATAATTCCATAAAATATTTCAACTTTTTCCGTATCAAGTAAATACGGTAATTGGTTCTTACAAGAACAAATACAAATATCAAGAAAATGCTTATTGGTTATCTTATATATTATTATTTTACAAACTACAAAGTATAACAATACAATATTACATGATTGATCAAATTGCCACATTGTTATTTACCTCCCCCTCTCCGAGGAGGACAATTGGGCAAACATAACCATTCCACGCAACAACGTCCATTTTTCATAACTGAACACATACAGCAAAATGAAACATCATAATCGTTAAACTCGATACCGTATACGATAGTAGAAACTTTTAGTTTTGATTTTTATTTAAGTAGAGCTAAATTCTCAAATCAAAATACGTAATTTCAGTTTGGGTAATTGGATCTGTTAATCTTCATTAATTTGAATCAGATTTTCATTTGAATAAAATTAATTTATTAATTAAATATAGATAAATAAATAATTGGCTATTTATTATTTATTAAATAAATAAAAATAAATAATTAGTTTAATTTATTAATTAAATATAGTAGTTTATTTAATATGGGCCAATTTCTTTTATTTTTTATTATTTTTTATAATTACGTTTATATCTTTATAAAACCTATAAACT
Organism: Lactuca saligna; assembly: GCF_052625555.1. NCBI lineage: Eukaryota > Viridiplantae > Streptophyta > Magnoliopsida > Asterales > Asteraceae > Lactuca > Lactuca saligna. The sequence continues at coordinate 21,235,618 of NC_136423.1, read as the reverse complement.
CAAATATATACCCCAATACTTAATTTAATTATATTTAATATATTTAAAAATTAAAGACAATATTTTTATATTAAATTATAACTAAATTACTAAATTACAAAATTTTGAATCTCTTCCATAATCAATCTTCTTATTCAAGACATGATTCTTTGTCATTTCATATTTTGCATAACCGAATGGCAAAACTCGATTATTGCACATGGTTAATCGTTTGCTAAACAATACATTCCATCTCCTACAATCAATTTAAGAGACCTGTGATTATTTTCTTCTAAACAAATTTATCTTTCCTCTGGTTGTTCAGTTACATTACGTTACACTACAATTAAAATTATAGAAAAACTAATTTAAATGTGGATATTAATATTTTGTAATGACTCATGAAGTTAATGGATCGAAACAGCAATTTAGGAGAAAAATAATATTGTAATATTACAAGTTAATTGTTTTCTAAATAACAAAAATTCAATACAAAAATAGTATTTTTATTTTTTTAATATACGAAATATGATTAGTTTAAATATTTGGATATATATTTTATACATTTTATAAGGACATATATGTAATTTAAAATTATACAAGGATATATATATATATATATATATATATATATATATATATATATATATATATATATATATATATATATATATATATATATATATATATATTCTCAAATCAAAATACATAATTTCAATTTGGGTAAATCGATCTGTTAATCTTCATTAATTTGAATCAGATTTTCATTTGAATAAAATTAATTTATTAATTAAATATAGATAAATAAATAATTGGCTATTTATTATTTATTAAATAAATAAAAATAAATGATTATCTTAATTTATTAATTAAATATAGTAGTTTATTTAACATGGGCCAATTTCATTTATTTTATTATTATTTTTTATAATTATGTTTATATCTTTATAAAACCTATAAACTCAAATATATACCCAAATACTTAATTTAATCACAGTCAATATATTTAAAAATTAAAGATAATATTTTTATATTAGATTATAACTAAATTACTAAATTACAAAATTTTGAATCTCTTCCATAATCAATCTTCTTATTCAAGACATGATTCTTTGTCATTTCATATTCTACATAATTGATTGGCAAAACTCGATGATTACACATGATTAATCATTTGCTAAACAATACATTTCATCTCCTACAGTCAATTTAAGAGACCTGCAATTATGATCTTCTAAACAAATTTATCTTTCCTATGGTTCTTCAGTTACATTACGTTACATTACAAGTAAAATTATAGAAAAAAACTAATTTAAATTGGATGTTAATATTTTGTAAGGACTCATGAAGTTAACGGATGGAAATAGCAATTTAGGAGAAAAATAATATTGTAATATTACAAGTTAATTGTTTTCTAAATAACAAAAAATCAATATAAAAATAGTATTTTTTTTTTTTTAATATATGAATATGATTAAATTAAGTATTTGGATATATATTTTTTTACATTTGATAAGGACATATATGTAATTTAAAATTTTACAGGGATATATATATATATATATATATATATATATATATATATATATATATATATATATATATATATATTCTCAAATCAAAATACATAATTTCAGTTTGGGTAATTGGATCTGTTAATCTTCATTAATTTGAATCATTTTCATTTGAATAAAAATAATTTATTAACTAAATATAGATAAATAAATAAATGGCTATTTATTATTTATTAAATAAATAAAAATAAATAATTAGTTTAATTTTTTAATTAAATATACTAGTTTATTTAATATGGTCCAATTTCTTTAATTTTCTTATTATTTTTTATAATTACGTTTATATCTTTATAAAACCTATAAATTCAAATATATACCCAAATACTTAATTTAATCATATTTAATATATTTAAAAATTAAAAACTATATTTTGAGATTAGATTTAAATAAATTACTAAATTACAAAATTTTGAATCTATTCCATAATCAATCTTCTTATTCAAGACATGATTCTTTGTCATTTCATATTCTGCATAATCGATTGACAAAACTCGATGATTGCACATGATTAATCGTTTGCTCAACAATATATTTCATCTCCTACAATCAATTTAGGAGACATGTGATTATTATCTTCTAAACAAATTTATCTTTCCTATGGTTCTTCAGTTACATTACGTTACATTACAAGTAAAATCATAGAAAAACTAATTTAAATGTGGATGTTGATATTTTGTAAGGACTCATGAAGTTAATGGATCGAAATAGCAATTTAGGAGAAAAATAATATTGTAATATTGCAGGTTAATTGTTTTCTAAATAACAAAAAATCAATATAAAAATAGTATTTTTATTTTTTTAATATATATATATATATATATATATATATATATATATATATATATATATATATATATATATATATATATATATATATATATATATATATATATATAATTCTCTCATTTAATATAATGTCAAACATTCAGGTTACTTGATTGTTCGGCATAAAAAGACTTTACTAAACCTAACCAACACTTCATGTATAAAAGAAATAAAAGAAAGGAAAGTTGATAAAAGAAATAAAAGAAATGAAAGTTGAGAATGATGGCAACCAACAATAGTTGAAACCGTAGTTTGTGCCTCATGCCCAAGCATAAAATCGGCACCACACCCCTTGCCTTTCCTCTTAGGTTATGTTTGGCGGACTAGCTGAAAAGCTAACTGTTTGTTGAAAAAACTAGCTGTTAAATAAAAAACTAGCTGATAAAAATTAACGTTTGGTAAAACTAGCTGAAATATATAAAATTACATAAAAGGATATGTAACTATATATATATATATATATATATATATATATATATATATATATATATATATATATATATATATATTTCTATAATTAATTAAGGGGTGTATTTAGAAAATTTTAAAAAAACTTCTAAAAAGCTAGTCTAAATAGTTTTTCAAAAAGCTAACGTATAAGCTACTTTTTGGCTTACCGAACACGACAATATAAAAAAACTCGAAAAATAAGCTAACTTATCAGCTAGCTGTAGCGTGCCAAACACAATCTTAATCGACGATCAAGTAAGAAAGAATAAGGTAAAAGTTTATTTATTGTTTGGTATTAAGAGAAATTTCATAACACTCACATGGATATTGATAGTCATATATAGTATAGCCTTAACGATTTTCCAATTTTTATTTGCATAAAGCGACAATCAATAGTTTATCTATTATTTATGTTGACATCATTATCATCCTGGCTATGTACTCCCAAGCTCTTCTTTAGCATATTATTTCATGGCTTAGCCCTGAGGTCTCTATATTTGATTGTAGAAAGCTTAGTTATTTCCTTGGGATATTTTCCATACAACCATACAAACTATTTTTGAGCCAATATAACATGCCATGGAGATCCATAAGCGTATGGTTAGGATCAACTACTAATCTTGTTTCAATCCAAATTAAACACCCTTGAGGCACGTATTCTCGATCCCACTCTTTATAAGAGTTTAACTTGTGCTCTTCTGTACATCACCATAAAATGCTTAAATCTGATCTATGTAGTTTTATTTATTTTCGTGATCCACATAAGGTTTACCTTGTCGCTTTTAAATGCATTATGTTATATGTTCAACTCACCATTGATCGTAGATTACAACATCATGTCTCATCTACTACATGTTTGATATATGTTATGATGTTAACTAAGGGGTGTCTGTCTGCCCGATGTTCAACATATTGTTGCTATGTGTTTTTGGAAAGTAGCATTTTATCTTAGTTGTTAGTCCTCTCAAAACCATAATAGTATCTCTAATTTGAGTATAGAGGTCAAGCATAAAGGGGTTGACAATGCGGTTGTGAAAACTTATATCTTTCGTATTCTTCTTTTTGAGTTATATTCATCATCCTTATAACATCAATCATGTATTATGACAAGATCATTGTCGTATACATGTCTACGAACATGTTTAACATTAGTGAATTAAAAATATAGAGATAGACATTTGTTTTTTTACGTAACTAGGTTGCTTGGGAGAGCATCGATATTTTTCAGGCTCCCTTTAACTATCATAGTGTTGTTATCCCATTAAAGGACTACCTATATTTTAAGAGTATAGATCTATTTTAACCATTCAGGCCATTCATCCTAATATAATTATGGGGAGATATTGGTGTGTGTGTGTATATATATATATATATATATATATATATATATATATATATATATATATATATCATACATACTTATAAAGCTCGTATTTTTTCTTGAATCTCATGCATTTGAAACCCCCATTCTTTTTTCCTTTCATCACATTCATTTGAAACTCCCATGACTTTTCAATTTCTTTATAATAATAATTATAATTTGGTAATTTGGTTAAATAAATATCAAATCTAAAGTGTATTCATATATAAACTAAATTTTAATACTAAAATAATATCTTTAATTCTACTTATAAAATTATGTTTTTTTAACTTTTAACATATTATACTTAATTTATTTGTTTTAATATATTGTTGGATGTAAACATTATCATTTTAAAGGTATAATTTTTAAACAATTTGTATAAAATACTTAAATTATTAATTAAAATATAACATTATAGGCTCAACTTAAATATAAATTTTATATAACTTAAACAACCCAAAGATTATTTTATAAATAGTTAAAAGTGATAAATTGTAGTGTCTTTCAAATAATGATTGTAAGTTGGTTAATAAAGTTAAATAAATATTAAACCTAAAGTGTAATAATAAATAGACTAAATTTCAATTTTAAAATAATATCTTTACTTCTATTTATAAAGTTATGTCTTTAAATTTGAACATATTATACTTAATTTATTAGATTTAAAATGTTGTTGCATGTAAACCATTATGAGTTTAAAGCTACAATTTTTGAACAGTTTGGACAAAATACTTAAATTGTTAATTTAAATACAACATTACAGTGTCAACTTAAATATAAAGTTCAGTTCCACTAAATAAAGCAAATAATATTTTGTAGATAGTTAAAAGTGTTAATTATAGTGATAAATGCAAAAACTAAATTGTAATATGAGCTTAACTAAAATATTTCCTAAATATATTTATATAATCGTTAAAAATTTTCAAATAAGTAGCTTAAAATAACTTATAATAACAATAGTTAAAAATAACTCTATATAATGATTATATTGTTACCTTTAAAATCAAAAAATAATGTTTGATGTTTTAAATAATTATAATCATAGAAATTAAAACATTAAGCAAATAAATTTTAAAAAATTAGTTAAAAATAACAACTATAAATAATATTAAACTATATATAATATTTAATTTTATTGATGTGTAACTCGCGTGTATAAGTCATTCAAAAGATTGAGATTATGACATTATAATAGATTTATATATTATCATATAATTCAAAATAATCAACATATTATATCAAATTAATATACGAATTATTATATCAAATTTAAAAACAACGTTAGTGTTATTTTAAAAAAATGTATGTTTGTAAAGACTTCAACTATATAAGTATTTCTGTGCATTACAATGTCAACTTAAATATAAATTTCAGTTCCATTTAAAAAACTAAAGAATATTTTATAAATAGTTAAAAGTGATAAATTGTAGTGATAAAAGCAAAAGCTAAATAGTAATGTCAATTAAGTAAAACATTTCTAAAATATATTTTTATAATTGTTAAAAGTTTCCAAATAAGTAGCTTAAAATAACTTACAATAACAATAATTAAAAACAACTTTATATAAATGATTATATTGTTAGTTTTAAAATAAAAAAACAATGTTTGATGTCTTAAATAATTATAATAATAGAAATTAAAACATTAAGCAAATAAATTTAAAAAATTAATTAACAATAAAAACAACTATAAATAACATCAAATCATATATTATATTTAATTTTATTCATGTGTAACTCGCGGGTAGAAGTCATTTAAACGATTGAGATTATGAAGTTATAATAAATGTATATATTATCATATAATTCAAAAATAATCAATATATTATATCAATTTAGTATATAAAAATTATTATATCAAATTTAACAACAACGTTATTGTTATATTTAAAAAATTATATATTTGTAAAGATTTCAATTATATAGGTGTTTCTGCGCAACGCGCAGGCATTCGCCTAGTATATATATATATATATATATATATATATATATATATATATATATATATATATATATATATATATATATAGTTAGTTAGTTAGTTAGTCGTATATTAAGCTTTCACCTATAGCCCATTAGTTTCATTTGTAATCTACTTTTTATGTCTCATTTACTGTGAAATGTCTGTTCATAAAGAAATAATAGTTTGTAGTCTATTATTTATATCACATTATTGTGAGAAGTTTGTTCAAGAAGAAATAATCATCTACATCACTATATTTAAACTTATACAAGTCCTATTAACCTAAACTTATTCATAAAACTAACCGTAAGGGTTTACATTATAAAGTAAATTGTTTTAAATAAGTATAATTTCGTATAAACAGAATAACCATCTAGTTTTATTATATAAATGGCTCTTATAAATAATGATTAAAATCTTATCGAAATAGGTGGGTTGAGTATTTGTAACCAATTCAATAAACTTTTGTTGTAAAACTACATGGAACAAACTGATTTTATCCAATCCAGCTGCATATTATACCATGATTCATCTAATATCCACATTACACATGTATAATAGCTATGGGATTTGTGATTACACATGTGCAACATGCTAGATGTAGGGATAGGATAATGGTAATAAAGTTAATATAGTATATGAGTTTATGAATGTCATACATTCATACACACCAGTGCACCACATGTTGGGTTAGAGGAGTGAGAAAAACATAGTTTTTTGTGTGTATAGGTTTGCCAATTAAAAATGAACATGAGAGGAAGATAGATGCCATAGAAATGTGAATGCTACGATGGACATGTGACATTATGTTGTTGTATATTGTATAGGATACCAAATATGAAAATTAGAAATGAGTTTGGAGTGGTGTTGATCACTAAGAAATTAAGAGAAGGAATATTGAGTTGGTTTAAACATGTACATGAAATACAACCATCTGTTGCTATTAAAATAGTTGACACAATCAAAATTGAGGGTGTGCGGAGGAGAGGGCGTACCATAAGGAAGTGGGAACTGGGAACACACAGTAAGGGTAGACTTGAAGGAGTTCGCTCGTATTAAGGATGTGACCTCCGACATGAGAGAGTAGAGACAAAGACTTAGGGCACCTAAGCAGTTTTGGCATAGTCTAGGGTCTACCATCATTTTTTTTATATTTTATATATTTATTATATTTCTTTGGACCTACTTACCCAAGTTTCCTATACTTCTAGCATGTATGGTGAGTATATGCTTTCGACTTACTTATTATATATAATATTACTTCTTGTGTATATATTCATGTTTTACTTACCTTCTCTACTTCTATATATATATATATATATATATATATATATATATATATATATATATATATATATATATATATATATATATATATATATATATATATATGATTGGGCCTTTTTTAGAGGCACACCAATGTTTTCTTTATCGCTAGGTCATGTTTTATGCATGGATTTTATTTGCAGGCGCTTCACGTAGAGATTATCGCTAATTAAATTTTTTTATACAATGTTAATATACAGAGAAACATTATTATTATTATTATTATTATTATTATTATTATTATTAATTACTTATCTCTTTTCTTTTGTCGAATGTCATCTATGGAAATAGTCATCCTACCCTAATTAGAATCGTAAATGAACCGAACGTTCAGCGAATCGTTTGTGAACCATTCGATGAGAGGTTTGTTTATGTTTTTTATATTCCATCCATCCCAAAATTATTATTTACAGACAAAAAACACACACATTACGGAAATAATATTTTCCACTAACTTTATTAAATGAAATGACAATTGTACCATTTTGTTGTTGGATTAGGTGTTTAAGCTCATAACTATAATTAATATAAATTTAAATTAATGGTAGCACACTCCTTTTGGGTTGCTTTCAAACTTGACAATTGAATATGATAACTTTTATATATATATATATATATATATAGAGAGAGAGAGAGAGAGAGAGAAGAAGAAGAAGAAGAATGATTTATTAATTTATTGCTTGGTTAATAAATTAATTAGAAATCAAAATAAATGATTTATTAATGTATTATGAAAATAATAATTAGAAATCATATTGTTTAATTAATATTTAATTAGAAATTAATTTAGAATTAGTGTTAGGATTAAATGAATTAATTGAAAGTGTGGGGACTAAAGGTAACAATGTTCAATAGTTGAGCATTGGGCAATTCTAGAACATCCCTAAAGAGGGGGGAACGAAATCTATAATGTCTCTAGGGTTTCTTTGGACTCTAAGGGTGCCTTGGATGTCTTAGGGAGGAAGTTAAGAGATTAGGGTTATCTTGGAGATATTTTCCTTATCCAAGACCTTCCCATCACCTATATAAACCCTCCTTAGGGTTGAATTTCGGCCAAGCCTTCCTTCTAAGAGCCTTGGATGAAATTTTGGCTCCTTTCTCTCTTTCTCTCTCTCTCTCTCTCTCTCTCTTTATATATATATATATATATATATATATATATATATATATATATTCCTTGGTTTTTCATATTGTATGTTCAATTAGAGAGAACACAGATCTTAATTAGGGTTGCATGCACACATAGGATTGTATGATATGCTCAAACCCCATCAGTGGTATCAGAGCCTAGATTTAGTTTTCTATTGAATTGATACTGATATGAACTTAAACAAGGAGGAGAAAAGAGAATGGTCATTCTGTTCTTCGACCACGTCATGGTGTTATTCGAATACGACATGTTGGTAATATTAGATAATTAAATAAGACATAGATGTTATGAGATAATTATGAATTGGATAATGTTGACTTTATTCGATTAAAATTATCCTTGCGGATATGATTAATAATTTAATTAATTGTTTAATTTAAGGATAATTAATATATCCATAATTGGTTACTAAATAATTAATTTGATTATTAATCAGACTTAATAATTAATGTTAATTTCTGGGTTGTTTGAGATTTAAATTAAAAGGCTTAATCTTTAAAATTTAAAATGTAAACCCTAAATTACATTCTTATAGATTTTGTTGATAATTTAATTGAATGATTAATTAAAGGATAATAAATCCATATATGATTTAAATTTAATTAAAATAAAAGTTTAATTTATTAAAGGATTAAACCCTTGGAATTTTGAAATGTTTAAAATTCACCTTATATTTTATATATAATTAAGAGTTTAATATATATTATATGTATAAGAAAAGTCATTCGAACTATTAGTACACCACATTCACAAAGCCATACTATAAGAGGGGTTTAAGGAAGTGGCATGTAAAATGAACGACATTGGGTATCCATTCTTACCCACCACTCTCTTATATGGTGGTGGGTCATTAGCCGAACAGGTTCGATAGGACAATTAATCATCATTAAAAGTATAATGATACAGTAACTAAACAATTTTCTAAAATCTCATTCTTAGTTACTTTAGGAAAAATGTGAATTTGATGCTAACCCATGAAATTGCACATTGCACCTTATTGGTCGTTAGTGGAACATGTGTGGTTAACCGGCACACTAATATGAGACTAATATTGTTGGCAATTGGTGTCTCTTAAATTATCATTGATTGATTGAGCGGGTGTGGCTAACCGACATATTAATTAGATGATAAATGACATCAAGAGTACCAAGATAATTTGCATGGTTGTTCTCATCTCGTTTGTGATCCTCGGCATCCCAATCACAAAGTGAGAGCATAATCGAGATTAAACATATCATTGAATAGTTCAATGAATCTCAAAAGATCTAGGAGTTTCATAAGATTGAAATTGGTAAATGTTTTACTTACCTAAGATACATTCAAATTTGATTACAACATCACCTCTTCAAAGTTCGAATCGAAAATATGGATCCTAGTCTTAATTTAAATTTATGGGTTAATAATTAAGCACTAAAATCAACTATCTTGAATTTTATTTGTTCTTATTATAGATGTCAAGTTTAGACAACAATGGTCTTCCTCGTCCTTCTAAGAATAGTTTTCCTTCCTTATCTGAAGATGATCTTCCATATGATTAAGGTGAAAGAATGTTCCCTTCTTCAAGCAATGGTGGAACTCAAAATCATGTTTCTCCAACTCTTCTTCCTCCTCCTTCTCTAGTTCTCCCCATGTCACAAGTTGAAAGATACGAAACTATTCAAGCGTTATTGGTAAGTAGACATAAAGATGGAAAGTTTGTGTGTGCACATGTTCTGAAAATGAAATTGTACAATGAAAGATCAGGGATGTTGGGTGTCATTTTTTCAAGGGAGCAAGCCATTGATATGGTTCTACTTTCACTTCCTGAATCATATAGTCAATTCTTTGAGGAATTTTAAATGAAGGACCACGACGTGACCCTAATTGACCTAACACATATGTTGATTGTTGCTGAAGCATAAATGCTTAAGATCATAAGTAAAGCAAAAGTTTCTGAAGGATCTATCTCCAAAGTTTCCATGGACATTGACAATGGTGGTGCATAAAAGATTTCTCTTCCCAATGGAAAAGTATCAGCCGAGGTCAAACCATTTGATCGTATGGTAAATAGAAAGGCTATTTTTGAGATAGTTCCATGTGCTAATCCTAAAAATTCCATATGTTTCTATTGCCACCTAAAGAGAGATTGGTTGCGAAGCTATCCAGACTACCTAAAAGATCTTAGAGATAGTAAAGTCAAGTCGTGTGACTCTACTTCAGGACATCCACTATCTAACTCTATTATTAAGTTCTTATTCATAGATTATTAATACATGATGTGATAGTCACATTTTGATGTTTTGTAGGATCTAAGAGAAAGAAGGAAGGTTGAGAAGAGTGAGCTGAATCTGATCGTGAGATATGGATTTCGGTCGCATGGTTTGATGATCAGATTTTGGAAGTTACTGTTTGGGAGTTATGATAGATTAATAGATTGCTTAGGAGATATCTAGAAACATATTTTTCATATATTTGCATTATAAGGACAAAATTTTCCGCTTATTATCAATAAAAGTGAAATTTTGATTTATTTACTTTACATTTCCTTGCAATGACATTTATGAAAAATTGGTGGTTATATTTCTATTATTAGCAATGTTAAAAGTGGATTTAATTCTTAATTATGTCGTTTGTGGAAATTTCATAATCAACCAAGTGAAAAGGAATTCTCATCATCCAAGTTTCAATTGGATAGAAACTTGGAGTCATCCAATTTGAATAGTGTGATCATTGAAAGATTATGACTAATTCGCTGATCACATATTTACATGAGTCAAAGTGGAGAACTATTGATCTAGTACATATTGATATGGACTCTTGGGATCCACGACAAAGGAACGATAATTCTATTCGTCATGGTTTACTGATGTTTCAGTAAACATGGTTGTGTTTATAAGATTAAGCATAATTCTAACACCTTTGAAAAGTTTCAAAGAGTAGCAGAACAAATAAGAAGAATCCATTAGGCAGAAAGATAAATGTTTCTCCAATCTGAAAGGAAAGGAGAATACTTTAGTATCGTGTTTTTTGATCATCTTAATGGTGATGGAACTATATCACAATTGATCCTCAAAGAACATCTTAGTGAAATTGTTTGACTAAGAATAGGAATCAGATATTTTTGAAATTGTTCAATCAAGAGATGAGTCATACTTCGTTTTCCAATCAAGTTTTAGAGTCATACTCTAGTATCTAAAAATTGTATTTTGAAGCTTATTTCATACTAAGTGGGTTTTTAACACTTCATGAAATGTGGAGTAATAATGATTTTTTTTACTCTGGCACATTTAAAATTGGTAGTTGTAATGTTTTGGTTAAAATAAAGGATAAAATAAGACCAATTATATGAAGTGTTTTCTTGTCAAGAATCTATACTAACTTTTATTCCTTAAAAGAAAAACTTATATGTCAAGAAGTCGGTGGATGTCTTAATGATCTTGAGTGTTTCAAGGATCAATCAAGAATAAACCTTTTAGTTATCACTAGTACACGACTTAAGGTTGATAACCTATCGTGTTAAGTTGGCACATTCTTGTTTTTGTATATATTCCAATTAAGTTGGAAATGCTTATGAGTTTTATGGTTCTCATTTGAATTCAAAAGTCAGAGCATGTTGGTTAATGATAGTACATTGGTCAATGGAAGCGAGCTGCTTAAACAACATGGAAGTACTGGTAGACCCCTTGTGCTACCAGAAGGCAAGAAATAAAGAATAAGCAAAGTTCAGTCCATGAAAGGAAAATTAAATTTTATTTTGGTTTTATCTTTAACGTTGTCTTATGATTGTAGGTTGGAATTGATAAATTCACATGGATAGGAATGCATACACCATAAAATCTAGGTGGCAAAAGATTTCGCTCTAATTCATGAAAAAATATTATAAGGAAACACTTTCGCTAGTAGATTTTAAATCTGATTAATATCGTTATGGTTAGCATTTGTGATAATTGTGTTCTTAAATTCACACATGATTACGACATCCCTTTTCATAGTTCGAATTGTGATAAATGACAATAAATAGTTTGAACGTTCAAGACTTATAGTTATAAGTTCTGAAAGAGTTTAAACACACATATATGATATCTACTGAAGGGTGTATAAGCTTGAGAATTCTAGATGGAGGCTTATCGAAGCATCACATACCAGAAATCTCAACTTTAGAAATTCAATAGTGTTGAGTTATGGAAGTCCACCTGATTTCTAGGTACATGTCGAAGCTAGTGGGAGCATAATCGTTATGCATGTGAAAGCATAAGTGTTATGCTAGTGGAAACATAATTTTTATGCTTAGTGTTGCAAGTTGGCAATACTAATTGTACGGAACAAAGTTTTCAAGTTGCAAGTTGCAAAGTCGGAAAATTGTTTCGCTATAAAAGGATTTAAGGGAAAGGACAGTCATACTTCGTTTCAGATCTAAAGGTTTAGATTGAAGGGTTTAATGGAACTTAGTCTTGGACCTATATGAATATCATGTTGAAATGATTCAACATAGGAAATTCGATATATGGAAAATATTATAGCTAGAGACTGATCAAATATCATGTCTTTATGAACGACATTATGTATCGAATCCCATATGTTTTGGATATAGGATTGATTACATATGCTATAATATTCACTTGTTCTGCTTTTTCCAAATGCCTAAGGCATTGAGAGGGAAAAGGGACTAGAACTTTGTGTGACTAAAGTTGAAAAACTATCAAGAGCATTCTGAGGGTATACCAAAACATTGGTTGATTGTGGACAGTTGGAAGTATAGCATTAGACGGGCCATATTGACATAATTTGAGTGGAGGTGACTCTTGTTCAGAATTGATAGTCATATGGGAATATGGAAACGTTTCCATATGGGAGTTGATGATTAGAATCTACATGTGAGTTAGGAACCTTAAAGCAAAAATAAAAAGTGATCAAGAACTGTATTTTAAATTTGAGACTTCGTTACCATGAAATTGTTTTAAGTAACAAAGTTTCAATGGAACATTTTGTAAGATAGTTGTCAAAGTCTCAGTAACTTTGAAGCCTCGATATCACAAAAGGATATTGAATGTAAGGTTGAACACTAAAACATTTAGTAGTAGCAAGAATATGAAGTTGTGAAATGTGCATCATTTGAATAGTGTCCAATCGATCTGTTCACAAAGAAAGGACCATAGAGAGACATAGTATGCATGTTTATAACATGGCATGACTAATGTTTAATTTAAGTGTTTAGTTGATTACTCGAAAAATTATACAATGAATAAAGTTTAATTAATATGGTGATTAAATAATAAGGGTTTTATTTATATTCAATAGTTTTGAGACCATAGTTAATTAGGTTATTATTCTATTTCACTTTGCATGTTTTACTTCCCGAATAATTGGATTATTCAAACATCCACAGTCACTCGTACTTTTGGAAGTAAGTAGCGAATTAAGGTTGTCATGAATTGAATTGTAGATTGTCTATAGGAATTAGACATAGCAATGGTTTTGCTGGAATGTTCATAAGTACTTGAAAATGGGGATTTTATGTATTGGATAAACCCATGCTCAGATAATTACTTCATGGATTTTATCACAAGTAATTTTGAGACGATAATATCTTATATTCTTGAAACTGAGATATATGAGTTGTTGTCTACAGGTCAGTTGTGCATTGTTAATACGTAAGCACGTCAGTAACTTGATGTTTTAAAATGTATTGTTGAGTGTGATTTGATGAGTAAATAGTACACGTATATGAGTCGAAGTTTATCCGTTCTTTTTTCGATAAAGGGAAAAGCGATATTTGTGGACCCCTCAATGATTTGATGATGACTAAAGTGTTTGGTCAAACTTGGAATGAATTGATGTGTTCAACTAGTAGTCTGATATTAGTCATCATAAATCAAAAATCGGGAAACAAATATTGGACAGAGAGATTGATTATAACCCATATCTCATGTCGATACGATATCTTGTAGAATGATGGAATATTTGATCACTTATCTTAGGACACGTCACTTACTAGGTTAGAGTTCAACAACAGTTTTTGGTAGCTGCAGTTTGCTAGTCAATTCAGTAGTTATACTCGCAGTTATAGTTATTAGACTTATCCAATTGGAAGACTGTCAGATTTGTTGTCTAAGCCCATAACTATAATTGATATAAGCTTGAATTTATGGTAGCACAGTCCTTTTAGGTTTGCCTTCAAACCTGACAATTAAATAGGATAACTTTTAGAGAGAGAAGAATGGTTTATTAATTTATTGTTTGGTTAATAAATTAATTAGAAATCAAAATCAATGATTTATTAATGTATTATGAAAATAATATATTAATTATAAATCATATTGTTTAATTAATATATAATCAAAAATTAATTTGGAATTAATTTTGGGATTAAATGAATTAATGTAAAGTGCAGGGACTAAAGGTGACAATGTTCAATAGTTGAGCATTGGGCAATTTTTAGAGCCTCCCTTAAGAAGGGGGGGGGGGGGGTTGCGGAGGGGGGAGGAACGAAATCTACAGTGCCTCTAGGGTTTCCTTGGGCTCTAAGGGTGCCTAGGATGCTTTAGGGAGGAAGTTAATGGATTAGGGTTATCTTGGAGATACCTGAATTACCCAACACCTTCCCCTCACCTACATAAACCCTCCTTAGGGTTGCATTATCCAACACCTCCCCTCTCTCTATATTTTCCTTGGTTGTTCATATTGTATGTTCAATTAGATAAAACATAGATCTTAATTAGGGTTGTATGAACACAAAGGATTGTATGCTATGCTCAAAACCCATCATTTGTTGCATTTAATTTCATGGTAGTTTAACTAATAATGAGAGGTATTTTGGTAAAACTGATATTTATTTTTAGAAGTTGAGTATTATTTTGGGACAAATCAAAAAGGCAATATGGACTATTAATATGGGACGGATAGAGTATAATAAATGAACGAACATAAACACAAATTCTCATTCATTTGGTTACACAACGAACATGAATAATGGTATCGTTCATTCATTTATGTTCGTGAACTTTTGTTTATGTTGTTCATTTATGTTTTTCGTTTAAGTTTATTTATATTCATATAAGTTCAGTTGTTGTTTATTACGTTATATATTATAGGTTCGTTTATGTTCATATATGTTCAATTGTATTTCTTTATCTTTGTTCATTTATTTTTGTTCATTTAGCATGTTCACGAACATGAACAAGGTAATTTGTTAAAAGAATAAAAATCAACCAGAAAACTTGTTTGTTTATCTGTTCGTGTTCATTCATTTATTCAGTTAGCTTAAGCGAACGAACATGAACAGTCCCTTATTCGTGTTCGTTTGGTTCGTATACAGACCTAACCCCAATGGTAAGAGTTGCCAACCATCGTGCCCCGCCGTAACACTAATGTGATATTTGTTTTTTGTTTGTAAATCTTTTTGGATTATTTTGTCTATGCCCGTGCAGATCACACGCAAACGTTAGTATTCACATATTGTTTATTTTTTAGAAAATCGCATACCTAAAAAGATTCTCACATCCTCTTCCTAGCACATATATGGACTAGATCTTCTAACATTTTCAAACATCTTTTAACCTAATCAAATACTTTTTTCGAATGCCTCTTTATTTTACTTCTTCAAATGCCTCTTTTTTGTAACCTCTTTAAAAGTTAATATTTCTCGTTTGAATGTCTTTTTTTGTTTGGTAATATTTCCTCATTTTAATTATAATGAAATACAATAGATATTAAACCTATTTGTTATTTCATATAATTTAATTTTTTTATTTTCTTATATTATACCACACTATTTAAAAGTGATATAATTATCTTATTGTCATTAAAATACAAAATACTTTAGAGAGACATACTAACCATAATATAATATCACATGGGAAAAAAAGCTAGTTATGAAAAATGAATTTGTTATACAATAATACAAAAAGTTAGATACATATTTTTTGTAATAAAAATGATTTTTTTATAAAAATATTGACCAACAACAAAAGGTTTGCATGGTCCAAATATTGAATTTTTTAATAAATTGAAATTGAAAGAAATTTGAATTTGATGTAACATTTGAATGTTATAAAATTAAAACTATTTAAATTTCAATATTGAAAAACTTTTTTAAGTTTAAACCCACTTTATTTAAATTTTAGTTTGTTTTAGCAGTCGGCTGAATTTAAAAAAAAAACAACAATCTTTTTCTTACACACTATAGACGTTTGGTCCACATCCTCCACTACAAATGTCTGCAGATGTGATCCGATGATTACAAACATTTTGTCTTACAAAAACGAACACCTAAGAACTCTACTTAAAGTGAGATTTTTTTTTTCTATGCAAAATTAAAAAGTAAAAACCAAAAAAAACCTTTAAACTTCATCTAAGAGAAGCGTTAGAAAAAAAAAATTAACAGTATATATATATATATATATATATATATATATATATATATATATATATATATATATATATATATATATATATATATATATATATATATATATATATATATATATATATATATATAAACTTTTATTTTTGATCTTTTTTGAATGAATACCTTATTTACACATTCGATTACATATTTGTGCATAGATACGACTATTAAAAAAATATATATAATTTTAGAATTTTTTTTGTTAATCTTGTATACTTAATATATAAAAAAAATTGGAGGGTTTTTTTTATTTTTTTATTATTATTTTTTATTTTTTATTTTTTGAGAGAGATGCCCTTTGTATATTTAATAATTATAAAATATTTTTAAAAAAAATAAAAAAATATATAATAAATTTATAATAGTTTTTTCAATTTTCTAAGGAACCAAAAACATAAGAAAACTAGTTGAAAAAGACAATCAAAACCAAAAAAATCATGTTTAGACTAAATCTCGAAAAAAAATATATACAAGGGATCATTTTGTAGTTTTGTCTTTATTTTATTTTATACTAGTTCTCCTAATAATATATTATATATAAATAAATAAGCAATGTATCCGATTTTATTATTATTTTTGGTTATTCATATGTAAATAATTAGAATACACAACATGATACATGTTCGTTAGTAATAGATGAATGCGTAAGTGAATAAATAATGTGAATGATGAATATTAATTATTTTCGTAAATTATTCACTTTTTAATTACTCAATATCATATATTATGTACATTAGTCATTAATATGTATATAACTCATAAAATATATAAAATGTGTTATTCATATGTGAGTAACTAGAGATTGCAATAAATATTCTTGGTTTAGTCAAATGTGAATAATACTTATGACAGAAATCTGATGTAAAATAAAATAAAAATCTTATAATATATAATTACTATATATTAGTAACATCTCTATATAGAAAATATAAAATATAACTTCTAGTATATTCAATTTTTTTGTATGAAAAATATAACAAGCAAAAAATAAGACGAAATTTTAGCATATATGTATTGAGAGTGTCTTGTATATACCTTTGGAATCATTATAAGTTGCAGGGAAAGAAGTTCTTCCTGCAAAATAAATAAAAACAAATGCAAGGTAAACTTCAGTATCTTACACCCATTGGCAACATGATGTTTTCCATATAATAAAAAGCGTGATTATAGATTTTCGGTTTTCCTACAAAACAGATCAAAAACACTTACATCTTACATACATACATATACATAGATACAAAGATATATCAACGCAAAAATACATGTGTCGCTTAGTAATACCTTTGGAATAATGAGTTTCTGGTGGGAAAGTTCTTCCTGCAAAAGAAATGAGTACAATGGCAAAGAAAACAGCCAACAGAAAAATGGAGCCATAAGACTTCATTGTACTACACCCCGCTTGAAATTTTCACTAATGTTTGATTTATATAGAAAAATGTCTACTATCCTAATTATACGCGTTAAATGGAAGTTTTAGAGACCAATTATAACCACATAAAAGGGTTGGAATAAGAAATTTTTTTATTTTGTTTCATGACTGATTTGGAATTATATTTCTCTTGGTTTTATTTTTTATTATTAATTTTTATTTCTATTTTCAAATCAAATATATATTTTCAAATTAAGTTTTTTTAAAAAAAATAATAAATAAAACTTAGCCCCCACCTAACCCTAAAATCGATTCATCATCTTTCTGTCTAAAGAAACAACCATCACTGTCACCGTTACCGGCACCACTAACACCATACTCAACTACCACCACCACCACTTCCACCCGTCTCTCAAAGGACCAACTACTACCGCCACCTCCACTTCCACCAACACCTTAAAACCTAGTTTTCGGTCAAAAGACCAACCGCCACCTTCACCTCATATATGAGTGTTCAAAAACCATTTTTATGCTAGTCATCTTAGCTTATATTCCATTTGATAAAACATTAGCCGTAAATATGGCTCTTCCAAGTGTGACAAGACTAAGCCTGTTAGCCAAAACCTCTAGTTGTCATCTCTGGAAAATGTTACTATGTTACTTTCCAAGTGATAAAATCATAATCACTATGCTGAGGTCCGAATTTGATGGTGTTTGAATATGATTTCCTCTTATTTTCTTTCGATAATGTTTTTATCTTATGTCCAAATCGTGAATTTTCTTTAGATTTCATCATATGTTCTTGTTTTTAGTGTTTATATGTGGATATTTTAGTATATTTGTGCATGATTTCATAAGAACTCCCTTTGGATGCATGTTTGATCTGGTTTTTTATGTTTCAAACTTATTTTGCTTCACTAATATATATATATATATATATATATATATATATATATATATATATATATATATATATATATATATATATATATATATATATATATGTATGTGTGTGTGTGTGAGAGAGAGAATTCTCTTTGGGTGTATGGTTGATCTGATTTTTTATGTTTGAAAGTTATTTTGCCTGACTAATATATGGTATGAAAATTTGAATATAAATCATATGTTAGTTAGTATATGTTTCACATATTTATCAAATGTTTACAATCCAAGTGGTTTTAAAAAGAACAAAAATTGTCGGATGATCAAAATGTTAAATATATAAATATTAAAAAAGTATATAACAATCATATAGTTTTAAAATCTTCTTATTTTTTTACTACATACTTTATTAAAATGACCTTAATACCAAATATTAACCAAAAGGCATTTGACCTAGCGGTAATGAGTGATCCTCTCAAGTGAAAGGTCATGAGTTCAATTTCTTAGGAGACAAATGTGGTATTTAAAAGTAGTTTTAGATAGTTTGTCGTTCAAAAAAAAATATTAAGTATGCTTAAATAACAAAATTAGAGTAGACTTAGTAAAAACTAGAATTAAATAACAATTAATATAACAATTAAAAAAGCTTCGGAATTGTTTTGTGTTTATATATATATATATATATATATATATATATATATATATATATATATATATATATATATATATATATATATATATATATATATATATATATATAGCACTTCAATAAAATTAAGTCAAAACAAAAAAATAATAATCATTGTGATATGCATTTATTCTGAAGCTTTATGTAAACCATGATTTTTTAGATTGATGGACCTTTTAACCATGTTTGTATATGGAAAAAGCCTCTCCCTAAATTGAAAAGGCTATAATACCCTTGGTGGGATGTCAAGTCCACCAAGCAAATTACACCCTTTGAATACTAAATAAACGTAATATAATGGTAAAAATGGGTATCGGTCCTCGGAGAAATGGTTGTATTCAATCACCAATGCAATTCAATAGAACTAATGAAATTAAACTAACTAGCTACAATTAAACTAAAAGGGGTGTGTTTGATTACTTGAAAACTAAAATACTTGAATAACTAAAAACCTTGCAATTAAGCAAGTTAATGAGATGCTCAAAGGTTGGGAATAAATGGTTAACTAAGGCAATTCAACACAATGAACATTTTTGTGTTTATCATTAGGATCTAATACAAAGCTTATCCTTCATCGCAAATTGGTTATAGCAATCTTGAAGCATGATATGCCAAGATTCCTCATCGGTAGTATGGAGGTTGGGGAAGCCCACAACACACCTTATTAATTAAGATCAAGGGTCAATTGAAGCAATTAATCCTAAGAAATCAATTAGTCTTAAGAATGAAGCAATCCCCAATTCCTAGAGGATGTCAAATGCTTACACATCCATAAAGGAGCTATGATTCATAAGCTAGAGATGATTTCTACCATCATAAAGCCTTTGTTCTAGATAAATTCAATGATCCAATGCAAAATCAATGAATCAAATCAACCATTGCTCAATCAAATACTAAGCTCATGATCAAAGCATCAAATAAGCATAAGAATTGTAAACTAGAATCATAAACATGGAATAAATTGATAATCAACATAAATCCTTCAAACTCACAAACATTCATTGGTTTTCAGCCAAAGTCAACCAAATAAAAGTATTAGCCACTCATGCAGGCAATAAAGTAACAAGAACAATAATCTAATTGCATAAAGAAATTACCTAAGATTTGGAAAGATGAAAAGAAATGGTTTCTAACTCCCAAAATCGCCTCTTGTAGGTCTCCAATGGTGGAAAATCGTGAATGAGCCTCTAGATCTGATCCCCTAAGGTTATGGCAAGCCAAATGACCAAAATGCCCAAACTAGGCAGTTACGCGGGTACCCGTGCGACGAAAATTCCACCCGCGCAAATGTTGTTGTAATGCTATTGGTCCTTCATTCCACCACTCCACCCTTCCACTACCAAAGATTCCTTTGGTCCCCCGCCCCCCACCCCCTTGTCCATGTAATTTGAATCCACCAATCATCATTAGCCATCAAATGGATGCTCCAAGCCCAAAATTAGAAATTTATGATCCATCTTCACAAGCCCAAATAATCTAAGCTAATAACTTTTAAAGCCCAATTCTTCTTCTTTGATTTCGCCAAGCCCAATAATTCTTCGGGAGCCCACTAAGTCTGTCTCCAATCAACCCGCAATCGCAACAAGCTCCAAAACCATGCAAAATTCCTCATGCAACATAAAAAGCACCTAGTACAATCCATATTAAAGAAAAATAAATAAAATACAATGCAATAATGATAAAAAGATCTAAAAATCTAAAATAAACTAATATAAATAAGGAAATAAAATAAGCTATCAAATCATCCCAAGCTTAAACCTAACTTGTCCTCAAGTTAGAACAAGACTAAAAATGAGCTCGGGATGAACTATCTAAAAAGGAAAAAGAAAGATACCATAGAACTTGGTCAACATCAGCCAACATGGTCAAAATTAGTCCTTCAATGGACCCTATGCATCTTCAAAATGTTCCCCGCTTTAGAGCCATAAACCACATTCTTAACAACTTGATGGGTGAATAGATCACGGTTGGATGCGGTCACGGTGTGCAAGACAAAGGAAACATAGATGCGCCAAGTGGGGGCACTTTAAGTCACCAAAGTAGACCATAGTGCACGAAGGAAAGGCGCCTCTTCACACACTATGATTCATACATTTGTCAGGCTAAAGTGTATAATACGAAATATGGTTTTTATAGCACGGCCTCCGGGAAAACATCCGATTTCAGAGGCTTCTCCCTTGTACTGTCCTTTATAGTTTACCGTCTCATCGTCGGGGCCTTTTCTCACCAAAAATAAAAAATAAAATAAAATAATAAAAATTCTACTTAATCTAAATCTAAACCAAACAACCTAAATCTTCAATCTTGAACTTCTGTTATTGGGTCTTCAATCACATTTGCTGCTTGACATTCATATATTTTTTTTTTGAAATAAATTTATATCATAACATAAGTCTTGAACTTGGAACCTTGTTCTTCTTTTTGTGTTGCTCTTTTTCTTTAATTTTTTTTCTTCTTTGTTTTTGTTGCTTTTCTTGAATCATCTTTTATATGCTCTTATTGTCTTCACTTTTTCCAATTTTCTTGTTTTTGTGTTTTCTTCTTGTCTTTCTTCCTGCAAGGTCTAAGGAATTTCACCATGTAACATAGGACTCTAATAGTGAAAATTGAGTAATAGATAGAGGCTAACATGAACACCTAATGATCATCGACAATGTACCAAGATCAACTAAAAAGGGTGGGGAATGACTCAAAAATGGGTGTTACCGAAAAGACTTGGTCCCAAAAGGTGTGAATTGGGGGCTCACTTCAAAGTTCATCAAGCACCTCAATGCAAGGTGTGATAAACAAAATCTATCTAGCTATCTACTCTAGACTCCTAAAAAAATAACCTATCTTAAAAAGGTGGTGAGAATCTAACTAAGTAAGGCTCGGATGAGACTCGGGAGTACTAAGGGGTACCCCCCCCCCCCAAAACCAAGATGCGAGTCTTCAATATCTTCAATGTCTTCAAAATACCTTACCGGACTAGTCTTTGCTCGTACACATTGGCATGACCAACCACATCCCTCCGCACCTAGACCCAATCAAGCTACCTGCATCTGACCCCCACACAAGCGGTCTCAAAGTGGTCTGTGAGGCTCAAAACATGTCCCATTCATCAAATACTAGGAATTCCATATCAAGACCCGAGACCAATTTATGATTTAATACTTGTGACTCGATGCTCTGGTACCTGTAGGGATGAGAAGACAAGAGAGAATTAAAATGCATGAACTTACGCTAGAATGCAACTAAAAAGTATGAAAATTGGAAAAGAAAGAAATAAAATATGCAATATTTTTGAAATTTTTATGCAATTTTTTTTATGAATGACCTAAATGACTTACTTTAAATGCAACTATATACAACCTAAATGCAATCAAAAAAATAAAAGATAAAAGAATACCTCACCCCAAGCTTAAAAATTAAGCATTGTCCTCAATGCTTAGGATGAGAGTAAGGAAGGATCATACTAGGATCAAGATGGAGGAGGCCCTCGAGGGGGATAACCGCCCTCAGGATGAAAATGATACCAAAGGTCCTCCATGTAAGTGTTGGTGCGTGCTTGTTGTTCCTCAATGCGGTGGATGGCTGCGGTGTTCCTGTTGCTTTGGAGGCGCAAGGAAGCAAGTTGACTGTAAATATCGAGAGGAAACTTGTGTGCGGGGTTGGGCTCATTGTGTTGCTGGTATGAGTGATAATCATGATGTGGCTGGAAGTGTTCTCCCGAGGGTTGAGAGTGTGACCTGGAGGCTTGACCTGGAAAAGGTGGTGGCAACTGGCGGATCGGGAGATCATAATGGTCTTCAGCCTCGAATGCGCTATCAGCATTATCAGGGTCCACCTGCATGTCATCATCCGCTGTTGCATCATCATCATCTGATAACTCTTGAGGCAAGAACCATGTTTCGGGGTCATTGGTGATGAAGGAGGAGATACTTGGATTGGGCAAGATGTAAACTGGGTCTTTGACATGGTTGAGCCAATAGAAATGTCCAGGAAGAGTAGGATGAGGTAGCAGTAATTCCATCAGGATGAGAGTTATGCAATCGAGAAGGTAGAGAGGTGGATCATCCACTGGTACATATTCAGATTCTGGAAATTGAAGGCCCATACCCAAACCAATGAGGGTAGTGAGGCCTCCAATACAAATGTCACTAGTGGTCTTCGTCCTGATGCTGTCACATTTGTCTAAAAAGAAGGTGGCGAAATCGGATAAAGACCAACGTCGGCTCGACATGCAGTAGAGAAAATACAACTCAACGGTGTTGATTTGTCCCGGCAACGGCGCTATAATAACCTTGGTGGGATGTCAAGTCCACCAAGCAAATTACACCATTTGATTGCTAAATAAACGTAATATAATGGTAAAAATGGGTATCGATCCTCGGAGAAATGGCTGTATTCAATCACCAATGCAATTCAATAGAACTAATGAAATTAAACTAACTAACTACAATTAAACTAAAAGGGGGGTGTTTGATTACTTGTAAACTAAAATACTTGAATAACTAAAAACCTTGCAATTAAGCAAGTTAATGAGATGCTCAAAAGTTGGGAATAATTGGTTAACTAAGGCAATTCAACACAATGAACATTTGTGTGCTTATCATTAGGATCTAATACAAAGCTTATCCTTCATCCCAAATTGGTTATAGCAATCATGAAGCATGATATGCCAAGATTCTTTATAGGTAGTATGGAGGTTGGGGAAGCCCACAACACACCTTCTTAATTAAGATCAATGGTCAATTGAAGCAATTAATCCCAAGAAATCAATTAGCCTTAAGAATGAAGGAATCCCCAATTCCTAGAGGATGTCAAATGCTTACACATCCATAAAGGAGCTATGATTCATAAACTAGAGATGATTTCTACCATCATAAAGCCTTTGTTCTAGATAAATTCAATGATCCAATGCAAAATCAATGAAACAAATCAACCATTGCTCAATCAAACTCTAAGCTCGTGATCAAAGCATCAAATAAGCATAAGAATTGTAAACTAGAATCATAAACATGGAATAATTTGATAATCAACATAGATCCTTCAAAACCCACAAACATTCATTGGTTTTTAGCCAAATTCAACCAAATAAGAGTATTAGCCACTCATGGCAACAAAGTAACAAGAACAAAAATCTAATTGCATAAAGAAACTACCTAAGATTTGGAAAGATGAAACGAAATGGTTTCTAGCTCCCAAAATCGCCTTTTGCAGGTCTCCAATGATGGAAAATCGTGAATGAGCCTCTAGATCTGATCCCCCAAGGTTATGGCAAGCCACATGACCAAAATGCCCAAACTGGGCAGTTGCGCGGGTACCCGCGCGATGAAAATTCCACCCGTGCAAATGTTGCTGTAATGCTATTGGTCCTTCATTCCACAACTCCACCCTTCCACTACCAAAGATTCCTTTGGTCCCCCCCCCCCCCATTGTCCATGTAATTTGAATCCACCAATCATCATTTAGCCACCAAATGGATGCTCCAAGCCCAAAATTAGAAATTTATGATCCATCTTCACAAGCCCAAATAATCCAAGCTAATAACTTTCAAAGCCCAATTCTTCTTCTTTGATTCCGCCAAGCCCAATAATTCCTCGGGACCCACTAAGTCCGTCTCCAATCAATCCGAAACCGCAACAAGCTCCAAAACCCTGCAAAATTCCTCATGCAACATAAAAAGCACCCGGTACGATCCATACTAAAGAAAAATAAATAAAATACAATGCAATAATGATAAAAAGATCTAAAAATATAAAATAAACTAATAAAAATAAGGAAATAAAATAATCTATCAACCCTTCTTTATTTTTTAGTATTTCAAAAATACTAAAATAAATTGTCACACACACACATATACATTGTAGCATAATGCACAGATCTAGACCATCGGATGAAATATAATCAATGGTCATGATATGAGAGTCTATGATAGTAGAATAGGATAACATGTACCATATAATCACACAAATTTCAGAATAAGGGCATTTTAGTCAATTAACCTATATTAAAAAAGGAAATTTTCGGATTTTTAGGGATGATTAATTCCTTTATTTTTTAAAAATCTGAATATTTTAAATTAACTCAAATTTAAAAATCCAATTTTATTCTGTCAGAATGATAGAATGTCAACCATAAACTAGTAAATATATTTTTCGATTTTATTCTGGCAGAATGGCAGAATGTTAACCATAAACTAGTAAATAGATTCTGAAATCATACACAAATCAATTCTTGTACTAATATTATAAAAAATAATTACATTGTATAATTGTGATTCATTGAATAATAACAACATTCTGAAAGAAAAAAAACATCAAAATCTAACAAAAACACTAATCTATTCTGAAAGAATATTATTCTTAAGCAACACTTTATACATTATAGCATAAAACATTCTAGTATAATACACTCTTGTTCTATATGTTTTCTTCCTCCTCCACATCAATGTTAGTCTCTTCAAAACCTAAATTCACAAAGAAAAGATAATCAAGTTTCAAAAATTAAACAATTCAATTCATTCTAATAGAATACAACAATAAATATTCTTACAGAATAAACTATTCTTGCATAATATTCTACTTGGATATTCTACTTAACTTCTAACAGATTATTTCAACATAAGTATATATAACGACCGAATTTTCACGTCCAGAAATCTCGTTTTTAAAACTTTACTTAGATAACACTAATAATTAAAACATTGTTTAATTAAACCATTTCATATCTAAAACCCAAATTTGAAATCCACAACATGTAAACAACCCAAATATCAGAGTATCAATCCCAGAATAAACTCATAACTACGGAAACAAGTGTGTGTGTGTGTGTGTGAAATGTTGCTACCGCACCGGCTCCTTTCCCTTACCTGAAGAGGTACCTGAAACCAAAACTGAAAACCGTAAGCACGAAGCTTAGTGAGTTCCCCCACTGTACCACATACCATATAATCACATAACATACATAAATTGTCAGGCATATCTGGGTGCCCGACCTACCCCTTCGGTCCTCTCGACCAGATGCTGTCTAGCATATCTGGGTGCTGGCCTCCCCTTCGGTCCTCTCGACTGGATACTGCCTAGCATATCTGGGTGCTGGCCTCCCATTCGATCCTCTCGACCGAATACTGCCTAGCATATCTGGGTGTTGGCCTCCCCTTCGGTCCTCTCGACCGGATACTGGGGACTATTTCATCCCCTACTACTACCACATAACACATATATCACATAGTCTATCTAGCATGGCTGGGCATGACCGCCCGTTCGGCCCTATCGACCGGTATTCTGGGGGACTATCTCCCCCTACTGTCACTAACACATAAACATAACACAGGTAGTAGCAACCCTAGATGAATATCACAAAGACAATCATCTAATCATACATATCATACTGGTGGTCCGGCATTGTGGCCTTAGACCGACCGCTACTGGAAGGTAACTCACCTCAAAGTAGCTGCTGAACTGATCGGAAACTGACTGTCTACTGCTGCTGCTGCTCCGGATGTCCTCCGGCTATAAATCCCATAAAACGATCAGACAAACACTGCTAGATGTTCTTAGGGTAAAATGACCCTTTTACCCTCGACCAGGTCGAACTCCAAGTCAAAGACAACTTCCAGTTGACTGGACTCGCCGAGTCCGCGAGCAACTCGTCGAGTCCTTCCCTTTCTAATCCGGTCCCAATCGCCATGTCCCTCTTCCCACTCACTGAGTCACCCTTGACTCACCACTCAGGACTATGGGGCCGACTCGAGTACCGACTAGTCGAGTTTGAAGAACAACTCGGTGAGCTCCAGGCAATCGTCATAGGACTCGCCGAGTTGTTCATCCAACTCGCCGAGTCTAAGACCATCTTCATAGAACTCGCCGAGTTCCACTTTGGGACTCGCCGAGTTCCTCGACCCATTTCCCAAGTAGGCCAGATCTGAGACATGCAATGCTTCAAAACCACAGATCTAAGGTCCTAGAGCATGTTTACCACGTAAAGTTGCAAACTTTACGTGCATGCACGACCCAATGAGCTCAAACATGAAATTCCAAGCTCTTTAAGAGGTCCTACACTCAATAGGGACCTCAATCACCTCAACCACAGAGACTTTATGCTACTAGGATGTCCTAAAGGTCCAAATCCGAAGTCCTTGCAGAACATTAACCATAAACACATAGAGATTTAGGTTCTTAGGGCTTAAAACCTCTTTTTAGGGAAAAGAAAGGGGGTTCAATGAACTAAAGATCAAGGTAGGAACTTTTCTACCTGAATAGAAGCCCTTCACAGAGTATATTCCGGATCTTCTTCCCTTCTTGTACTCTTCACCCTTCTCCTTCTTCTCCCAAGCTCCAAACCACCTTCAAAATGCTAAAAATCACCCACAATGACACAAATGGGGCTAGGGTTTCGTTCTACAGATCTGTGGGAATGCTAGGGGTAGTGGAGGCTGGGTTAGATCATTTAAATAGGGTGCAAACATTCGTGTTAGGGTTTCAGTCCAGACATGGTCTACTCACCGAGTCCCACGACCCTACTCGGCGAGTTGAAGGACTAACTCACCGAGTCCAAGGTCAAAATGCAATACATAAGGAGGGTTAATAATCAAGAATACGTACCAGGAACCAGGTGCTACAAATCTCCCCCACTTATTTTAGACTTCGTCCTCGAAGTCTGCTGCTCGATCCTGAAACAGTTCGGGGGTAATGCTCCATCATTTCTTCCACCGGCTCCCAAGTCCACTTGGACCCCTTTCAGTGCTGCCACTGCACCTTCACTAACTCCACCCTCTTGTTCCTCAGATCCTTTGACTTCCGGTCGATGATTGCGACTGGGCGCTCAATGTAATTCAAGTTGTCATCAACCTGTATATCCTCTAATGGTACCACCACTGAATCATCCACGAGACACTTCCACAACTGGGAGACATGGAAGGTGTTGTGGATCTAGCTGAGCTCGGCTGGCAGATCCAGCCTATATGCCACCTTGCCCACCCGGGCTACAACCCTGAACGGACCAATGAACCTTGGGCCCAACTTGCCCCGCTTCCTGAATCAAATGACGCCTTTCCAAGGCGACACCTTCAGGAGAACCATATCCCCGACCTGGAACTCCAGGTCTGATCGACGCTTGTCGGTGTAACTTGTCTGCCGACTCTGCGCAGTCTGCAGCCTGCTCTGAACCTGCTAAATCCTCTCGATAGTCTTGAGCACCACTTCGGTGCTCCCCATAACTCTCTGAAGAACCTCACCCTAGCATATCGGGGTCCTGCACCTCCGTCTGTACAACATCTCGAATGGAGAGTGGTCGATACTCGCGTGGTAGCTGTTGTTGTACGAGAACTCAGCCAAGGGAAGATAAGTATCCCAGCTACCACTGAAGTCTAGCACGCATGCCCGCAACATATCCTCCAGAGTCCGGATGGTCCGCTCGCTCTGACCATCTGTCTGCGGGTGAAAGGCGGTGCTAAAATGCAAACGAGTACCCAACTCATCATGAAATCTCTTCCAAAACCTGGAAGTAAAACTCACATCCTTGTCCGAGATAACAGATACTGGCACCCCATGTCGCGCCACAATCTCCCTAATATAGATGTCGGCCAATTTCTCGGCCGAAATGCTCTCCTGAATCGGAATAAAATGAGCACTCTTGGTCAATCGATCCACGATGACCCAAATCAAATCTACTCCACGCACTATCCTGGGAAGCTTCGTGATAAAATCCATCGTGATATCTTCCCATTTCCACAACGGGATGTCCAACGGCTGCACCTTTCCATGCGGTCTCTAATGTTCGACCTTGACCTTCCTGTAGGTCAAGCACCGCTCGACGTACCAAGCCACATCCTGCTTCATGCAGGGCCACCAATAATCTAGACGAAGATCCCTATATATCTTCGTCGCCCCTGGATGAATAGAGAATCGGGATTTATGCGCCTCCTCCATCAAGATCTGATGCACGCCTCCGTGATACGTCACCCACACCCTTCGGTGTAGTGTCAATAACCCTCGGCTATCATAATCGAAGGAGGTAACCTGACCCACCACACGCTCGCTCTTCCGATGCTCCTCCTTGATAGCCTCCTGTTGAGCCTCCCGAATCTGCTCCAACAGAGGAATCACTACAGTCATCCTCATGCAAACATCCCTGATCGGCGCCGCCTTACGGCTAAGCGCATTGGCCACCACATTGGCCTTCCCCGGGTGGTAAAGGATCTCACAATCATAATCCTTCACCACGTCCAACCATCGACGCTGCCTCATGTTCATATTCGGCTGGTCCATTAGGTACCTCAAACTATTGTGGTCCGTGTAGATGGTACAACGAATCCTGTAGAGGTAATGCCGCCAAATCTTGAGAGCGAAAACCACCGCCCCCAACTCCAAATCATGCGTCGGATAGTTCGCCTCGTGAGGCTTCAGCTGCCTCGAGGCATAAGCAATGACATGCCCCATCTGCATCAATATTGCGCCCAGGCCTGAGATCGACGCATCACAATATACCACAAAATCCTCTACGTCCTCAGGCAGGGCTAAGATTGGCGCCTCGCACAATCTCTGTCTCAGCATCTCAAACGCAGCCTGCTGTTCGGGTCCCCACCGAAAGACCACGACTTTCTTCGTCAGCCGCGTCAGGGGTACGGCTATCTTGGAGAAATCCTGAATGAATCTCTGATAGTAGCCTGTTAATCCTAGGAAACTCCGAATCTCGGATGGAGACTTAGGTACCTCCCATCTCATCACGGCCTCGACCTTGGTCGGGTCGACTAGAATCCCGTTCTGGTTCACAAGGTGTCCGAGAAATTGCACCTCGTGCAACAAAAAACTCGCACTTGGAGAACTTGGCATACAAGTTCTCCCTCCTCAAGGTCTCCAAAACCTGTCTCAGATGCTCCTCATGCTCCTCCTATGTCTTGGAATAAACCAAGATGTGGTCAATGAAAACTATCACAGACCGATCCAACATCGGTCTGCATACGCGGTTCATGAGGTCCATGAACGCAGCAAGAGCATTGGTGAGCCCAAACGGCATCACCACGAACTCATAATGGCCATAGCGCATCCGAAATGCAGTCTTCTACGCATCCTCCTCTCCAACCCTCATCTGATGATAACCCAAACGCAAATCAATCTTGGAAAACCAAGATGCTCCCTGGAGCTAGTCAAAGAGATCATCAATCCTCGGGAGTGGGTATCGGTTCTTCACCGTTACCTTGTTCAGCTCTCGATAATCTATACACATCCGATGCGACCCATCCTTCTTTTTCACGAATAGAATCGGGGCTCCCTAGGGTGAACTGCTCGGTCGAATGAATCCCTTGTCTAACAGCTCCTGTAGCTACGTAGACAACTCCTGCATCTCAGGAGGAGCCAACCGATACGGAGGTATCCCAGGAAGCTCCAGGAACGAGGTCAATCCTGAACTCCACCTGTCGCTCCGGAGGTATCCCAGGAAGCTCCTCTGGAAAGACATCTGTGAAATCTCGCACGACCGGAACCTCGCTCACCATCACCTTAACCGCCTCCCGGGTATCCATCACATACGCGACATAACCTGCGCATCCCTGCTGAAGGTATCGTCTAGCCCTCGTTGCAGAACAGACTGAGAGTCCACATAGTAGCCTCTCGCCATTAATCACTAACTCTCCCCCACTTGGGGTCCTGACTCGCACTAACTGTTGTGCGCAATCTATCACCGCCCCATTGGGGCTCAACCAATCCATGCCTATAATCACCTTGTTCCCACGCAACAGAATGGGAACCAAGTACACCAGATAACTCACCTCAAATAACCTCAAAACACAATCCTTAAACACTGCTGATGCTCGCACTGATCGATCATCAGCAATCTCTACCTCTAAAGGGCAATCCAACATGCCCGAAGACTCAGTGAACTTCTTGCTAAGTGCAAGGGAAACAAACGATCGGGTAGCACCCGAGTCGAACAACACCTGGACTGGGATACCGTTCACATGGAACGATCCTAACACACACACACACACACACATATATATATATATATATATATATATATATATATATATATATATATATAAACCGAGTACATATCAATATCATAACATCATATAAATAATGAGAAGGAAAAAATCATACCCGTCACCACATCGGGTGCAGCGCGTGCCTCCTCGGCAGTCAGCTGAAATGCCCGGCTCCTCACCACTGGAGCCTCTGCCTTGCCCTGCTGGCCATCCGTGATCCTCAGGGTCGCTGGAGCTGGCACCTTTACCGACGCTGGAACTGTCAACTGGGGGCAATTTTCCTTCTTGTGGCCCCTCTCGTTGCAGTGGAAACACAGCAACTCATACGTCTGAATAACTACTGCCGGAGCAGTGCAATCCCTGCTATAGTGCCCAGACTTGCCGCACTTGTAGCAGCCTGATGATCCCGACCTGCACGCCCCCTCGTGCGTCTTGCCGCATTTCTTGCAGCGGCCCCGTCCCTGTTGGCCTTTTGGCCCCACATCTGATCCCTTGGGCTTCTTCCCCGAAGCCCCTCCTGACTGTCCCTCTTCCGCCTTCCGTTTCCGGATGTGCTCCAAATCTATCTACCTCTCCCTCACCCTGGCAATCATGGAGTCCAAGGTAGGGCAAGCTGAAAAACTAACATGCTCCCGGATATCAGCCCGGAGCATATCATGATAGCATGTCCTACTCATGTCCTCGTCGCCCGCATATTTGGACACCAACAGTGCCCTCTCCCGGAAATTGGCGGTGATCTCCGCTACAGTGTCTGTCGTCTGTCTCATGTCCAAAAACTCCCCTGGCCAGCTGCTGAAGCTCGACATCCGGCGCAAACTCTGCCCTGAATCTGGTCACAAAATCTGACCAGGTCATAGCCTCGATCGTTGAGGCTCCCAACGAGTCACCCACTGACTCCCACTAGTCTCGAGCTCGGTCTCGTAAGCACCCTGATGCATACCTCACCTTCGACCCCTCGGGGCAAAAGCTAGTCAAGTGTGCATAATCGATGTCTGCAATCCATCGTCTGGCAGTTATGGGGTCCTTCACCCCATGAAAGTCTGGTGCACCACTGCCCCGAAAGTCCTTGAAGGACAGCGTGCGAGATCCCGACTGGCCAGATGCCATGTCACTCCTGAATGCCCGGAGGCAATCCTCCATGATCTCCAATATCCCCTCCTTGATCGACCCGGAGATAATGGGGGTCAACTCAAGGATACCTCTGGTGATCTCAGACGCGATGAACTCGTGCAGCCTCTCATCTCCTGGCTTGGAACGTGATCCCGAACCCGATCCCTCTCCTGGACTGCCAACTGCTGGCCTCGGGCGTAGTACCACCATTATGAAATACAAAGAAATAACAACTGTTAGCGATACTGATACCCCTGGAGGTATCCCACCCACTACAAGTTCCCTGGTCTTATCTTAGCCTTCCTCGGTTTGGGTACGGATCCTCTGCTTTCAGTAGTACGGGCCCATACTACCTTCCACATCTATCCGTACCTTCCCCAAAGACCGCCTCAACTCAACCAGGTCCCTTCCACTACCGATGATCACTGCTACTCTTTATCCTAGTCTTACCCTAGGAAACCTCCGACTCCACCAACCCAGTCCTCAGCTGCTGAAGGCCTCTTGGTGATGCCAATTAACTATTACCTGAATACAATCACATGTGATGAGGCTCGGATAATCCTTCGAGTAAGGGAATCATCCCTACAACGATTAGGACTCAAACAAGAGCTACGCAATAGAGTCAAATCCAACACTCTGAGATTATTCAACCCTGATCACATGTGACTTTAACGTATTCACCTAACAGTTAACTCCCATCACTTCAAAGCCCACATAGCACAAAGCAAACAACATTTGGACATAAGGAAAACAATCCCAAGCAACTCTATCCTCGTAGAGATAACTGAACTAGCATACAATGCTAAACTCGTACTATTAGGAATAACCTAAACAGGCTACCCTACTGCTGCCTACTCAACTCTAGCATGCAACTCTTTCATATACTGAAGCACATAAAGCAGGCACATAAGGCATCACTCCTAGATCCTTAGTCCTATTCTAGCATGCTGTTCTACAGAAACTGATAAACATAAATAAACTTGTATGGGTATATTAGGGAATACTTACTTGAGCTCGGTCGGTCGCGCACATCACACACTTTGTTCTTTCTTAAAACCCCTTTACTTACCCTTTTAGAAAACATTTTCTCTTTCCAAAATCTTTTAATCCCTCGATTTGAGTTCAAACACCCCCGAAGGTGTGTCCGAATCCCTCAAACCAGGGCTCTGATACCAACTTGTAATGACCCAATTTTCACGTCCAGAAATCTCGTTTTTAAAACTTTACTTAGAAAACACTAATAATTAAAACATTGTTTAATTAAACCATTTCATATCTAAAACCCAAATTTGAAATCCACAACATGTAAACAACCCAAATATCATAAAATCAATCCCAGAATAAACTCATAACTATGGAAACACGAGTGTGTGTGTGTGTGTGATATGCTGCTACCGCGCCGGCTCCTTTCCCTTAGCTGAAGAGGTACCTGAAACCAAAACTGAAAACCGTAAGCACGAAGCTTAGTAAGTTCCCCCACTGTACCACATACCATATAATCACATAACATACATAAATTGTCAGGCATATCTGGGTGCCCGACCTACCCCTTCGGTCCTCTTGACCGGATGCTGTCTAGCATATCTGGGTGCTGGCCTCCCCTTCGGTCCTCTCGACCGGATACTGCCTAGCATATCTAGGTGCTGGCCTCCCCTTCGATCCTCTCGACCGGATACTGCCTAGCATATCTGGATGCTGGCCTCCCCTTCTGTCCTCTCGACCGGATACTGGGGACTATTTCATCCCCTACTACTACCACATAACACATATATCACATAGTCTATCTAGCATGGCTGGGCATGACCGCCCCTTCGGCTCTATCGACCGGTATTCTAGGGGACTATCTCCCCCTACTGTCACTAACACATAAACATAACACAGGCAGTAGCAACCCTAGATGAATATCACAAAGACAATCATCTAATCATACATCTCATACTGGTGGGCCGGCATTGTGGCCTTAGACCCATCGCTACTGGAAGGTAACTCACCTCAAAGTAGCTGCTGAACTGATCGGAAACTGACTGTCTACTGTTGCTGCTGCTCCGGACGTCCTCCGGCTATAAATCCCACAAAACGATCAGTCAAACACTGCTAGATGTTCTTAGGGTAAAATGACCCTTTTACCCTCGACCAGGTCGAACTCCAAGTCAAAGTCAACTTCCAGCTGACTGGACTTGCCGAGTCCGTGAGCAACTCGCCGAGTCCGTGAGCAACTCGCCGAGTCCTTCCCTTTCTAATCCGGTCCCACTCGCCAAGTCCCTCTTCCCACTCACTGAGTCACCCTTGACTCACCACTCGGGACTATGGGGCCGACTCGAGTACCGACTCGCCGAGTTCTTCATCCAACTCGCCGAGTCTAAGACCATCTTCATAGAACTCGCCGAGTTCCTCGACCCATTTCCAAAGTAGGCCAGATCTGAGACATACAATGCTTCAAAACCACAGATCTAAGGTCCTAGAGCATGTTTACCACGTAAAGTTGCAAACTTTACGTGCATGCACGACCCAATGAGCTTAAACATGCAATTCCAAACTCTTTAAGAGGTCCTACACTCAATAGGGACCTCAATCACCTCAACCACAGAGACTTTATGCTACTAGGATGTCCTAAAGATCCAAATCCGAAGTCCTTGCAGAACATTAACCATAAACACATAGAGATTTAGGTTCTTAGGGCTTAAAACCTCCTTTTAGGGACAAGAAAGGGGGTTCAATGAACTAAAGATCAAGGTAGGAACTTTTCTACCTGAATAGAATCCCTTCACAGAGTATATTCCGGATCTTCTTCCCTTCTTGCACTCTTCACCCTTCTCCTTCTTCTCCCAAGCTCCAAACCACCTTCAAAATGCTAAAAATCACCCACAAGGACATGGGGCTAGGGTTTCGTTCTACAAATCTCTGGGAGTGCTATGGGTAGTGGAGGCTGGGTTAGATCATTTAAATAGGGTGCAAACACCCGGGTTAGGGTTTCAGTCCAGACAGGGTCTACTCGCCGAGTCCCACGACCCTACTCGCCGAGTAGCCAGAGTTGATCCCGTGACTAGACCTGCTTCTACTCGGCGAGTTAGTCCTTCAACTCGCCGAGTCCAAGGTTAAAATGCAATACATAAGGAGAGTTAATAATCAAGAATACATACCAGGAACCAGGTGCTACAGTATAAACTTGTTACCTTAACATATTCTGACAGAATCTTCCCAATAAGTCCAACATATCAAACTTGCCTCTTTTACACAAAAACTTTCTCTTTTTGACATTATATCGAACACTTGGAGGGCATGTTTTATTATCAACATTCAAAAAACGCAATAGTACAAGCAACATTCAAAAACATTGATAACATAAAAAAATTGATTCTTGATTCTGAATCACTTCCAAAATAAAAACTAGTAGACAGAAAATTTGAGTGCAATATTTCAATATTTTCTTAGGATTCAAGCCCTAAAATAGAATAAGACAGTCTAATTCCATTATTGAATTCTCAGATTGGAAATTTGTAATCATACAAACGAATTGACAAATAAACCAAAACTAAAAGTAAAGGAAAGTAAAACCACACCTGGAATGAAGAATGAACAAATTCATATCGGCTAAGTTATGCTCTGGTGATGGCCCAAACTTAAACCAATTTAGGGCTTTTATGTCATGTTCGTCATTTGGCTGATTGAGTATGGGATACAAATCATTCACAAAGGAGGTCACAAAGGAACGGAACAGATGAACGAAGAGGGGGAAAAGGAAGGCTCACATGCGGCACCATTTTCGTCGATTGATTGCGAGATGGAGGTCGTCTCCCGAGGTCGATGGGGCCGAAAAGGATAAGCAGCAAAGTTTTGCTCGTCTCTTTTGGCTACATGGTGTGAGGTCCGGGCTTTGCAAGCAACATTAGTAGAGAAGACGAGCCTTTTGACCTCTGTGGTTGATGGGAACCTCAGAGGAAGAAAACGAGGGGAAAGCGGGTCCGATGGGAGTCCGGTCGGCAGCCATTCGTCGCAGGTGAGGACCTCGGTGTTGTTTGCTCGAAAATCACTCAATAGAAGAAATGTCGTTCACCTGATGATTGATAGTGGAGATGATGGCTGCCATGGTGGGTTTCTTTTCCTAGAATAATGAAGGAGTCGATGGTGAAGATTGAAGAAGCAATTTAAGGACAAATGGTGAGTGTTTTTCTAGGGTTAACAAACTAGTTTCCCTGGACATTTAAACGTTTTAAATATTTACCAAAATTAAATGTAGCCAAGATTAATATTATACCCTTTTCTGATTTATTATTGAATTTATTTTTGCTTAATTCTGATTGGTTGTTAGAGGTAGTCAATACTTGTTGAATACATTTGAACCTCTCTTTCTCACTATATATATATATATATATATATATATATATATATATATATATATATATATATATATATATATATATATATATATATATATATATATATATATATAACATAAATATTTTGCAAAATACGGAAACAAGTTTTATTTTATAAAAATCAAACACATATACTTTAGAAATTAAATTTATAAACAATAAATTAATGATAATAAGTTTACATTTGAGAGCTTTATGATACTATAGATTTAAAGATGGTTTTAACAACTTTTTTTTCACATCCTTAACCACTTTCAAATTCAAGTTTCAATACTGAATATGTCAAAAAGCATTTTTTGCTAATATGAAACAATTTTTCATCTATCATCGGTTATCATCATGTAGTTCAAAGTTTGGATGAATTATTGTCTAAATTATAAGGTTGAGGTGACACAATCTCATAAGTTTTCCTTGTTTCCGTGCTTTCACAAATTATTTGCATTTTCGTATGATCTTTCCCATATATATATAAGTTCAATAGAGAACCATTATTAATAAAGGAACCAAGGAACCAATCAAAAACGTCAAAATTTAAAGCGATTAACGGCAAAAGAAATTATTGTAGACTTTTACAATGGACGCAAATGCACCGGATTATAACAATACTCACTTTCTTTTTTTAGTTTAAATTTTTTCAGGCCATGTTTTTTATGAAAAAATAAATAAATAAACCGAATATACCATTGTTTGTGATTTTCCATCATCTTTCCATTGAGATCCATATTGATATATAAAAAATGATTTTTATTTTCAAAAAACCCACTTTATTTTCTTTGTTTGTTGAAAAGTTAAGTTCTATTTTTTATAGAAAAAACTAATTAATATATTAAAGTTCACACTTTTTGGTACTCTTTAAACATAGATTTATATTGATGTTAGAAAAATTGATATTTCAGTTCAGATTCACATTGTGAACCTGTTCGGATTTACATTGCGAACCTGTTCAAATTCAGATTGTGAACCTGCTCAGATTCAGAGTGTGAATAATAGTAAGTCAGGTTCACATTGCGATCCTATTCAGATTCACATTGCGAACTTGTTCAGATTCACATTGTGAACTTGCTCAGATTCACAGTGTGAATAATAGTAAATTTCACTAAGTTAATTTGCAAATGATCAAAGAATTGAAACAGTAAGTCAAATTCACCTTGTGAATGCTACAAATTGGAATATTTATAGTTTAGATTCACAATGTGAATCTGAACTAATCAAGTTTATTCACATTGTAAATGTTAAAAATTGAAAGATTTACAATTTAGATTCACAGTGTAAATCTACACTGATCCAGTTTTTTTTAGTTGATATTTATTAATAGAGTACAAAAAATCAATATTTTTGATATAATTAGTTTTTTTTGGATAAAAATAAACTTAAATATTGAAAAAAATAACAAAATAAAGTGGGTTTTTTTAAAAAAAAAATTGTTTTTTCTATATCAACATGGATCTCTATGGAAAGAGAACGAAAAATCGTGAACAACGAGATATTTGTTTTTTTTTTCGATAAAAATTGTGACCTAAAAAAATTTAAACGAAAAAAAGAGGTGGGTTTTTTGGTAAGGATATGGACATTTTGGTATAATCTAGGGTGTGTGCGTCCAATATACAGTTGTACATATATTTCCTTAGCCGTTGATCATTATGATTTCCGACACTCATGATTGGTTCCTTGATTCTCTATTAATTATGATTTTCTATTAAACCTCATACACACACACATACATATATATATATATATATATATATATATATATATATATATATATATATATATATATATATATATATATATATATATATATATATATATATATACACACACACATAAATCAAAAGTATTATATGAATGTATGACCAAATGATAATCATTAGGTTAAAAGAATAAATACTTGTGATTATAGTGTGCATTGTGTTAACATAACATAACATTTACTATATAATTACACTTAATTAATATTAAATACAAATTTAACATTTTATTAAGAGAGAGAAATTAAAATACCTGCATTTTAGGTAAGTAAGTCCAATTAATTAATAAAATATAAATTAATATAAATTAGCATATATGTTTACTAGAAAAATTATCAAATGTTTTTTTTTATGAAATACTAATAAAATATTTTTGAAGAATATATTACAAAAGCCTGAATCTAAACATGATTTTTAAGGAAATGAAGGTTAAGAATCACTTAACAACGAATAAAATATTCTTTTAAAATTTTGCATTAACAATTGATTTAAATTAACAACATTCTTGTAGCATTTATGGTTAAAAATGGTTTAACAAATTTAATCTTTAGATATTATTTTTTATGCGACTAAAAAGTTCTTTAAAAATTAAAGTGATATAATTCTATAGCACCAAAAATTTTTTACAACTAAAACTATTCTTGTAGAATATAGTGTTCTAGGATATAACACCACAATTTTTTAATACAAATGAAGAATTCTTACAGAATTTAAACATTCTTGAAAAATACAATGTCTAAAAAATTTTAAGTTTTCACTTTCTTTGATTGATATTGATTACCACATGCATCACCATCGTTTCTTGCCATCTATTTACATTAAAATGTCACCATCAAGACTTAATCACCGCAAACCACCACCATCAACCACTCTTAATTCTTTAAGAATCAGAATTCATTCTTTAATAATCAATAATTGATTAATTGAAGTACTAAAATTATATTAAACTTCTCCAAATATGGGTTAACTGTTGGTCTTTAGAAACAACAAAAGAACCAAATTACAGTTATCTCAACAAGTACTTGGATGGCTGGATACAAGAATATATACATGTAAAGCTCAAATCCAACATACATGCTTAAGAAATTTATTTAAATTAATGTGAAGATTATGACTTTATGTTTGAATATATGAAAAAGGCAATACATCAAGTAGGATGTTAATGGTACTTTGAGAACTTACCCCAACAGTAACATAACTGGAACCATAATATGGGACTATAAACTTGAACTTGGGACAAATGCAGGTGCATGTGCATTGAAATTAAAAGAATGAGAACTAGAGATTTCCCTTTTTCTTCCTTCCAGGGTGCTTTTTTGTTTGTTATTTCACATTATTTCACATGAGCATGCCTCATCTTATCATCAACCTTGAAAACGTCATTATCAAACACTTCATGTCACAAAGTAAACCCATAATCCTTAAGAATATAGCCATGTAAATGCATATTGAAGTTTAGAAATTTAGAATGTACTAAGTTTAGAACTTGAAGCTAGAGGTAACTAAAAATCATAATAAAAATTATGAACAAACTAGACACATTTTCTAAACTCTCAGAATTTACCGATTTTGATTTCGACCTTTGATGATTTTTCTATAATGTTTCTAAGAACGGGAACAAAAAAGTTATAAATTAGAAAAATAGTTAACAATTTCATTTACACCTTGTAACTTGCTGAGGAAGGTGTGTACTACTATATAAATACATGTTGTTTATACTTTATGTCATTTACATTAGTAAAAGGACATACAACATACACAAAACGATTACTATCACTACAAACATTTATGATAAACTATAATCAATATAGTTTATGTTCATTTACACTACAAATATTTATGATACACTATAATAGGTATAGTTTATGTTTCACATACATTACAAACATTATGATAAACTATGATAGGTATAGTTTATGTTCATTCACACTACATACTTACTACAAAGGGTTTCATTTACACAAAAGAGTTTTCAGTTCACTATACGTAAATCTATTAATGAATAAATTTGTGAGACATTCATTTCACGGTACTTTTAAAGTAACGCATTTAAGTCATGTGTTGTAACTAGAGTCTCTTGTAAGGAGTGCGTGATAGTTGTGTATAGATCTATATTGGGATTGACACCCCACACCTTGTTGTTATCTACAGCCATACCTCGAGGTCTACGAGTGACAAATGTTATAACATTTCCGACGCCTGAAGAACGTTGTCACAGGCCAACTAGGTCATAGCATGGTTATAATAACTCACATGGGATATTAACAAAACATAAGATTTACAGGGATTTCATTCATTTAAACAAGTTTATGTCGATTTAAACTTGCATATACTATTATTAGTATGGAAAACACTAGTACATTATCGGTCTTTGGTTTTAAGACTACATTTCATCTAGAATTGTTAGTTTTCGACTATAATTGCTAAGTGTATATGCTAGAGTTATATAAAATCTAGTCGCGATCGACTTACAATTGGTGGGTCCGCTTTATTTCCTATTCCTGTTTGGTTGTGGGCCTAAGGTAGACGCATTATATTCGACGACTTATTTAACTTTAATTTTATATAACTTATATACACTTGGAGATTCTAGAAGGAATCTATGGGCCTTTTTAGGGTACATTATTGTATAACATAGAAACTTACATCTCCCATTTTCTGAAGAAAATATTGGATTTTCTGGAATCATACACTATCACTTTTACAAGGAAAATGACATTTTTCTCAAATAAAACTCTTATGAACTCACCAACTTAATTGTTGACACTTTTTCAAAACTACTTGTATTCTCAGGAAATCAGTGAACAAGTAATGCTTAGCTTTTGAGGACGGGACGCTAAGGCGTTAAGTTCAAAACTCATTTTGTCATCGTGCTGTAATTTATTTGGAAACATGTAACTCATGGAACAATGTAACCTTCTAAATTACATTTATGATGGTTGTGTTTGCTTTCTTCACTATTATATTTGTTGTTATGATACTATACAAGAAGTCATTTGCCTCCGAACGTTTCTGTCGTTCAGGTTTGGGGGTGTGACAACGATATTCTGCAGTTTGTTAGTCGATCTAGTTGCAAAATGTTGGAGGATATGATAGCGAGGGCTCGGGAGAGTGAGATTGATTTTGAGATGGAGATGAAAAGGAAGAGGAAACCAGAGTTGGTGACCATTGTTGAGGGTTCGGGCAAGAGGACCAATGTGGATTCCCAAGGGAAGGGACAGAAGGGCCGAGGCCATTGCAGCAGGTATGGTAGGACGCACGGGGGAGCGTGCAGGGTGGGTGGTTCTAGCCACTTCAAGTGTGGCAAGACTGGTCATGTCATCAAGGATTGTACTGCTACCACCACCATCACCTCGGTATCTGATCTGATATGCTTTCAGTGCAATTAGAGGGGCCACAAAAGGGCCAAATGTTCAAGTTTGGTTGCAGTTGAACCAGTGTTAGCACCTGCTCCTGCGACCTTGAGGATTACGGACGATCACTAGGGTCGGGCCGACGCACTAGTGGTGAAGAACAGGAAATTTTAGCTGAGCAGAGGAGGCGCATGCAGCTCCTGATGTTGTGATGGGATCATTCCTTGTAAACGGTATATCTGCTCTGATATTGTTTGATTCGAGGGCTACCTGATCTTTTGTATCCCTAGCGCTTAGCAAGCGATTTGCTGGAGCTCTGGGGGAGCTAGATTGTCCTCTTGATGTGGAGATCACAGACGATAGGAATGTACGGGTTGCGAGGGTTCATCAGGGATGTACACTACAGTCGTTCGATGAGCAGTATTCTTTAGATTTGGTTCCCATTCCCCTACGAGGGAATAAGGTCATCATGGGTATGGACTGGTTGATCCCCAATAGGGCAGTGATTGACTACAAACAACAACTAGTTTGAGTTTAGACCCCAAGTGGGGGAGGGTTGGTAATTCAGGGCGAGAGGTCGTAGAGTGGGTCGACTTTGTGTTCGGCGGGCGAGGTCGAGGCGCTACCTTTAGCAGGGTTGCGTAGGGTATGTCGCCTATGTTATGGATACCAAGGATAAGGGTAAGGCGACTGTGCATGATGTACCAATCGTACGGGAGTATCTGGACGTGTTTCTGGAGGATTTTCTTGGGGTACCTCTAGAGAGGTAGGTAGAATTAATAAATTGACCTAGTTTCGGGTGCAACTCTGTTAGCCAAGGCACCGTATCGGTTGGGTCCTCTCGAGATGTAGGAGTTGTCTACATAGATACAGGAGTTGTTAGATAAGGGATTTATCAGGCCGAGCCGTTCGCCATGGGGAGTCATGATTCTGTTTGTGAAGAAGAAGGACGGGACACATCAGATGTGTATAGAATACTAGGAGTTGAATAAGGTAACGATGAAGAATCATTATCCCCTCTCGAGGATTGATGATTTATTTGACCAGCTTTAGGGTGAATCTTGGTTCTCCAAGATTGATCTGTGATCGGGTTATCACCAGATGAGAGTCAGATACGATGATGTGTAGAAGACATCCTTTTAGACTCGCTATGGTCATTAAGAGTTCGTGGTGATGCCATTTGGGCTCATCAACACTCTTTCCGCGTTCATGGATCTCATGAACTGTGTGTGCAGACAGATGCTAGACCGGTCTATGATAGTATATATCGATGATATCTTGGTTTATTCCAAGATGCAGGTGCAACATGAGGAGTACCTGAGGAAGGTGCTAGAGATATTGAGGAGGGAGAGACTTTTCGCAAAGTTCTCCAAATGTGAGTTCTGGTTGCGCGAGGTGCAGTGTCTGGGGAACCTTGTCAACCAGAAGGGTATTTTGGTCGATCCGGACAAGGTAGAGGTCGTGATGTAGTGGGAGTTTCTGAGTTCTCCATGTAAGATTCAGAGTTTTCTTGGTCTGGTGGGTTATTATTGGAGAATCATCCAGGATTTCTCCAAGATTGTTTTTCCTCTGACCTGAATGACCAAGAAGTCGGTGACGTTTTGTTGGGGACCTGAGCAACAGGCGGCTTTCGAGACTCTCAAACAACAATTGTGCGAGGCACCAATTTTGACCTTGCCAAAGGGTGTCGATGATATCGTTGTTTACTGTGATACTTCGATCACAGGTATGGGTGCAGTTCTGATGCAGCGTGGTCGAGTCATCGCACATGCTTTGAGGTAGCTGAACCCTCATGAGGCGAATTATTCGATGCATGATATAGAGTTAAGGGATGTGGTTTTCGCCCTTAAGATTTAGTGAAACTACCTCTATGGGGTTCATTGTACCATTTACGTGGACCACAAGAGCCTGAGGAATTTGATGGACTAGCCGAATCTGAACATGAGGCAACGTCGTTGGTTGGATGTGGTGAAGGACTATTACTGTGAGATTCTCTATCACCCGGGAAGGCCAATACGGTGGCCTGTTGCTCTCAGCCACAAGGCGGTCGTGGCTCTGATTCAGGATATATGCTTGAGGATGACAGTGATTACTCCATTGTTGGAGTAGATGCGTGAGGCGCAGATAGAAGATATAAAGGAAGAGCACCAAAAGAGTGAGCGTATTGTGGGTCAAGTGGCTTCCTTCAGTTATAATAGTCGTGGATTATTGACCCTGCATCGGAGGGTCTGGGTGCCATATCTGGGTGGTGTATGTCAGGTTCTGATGGAGGAGGCCGACAAGTCTACGTTCTTCA
The DNA here is from genome assembly GCF_052625555.1 of Lactuca saligna. Classification (NCBI taxonomy): domain Eukaryota; kingdom Viridiplantae; phylum Streptophyta; class Magnoliopsida; order Asterales; family Asteraceae; genus Lactuca; species Lactuca saligna. The sequence continues at coordinate 21,190,813 of NC_136423.1, read as the reverse complement.
TTCATCTCGGGCGACAAATATGTATCGTGATCCTTCTCCCATATTATTGGTGGCCTTGCATGAAGTGGGATGTAGCATGGTTCGTGGAGCGGTGCATGACTTGCAAGAAAGTCAAGGCCGAACATCAGTGACCACATGACAAAATGTAGTCATTGGAGACTCATGTGTGGAAATGGGAAGACATCACTATGGATTTCATCACAAAGCTTCCTAGGACTGCACGTGGAGTGGATTCGATTTGGGTCATCGTGGATCGATTGACCAAGAGTGCGCATTTCATACCGATCCATGAGAGTATAACAGCTGAGATGTATGTCCACAAGGTGGTGGCACTTTATGAGGTGGTAGTTTTAGTGGTGTCAAATCGATATGTTCGCTTCACTTCCAGATTTTGGAAGCAGTTCCATGACGAGATGGGCACTCATCTTCACTCCAGTACGGATTTTCAACCTCAGACGGATGGGCAGAGTGAGAGGACGATTTAGAATCTTGAGGATATGTTTTGTGTGTGCATATTAGATTTCGGTGGGAGTTGGGATACGTATCTTCCGTTAGCGGAATTTTCGTATAACAACAATTATCACATGAGCATAGATCAACCTCCATTCGAGATGCTCTACGGGAGGAAATGTAGGAACCCAATTTGTTGGGGTGAGGTCGGTCAGAGAGTCATGGGGAGTACCGAGGTGGTACTCAAGACTACAGAGATGATCCAATAGGTCTGAAGAAAGCTCTAAACAACTTAGAGTAGGTAGAAGAGTTATGAATGTTAGGTTTTATACAAACAATCCTATGTGTGCATACAACCCTATATTGGATCTATGTTTTCACTATAAGACATACAACTATATGAACACAAAATAAACCCTGGCATGCTTCTATAATTTTCGAAATTTACATAGAAGTGCAGTAGACATACCTTTGTTGTTATATAGCAATAACAACTAGTTTCCTTGATCTCTTGAACTCTCTTGAACTCTTGAAAGCAAGCACCACAATTGTAGTGCCTCTAATGGCTCACAAACACCTTGAAGCAAGAAGGCAATTAAGAGAGAGAGAGGGATGATGCTAATTTCGGCCCTAGGGTTCCCTTGGAATCAAGTGGCCTCAAATTGAAGCATAGGGCATGTATTTATACTATAAGGTGCTAGGGTTTCAGTCTAAACCCTAATGGACAGCTTAGCCACCAAGCAGCCCAAGGAACCTTCTGGAATGAGGCCTTGGACGAAAATATGATGATCCTTCATCATAATTTCGTTCCCCCTTAGTCCATTAGGTTTCCTAGCCCAAAACTCAACTATCACACATTTGACAGTTTATACCCCTTTATTTAATTTGTCTCTTTTAGTCACCAAATTAATTCCTAATTAATTTATGACTAATACTAATTAAATAAATATGATTTCTCCTTTAATATATTATTCTTATAATATATTAATAAATCATAATATCTCCTCTCTCATATTAAATTACCTTGTCAAGTTGCTTTGGTGAAGGCAACCCAAAAGGACCATGCACATTCGGGTCAAGTACATACCAAATATGGTTACGGACTTAGACACTAATCCAATAGTCTCCTACTTGGATAAGTCTAGTAACTATATCTCACATATGACTTCCATACCCGATAGCAATCGTAGCTTCCAATAGCCGCTGTCAACTCTGACCAATAATCTTTCCTTTAGATAAGGGATCGTATAATCCTCTGTTCTAGATATCATGCTAACAATACTTATTGTCTAGCATTTTATTTCTTGATCTCTGATTTGTTCGACATAGAACTCAGTTGAACACATCAACTTCATCTTGACCGGGCCCGGCACATAAGTCAAAACAAATCATCAAGTGGCCAAGATATCGCTTTTATTCATAGAATAAAAGGAACAGAAAAACGTCGGCTAATATGCCTTTATCATTTATTAGTTAAACCACACACAATAATACGTTTTATAACATCAAGTTACTGATGCGTTTTCACATTATCAATGTACAATCAACTAGCAAACAATAACCATATCTCTAGGTTTAAAGATTATATGATATTATCATCTTGCGATCACTTGTGATGACATTCATGAAGTAATACCAGCAAGTGTGGGTCTGTTCCAATGCTCAATACTAATTTCATAAGCACTCATAAACTTTGCAGCAAACCTTTGCTATGTCTAAAACTTTTCAGACAATCTACAAACAAATTTATGACAATCTTTCTTCATATCTACTTCCAACATATGAGCGATTGTGGACTGTTCGAATAATCTCATTATTCAGGAAGTCAAAACATACAAAATCGAAACAATAGATAAATAATCAACACAAGATAGAAACTTTCTTATAAATAACACACATTTATTTAATCATCATTTGTTGAATACGACATTATCTATTACAAGTTTCCTACCTATCTAATCTAAACTAATATCGTCCTTCAGCCCTACGCTCCTAGCGTGCTGCAAGTGGTTGACCCTACTCAGTCCCTTCGTAAGGGGATCTGCTGGGTTATCCTCTGACGATACCCTCTTAACAACGAGGAGTCCCTCTTCTACCCGATGTCTAATAAAGTGGTATTTTCTGTCGATATGTCGAGATCTGCCATGATCCCTTGGTTCCTTGGTTAAGGCAACCGCTCCTTCATTATCACAGAAAATTTCCACGAGCTCCTTTATGGATGGCACAACTCCAAGGTCTCCAATGAAGTTCTTCAACCATATAGCCTCCTTTGACGCTTCGCTTGCCGCAATATACTCTGATTCGCACGTTGAATCAGCTACGGTCTCTTGCTTGGAACTTTTCCAAGTCACTGCTCCTCCATTTAGGGTAAAGACCCAGCCCGACTGCGATCGGAAGTTATCCCGATCCGTCTAAAAACTAGCATCACTGTACCCTTGTACCCTTAAGTCATCACTCCCACCGAGGACTAGAAACCATTCCTTGGTCCTCCGAAGGTACTTAAGAATGTTCTTAACTGCAATCCAATGTGCTCTACCAGGATTACCTTGATATCTGCTGACCATGCTTAAAGCGAAGGCCACATCAGGGCGAGTACAAGTCATAGCGTACATGATAGAGCCTACTGCGGAAGCGTAAGGTACTCGGCTCATATCTGCTATCTCTGTCTCTGTACTCGGGCTTTGAGTCTTACTCAACTTGGTATTGCTTTGGATCGGCAACTCCCCTTTCTTGGAATTTTCCATACTAAAACGCTTTAGTACCTTTTCCAAGTATGTATCCTGACTGAGTCCTATCAGTCTCTTTTCCCTGTTTCTTACTATTCTTATTCCCAGAATATAAGCAGCTTCTCCGAGGTCCTTCATAGCGAAACATTTCCCAAGCCAGGACTTGACCTCCTGCAAGGTTGGGACATCATTTCCTATGAGTAATATGTCGTCGACATACAATACGAGGAAGCTTATTATACTCCCACTGGCTTTGACATACACACAAGATTCATCTTCGCTTCGCAGAAAGCCAAACTCTTTAACCTTCTCATCAAAACAAAGATTCCATCTGCGAGATGCTTGTTTCAATCCATAAATAGATTTCTCAAGCTTGCATACTCTATTCGGATGCTTCGCATCGACAAAACCCTCTGGCTGATTCATGTAGACATCCTCAGCCAACTTTCCATTAAGGAAAGCGGTTTTCACGTCCATCTGCTATATTTCATAATCATGAAACGCAGCTATGGCAAGCATCACCCTAATAGACTTTATCTTTGCAACTGGCGAGAAGGTCTCATCATAGTCAACTCCGGGAGTTTGAGTAAAGCCCTTCGCAACCAATCGCGCTTTATAAGTATGCACTTTCCCATCCATGTCCGTCTTCTTCTTGAAGATCCACTTGCACCCGACTGTCTTACGACCTGGTACATTGTCAACCAAATTCCAAACTTGGTTGTCGTACATGGACTGAATCTTGTTGTCCATAGCCTCTTTCCATCTTGCAGACTCTGGGCCTGCCATGGCTTCCTTATAGTTGCTAGGTTCATCCAAATTTACTAGTGTACTATCACTAATAAACGTATCCCCTTCAGTAGTAATATGAAAACCATAAAACTGGGGTGGAACACTAGCCCTAGAGGAACGTCGAAGAGGTAAGGACACGTCAACAGGTTCAACAGGAGTTTCCTCCTCAAGTTGAGTGCCAGTGTCAGAGGTTCCTTCATCGCTTTGATCTTGAATTTCTTCAAGTTCAATTTGCCTCCCACTGTCTTCTTGGCCTATCAATTCCTTTTCTCGGAAAACTCCTCTTCTAGCAACGAAGACAACATTGTCACTTGGTCTATAGAAAAGGTAGCCAAAAGACTTCTGCGGATAGCCGATGAAATAACACTTCTCACTACGAGGTTCTAGTTTGTCGTGAGTCTCTCGTCGTACGAAAGCCTCGCAACCCCAAACCTTAATATGTGCCAACGAGGGAGCCTTCCCTGTCCACATCTCGTGAGGAGTCTTGGAAACCTTCTTAGTGGGAACTAAGTTAAGTATATGGGCGGCAGTCTCTAAGGCATACCCCCAGAAAGCTATTGGTAATGAAGTCCGACTCATCATAGAACGAACCATGTCTAACAAGGTCCGATTATGTCTCTCAGCCACACCATTCAATTGTGGCGTCCTCGGAGGCGTCAATTGCGAAACGATTCCACATTCTTTTAGATAGTTGTGAAACTCAAGACTTAGGTACTCTCCTCCTCGGTCCGACCAAAGCATCTTGATTTTCCTGCCCAGCTGATTCTCCACTTCATTCTTAAACTCTTTGAACTTTTCAAAGGTTTCCGACTTTTGCTTGATCAAGTAGATATATCCATATCTGCTATAATCATCTGTAAAAGTCACGTAGAAGTGGCAAGCATCCCTTGTGTTGGATCTAAAGGGCCCACACACATCAGTGTGTATGAGATCCAATAAACCCTCACCCCTTTCACAAGTGCTAGTAAAGGGTGACTTGGTCATCTTCCCAAGTAAACAAGACTCACACGTGTCATCGTCCCTAAGGTCGAATGACTCCAACACTCCATCCTTTTGGAGTTGGGCTATGCGTTTCTTGTTGACATGGCCAAGGCGACAATGCCACAAGCATGCTTTGTCTAGACTAGTAGACGAATCAATATTCAAAACATTATTTCTGAAATTATCAACAATCATCAAAGATTCATAAATCCCATTACAAGGTAATGCATTGAAATAAAAGACACCATTCAAATAAACATTAATAGAACCATTACTATTATCAAAAGAATATCTGAAACCTTGTCTAAACAACCCGTGAAAAGAAATAATGTTTCTTGCCATATCTGGCGAATAACAGCAATTCTCTAAATCTATTCCTAACCCATTACTCAACACTAAAGAATAAACACTGACTTTGGTCACAGGTGATGATCTTCTGTTTCCCATAATCAGGTTCATCTTCCCATGCTCCATTTCCCTACTTCTTTTTAGGCCCTGCAAATCAGAACAAATGTGGTAACCACATCCTGTATCAAGAACCCATGAAGTAGCAAATGATGAGTTATTAGATTTAATAGAATACATACCTGAAAATGTGGGCTTGATCTTCCTATCTCTTATGTCCTGCAGATATTGTGGGCAGCTTCGCTTCCAGTGGTCCTTTTGATGGCAATAGAAGCACTCTGCTTCTTTAGGGACGGAAGAGGGTTTAGCGGGGCCTACTTTGGTCCCACTTGAGGACGAACCATCACAGGGTTTCCCCTTATGGTGGCTCTTACATGGAGCCTTCCTCTTTTTACCCTTTCCTTGACCTATCGCCATCACAGGAGCGGCCACAGCAGGGGACGGTGCAACGGATTTATCTTTGAGGTTGCTCTCAGCAGTCCTCAAGAGTCCTTGGAGCTTGCTCAAGGAGACCTCCTCTTTGTTCATATGGTAGGTCATCCTAAACTGATTGTAGCAGGAGGGCAAGGAGTGGAGGATTATGTCGATAGCCAAATCCTCATCTAACTTAACATTAAGTTTGAGAAGACGATCAACATACCTCTGCATTTTTTGCAAATGAGAGGTTAGGGATTCTCCACTCCCCATCTTAGCGGTGATCATGGTAGTAATGATCTCATAGCGCTCTTGCCTCGCGCTCTGGTGATACCTTTCCAGCAAATCCTGATGCATTTCATATGGATACATGTCCTCATAGGACTTTTGGAGTTCGGGGTTCATGGTGGCCAGCATGATGCAGTGAACTTTCGTGGCATCACGCTCGTGGGCCTCACAGGCAGCCAATTCCTCAGGAGTAGCAACATCTGGGATGATCTTCTCAAGTTTTTCATCGAGGACATATTCTTTGTCCTCGTAGCGTGTGATCATGCGGATATACCTCATCCACTCGTTGAAGTTTGAACCATCAAATGTCACTTTCTGACACAAGTTCATCAACGAGAATGACCCAGAAGCGTTGTTGTTGTTGTTTGTAGACATCTGAAAAGGAACAAAGTTTGATTAGAAATGAATCCCTAATTAAACACCCAAATGAGTAATTAGGGCTAGGATCCAACAACATTATTTACAACTTAGAAAGGGATGCCGTACTCTAAAAGTAAATAATTTGATGGTAAGTGAATGACGATTCACTAATTCTCACCATGAAAAACGAAAAGGCAATTTAGGTTTTAAATGTATTGAAAACTCCTAGATCTTTGAGATTCATTGAACTTTTCAATGGCATGTTTAAATCTCGATATGCATTTCAAATTTGCGACTGGGATGCCGAGGATCGCAAACAAATTTGTGAATAACCATGCGAATCAACGTGGTGCACTCAATGTCATTATCACCTAATCAATGTGCCGGTGAACCACACACGCTCCATTGATCTATGACAAACATCGAGTCACCCTTCGCTACCAATGTCATCCCCAAATTGATGTGCCGGTTAACCACACGCGCTCCATCAACGTTCATGGATTAGCATCATTTTCACATTTTACCCTAAAGTAACTAAGAGTGGGAATTTGTAAAACAATGTAGTTACTTTAATATTTCCATTATACTTTTAATGAGGAATTAAGTGCCCTATCCTATCCGTTCGGCTAACGACCCTCCACCAGTCAAGCAAGCGGTAGATGTGAGTGTACATCCATTAAGCGCCATTTTATAGGCAGCAACCTTATACCCACCTTATAGACTGGCTTCGTAAATGAGGCCTACTAGCGATAAGACTAGCTTATTCTTATACATATATAATAATTAATCTTATAATATCATAATTGTATAAGGGTGTATTTTAAAACATTTCAAAAATACTAGTATCTTAATGTGTATTTAAAATTTTCGGAATTAAGGCTATTTAATTTAAAATTTTAAACACCAAAAATCTTTGATTTAATAATTATCAAAGTCAAACAATTAATTTGAACTATTAAATCTTTAGGGATTATCATAAAATTAAACTATCAATTTATTTAATCCTTTTATTTTTAAATATATGGAAAGGATAATACAAGATCTTCAATTATCTAGTTTAAACAATTAAATTTGATAATCACAAAGATAGTATTATCCATATCCCTAAAATCTTGGGATCTTATCTTGGGGACAAGGGATTTTCGAAATCCCTAGGGTTTCATAACCCTAATTTCGAAATTTGGAGGCTAGGCAAAAAGGGTTTAAGAACCCTATCAAAAAAAATTGCCAACTAGGGTTTTGCAACCCTAATTTGCGAAAATCACCAAGCCTTAGGGTTTACTTGCCTTAAACCCTAATTTGTCAAGTTCATAATATGCATCAAATCCAATTGAAAACAAAAAAACCAATGGCTCTGATACCACTGTTAGGTTTTATACAAACAATCCTATGTGTGCATACAACCCTATATTGGATCTATGTTTTCACTATAAGACATACAACTATATGAACACAAAATAAACCCTGGCATGCTTCTATAATTTTCGAAATTTACATAGAAGTGCAGTAGACATACATTTGTTGTTATATAGCAATAACAACTAGTTTCCTTGATCTCTTGAACTCTCTTGAACTCTTGAAAGCAAGCACCACAATTGTAGTGCCTCTAATGGCTCACAAACACCTTGAAGCAAGAAGGCAATTAAGAGAGAGAGAGAGGGATGATGCTAATTTCGGCCCTAGGGTTCCCTTGGAATCAAGTGGCCTCAAATTGAAGCATAGGGCATGTATTTATACTATAAGGTGCTAGGGTTTCAGTCTAAACCCTAATGGACAGCTTAGCCACCAAGCAGCCCAAGGAACCTTCTGGAATGAGGCCTTGGACGAAAATATGATGATCCTTCATCATAATTTCGTTCCCCCTTAGTCCATTAGGTTTCCTAGCCCAAAACTCAACTATCACACATTTGACAGTTTATACCCCTTTATTTAATTTGTCTCTTTTAGTCACCAAATTAATTCCTAATTAATTTATGACTAATACTAATTAAATAAATATGATTTCTCCTTTAATATATTATTCTTATAATATATTAATAAATCATAATATCTCCTCTCTCATATTAAATTACCTTGTCAAGTTGCTTTGGTGAAGGCAACCCAAAAGGACCATGCACATTCGGGTCAAGTACATACCAAATATAGTTACGGACTTAGACACTAATCCAACAATGAAGACAGGCACCGATCGGACCTAGAGTTTCGGGTAGGGGATATGGTTCTCCTGAAGGTGTCACATTGGAAAGTGTCATCCGGTTCAGGAAGCAGGGCAAGCTGGGCCCTAGGTACATCGGTCCGTTTAGGGTTTTGGTTCGGGTGGGTCGGGTTGCGTATCGATTGGATCTGCCAGCCGAGCTTAGTCAGATGCATAACACTTTTCATGCCTCGCAGCTGCAGAAATGCTTAGTGGATAATTCCGTAGTTATATATTTGGAGGATATTCATGTGGACGATCGCCTGAACTATGTTGAGAAACCAGTGGTGATTCTGGATCAAAAGACAAAAACCTTGAGGAACAAGGTTGTGCAGTTAGTGAAGGTGTAGTAGCTGCACCACAAGGGGTCGGAGTGGATATGGGAGCCAAAGGAGGAGATGCGAGAGCACTATCCAGGATTATTTGAGACATCGGACTTCGAGGACGAATTCTGAGACAAGTGGGGGAGAATTATAATGCCTGGTTCTCGGTATGTATTTTAAACTTATAATTTATTCACTTTTGTATAGAAACTCGACGAGTAGAGATGATTTGGGCTGCAGATTTAAGAAACCTACTCGACGAGTTGGGAGGCCTCAACTCGATAAGCAGGCTAGCAGAAATGAAACCCTAACTTCTGGGGTTTGCACCCTATTTAAACAACTTAAACTCTAGGGTTTGTCCTCATTTCCAGACTCTATTGTCCTAACCTTAAATCTCGAAACCCTAAAGCCATTGGGAATGTTTGTGAGCTAAATTGAGTACTTTATGGGTGTGTGAAGCCATTGGAAGAAAGGAGAGCTTGGGGATACAAGAAGGAGCTGTTAGATCTTGATTCCTTATTGCAATCCTGACACATTTCTGGTAAAAAAAGGCTCAACCTTGGTTTATGAATGCATAGATCTTCTTCTTAGGGTTCTTTTGCATGTTTTGGTCCATTTGGAGTGGTTGTTGTGATTTGGATGCCCCATTGGACCAAACCCCTCCAGATCTAGGGTCCTAGGGAGTTCTTTTGGCATAAATGTGCAAAATTTATGGCCTTAAGGACTCCAAGCACCCATTAAGCTCTTATTATGGTTCCTTTTAAGCTTCCTCTAGCCTTACATGTGAGTAAATTTGGGAACTTTACGTGACCTTTTAGCCTTAAAGGTCCAGATCTGTGATTGTGAGCTTTATCTAGAAGGTTTGTTGATTTTTGACTCAAGTCTTAGTCTCTTAGGTTAGGGTTTGAGAATAAACCCATTTGGATGGTTCGTAAGGGTAAAGTTGGAAACTTTACCTTTCTAGACGTTAGTTCAGTTAAGGATCTGAGTGGAGGACCTTGTAGTTTCGAAAAGGAAGACTTAACAGATTAAGAAGTGTGTTTTATGAAGAACTCGACGAGTTTATGGGTGAACTCGACGAGTTGGATTGATTTTTCCCGATACTGTTGAGTAAAGGGAAACTCAAAGACTTCATAAGGGAAACTCAACGACTTCATAAGGGAAACTCGATGAGTTGAGTTGAATTATCACCTTTCTAAAGTTTATGGGAACTCAACGAGTTGATGGATAACTCGACGATTTGAGTCAAATTAGAGCGTTTACTTTGACTTTGACTTTGACTTTGGTGTTGACTTTGACTGGGACCTTGACTTTAACGAGAGTTGATCCTTAATGGGTTATAAGTATGAAATGGTAGCTAAGAGGTTGTTTTGGTTTAGGAGTTGAGTAGAGTTGTTCTCAGAGTAGAGACGTTTAGCTATCATCTGACATTTGAGGTGAGCTTCCCTCATGGATTGAATGGGTCTAAGGCACCAATGCCAACCCGTGTAGATTTTATGGTCTTGTTTAGGAAAGCGGAGTGTAGGCGGGGACCGTATCTCATCACTACTTGAGTATAGATATCGGTTGGATTGTTAGATTGATATACTTGTTGTCTGTGTGATACTTGTATGTGTTGGATAGGAATGAGAGTGTGTGCGGGGCCCGTATCTCTTAATTGTCGAGTGTTGGCGGGGCTCGTATCATATAGGGTGGGGCCCGTTATCCGAGTGTGGGTGGGAACCATATATCCTCGAGTGTGGGTGGGGCTTGTATCTCTTATTTGCATGATATGTGTGGTATGTGGTAGTTTGGGCAGACTCACTAAGCTTCGTGCTTACAGTTTTCAGTTTTGGTTTCGGGTACTTCTGGTAGCAAAGGGCAGAGGTTAGGATGATTGCATTGCACACACCATATTGTTTAGCCTAGGTTGTTTTACTTTGATGTATTGTGTTGGATACTAACTTTGTACATAATATTTTACTATTTATGACAATTTTTCCAATTTGTATGGAGTCAGGGGATTTATAGAAAAAAAGATAGAAAAGAACACTATAATGTTAATATATAGAGCTTTGTGGTTTGTAAATTGCTTAATGGCTTTAGACTGGAGAGAGTGGTGACACACTCCTCATTTGTCACACTGTCACGTAGGTGACATATTAACATTTACCATAAAAATATGGTTTCATGTCACACCCAAAGAATGGTGCCACATTCATTTAAAGACTTAAAGGAAATATATATATATATATATATATATATATATATATATATATATATATATATATATATATATCCATTTAAAATTTGACCGTTGCAATGATCATATGGGTGGAAAATGCAACAAAGGAGCGTGGCCACATAGTGTCACATTGTGGTCTCTACCATACCAAAAGCACAATGAGGAGGCATTATTCCAAGCTGACATGGTAAGGAAATGCACCCTCGATCACACTCACTCCATCATGTCTTAAAGGCTTTCATAGCATTTGTATTTTGCACCTACACAATACGAACTAGAAAAAATAAAACTTCATCATACTATCGTTTTGTATGTGTATGTATCTTACACAAGTAATTAAAGGAAAACCAATAATAGTGACAGAGATAATTAAACGTTGTTCGGTCAATGTGATTTACGTTGCATATATACTGTTATATTAGACGATTGTTTTTAAAATGATTACATTTGAAGTCTTTAGTTACAAATACTTATAACCATAAACCTTAGCAAGCATAGGGTAAGACCCTTAAATTTGAAACAACTAAACAAGTCCATACCGTAAGTCCGCGAGAAGCTTCTTCTACCATGTCCTTGTAAAATTAGTGTTTCTCATGTACGACTTTTAGGTCTAATGAAATTATTAAACCATAGTCAAGGGGGTGCATTTGTAAATAATGAAAAGTCAATACTAATTTTGTTTTGTTTTCTTTAGATTTATTTTTTATGAGCGCTACGTAAAGGAGTGAAGACCGATAAAATCAAAACCATGTGTTCTTCATTTTAGACTTTCATTGCTTCTCGATTGTGACGTGAATGGCTGATTTTTGTCTAACAAATTTGTTGGCATATGGCATAAAGTCGTAGTAAACGGAGTCAACGTGTGGAAAATAAAAAGTGAAGTCGACTTTGAATTTATCCATACACATTTCCACGTATTAATCTTTTTTCGATAAGGTCGTCGTTCTTAGCATACTGTCACATAATCTTTATGATGTTACATCTTTTTTATATTGCCGGATCACTATCAAATTTTTGTTAAACATTTCATAAGGAATGGTAATATCCTCGCATATTAGATTTTTTTTTCTTCACACATAAATAAATTATATTTTCATAAAATACAAACATTTAATATTAAATAAAAAGGTTACAATAAATTAAAACTTCAAATACTACTTAATAAATTAAAACATTACTCAATACCTAACAGCGTGAATTAATACTCAAAAACATTGCAAAAGTTTTTGTTTTTAGACCAAAAAAAAAAAAAAAAGTTGTTCAAACTTTAAGGACCAAATGTGTAACTTCTTTATCTTATTCCTCCGCACTCTTTTGTAAAAAGGAACACAGCAATACATCGACATAAATGAAAGCTTGGACTATCAACTTAATCACCATCCAAGTCTGGTCTTCAATCATTGAACCTTTAGCAACTCAACAAATCGACACCAATTATCCACTGAGACTCTCAACCACTATACCCATCGGCGGAACCACATGAGAGCCAGGGTGGTCCCAGCCCACCCTCAGCTTTTTTTTTTATACTATTATTTGCAGTTATTAACAAAAAGGTCATTTAGCTCGACTGTCAAAGGCCTTTTTCTATCTCCAATATTGGTAGGTTCAAGTCTATTTGATGACAAATTTTTTGAACATCGGAATCATTTACTTACATTTCATTTAAATTTTTTAACCACTTATTTATATTATCAATTTCACAATTTAACCTATTATTTAAATTCTTTAACATATCAGTTTTAGAAGTTTATATATATTCTACTCTTCAATTTTTATAAAATTTTACTTTTCTTATTTTAATTACTTTTTGAGTTTTATCATCTTACAACTCACTCTCATAAATTTTTTCTGCTTATATAAAAGAAAGTTTGTTTAGAAGGATTCAATTTTAATTTTCACACGTCTTTAAAATCAACAAACCTTTTCAATAATTTTTTTATATGTTATAACTCATTCTCTTAAATTTATTTTGCTTATATAAAAAGTAATATTTAAAGGGGCTTAATTTTTGTTTTCGTACAGGATCCTCAAAATCATTGGACCGGCCAATATATATATATATATATATATATATATATATATATATATATATATATATATATATATATATATATATATATATATATATATATATATATATATATATATATATATATATAGACACACACACATGTGTGTCTGTTCTAGTAAATTTACGAGGAACACCCTAAAAAGAATTTATGGCTCCGCCCTTGACTATACCAACCTCCGAATCTCTTTCTCTCTCTTCTCGATACGGTGTTGGCGAGTCTAGCCTAGCGAGTCTTAGCATCCGACGTAGCGACTCCCACTCCCCTAAGCATAAGGTCGGATGGATTGATGTCGTATTCATCGTTTGACGCGCTATTACTTTAGTTTTTTTATCTTGTCATATCACTGTCATTCCACATGAGTTTTGCCGCACACCATTTCCACCATGTCATATAGATGAGCGAGGTTATCATGTATTTTTTTTTATTTAAACAATTAAATTTTATAAAAAAAAAACTAAAATTTCTTTAACTGAATGAAAAATTACACCACTTAAAGCATGACTTACAACATAAGAAAAACATAATCAAATAATTAAAATATTACTTAAAAGCATACATATCTTAGAGATTATATTTATGTGAAATTTTGGCCTCCACCTGTATGGCAATTCGACGTTCAATATCGAATATCGGACAAGTGAGAAAAATTATTCATTAAGAGCTTATAATCACAAGTTTTTACCATTTCTTTTGTGATTCTGAATAGTTTTTCGACATTTCTATTTAACTCGACGAGACTCGATCTCATATCATCACCTTCGCTTACCACCTTCGACGACTTTTTGCTTTTTTTACGGTGATTCCATGGGTCGGCTATGCCTTGAACCTAAATTGCTTCCTCTGGGTTGAGATATATAAGTATAATCATTAAAAAATGAATCAACCTAAAAAACTATATATATATATATATATATATATATATATATATATATATATATATATATATATATATATATATATATTTTAGGTTGATTCATTTTTTAATGATTATACTTTATTTATATATATATATATATATATATATATATATATATATATATATATATATATATATATATATATATATAAACCTTTGAGATATCTAATTTTTGTTTTGACTTTACAAACCTAAAAATCCCACTTTTATTTAAAATCACTGGAAAATTTTTTTTAATTATTTTATTTATAATTTTTTTGAATGAATTTGCATAAAAAGTTGAGATTTTTAGCCCTATAAAATCAAATAAAAAGATTAGATATCTCAAAGTATTTTTTTTCTACGTAATTTTTTTATTTTTTATTTTTTAGGTTTTAGGGCTTTAAAAGTTTTATGCATTTGCTATTGATTTTTACAAAATATATATATATATATATATATATATATATATATATATATATATATATATATATATATATATATATATATATATATGGTTTTCAAAACTTTATGCATTTTCTATTGATTTATATATATATATATATATATATATATATATATATATATATATATATATATATATATATTGTTATAATATTATTAAGAATGTTGTTATTTTTTAAAATACCCGTAAACATATTTTTAAAAATACATTATTTCAGAATGTATTCTTTTTAGAATACATTCGATTTATCTAAGAAAAAACATCCTTCATTTTCAATAGAAATTCTACAAATCTGATTTTTTTTTTCCTTTTATAGTTCCCACCTAAGAAACTAAAATACCCTTCTAGTAGTTTAATTTGTTTATAAACAGATCAATTTAAATATAGTTATGTAAATTCCAATTAAACAATGGGTCCAATTTTGTTTTTTCAGGATTTTCATTTGTCTATTCGTGCACACAATACTTGTTGTCCGTAATATAATATATATATATATATATATATATATATATATATATATATATATATATATATATATGTAGCACCTGGTTTCCGGTATGTGAATTTTATTTGAGCATTGCCCTATTTTAGCCTTGGACTCGGCGAGTCATAAGGTCCGACTCGCCGAGTAGGGACGAGACTCAGGACACGTTTTAAGTAGGCGACTCGGCGAGTCCATATCCTGGACTCGGCGAGTCACCGCTGCTGGATGAAACCCTAAGTTTCAAGGGTTTGCACCCTATTTAAACCCTCATTCCGCCCCAACTCGTCCCCATTCACCCCTAGAACTCCCCCAACATCGTTTTCCCTTGTTTCCTTGAGAGATTGAAGTGTTCTTGGTGTGTTCTTGAAGGTTTTGAGGAGAAAGAGGAGTAGATCAAGAAGAGGAGAAGGAGATCAGCCATCTTTGTGTCATTTCAACATTTTCCTTGAGGTATATCTCGTTTTCCCCTGTTTTTATGCTTAGGATTTCATTTGGGACACTCTTGGGCAATTCTTCAAGCTTGTTTGTGCTTAATGTTTCGTAATAAGTGGATTAACCTTTAGATCTAGGCAAGATTGAGCTCCAGGAGCTCAGATCTGTTAGCTTTATGGCCCCATGTGGCTTGCTCATCCTAGATCTACCCTTTTGAGGCATTTTGCACCCTAAAATCCACATTAGTGAATATCCACACGTAAAGTTGGAAGCTTTACGTGTAATTTGTGTCCTAGAAGTCCAGATCTATGAATGGCATGGACTGGAATCGAGCAAATCGGTGTATTTGATGGATGCATGGCTGCGACTCGGCGAGTCATCTATGTGACTCGACGAGTCTGGTCGCGAGTCACCAAACCGGTCCCTTCATGATGTATCGAGTTGAGCCGTGAGTCACAGGGGGGTGACTCGGTGAGTTGGGAGCTGAACTCACCCATGTTAGGACTCGGCGAGTCAATGCCCTGACTCGGCGAGTCCAAGGCAATCTTCATAGATTAAGAACAGACTCGGCGAGTTGTTCATACAACTCGGCGAGTCTTAGCATAAAGTGTTCTTCGGATGAAGATGATCTCGACGAGTTGTTCATACAACTCGGCGAGTAGGATGAAGGAGTTGAATGACAGTTAAAAGGTGAACTCATCGAGTCATAGCCCGACTCGACGAATAGAACCAGGGACCCAGGACAATGGCTTGCTAGGGACTCGGCGAGTGGAGATCCACTCGGCGAGTCGGGTCAACTGAAAGTTGACTCTAGCGTTGACTTAGAGCTAGACCGGGGGTAAAATGGTCATTTTCCTAAAGGACAGTTAGCAGTGTTTGATTGAGTATGTTGTGGGAATTGCAGCCGGAGGACTCCCGGAGCAGCAGCAGTCAGTTAGTTCCCGATCAGTTCAGCAGCTACTTTGAGGTGAGTTACCTTCCAGTAGCGGTGGGTCTAAGGCCACAATGCCGGCCCACCAGTAGGAGACGTATGATAGATGATTGTCTTTGTGATATAATCTAGGTTTGCTATTACCTGTTATGTTACATGCTATCATGATACGTTATATGCAATAGTAGTCGAGTTCGGTTGTTAGGACCGCTGGGTAGTCAGACACCCCAGAATTATCTGACTGTAGGTGATGGTATGCTTGTATGTTGGTCTGTTATGTTATGCGATAGAGGTAGCGGGAGGGGACCAGTCCCCGAGGATCGGTTGTTAGGACCGATGGGTAGTCAGCACCCCAAAATGGCTTGACATGGGTAGTCAGCACCCCAGAATGGCTTGACACGGGTAAGACGGCACCCCAGAATGGCCGTACCGGGTAGTCAGGCACCCCAGAATAGCCTGGCAGTACGTATGTTATGTGTTTGTATGGTGTGTGGTACGTTGGGGGAACTCACTAAGCTTTGTGCTTACGTTTACAGTTTTGTTTTCAGGTACCTCTGCACCGAAGGGGAAGGAGCCGGTGCGGTAGCGGCACGTCATACACACACTCTTCGGCTTCCGCATTTACGAGATTTACTGGGATTGTACTCTGATATTTTGATGGGATGTATGGTTTGACCTTTTAGAACATGGTTGCGATGTGATATGGTGTGATCAAACAATGTTTTTGTTTATTAATGTTTTCTAAAGTAATATTTTAAAATGAAATTTTCGGACGTAAAAATAGGGTCGTTACAAGTTGGTATCAGAGCCCTGGTTTGAGGGATTCGGACACGCCTTCGGGAGTGTTTGGACTCAAATCGAGGGATTGAAAGATTTTCCAAAAGAAATTGTTCTTTAAAACCCGGAAAAGAGTCATAAGAAAGAGCAAAGTGTGTGACGTGCGCGACCGGCCGAGCTCAAGTAAGTATTCCCCATAGTACCCATACAAGTTTATGTTATGTTTATCAGCTTACGTAGAACTGCATGCTAGAATAGGCTAAGGATCTAGGAGTGATGCCTTATGTGCCTGCTTATGTGTTACAGCTTTATGAATATTGCATGCTAGAATTGAGTAGACAGCAGTAGGATAGCCTGTTTAGGTTGTGCCTGATAGTATGAGCTTAGCATCCTATGTTAAGTGTCGTCTCTTGTTATAAGAATAGTTTGGATTGAGTCTGTTTTCCCTTATCCGAATGCTGCTTGCTTCGTGCTTGGTGGGATTCTGAGTAATGGGAGTTAGCCACTAGGTAAACACGTCACACCACATGTAATCAGGGTTGAATAATCCCAAAGTATTGGAACGCTCCTATTGCGCAGCTCTTGTTTGAGTCCAACCGTTGTAGGGACGGATCTTTTACTTGAAGGATTATCTAATCCTCATCACATGTGATGGTGTTTAGGTGGTGGCTAACTGGCATTACGAGGAGACCTACAGCAGCTGAGGACCAGTCATGTTGAACTTGAGTTTTCCCTAGGGCAAGCCTAGGATGAGAATAACAGAGAGTAGCAGTAGTAAAGGGGAGCTGGTGGAGTCGAGGAATTCCTCGGAGAAGGTACGGATAGATGTGGAAGGTAGTATGGGCCCGTACTACTGAAAGCAGAGGATCCGTACCCGAGCCGAGGAAGGCCAAGACGAGGCCAAGGAACCTGTAAGTAGTTGAGATCCCTCAGAAAGTAGCAGTACCACTAATGATTATTATGATGTTTTGCAGAATGGTGGTACTCCGACCGAGACCGACAGATGGCGGGTCAGGAGAGGGGTCAGGTTCGGGATCAGGCACCGAGCCGATTGATGAGAGGCTACGTGAGTTCATCACGTCAGAGATCACTAGGGGCATCCTTGAGTCGACCCCCATCATCTTTGGGTCGATCAAGGAAGGGATCGTGGAGTTGATGGAGGATCGCCTACGGGTATTCAGGAGCGACTTGGCCTCTAGCCAGTCGGGATCTCGCACACTGTCCTTCAAGGACTTTAGGGGCAGTGGTGCGCCGGATTTCCATGGGGTGAAGGACCCCATTGTCGCCAGGCGGTGGATTGCGGATATTGAGTCCGCCCAGTTGACCAGCTTCTGCCCCGAGGGGTCGAAGGTGAGGTACGCAGCAGGGTGTTTACGAGACCGAGCCCGGGATTGGTGGGAGTCAGTGGGTGACTCGTTGGGAGCCTCGGCTATCGAGGCAATGACCTGGTCGGACTTCGTGGCTAGGTTCAGGGCAGAGTTTGCGCCAGCGGTCGAGCTTTAGCAGCTGGCTAGAGAGTTTCTAGACATGAGGCAGACGATAGAGACCGTGGCGGAGATCACCGCCAAGTTTCGGGAGAGGGCTTTATTGGTGCCCCAGTATGCAGGTGATGAGGATATGAGGAGGACTCGTTACCATGATATGCTACGAGCTGACATTCGGGAGCATGTTAGCTTTTCGGCTTGCCCTACCCTGGACTCCATGATTGCCAGGGCTAGGGAGAGAGAGATAGATTTGGAGCACATCCGGAAACGGAAACTTGAGGATGGTCAGGCAGCAGGGGCTTCGGGGAAGAAGCCCAAGGGATCAGATGGGAGGCCGAAAGGCCAGTCGGGACCGAGCCGCTGCAGGAGGTGCGGCAGGCCGCACGAGGGGGCGTGCAGGATGGGATCGTCAGGCTGCTACAAGTGCGGCAAGTTTGGGCATATCAGCAGGGATTGCACTGCCCCTGCGCCAGTTATTCAGACATCGGAGTTGCTGTGTTTCCACTGCAACCAGAGGGGCCACAAGAAGGCCAATTGCCCCATGTTGACAGTTTCAGCGCCTGTGAAGGCGCCAGCTCCAGCGACCCTACGGATCACGGATGGCCGTCAGGGCAAGGCAGAGGCTCCAGTGGTGAGGAGTCGGGCATTTCAGTTGACTGCCGAGGAGGCACGCGCCGCGCCCGATGTGGTGACGGGTATGATTCCTTCCTTCTATCTTTTATTTTACGTGGTTATGATATTGATATGTGCTCTGTATGTATACATGTGTATTAGGATCGTTCCATGTGAACGGCATCCCGATTCAGGTATTGTTCGACTCGGGTGCATCCCGATCGTTTGTTTCTCTTGCTCTTAGCAAGAGATTTCATGAGACTTCAGGCGAGTTAGATTGCCCGTTAGAGGTAGAGATTGCTGATGATCGATCGGTGCGAGCATCGATGGTGTTTCGAGATTGTGTTCTGCGACTGTTTGAGGAGCGTTACCTGGTAGACTTGGTTCCCATTCCATTGCGTGGGAACAAGGTGATTATTGGTATGGATTGGTTGAGCCCTAATGGGGCAGTGATAGATTGCGCGCAACAGCTAGTGCGAGTCAGGACCCCAAGCGGGGGAGAGTTAGTGATTCATGGAGAGCGGCCGCAGTGTGGGCCCACTGTATGTTCAGCAGCGAGGGCTAGGCGCTACCTTCAGCAGGGATGCGCGGGTTATATCGCGTATGTGATGGATACCCGGGAGGCGGGTAAGGCAACCGTGAGTGAGGTCCCGGTGGTTCGAGATTTTGCTGATGTTTTCCCGGAGGAA
Source organism: Lactuca saligna (assembly GCF_052625555.1). Lineage (NCBI taxonomy): Eukaryota > Viridiplantae > Streptophyta > Magnoliopsida > Asterales > Asteraceae > Lactuca > Lactuca saligna. The sequence goes on along the minus strand of NC_136423.1, from coordinate 21,170,817 downwards.
CTACCTGGGATACCTCCGGAGCGACAGGTGGAGTTCAGGATTGAACTCATTCCCGGTGCGGCTCCGATAGCCAAAGCACCATATCGGTTGGCTCCTCCCGAGATGCAGGAGTTGTCTACGCAGCTGCAGGAGCTGCTGGACAAGGGATTTATTCGGCCGAGCAGTTCACCCTGGGGAGCCCCGATTCTGTTCGTAAGAAAGAAGGACGGGTCGCATCGGATGTGTATAGATTATCGGGAGCTGAACAAGGTAACGGTGAAGAACCGATACCCGCTCCCAAGGATTGACGACCTATTTGACCAGCTTCAGGGAGCATTATTGGTTCTCCAAGATTGACTTGCGTTCGGGGTATCATTAGATGAGGGTCAGGGGGTAGGATATGCAGAAGACTGCGTTTCGGACACGCTATGGTCATTACGAGTTCGTGGTGATGCCGTTTGGGCTCACCAATGCTCCTGCCGCATTCATGGACCTCATGAACTGCGTGTGTAGACCAATGCTGGATCGGTCTGTGATAGTCTTTATCGATGATATCTTGGTCTATTCCAAGACTCGGGAGGAACACGAGGAGCATCTGAGGGAGGTATTAGAGACCCTGAGAAGGGAGAGCTTGTATGCCAAGTTCTCCAAGTGTGAGTTTTGGTTGCGCGAGGTGCAATTTCTTGGACACCTCGTCAACCAGAACGGGATTCTGGTTGATCCGGCCAAGGTCGAGGCCGTGATGAGATGGGAGGTCCCGAAGTCTCCATCCGAGATTCGGAGCTTCCTGGGATTGGCGGGCTACTATCGGAGATTTATCCAAGATTTCTCCAAGATAGCCGTACCCCTGACACGACTAACGAAGAAAGCCGTGGTCTTTCGGTGGGGACCCGAGCAGCAGGCTGCGTTTGAGATGTTGAGACAGAAATTGTGTGAGGCACCGATCCTAGCCCTGCCTGAGGGCGTAGAGGATTTTGTGGTTTACTGCGATGCGTCCATTTTAGGGTTGGGCGCAGTTCTGATGCAGAGGGGGCATGTCATTGCCTACGCTTCGCGGCAGCTCAAGCCTCACGAGGCAAATTACCCGATGCACGACTTGGAGTTGGGGGCGGTGGTCTTTGCCCTCAAGATTTGGTGACATTACCTCTACGGGGTTCGGTGTACCATCTACACGGACCACAAGAGTTTGAGGTACCTTATGGACCAGCCGAATCTGAATATGAGGCAGCGGCGGTGGTTGGACGTGGTGAAGGATTATGATTGCGAGATCCTTTACCACCCGGGGAAGGCCAATGTGGTGGCCGATGCGCTTAGCCGCAAGACGGTGCCGATCAGGGATGTCTGTTTGAGGATGACTGTGGTGACTCCCCTGTTGGAGCAGATTCGGGAGGCTCAACAGGAGGCTATCAAGGAGGAGCATCGGAAGAGCGAGCGTGTAGTGGGTCAGGTTTCCTCCTTTGATTATGATGGCAGAGGACTTTTGACATTACACCGTAGGGTGTGGGTGCCGTATCACGGTGGCGTGCGTCAGATTTTGATGGAGGAGGCGCACAAGTCCCGATTTTCTATTCATCCCGGGGCGACGAAGATGTATAGGGATCTTCGTCGGGATTATTGGTGGCCTTGCATGAAGCGGGATGTGGCATGGTACGTCGAGCGGTGCTTGACCTGCAGGAAGGTCAAGGCCGAACATCAGAGGCCGCATGGCAAGATGCAGCCGTTGGACATTCCACTGTGGAAATGGGAAGATATCACGATGGATTTTATCACAAAGCTTCCCAGGACCGCACGGGGAGTGGATTCGATTTGGGTCATCGTGGATAGATTGACCAAGAGTGCTCACTTTATTCCGATTCAGGAAAGCATATCGGCCGAAAAATTGGCCGACTTCTATATCAGGGAGATTGTGGCACGGCATGGGGTGCCAGTATCGGTAATCTCGGACAGGGATGTGCGTTTTACTTCCAGATTCTGGAAGAAATTTCATGACGAGTTGGGCACTCGTCTGCATTTCAGCACCGCTTTTCACCCGCAGACAGATGGTCAGAGTGAGCGGACCATCCAGACTCTGGAGGACATGTTGCGGGCGTGTGTGCTGGATTTCGGTGGTAGCTGGGATACCTATCTTCCTTTGGCTGAGTTCTCCTACAACAACAGCTATCACGCGAGTATTGAACGACCCCCGTTCGAGATGTTGTATGGACGGAAGTGCAGAACCCCGATATGTTGGGGGGAGGTTGGCCAGAGAGTCATGGGAAGCACCGAGGTGGTGCTAGAGATGACCGAGAGGATCCAGCAGGTTCGGAGCAGACTTCAGACTGCACAGAGTCGGCAGAAAAGCTACGCCGATAGACGTCGATCCGACTTGGAGTTCCAAGTCGGGGATATGGTCCTCCTGAAAGTCTCACCTTGGAAAGGTGTCATTCGATTCAGGAAGCGGGGCAAGTTGGGCCCAAGATTCATCGGGCTGTTCAGGGTTGTAGCCCGGGTGGGCAAGGTGGCGTATAGGCTGGATCTGCCAGCCGAGCTCAGTCAGATCCACTGCACCTTCCATGTTTCGCAGCTGCGGAAGTGCCTGGTGGACGATTCAGCAGTAGTACCGTTGGAGGATATTCAGGTTGATGACAGCTTGAATTACATTGAGCGCCCAGTCGCAATACTTGATAGAAAGACCAAGACGTTGAGAAACAAGAGGGTAGAACAAGTAAAGGTGCAATGGCAGCACCGCAAGGGTTCGGAATGGACTTGGGAACCGATGGACGAGATGATGGAGCATTACCCCGAGCTATTTCAGGACCGGGCAGCAGACTTCGAGGACGAAGTCTAAAATAAGTGGGGGAGATTTGTAGCACCTGGTTTCCGGTATGTGAATTTTATTTGAGCATTGCCCTATTTTAGCCTTGGACTCGGCGAGTCATAAGGTCCGACTCGCCGAGTAGGGACGAGACTCAGGACACGTTTTAAGTAGGCGACTCGGCGAGTCCATATCCTGGACTCGGCGAGTCACCGCTGCTGGATGAAACCCTAAGTTTCAAGGGTTTGCACCCTATTTAAACCCTCATTCCGCCCCAACTCGTCCCCATTCACCCCCAGAACTCCCCCACCATCGTTTTCCCTTATTTCCTTGAGAGATTGAAGTGTTCTTGGTGTGTTCTTGAAGGTTTTGAGGAGAAAGAGGAGTAGATCAAGAAGAGGAGAAGGAGATCAACCATCTTTGTGTCATTTCAACATTTTCCTTGAGGTATATCTCGTTTTCCCCTGTTTTTATGCTTAGGATTTCATTTGGGACACTCTTGGGCAATTCTTCAAGCTTGTTTGTGCTTAATGTTTCGTAATAAGTGGATTAACCTTTAGATCTAGGCAATATTGAGCTCCAGGAGCTCAGATCTGTTAGCTTTATGGCCCCATGTGGCTTGCTCATCCTAGATCTACCCTTTTGAGGCATTTTGCACCCTAAAATCCACATTAGTGAATATCCACACGTAAAGTTGGAAACTTTGCGTGTAATTTGTGTCCTAGAAGTCCAGATCTATGAATGGCATGGACTGGAATCGAGCAAATCGGTGTATTTGATGGATGCATGGCTGCGACTCGGCGAGTCATCTATGTGACTCGACGAGTCTGGTCGCGAGTCACCAAACCGGTCCCTTCATGATGTATCGAGTTGAGCCGTGAGTCACAGGGGGGTGACTCGGTGAGTTGGGAGCTGAACTCACCCATGTTAGGACTCGGCGAGTCACCAAACCGGTCCCTTCATGTTTTGTCAAAACCACCGGATGTACAAAAAGGTGATTCGACGTTTTCTTCGTCTGATCCATTTGGTGCAGGGAACGAACACATCTCTGGGGAAGAAAGAAGACAAACATTAAAGGGTTTGGGTGGTGGTTGAGCATTCACGAGGAAATAGGGAATCGATCTACGGGTTGTATCTGATCGAAGATGAAGGAATGACAAATGGAAGCAACGGGGAGGGGGAATGGCCACTCATCTGATCGATCCAACGTAAACAACTAACCAAAATGGGGAAATGAGGAACTTATTGACCAAATCGATAAAGGAGAAGGGTGAAGAATGAAAGTAGAAGAGTTGCTATCATTGGATTGGTTGGTGACCATTCTTAATAGGGAATTTGGGCCCGAGTAACAACATTATCGTTGCAAAGGTTTCGAGGTTCACTCTGGACGATTTTCCAGTCATGATCAGTCCGTTTAATGTTAAGTTAACTTTGGTGGTGGACAAGAGGTTTAGGAATCTTTGGGCCAATTTGGAGTCTGGTCAACTCAGGACTTTTGATATCAGTTTCTTGGAGTTTGACGTTTGTGGAACTCCTCGGTTTATGTGGAGGAGGGAGTATATCGTTAGTATGTGGTGCATCACCGATGTTGAGTGTGCCTTTCTCGCCAACTTTTGTCCAGATGAGGCCAAGGACAAATTTTCAGTTTGTCTTCTGTGTGATGGAGCTAGGTATTGGTAGTGCAATGTTTCTTGGGACCACAAACTTGATGCGATTTGTAAGGAAAGCAATGCTCTCTTTTTCTAGCATATTGCTATGATCTTATTTAGCTATTTATTTTAGGCCATTATCTGATTATATTTGATTAAAATGCCATATTTTTTTTATATATGATACCTAATATGCTTGAAAATGTTCAATTATAGTTAAAATGAGAGTTCGGATGCAAAAGGATGAGAACAGAGCTTAAAAAGACACAAAAAGGAAGTTGTTGGCATATTGAACCCTCTTCAATATTTTGTCAGTATCTCATGACTTGTAACTCCGATTAAGGGGACTCAAAATGATCTAAAAATTAGAAAACAATTTGGATGACTTTCATGTTTGTGCCAACATGTGAAATCCAACCATCATAACATGGTGATCACCACCACGACGTGGTAAATGGAAACTTTGCGATCTTTGAGCTGACTTGGAGAATACATGATATCCATGAAGACAACGATGTGATGCCTATTAACCATGTCATGGTCGCAAGAATTTGGCAAGTATATACTTTACGGATATTAGGTCGTTTCCAGGAGATGGAGGGCTTAGGGCAGCGATTATTCACAAGGAAAAGCCCTCCAAGGATCGATTTTGAAGCTAGAGATTCAATTGGAGCAAGGATTTGAATATTCAAATGCTATTGTATCGAGATTACACTTCGGGTTTTCTAGATGATTGCGTATGGAATTCTTTTGGTGATATTTTTCTACTTTAGGTTACTGAATATGGTGTAAAAACCTTTACTTTCACTAGGTGTTGATGAACCCTTGTTGATATGCTTTAATTTTGTTATTAGGATTAATTGAATTTGGTTTTTACTTGTGTTTGATTGATTGCTTTACCTTTAATGTTAAATTTATAATTTTTATTGTCAATTGTTGAGTATTATTAGGATTAGATGATCATTCTATCTTGATGTACTTGAATCATATGAATCTATGATCGTTTGATTTGTATGACTAGGAATTTGATCATAAGCATAGGGTTAGATCATATTAATCGGTAACTTCGATTGTGTTATAGAGCATTAGATATCCATGTTATTCTTAGATTGATTATCATGATCATTGATAAGATATCACTACCTTATATCGTTCATAGTTCGAATATATTTAATTAATTATGTGTTCACTAATTGCATGATCACTATCTCAGTTGTTCTGGTGGTCGACTAAGGCTGCTCCGTTGGTTCTCGTTTGTCACATTTGTTTGACAGAATGTGCAAAAAGAAAAGGACCAAGACGGAAGGAGGTTCCTAGCTGATGAGGTTCGACTGATAATAGGGGAAGAGGGGAAGAGTTGTGATGATGGTTGGAAAGGAGGCAACAACCTCCTCCCTTTGGGTTTTGTTTTTCAGGTGAGTCAAGAAAAAGGAAGAGGGAGAGCGGAATCGGGGAAAGTAGAAACAATGGTCTTCGTGTGGCTTTTGTTTGCTTCAATTGGCAGAAAGCAAGGATTATGGATGGGGTTGTTTCCCCTCTTGGTTTCGCTGGAAATTGTTTTACCTACGATGGAGCACCTTGGCAGCAAAACGGAGAGGAATGGGAGTGTGAGAGCAACAATCCAAAAAGGTGTTTGGCACCTCCGATCATCCGTGAAACAACAGGGAGAACAAGATAGGCCTTTAGAATGGATTAGCAAAATATCCTGTTAGAATACGTATAGTTGTATTAAAATGTATAAACTATTATTATGTAAGAATATGTATGGATATACATTCAGGTGTCCATAAGTAAACTACGATCTGTAAGAATATCTTTTTATTATATTTTTAATGATTCTCAGTTTTATTCTTTTAGAATAAATGAAACTGTTAACCATTATTATTTGTATTCTTTTAGAATGAATGTCATTTATGTATGTTCATAGTTGTATTTGTTAAGAATGAATGTAATTAATGATTTTAAGCTATTAAATTTTTTTTCATATAAAATTTGTATTCATTAAAAATTATGTTTAATGTAATAATATGTATTAGTCACTTTCTTAAATTAATTAAATTGAATGGCTCACAATCATGCCTACATCCACACAATAATTAGTTAGAATAGAATAACCTAAGCCATATATATATATATATATATATATATATATATATATATATATATATATATATATATATATATATATATATATATATGGTTAGGTTATTGTGATTTAAATATCTATTGTATTCATGTAGTATTGATTGTGCACCAATCATTTTAGTTATTTTAAGATAGTAATTAAGGCATATTACATGTTGTAACGCCTGTAGATCCAGGCTAGTCAGTTTACAAACGATGAGCATCAAAAATGAGTTTTTAATGGAAGGTTATTTAGAATGAGTAATCTTAACCAAGTTGTAGAATATGTTACAAGGATTCCGTACATATAAAGAACACCGAAATCTGAGTTATAACGAAGAAGTTATGGCCCGTCGAAGTTTCGCGGCAAAACCGGCACAACACCAAGACACGTAAAATAGTGAATTTACGATAGAGGAATTTTTGTCCTTATTAATCTAAACCAAAGTTTTAGTATACGTTAAACCGAGAGCGTCCATAAAAAGAACGTCCAAATCTGACTTCGTATGAGTAAGTTATGAATTTTACACGGATATTTAACAGTGTAATGTCTTCGTACTGTTAAATTTAAGATCGGTCGATAATTAGCCGATGGAATCAAGAAGAGAGTTATAGATATTATTTTTACCTACACGTGGATATAAAGAACATCGAAAATGGAGCCTGTATGCGAATGTTATTAATTTTTGAAAATCGGTTGATTTCCACCCTGAGTGTGATGCCACGTGTTAGCACCAGGCTGTATCCAACTGGCTAACGAGTTGAGCACCTTAAAACTCATGATGTTAGCGACCCTCCAGCCTCTTATAAATAAGAGGTGAATCCCTCTTCGTTTCTCACACCTCTTCTCACTTCCCCCTCTCTCTAGAACCTCTCTCTAGCCTCGAAACCCCTAGAAAAACCTAGGGAACCTCCCTAGCACGATGTGGAAGCCCCGGAGCGCCCGAAGGATCCGAGCAGAAGAGCCTTTCGGCTTGGGAACGCTGCTCCAGCAGAGCCCGGTTTTGAGAAAAACTCGCTGTAAGTGAGCTACGTCTACCCTAACTTTAGTATAACTTATGTTTCAATATAACAATGTTATTAGGACCTTATAATGAGTATTTGGGCTATTATTATGAGTTATATAAGTGCCGTTATAATATCTTTTTAATCACTCGTGGTACGGGGAATCTGGTTTGGAGGGCCACTTGGGTTGTTGGATTCAGAAGTGCTATACGCCAAAATGATCCTGCCTTATGGTGTTTCATGTCTGGCCCCTATTTGTACATAGTGATTGAAGAGTATTGTTTCACGCTTATATAATAGTAATAATAGCTAGAATATTAATTAGTCTCGTCAAGCGTTAGATTAAAATCTAGTGGTAATGATACTAGGTTTTGTCTGAAGGAAATTGTTTTGTGATAACGAAGTGCTGTCCGAGTACAAAGTCACCAGCTAGTCAGGTGAGTGCATAGTTACTTTCATCTTACACATAGATATGATGTATTTTATATAAACTACGTGATATGTGTGCATATTATCTGTATACTTGCTATCTATGCAGGATGACCGATTTTATACAAATTTTATATGATTTAAACTGTATATGTATTTATATCTACATAATATGTTGGGTAAAACATGGGTAGATGAAATATGAGTTGGACGATAAGTTGAGAGGTAATATAGACCATGAGGTAAGGGTGAGAGGTGGAAGATGTGAGAAGCCTTTTTCACAAATGTTGGCCCCATCATCTAGCAGAGGATGGATGACAACCACTGACTGTTCTAGACAATCTAGTGGAACACTAGCAGGCTCGCAACCTGTAGGTGTTGTGAACAATGTGTTCACCGATGTACTCTAAAAACCCGTTGATATGTATTACGAGTGGACACTCGAAAACGATACTGTCAATAAATAGGATAACCCTAACAGATGTGCCTAAAGGACTCTACCGTCAGAAGCGCCTAATAGAGAACATCATAATCCCAGTAGATGCGCCTAATGGACTCTATCGGCGGGAGCGCCTAATAGAGAACATCTTAACCCTGACAGATGCGCCTAAAGGACTATACCGGAAGATGCGCCCCATACAGGATGTCACAATTCTAGCAGTAGTACCTAGGTGATAATATTAGGAACTGTTCTTGACAGCCGTGTCATTGGCAACGATGGACTTCGTGCCAATTTCCTTAGGATAATTTTTAGGGATGAATGAACGAGGAATAACTGATTCTTAGGTAGATCCTTAAGAATAATTAAGATAATGGGGATGGGTAATTGGGTTGATTAATTTTTTGATGATTAGATATATTATTGCGGGTTAAAAACCCTATATACTCACCAGGTTTCCCAACCTGACCCACTCAAGCTTATTTGTATCACAGGTGTCGATACGAAACTACTTTACACTGAGAGATATAAAAGAGATGTAGATCACTAGTGTAGATAAATGTAAGTTCTGTTTATACTTATGTTTATGTATTGACGATGACATCCCAAGGTTTTAAAAGAATAAAAATACATTTCTTCGGAAAAGATTTTGATAATGTATTTATCATGTTTTTCTGGGAAAAAATTCCGCTACATTTTTGTTAAAAGAAGTACTCTGATTTTTATAAAGCATAAACAAAATCGGTCTTTTCTGTGACATCCCCATTTTCACGGCCAGAAAAGACTGATTTTGTTTATGCTTTATGAAAATCAGAGTACCTCTTTTAATAAAAATGTTGCGGAATTTGTTCCCAGTAAAACATGATAAATATGTTAACAAAACATTTCCGAAGAAAAGTATTTTTATTCATTTTAAAACATTTGGTATGTCATCGTTAATACAGAAACATAAGCATAAACAGAACTTGCATTCATTATCACTAGTGATTTATATCTCCTCCATCTCTCAGTGTAATGTGACTTCATAACAACACATGTGATATAAATAAACTGAGTGGGTCAGGTTGGGAAACCTGGTGAGTACATAGGGTTTTCAACCCACAATAATATAATTATTATGTTTAAACAATTAAGCAATCAACCCAATTACTCATCCCCTTATCTTCTTTATTCTTAAGGATCTACCCTAAGAATCAGCTATTCCTCGTTCATTTATTCCTAAGGATCATCCTAAGGAATCGGCACGAAGTCCATCATTTCCATGGTTTACACAACAGGCACTAAGTCTACATAGTCGTCAGGGGTTAGGCATCAAGTCTGCATGATCACCAAGGTTTACACAATGGGCACTAAGTCTACATAATCGCCAGGGTTTAGGCATCAAGTCTACATGATCGCCAAGGTTTAGGCACCAAGTCTGCATGGTCGCCAAGGTTTAGAGTACACCGAGTGAACACATCGTTCACAACACCTACAGGTTGTGAGCCTGCTAATGTTCCAATGGACAGTCTAGAATAGTTTGTGGTTGTCATCCATACTCTGCTGAATGACGGGGCCATCGTGTGGGAAAAGGCTTCTCACATCATCCACCTCTCACCCTCACCTCGTGGTCTATAACACCTTTCAACTCATCATCAAACTCATATTCCATCTATTACATCTACCCATGTTTTACCCCAACATTATCGTAGATATAAAATACATATACAGTTTAAATCATTTAAAACATGTATAAAATCGTTCATCCAGCATAGATAGCAAGTATTCAGATAATATGCACACATAGCACGTAATTTATATAAAATAATTCATATCTATGTGTAAGATGAAAGTAATTATACACTCACCTGAGAAGGTGGTGACTCGGTACTCGGACAACACTTCGTTTACTTTAAAATAATTTCCTTCGACGAAACCTAGTATTATTACCACTAGATTTCAGTCTAATATTTACCGTAACTAATTATTAGTCTTATTATTATTATATAAGCGTTTATACAATACTTTCCAACCACTATGTATAGACAGGGGCTAGACATAAAACACCGGAGGGCGGGACCATTTTGGCATATAGCACTTCTGAAATCCAACAACCCTATGCGGCCCTTTAAACCAGATTCCCTGTACCGCGAGTAGTTAAAAAGATATTATAAAGACACTTATATAAGTCATAATAATAGCTCAAATATTTATTATAAGCTCATAATAACAATATTAATTTTAAATATAAGCTATATTAAAATAGTGTAAGCATAACTTACTTACAATGAGATTTTAGCTAGGACTCGGGCTCTGCAGGGGCAGAATTTCGTCGCTGAATCTTTCTAAGAAAGATTTGTACAACACTTCAGCGCTCACCTTACTATACTAAAAACTACAGAAAGAGAAGTCGAATCACGAGGGACCTAAATGCTCGGGGGATAAGGAGAGAAAGACTCTTGAATCAAGAGAATAGTGCAAGAAATATGAGAGCCCAGGGCTCTTATTTATACTAATTGAATTTTAAAAACTACCCTCCATAATTACTTAATGACCTTTTAGTTATATAAACAACTAAACACCCCTCTATAATACTATTTAAAATGGATTTAATGATATTTTTACTAAAATAATATCGAAAGAACTCAACATTAGTCTTATAATGACCGCATCGTCGATACCTTTCTAATGATATATACGTATGTATATATATATATACATATATATATGTACGTATATATGATTTATATGTAAATATGCTATTATAATTTGTAACTCGTTCATACGAACTCCATTTTTGACGATTTTTATATCCATGCGTAGGTGGAGACGTACTCTACAACTTTCGTTTAGACTCCATCGGCTAATTTTGACTTAATTTTTAAAGTTATAGTTTTAACAGGTCGGGACAGGATTGGTTAGTTAAAATCTCATAACTTCTTCATCCGATATCCATTTTCGTCTGTCTTTTTATCGTTACGCTACTAATAAAGAGATCTTCGATTCTCGTTTAGGTTGTGTCGGCTAAAACTGCTCGATCTAATACTCGAACTTCGGGTTGTACACCTTTAAGCTGAAACTTCGAAAAATCATGACTTCCTCATAAGAAGTCAGATTTGGGCGTTCTTTAAATGGACGCTCTCAGGTTAACATATTCTACGACTTTCATTTAGATTGCTAAGGCTAAAAGAAGCTCTATCATAAATTCATTTTTTTTACGTCTCCCGGTGTCGTGTCGGTTTTGCCGTAAGACTTCGACGGGCCATAACTTCTTCGTTATAACTTGGATTTCAGCGTTCTTTATATGTAGATATTCCTTGACATATATTCTACAACTTGTTTAAGATTATTTATTCTAAATAATCTTTTGTCGAAAAGTCGTTTTCGACCCCTATTATCTGTAAATTGACTAGCCCGGATCTACGGGCGTTACATTTTCTGGCCATGAAAATGGGGATGTCACAAATGTTGAAGATATAATGAGTGTTAATTAAATCTCCAGCATTAGCATTAATTATTTTTTTAAAATAACTAAAATGATTGGTCAAGAATCAATCTTACATGCCCACAATAGAACCTATTATCTAACTATCCAAGTCATTCTCACAGAATAACACTTCTCACACACGTCCACACAATAAATATCATCTTTATTTGAAATCTCTCTCTCTCTCTCTCTATGTGTGCGTGTGTGTGTGTATATATAGTGTTCAAATTAAGTGCTATGCACATTACCTCTTGGTATGCACCATTCAAACCCAAACTAACATGAGCACTAAGGCCCAAACAATCACCAGACCCATTCTCTTGCATGAACAACCATAACCAAAGACTGACAGACATGGAAACACTGCCACGAATTATGGTATCAAACCATCTATCTTCCCTAGTAGTCATCTCAGCAATCTCCCCTCACAGTGTGCAAAGTTGCAGTTCGCTCCTCGAACTTGGCAATTACCCTGCAAGTGATCCGATCCACAATACCAGACAATTCTTCCTGCAATATATATGAAACCTCAATGGTGATCATCTCCTGCATTTGATCAACAATCAACTCTGACCTATTGATAGCTTCATTTTATTTACTTATTTTTATAGTTTATTTTAGTACATTTCATTCGCATTTTAGTTAACTTTCATGCATATTTTCCCTTTTGTTATTTTTATGACCATTTCGGGGTACTTTCTAGTTTCTTGAGCATTATTGCAGATTTTCTTGGAAACTAGCGGGGCGGCACTCTTGCGAGGCGATTGGGCTTGAAGGGAATTAGAGATTTCATGCTTGATGGCTAAAAAGGTGATTCATGGGGTGGACTTGTCAATTGCTTGAAGGCTTGGAAGAATTGAGCTTTAAATTTGAAAGATGCGGGGGAACATTCAAGCGTATGAAAATTATTAATCGGGCGAGTTCACGAGCTTTGGAGGATTTGGAGAGGTCAAATTGGGCTTTAAATGAAGAAAAACTTGAAGAAAATGGGCTAGGAGGTGATTGGATTCGATCTGGGCTAGTGGGATATGCTTTAGAGGCCCAAAATCTCAAAGAAGCCCATGTCAGGCACCACCCACGCAACCCACCCGCGCAGCAGCATGCGGGTCGCGCAAGGCCCTGCAGGGGCAATTTTGGGAATTCTTCTTTTGAGCTATTTGAGGAAGGTTGGTGCCCATCTTTTGCATACACTTGCACATCCGATTTTTGGAAATTCTCTCTGGAGTTTTGAAGACTTTTGAAGGCCAAGAACCCTTGAAGAACATCATATTTTTACCTCTTGATTCTTGCTTAATGTTTGGTACAAATTTCTCTAACTTTGTTTCTTTGGGTTTAGCCATGCTTGGCTAAGCTAATCTTGGTTGACTTTTGGTTAATCCTTTGAACTTTTGTTGAATGTTGAAGAATCCATGAACATGTTCTTGAATCTTTATGGAAATGTTTTGTGTTTTAACGTCTTATCATTACTTGTGTGTTTTAGTTCATGAGTTTAAATGTGTTTGTGGTGATTAGTTGGCTAATTTCTTGATTAAGTAAAGGATCCTCAAATTAGCAAGCAACAAATGATTTTTGTGTTGTTTTTGCTTCACACAATCATAAAAACATTTCCTCCAACATGGTGGTGAAAGCATTTGACCCCTCTTGGATTTGGTGACTTTTTTGGTTCTTAATGCTAGTTGACTTTCACTAATTACATGCTATTTGGAATTAGTGACTTTGACTAAGGAAATTGTTATGAGCTTCTCTAGCCATTTCAACAATTAAGAAAAGTCTAGGTAATCTCAAGCTCCTTGGATTACTATAGCCAAATTGAGGATTTAAAACAAGTATTGCACCATTGAATTCTAATGATATGTTCATCAAAAGTCAAAGTGAGAAAACTTTAAGTCAACCATCTTTCCCTTATTGATTTTACACCAAGTTCTTATTTTTGTTGCAATTGTCTATTTAAATCATAGTTAATTCTAGTTTGTTTCAAGTATTTCAAAACATCAAAACCCCCATTTTTAATTTATTGTCATATTCCAAGTATTTTACAAAGAGATTTTTCATAGAGTTATCAAATTGAACCAGTCTCCGTGGATTCGATCCCTTTACCACTATACACTATTTTAGTGTGTAATAATTAGGGTTATTATTTGTGTTGGCCTCGACAACCACCAAATTTTTGGCGCCGTTGCCGGGGATTGGTTTACTTTTAATCAGTTTGTTTCTCTATGCCCAGATCTCAGCGTACAAGTGACTTGATTTACAATCCAGAAATCGAAAAAGAAGCAAGGCATTTAGCAAAGGAAAAGTGAATTGAACGTGGTCAAACTTCTAATCCTCACGGGGATCCGGAGGTCGAAACCGATTCACTAAGCGACATAGAGCCCGATTCTAGTCCCGACCTTCGCCAAGAAATTCCCGAAACACCACCCCTACAACAAAATCCACCCATTATTGAACCAATTGAAATGGCGGACGGAGGAGAAGTTCCCGAAAGAACTTTGAGGCAAATGATGGAGACCGATGTTACACAAACTCCAACCGGTATCAATTACCCGGTTTTGGAAGGAGGCTCGGAGTTGAAGTCAAGTTTAGTCCATCACCTACCGACTTTCCATGGATTGGAGAATGAAGACCCTCATAAGCATTTGAAGATGTTCCACATTATTTGCACTAGCATGAAGCCACAAGGGTCAACCGATGACCAAATCAAGCTAAGGGCATTCCCCTTTTCATTGGCCGATAGAGCAAAAGATTGGTTATTCTATCTTCCACCGGGGTCGATCAACTCATGGACCGACATGGCAAGAGCTTTCCTTGACAAGTTTTATCCCGCCTCAAGAGTCTCAAGTCTTCGAAATGAGATTTGTGGAATCCGCCAAGGTCAAAATGAGACTTTCCATGATTATTGGGAGAGGTTCAACAACTTGTGCTATAGTTGCCCACAACACCAAATTCCGGAACAACTCCTCATTCAACACTTCTATGAGGGATTGTTGTCAATGGAGAGAAGACTAGTTGATGCCTCAAGTGGTGGAGATGTCTTTAGTAAAACCCCACAACAAACAAGACAACTTTTCAACACCATAGCCGCAAATTCACAACATTTTGGCCCTCGCCAAGACTTGTGCTATAGGGTTAGGTTCATTTGAGACCACCTATATTTTGTGATACCGTGAGACGCATTTTTTTATTTTTATTTATTTATTTTTATTTTTTTTAGTTAATTCATGTTCCGAAAATAATATTTAAAAAAAGAATTTTTTGATTTTTCCATTTATTTTGCATTTTAAAATTATTTTTAGAATATGTACAGTGTAATATTCTATTTAGAATATTTCACGTATTTTTCAAAAAAAAAAATAGAATTTTTATTTATTTTTTTAGTTAATTCAAGTTCCAAAAATAATATTTAAAAAAAGAATTTTTAGATTTTTTCATTTATTTTGCATTTTAAAATTATTTTTTAAAATATGTCAGTGTAATATTCTATTTAGAATATTTCACGTATTTTTCAAAAAAAAAAAACGGAATTTTTTTTATTTTTTTTTATATTTTTTTTAGTTAATTTAAGTTCCGAAAATAATATTTAAAAAAAGAATTTTTGGATTTTTCCATTTATTTTGCATTTTAAAATTATTTTTAAATTTGGTCTCAGGGTCTTACAAAATTAGAATGGTTTCAAATGAACCTGAACCTATATATATATATATATATATATATATATATATATATATATATATATATATATATATATATATCCGATTCCTTAACATGCAATTCACTTTATCTTATCCGATTCCATTCTAAATTATCAATCTGGAAAGCTAAGGCTTTATCATTTGGTGGGCGCGTAACTCTAGTAAAATCTGTTCTATCTAATCACCCAACTTATTACATGTCATTGTTCAAAGCACCACAGGCATAATCGACACCCTCGAAAAAATAAGACGAAAATTCCTTTGGGGAGGAGATGATGGCAAGTCAAAGATTCATTGGGTTGATTGGTCCAAAATAACATCTAAAAAAGATGGAGGCCTTGGTGTTGGCACTTTAAAAGCTCAAAATATATCCCTTATCACCAAATGTTGGTGGAGGCTATTGAATGAAGAAGGCAATTTGTGGAGGGAAGTAATTGTAAGTATTCATAATCTTCACGGCCAGAAAAGACCGATTTTGTTTATGCTTCATAAAAATCAGAGTTCTTCTTTTAATAAAAATGTTGCGGAATTCGTTCTCAGAAAAACACGATAAATACGTTATTAAAACATTTTCGAAGAAACGTATTTTTATTCATTTTAAAACGTTTGGGATGTCATCGTCAATACAGGAACATAAGCATAAACAGAACTTACATTTATTTACACTAATGATATACATCTCTTTAAATCTCTCAGTGTAAAGTGACTTCGTTTCAACACCTGTGATATAAATAAACTGAGTGGGTCCGGTTGGGAAACCTGGTGAGTACATAGGGTTTTCAACCCACAATAATATAATTATTATGTTTAAACAATCAAACAATCAGCCCAATTACTCATCCCCATTATCTTCTTTAGTCTTAAGGATCTACCCTAAGAATCAGCTATTCTTCGTTTATTTATTCCTAAGGATCATCCTAAGGAATCGACACAAAGTCCATCATTACCAAGGCTTATAGAATGTATCTGGTGAACACGTAGTCCGAAACGTCTGGTAAACACTTAGTTCAAAAGTAACTAGTGAACACACTTAGTTCAAAATACCTAGTGAACACACTTAGTTCAAAGATATGTTGTGAACACACTCAGTTCAAAAATAACTAATGAGCACCTAGTTCAAAAATACCTACAGGTTACGAGCCTGCTATCGTTCCACTAGACCGTCTAGTATCGTCCATAGTCGTCATCTATACTCCACTAGATGACTGGATCACTTGACAACACTGATGTCTCCCATCGTGTTATCACAAAACAACTACTTCATCTACCCATGTTTTACCCAACACATTTTGTAGATATAAAATACATATACATTTTAAATCATTTAAAACATGTATAAAAATCTTTCACCCAGCATAGACAGTAAGTATTCAGATAATATGCACACATAGCAAGTAATTTATATTAAAATACTTCATATCTATGTGTAATATGAAAGGGAACTATGCACTCACCAGAAAGGTGGTGACTCAGCACTCGGACAACGCTTCGATACTCTCAAAACAATTTCCTTCGATAAAACCTAGTATCAATACCATTAGGGTTTAGTCTAACGATAACCGTGACTAATTAATAGTCTGGCTATTATTATTATATAAGCGTTAAATAACACTCAATATAACTCATAATAATAGCCCAAATACTTATTATAAGTTCCTAATAAAGTTAATATATTAAAACATAAGCTATACTAAAAATAGGGTAGGCATAGCTCACTTATAGCGGGTTTTCTCAAAAACCGGGCTTCGCTGGAGCAGCGTTTCCAAGCCGAAAGACCCTTTTTCTCGGGACTCCGGGAGATTTGGGGCTTCCTTCGGGTGCTAGGGGGTTTACCTAGGCTTTAGGGGGGTTAGGGAGGCTAGAGAGAGAAACTAGGTTTGGGAGGTGTGAAGAATGAATGGAACCCGGCACCTCTATTTATAGTGGAGAAATCTGATGGACTCGCTGAGTCTGAGTCATGACTCGCCGAGTTGGTGCATGTGGCAACCTTCTGGTGGTGCCACGTGTCCAATTCTGGTGGTGCCACGTCACCCCCTATCGCGTATCAGCCTTCAAACTTAGAAAAATCATAACTTTCGCCTACATGCTCCGTTTTTGACGTTCTTTATATCCACACGTAGGTAAAATCAAGATCTATAACTTTCGTTTAGACTCTGTCGGCTAATTCTCGACTGATCTCAAATTTAATAGTAGAAGGCGTTTAGATTGTTAAATGATCGCGAAAAATTCATAACTCCTTCATACGGACTCCGTTTTCGTCTGTTTTTGTACCGTTGAGTTCCTATTAATGAGATCTTCAACTCTCATTTAGGTCACGTAAGCCAAAAACCGCTCGAACTAAAATTCGAGTTTCGGGTCGTGCACTGCTAAGTCGAATCTTAGAAAAATCATAACTTCCTCATACGAAGTCAGATTTGGGCGTTCTTTTTATCGACGCTCTTATTTTAACATATTATACGACTTTAGTTTAGATTGATAAGGATAAATCTCGCTCTATCGTAAATTCACTATTTACGCTTCCCGGTGCTGTGCCGGTTTTGCCGTAAAACTTCGACGGGCCATAACTTCTTCGTTATAACTCGCATTTCGGCGTTCTTTATATGTACGGAAACCTTGTGACGTATTCCACAACTTGGTTAAGATTATTTATTCTAAATAGTCTTTGGTCAAAAAGTCATTTTTGACCCCTATTGCCTTTAAATTAACTAGCCCGGATCTACGGGCGTTACAATTATCTCCCCCTTAGGATGATTACATCCTGGAATCATCAATGAAACAGGGCTCGTATAATGACTCAATACGTCATCTCTTCATCCTAGGTAATAATTATAACTTCTATATTCCTTTAAGTCTATCTCTTAGACTTATTGATTGTAAGCAGTATTTGATAGTGCACCTGCTCTCTACCCTAGGTTAGACTCCAAATTCTGACCTATCATCATGTGATGCACGTTTAGACTCAGTTCCCTTAGAGTTAAATTATAAAATAGACTATGCCTTCCTTCATGTGTTAATGTGATATAATCATACTTCAACATGTAGCATTTCTAGCTACCAACTTCTTTAACAGCGAGCGCGATACTTCTATTGATCGTTTTGATTTCAATTGTTTGGTTTAAGTCGAACGCTACATCAAACTTGGTTCTCTGAACCACGTAACCTACTCATCGTAGTCGGACTCAATGTGATATGACCACTAGGGTCGGGATAACAACAATTTTCTTAGTCATTACCGAAACAATGGTAACAACATACTTGAATAAAACGAAATCAATTACTAGCTTCTTGGTAACCTTGTGACTTTCCCTGATCTAAGCGTGAGTCCTGTGCTTCCGGTAGTATATGTATCTACTACCTTTCACACCTACTCATACTTGTCCCAAGTATTGTCTCGCAGTTTTCCAAGTCACCATTCAAGAAAATCACATAACAGTTTAACACACTAGATAACAAAACGAAGATTTTATTATTTCTTGAAACTATTACATAGGTGTTCAAGTTCACCCTAGATTATACCTCTAATAGGCTACATCATATGGTTCTATCTCTTTGGCTACCTCATAGCTTGATCTTCGGGTATGAATTCCTCATCCTTGGTTCCTCGCATTGTTTTCTGCTTCGTCAAGGATCATGTGGAATGCCCTTGGCCTCGGTGGCGTTTCTGGTCTTGCTGCTTTATTTTTCTTTGGGAAATTCTTTGAAAGATGCCCTCGTTCTTTACATTTATAACACAACCTCTTGTTGGATGTACACTCATTGGCGTAATGCTCAGACTTTCCACACTTGAAACATGTCACCTCTTCGCCGCATTTTCCAAAGTGTTTCTTCTTGCATTTATCACACCATCTTGCTTCACCTCCTCCTCCAGGCTTTGAGAATTTTCTCTCCTTGTTGGACCTTGAAGATCCTTCAAACATCCGCTTCTCTCCTGCCTTATCTTTTTCTAGACCCTTTTCTCTTATCTGGGCCTCTACATTCTTAGCTGCCCTAACAGCTGTTTTCAAGGTAGTTGCCATTTTGACCATTGGGCCAAAGTCAGTGGGTAATCCGTTAGCAAACCTATCAATCTTAGAGAGTTCAGTAGGCACCAAGTAGGGGAATAGCTTCATCCTCTCGGTGAATGAGGTAGCATACTCATCAACACTCATCTTCCCTTTCTTCAGATTCTGAAACTCATTGTTCAGGTCTATTAGATCTATCTCTGAGCAGTACTGCATTTTCAACTGTTCCAAGAACTCTTCCCATGACAACCTTAAGGCTTCTCCTCGTGGCATCGTATCTGCCACTAGCTTCCACCAGCTCAAGACTCCAGTTTTTAGTTGTCTTACAACGAAGACAGTTTTCTGTTTCTCGCTACAGTCGCAGCTCTCAAACACCATCTCCATCTCGGAGATCCAATCCATAATCTCAACCGGCTTCGGGCTTCCTGGGAGACTCGGTGGTTTCGCACCCAGGAAATTCTTGTACATTCGCCCATCCTTGTCGTTTCTCCTCTCCGGGCCATCCCTTTGATCACCTTGAGTCCCTACTTGACTCACTTGGTGGCTGTAGTTCCCTTCCTCTGATTGCTCGGGAATCAGCTCGGGTTGCTCAGTGGGTATAGTAGGTTCATCCCTATTCAACATCCACCTCATTTCTTCCCTTTGTTCAGCTAGCATAGCCCGAATCATGGCTTGAACTCCAGCCATGGTGACTGGCTCATGTGCAACTTCTTCTACAACAGGTATTTGCTGAACCACTGGGGGTTGGTTCCTATTCTCATTTGCATTCACGTTTCCACTATAGGTCCTTGCCATCTTGATCTATACACCGAATAAGGTGAATCTAGACCTTTACTTAGGATTGACATTTAAATCATCCTTGTCACTCTGAAACGTTTACATGGTAGTTCTAATATCGTAGTCGTACGTTTAGAATCCTAAACACGTAAGGTTTCCAGATCCGGTCGGCAACAGACCATGGATCCGAATAAATAACAGCATATAAGGCATAAAGCATTTAGCACATAAAAGCATTTTAGGCATAATTCCTAAAATAATCTAGTGCTCACACCTCACAATCATTGCTTAGCATTCTAAGTGTAAGTTTAGAAATAAATCCATATTCCTAGTTCGCTTAAACTAATGCTCTGATACCAACTGTGACATCCCCATTTTCACGGCCAGAAAAGACCGATTTTGTTTATGTTTTATAAAAATCAGAGTTCTTCTTTTAATAAAAATGTTGCGGAATTCGTTCCCAGAAAAACACGATAAATACGTTATTAAAACATTTTCGAAGAAACGTATTTTTATTCATTTTAAAACATTTGGGATGTCATCGTCAATACATAACATAAGCATAAACAGAACTTACATTTATTTACACTAGTGATCTACATCTCTTTAAATCTCTTAGTGTAAAGTGACTTCGTTTCAACACCTGTGATATAAATAAACTGAGTGGGTTAGGTTGGGAAACCTGGTGAGTACATAGGGTTTTCAACCCACAATAATATAATTATTATGTTTAAACAATCAAACAATCAACCCAATTACCCATCCCCATTATCTTCTTTAGTTTTAAGGATCTACCCTAAGAATCAGCTATTCCTCGTTTATTTATTCCTAAGGATCAACCCTAAGAATGTATCTGGTGAACACGTAGTCCGAAACTTCTGGTAAACACTTAGTTCAAAAGTAACTAGTGAACACACATAGTTCAAAATACCTAGTGAACACACTTAGTTCAAAGATATGTAGTGAACACACTCAGTTCAAAAATAACTAATGAGCACCTAGTTCAAAAATACCTACAGGTTACGAGCATGCTATCGTTCCACTAGACCGTCTAGTATCGTCCATATTCGTCATCTATACTCCACTAGATGACTCGATCACTTGACAACACTGATGTCTCCTATCGTGTTATCACAAAACAACTACTTCATCTACCCATGTTTTACCCAACACATTTTGTAGATATAAAATACATATACAATTTAAATCATTTAAAAACATGTATAAAAATCTTTCACCCAGCATAGACAGTAAGTATTCAGATAATATGCACACATAGCAAGTAATTTATATTAAAATACTTCATATCTATGTGTAATATGAAAGGGAACTATGCACTCACCAGAAAGGTGGTGACTCAGCACTCAGACAGCGCTTCGATACTCTCAAAACAATTTCCTTCGATAAAACCTAGTATCAATACCACTAGGGTTTAGTCTAACGATAACCGTGGCTAATTAACAGTCTGGATATTATTATTATTATTATATAAGCGTTAAATAACACTCAATATAACTCATAATAATAGCCCAAATACTTATTATAAGTTCCTAATAAAGTTAATATATTAAAACATAAGCTATACTAAAGATAGGGTAGGCATAGCTCACTTACAGCAGGTTTTCTCGAAAACCGGGCTTCGCTGGAGCAGCTTTTTCGAGCCGAAAGACCCTTTTTCTTGGGACTCCGGGAGCCTCGGGGCTTCCTTCGGGTGCTAGGGGGTTTACCTAGGCTTTAGGGGGGTTAAGGAGGCTAGAGGGAGAAACTAGAGAGAGAAAGAAGGTTTGGGAGGTGTGAAGAATGAATGGAACCCGACACCTCTATTTATAGTGGAGAAATCTGATGGACTCGCCGAGTCTGAGTCATGACTCGCCGAGTTGGTGCATGTGGCAACCTTCTGGTGGTGCCACGTCACCCCCTATCGCGTATCAGCCTTCAAACTTAGAAAAATCATAACTTTCGCATACGAGCTCCGTTTTTGACGTTCTTTATATCCACGCGTAGGTAAAATCAAGATCTACAACTTTCATTTAGACTCTGTCGGCTAATTCTTGACCAATCTCAAATTTAATAGTAGAAGGCGTTTAGACTGTTAAATGACCGCGAAGAATTCATAACTCCTTCATACGGACTCCGTTTTCATCTGTCTTTTTACCGTTGAGTTCCTATTAATGAGATCTTCAACTCTCATTTAGGTCACGTAAGGCAAAAACCGCTCGAACTAAAATTCGAGTTTCGGGCTGTGCACTGCTAAGTCGAATCTTAGAAAAATCATAACTTCCTCATACGAAGTCAGATTTGGGCGTTCTTTTTATTGACGCTCTTAGTTTAACATATTATACGACTTTCGTTTAGATTGCTAAGGATAAATCTCGCTCTATCGTAAATTCACTATTTACGCTTTCCGGTGTTGTGCCGGTTTTGCCGTAAAACTTCGACGGGCCATAACTTCTTTGTTATAACTCGGATTTTGGCGTTATTTATATGTACGGAAACCTTGTGACATATTCCACAACTTGGTTAAGATTATTTATTCTAAATAGTCTTTGGTCAAAAAGTCGTTTTTGACCCCTATTGCCTTTAAATTGACTAGCCCGGATCTACGGGCGTTACAATCATCTACTGGTGTATGGCGTAACATTCATAAAGTGATCACACATATTGATGACCTCAATCTTGACCGCAATGAGTTTTTCAAACTCATTCCGGGGTGTGGGGTGCATATCCTATTTTGGAAAGATACTTGGTGTGGTAATCTTCCGTTTCAGGCCCGATTTCCAAACTTATATAATCTAGAAAAGGTTAAATGTTGTTACCTTGAAGATCGTCTCTCAACATCTGGCTTTAGTTGGATGTGGAAACAGGAACCAAATGACTCTATTGTATTAACGGAGCTGCTAAATCTATATTCATCCATCAGTTCAATGGAAGTGTCATCCCAGTTCTCAATTGGGTTTCGTTTTACGTTAACCCCAGACGGTCGATACAGTGTCAACAAAATGAGGAGGACTATCGATTCCAAACTTGTCTTGTACACAGATACTGAGGTACCCTAGCCCAATACTGTCCCATTAAAAGTCTGTTGTTTTATATGGCGGTCCTCCTTGTCTAGAGTCCCAGTGGCTTATGAGTTATCATAAAGAGGTGTTCAGATCCTCAACCTTACATGCCATCTATGCAGTCAAGCACCAGAAACTGTCAATCATCTTCTGCTTGATTATGACTTCACTAAAGGAGTCTATGAATGGGTGCTTAAATGGTGTTGGGTTAAAACTCAACAGCTTACTTCACCTCGTGAAGTCATCAACTTTGCAGCCTCGTGGGGTAATTGTCCAAGAAAAAGAGGAATCTTCATTTCAATTTTATATTGTCTTTGGTGGAATGTCTGGACCGCAAGGAATGAGAGAATTTACAAGGATTTAAGACTTTCTTCCGCAAAAGTAGCTGACAATGTTATATATTTATCATATCTATGGTGCAAACACAAGACAAGGCGGGTTGCAGCAGTTGGACAGACTGATGTTGCTCTCATTTTTCTCATCTTATAAATTCTATCATATAATTTGTTTTTGTTTTTTGCTTCATTACCCTTGTACTTAAACCCACGTATTAGTTGCTTGCTAACAGTGGCTGCTTGTTCTTTTCGTCTTCTATATATTTATATTGCATTTTCCGTTAAAAAAAAAGATATTATAATTCTATTTAAGTTTTACATCAGCTTCGTAAATGTAACATTACAAAAAAAATATATAACTTTTTAAAAATATATAAAAGTACAAAATAAAATTGAAAACTTTTTCTTAAGATCTAGAATAGTACAAAATAAAGATATATCTAAACATAAACCGGAAATATTTTTCTTAAAATGTATACACATATTACATAAATTGGAATCCTTTAACTTAACTAACATTAGGGATATGAATTTTGATATATTTATTAATTTTTTTTCTATAAAAAAATAGACCTTAAATTTTTTCATTAAAGAAAATGAACTGAGTTTTTTTCGAAAAAAAAAGTTCATTTTTTATATATCATCATGGATCTCTACGGAAAGAGAACAAAAAATCGTTAACAACGGTATATTCGGTTTTTTTATCGATAAAAAACATGGCCTAAAAAAAATTTTAAACGAAAAAAAAAAGTGGTGAGTTTTTTGTAAAGGGTGGATTTTTGGTATAATTCGGTGTGTGTGCGTCAAATGTAAAAGTGTACATCTATTTCCTTGATCGTTGATCATTATGATTTCCAACGCTCACGATTGGTTCCTTGGTTCTTTGGTTAATTATGATTCTCTATTGAACCTCACCCTATAATAATATAACATTAATCTACAATGCATAATCATTTTTAATCTGCACCCCATCTAAGAAAAATAATTAACAAAGATATAAATGCCATTCACAGAAATACCAACAAAGGTGCGGATGATTAAATAATACAAAAGTAAGAACTCTAGTTTTTATTCAAATGCAAGGAGATAACTATCTTGGCACGAAGGTCCAAGAGCACATTTAAATAATCAAGACAAATTTTTTAACAAACACAAATGTATACACAGATTTGAAAATCTTACAAACACACAACTACACCTATATCAGAAAACCGTTTTGTAATTTTGCATGTGTATAAATGACAACAATGAGAGAAAGAGAGGCAGTTCTGGTAGATCTTTAGACCGGTGGTGAAATATAGATCTGGTTGTGGTTTCAATGGTCTAGGGTTTGCATGAGTTGGCGGTGGACAAAGGTTTGGACGGCTCAGGTGGATGGATTGCGATGCCGTCGGCGGTAGTGGTGTTCTGGGGTTTTATAGATCTACGATTTTAGTTATGGTGGTGGTGGTTGTGCGGTGATGTCGGAGGTTTAACGGTGGTTGTATATATCAACAACACTAATGAGAGCAGGCGGAGAAAGCATTACTAAGTGGTGGTTATGGATGCTTAAGATGGTTGTGTGTCACAATGGAGGGAATAAAGGCTGAGGTTGAAACAATGGTCGGCATTTCCTGCTTTCGGGAAGCTGGTGGATTGGATAGATCCGGTAACGGTGGAAGGGAATATTTTAGAGAGTGTGTGACCATAGTGATTTTAAGAGAGAGATGGGTTTTAAAATTAGGGTTAAAGATTGTGTCTTCTTTTATAGTAGTAGCAATTGTCTCTTATTGGTTTAATTGTTTTCACTTGGATCACCTGATATTTAATCTTAACCATTCAATAAAAATCTAATGGCTAGTATTAATGCTCCTTGTTTTTAATATAAAAGTCTTAAAAATAGTGTGATCCATAATTATGTATGTATTATAAAGTAGTAAAAAATTCAAAATTTTTAATTTTCAAATATTACACTATAAATTTAAATTTTCAAATTTTCAAGTTTCCAAATTTTAAAATATTTTACTAAAATTTTCAAATTTTCATATTTTTAAAATTTTAAATTTTCAAATACTTCATTTTTTACAAAATAATAATTTTTTAAATAATTTTATTTATAATTTAGGGTCCCTAATTAATCGTCGATTAATCCTCATCTAGTCTGAGTAATCACTTATCGTCAGTCGACCGCTAAGCTACCGTCGAACAATTTTTACAACCTTGGTATGTTGATTCAAGGATTGGACTCTACCAACAAAAGACTAAAATCAAAACTAAATTGTCGCAGCTAAAAGTTTCTACCGTCTAATATATGGTGTTGAGTTTAAATTTTGATCATGTTTGTTGCATGTGTCAAGTTGCTGGAAAGCGACGGCTTACTAAAGGTTGTTGCGTTCCCTGGTGATGTCGGCCCCATTGTCATCCTCTCATGCCGAAGAATAATAATGATAGGATGGATCACAAAGGAGGAGATAACTAATAATGTGGTAGTTTGATAATGGAATTATGTATTGTTATACTATGTAAAAGAATAATAAATAATAAATAAGCTTTTGGTGGACAATTCTGGTGTTAATTCTCGTAAGAATCAACTAGTAAACATCCTGCACTTCGTGGCGGAGGGAAGGGATTGTAGATATAACCAAATTGCAAAAAACAACAATGTACTTTAGCCACTTGTATAGATATGGGCGACATGTTTTAGTTTTTACTCATAATGTCAGTGTGCCTTCGATTGAGAGAAGGAATGCAAAACCAACCTATATCACTTCGACTGTTGAGGAAGAGATCCTGCGGACAAAACCTATATCCCCTTCCATTTCGTAGATACAAAGTGATATTAAGGACATATTAAAAAGGAAATCTCAATCAACCACTTTGAAAATATATTTATTAAGATATTGGATTTTAGAGAATCTAACCAATTGTAAGATTAGGTAACTTTGCCCATAATATTTCTAGTAGAATGTGATACAACATGTTTTTAATTAAAATATTAATTAAAAAGTAAAACTAAGCGTATATCGATGTAATGGAAAAAGTTAAACACTTATCTGCCTCAGGTTTCCCCCGACTCTGGAGATCAAATGTTGAACTACCTCTACGTCTATCAACAGATGTTCAAACATTAGCAAGAGTGTCATTTGGGTTGCTACAACCATTATTTAGAATTGTACAATTAAATGAAAGCAAAGAAATGATATTAAATGATAAGTAATTAAATCTATTAAACTACTTAAGGGTTGTTTGATAGTTGCTGACTGAATAAGATATGACTCATGAGTTAAAGTCTGACTGGGTTTGAAGTCTGATTGAATCTACATCTGACTGGAACCATATTGTTTGATTATACGACTAACTGGCTGTGTTGATTGTTGAAAATGATAATTTTACTCTTCTGTTCTATTTTTTAATGGCATGATAAAAGAACAAAAGAACAAAAGAACCCAAAAAAGTACATTGCCATTTAGTGTACGTTTTAAAAGAAAAAGTACATTGCATTTTTAATAGCTTTTTTCACCAATTCCTTTGAAATAATCTAGATAACAAAATATACAAAGTATCATATGAAATCTAAATTAAACATAATAATTACAATTTACAAAGTCTATAAACAACAATGATGGTAAAGATGAAAGACCGGATTCAAACACGTTGTGAGCCATTAAAATAGAACTTGATCAAGTTGAGATGAACAAACATCTAGGAGAAAAACAATCAAATTTAGCATGTAATTCAAACCCAAAACTATGTTCAACACCAATTCCAACTTAACACCAAATCCAAATTAATAATCGACTATTTAAAAATGCTAAAAAGGATTCCCGTTTGTAGGGAGTTAGCATTTGTGGACTTGGAAAGTACCAGGATGTTAAAACTTATAGCAACATTTAGCCTTTTGGCCCTGTTTTTTTCAACCAATGTCAATATTCAAGTAGAGAAGCTTTATGAAATGTTGAAAACAAAAGGATCAAGAAATTCACCTATTCTTAATACATGGTCGGTTGAAGATGAAGCCACCAATGAGTACTCTCCGGTTTATATTGCACATCAAACTGATTCTTCGACCAGACTATTGGTTTTATGGCCAAATAGAGGTACTTTTCCAAAAGACAACAATCAAGCATTTCCAATCCAACACAAGCATCAACCGAAATAAGTAATCCCGCAATTGAAAAGAAATTGATTTTGTGTGAAAAAAAATATAGCAATCGCACTTTCAAAATTGATAGAATCAAAAGAAAACAACAACCAATGGATTGAAGACGACATCTGATTTTATGAAACATATACCGAATTTCACTAAACATATGTTTGATTTCAGAAAATTTATATATAAAAAAAAAGAAGAAGAAATCAAAGGGCTAGAAAATTACCGGCGACGGGGCTGCCTGCTGCAGTGAAGATGATGGTCGGCGGGAGGGTTGGAGGCAAAAGAAATCATTGTTGGAGCATGAGAAGGGATGGCCGACATTTGAGGAAGAATCGGATGGAGCTGTAGCTTGTGTTCATCCATCAATTTGGCGACGAGGAAGAAAGATGTGAAGACGGACATGTTTTGGTATAAGGGCAAACGAGAGAAATCATGAAAAAGGACTGACTCAGTTTCTTTTTTTTGTAGTGGACCGAGTCAAGAGATGGGTTAACTGCTTCTTAACAGGTCAGACAAAATTACCTTCTATCAAACAAATTGATCGGACCGAGTCAGCTAAAAAGTGTTGATCGAACCCAATCAGCAAGTTATCGAACAGAATAAAAGTTTTCATGTTTTTTGTATATTACATAATAAAGAACAAAAGTTAAAAAGATGTTTAATAGAAAAAATAGCAAAAGTTAAAAAAAAAAGGACTGACAATTGAAACTTTGAAGGTGAAAAGAAAGAGGAAAAAAATGCCAAAATAGCAAAATAATGTAGCTAAATTGTGAGGAGTAAGTGTGCCAATATCTAAAAGATTTAAGGCAAAACTGTTAAAGTAGAAAAATTATGTTCATAAGCACTTTTGCATAAACAAGAATGAAGAACAAAAGTAAAAAAATATCCAATTGAAAAAATTGCAAAGTTAAAAATGAAAGACTATCAATTGAAACTTTGAAAGTGAAAAGAAAAAGGAAACATGCAAAAATAACAAAATAATGTAGCCAAATTGTGAAACACGAGTAATATAATATTCATGAAAATAACAAAGTAATTAGCTAAATTATGAAACACTGATGAGAATTGTTATCAAGAATTTAGAAAAGAAAAGATAGATTTGAACGATTAAAGATGAAGAACACAAAGAGTAAATATTAATCAGATCTTATATTGATTAAGACTGATTACAAAATAAGCAGAAGAGTGTTTTGCTTTCGTGTCTCTACTTCTAGCCTAAGTCCCTATATATAGGGAACATACAAAAAATATACTAAGTCTATACATCTTCACTTCGCATACAAAATGAATTAGTAAAATAACATAAAATGCGAAACAACACAATACACTATTTTCGACTTTTTACAATTTACATCAACATTCTCCCCCTTTGTAAACAGTCGATGCAATTCAACTCAAAAGCTTTTGAATTGCAGAGTGAATTGTCCTTCGCACTTCTCCATACCAGGAGATCACCTTCTTCAGATCTTTCTTGTCTCCTTCGTTATTCTTCTTGCAGTTATTCATATGTACAATGAAGTGCGTATATTGCGAAGAATTATATCTTTCAATCTCTGAGACTTTGAACAAAAACTTCTTCGGTTTTCCTTTTGTATCCCTTCCCGAAAACACCATGCCAAATGGTTTCAGGCATATTTCACCAACAACATACTTCGACAAATCAGATTGAGTCAAAGTCTCCTCCCATGGAACTTTTACTTCTCTTCCCAGCACATTCGCTAATTCTTCATCTGTAAGAGCCAAACAGTCGAAATAGTTATCGATGAATGTCTTCACATGTGCGAAGCCAACCTTGAACATATCTGTCTCAGAGCCTTTAAGATTGTTTTCTTCCATATGCTTCAGGATCAGAGCTACTTGAATTAAATCATTGCAGTTCATCAATGGAAAATCAGCTACTGTGAAGTCATATTGTTTGTTGTCTGCTCTGATAACAAAATACCGAAAATTTTGAAGCATCTCTTCAAACAAAACATCCATCTTTATTGTCAGCACCTTTTTGATCTTCATTAAAGACCAAACTTCATCTGGATTCTTCCCCAAGACTGCATGAAATCTGATTTTCATATGAGTATAATCATCAGGATTATCAAATTTCTCACTGATCTTGTATTGAGTAGTGATGAACAGCATTTCGTTTATCGGGAAATCCAATTGACAATGATCTGAGTTCGCAATATCATAACTTCTTTCGGCTTCTTCTCGAACTCATACGTCTCCCTACCCACAACTTTCGACTCTATTGTTTCATAAGAGTAAAGCTTTGCAGGATCTCCGTTGTTCATGGAGGGAGGATCACTTGCCCTTTGTCTCATGATGCTTTGAACTTGTCTCATCCTCTCCATCTCAGCCTCTGCATCAGCTTTCAACTCCTCCTTCGACTTTTCGTATAATATTCCTTTTCCTATTCCTACAACATCTTTCTGAGATTTTGAGCTTGAACCTCCTTCATTTTCTCCAATAACAATACCTTTGGAAACTGTTTTTGTGGTAATTGTAGTTGAAGACATCGGTTTCATAGGAATAGGAAGAGTAGCTACAAGTTGATTCGATATCACTTTTCCAACTGTTTTTGTCTCCTCTTCTTTACTTCAAATTTTCTCTCCCCCTTGCACCCCTGTGTAAACAGGCGGAGCACTCTTTGGTAGTAAAGAAGTGAAATTCGTAAGTGGAGGAAGAGCTTTTTGAATATCTTGTTCTAAAGTATTAATCTTTAGAGACAAGAATTCAGGAGAAAGGATTTGAGTTGATGAAGAATGCGAAACTTCTGTTTTAAGCTCAGTGACTAACTTTATCAGCTAATCAAACTTCTCTGTTGTTGCGGCTTTATGAGCTTCAAGAACAGTAAGCTGTTGAAGTTGAGAAGAAATCTCCACAATTTGCTTTTGAACATCTGCTTGTTTCGTATGAACATCCTAAACATCCTTCGCAAGTTCAGATTTCAACTCCTGAATCTTGAAGTTGACATCCTCACGAAATTTCTTGACATCTTGTACAAAAAGAATATGACGTTCTTTTGTAGCAGCTTTGAGATCTTGAACAGCAGAAGTAAAATTGCTCCCTTGTGATTTAAGTCTGAGCTCATTATTTTTATCTGATTGATCAATCTTTTCCATGATCCGTTTCTCAGCTCCTTTTATCATAACATCAACCTCCATGGCTGATATTGAAGACATTCTACCAGAATCAGCTTGCGTTTGAATAATGGTTTTTAACTTCTGATTCAGAATTTTAAACTTTTTTCCTGTCATCAGCATATGATCAGGAATATCTTCTTCATCTGAATCAAAAGGAATATCATCAAGTATCCCTCCAAAGGTACCTCCTTCGAATTCAGTATCAAACAATTGTTGCGAAGGTTGAGGATTTTCGGGTGAGTGAGATGGGAAAAGTGTTGTGAATGGGTTTTGAAGGGCATGTTCAAATATGGATGAAGTGGTGGATAAAGTTGTAACAGGTAATGAAATGGGTAAAGATGTTTGGATTGTTGGTGCAACACTCAGGATAGGTGCCCCCGTATCAGATACGTTAACAACCGTATCGGAAATAGGTACCTCCTCAGAAACTGATTTGGTAAGAACTATTTCGAGTGGTTTGGTTTGCGAAGTGTGAATTATTGGTAAAGAAACATTTACCATAGATGTGACGAGTGGAGTTTCCGGAACTACTTCTTCATCAGATGATTCATTACGAATCACCATTTTTCTTCTTTTGACCAGCGTACGTTGCATATTTTTAGCAACATCTTCAACTCGCTGTCTTTTCTTGCCTGGAGACACCGGTGCAAGAATACTGCGAATAGTAACGCCTTTACTACTCACTTCAGCTTTGCGAATTTGCTTCAGTACCCCAGACTTAGAAGGTAAGAGTTCCTTCTTCGATTTTGATAAAGTTTCTTCAGTTGGAATAGCTTCATCTTGTACTATTGGTGAGGATGAACCCTTCGCATTTTTCTTGCCAACCTTCTTTTTCTTTGATGGAGTAGCAACATCTGGTAATACTCTAGTCTGATCAGCTGTATCAATATTTCGCAAATATCTCACCAAAACTTTGTGAGTTGGAGAAACTTTGCGAAACATCGCATCTGGAATACGAGCCACACGAGAAAAAATTTCTTCATCATTTTGTACAGTTTTTGGAAATTGATAGAAGGAAAATTCAGCAACTTCAACATCTGTCATCACTGGAATTGCTTCTTTCTCATAGACTTTTTCCAGGATTAAGCTCCAGTATCTTGCACATGAAATCCCCTTCTCCGAATTTGTATTTTCTAGGCTTTTAACAAATTCCTTCCACAGCTGAGTTGCATAATCAACATTGATATCATAGTATATGCCCATTACCATAGCATATACTTCCACTCTTCCTCTATCCAGTCCGACTGATCTTCCTGTAAGACACCTTAGAAAAATACCAAATAGGAAATTCCAGATACATGGCAATCCAGACTTTCGGAAGTCACTTATTTTCTCCAACTCCGGTTGATGCCCCATCTCATTAAACATATGAATGATCTGCGAGTTGACAGGTTTGACAAACGAAGGGTTGTTTGGAATCTGCAAGATTTCCACAAACAAGTTCTTGGACAGTTTAATCCGTTTGTTGATGGTTAAATTGAAAGTAATCACATCCGCTGTGTGATTGTATGATGCCGTTGAAGCTGCACGAGATAGCCACACCATTGGAACCAAGAATGAACTGAACATGGCAGTTGATAACGGTGATAGTTTCAGAGCAACAATAAGCATCTTCAATTCTTCTGGATAAGCAGAAACTTTTGGATCAACTTGGTAATTGGTGCTTTGAATCTTCATCAGTGATTGAGAAAGAACCTCATCAGTGTTGGAATTAGTGGCTGCCATTGTTAGGGTTTTGAGAAAGAAAGTTGAAGTTTGGATCAAGGTTTAATCTTTGAAGTTTTGTGAGAGTTCTTGTTTGCGTAACCGTACATAGTGTTCTTGATCCCCCTTTTATAGGTTACTCAAAATTGATTTGAAATTAAAGCGGGATACATTTAATGTTATCCGATGTGGCACCTTGAAACTCGGATCATGACTGCAAAAGATAACTATGTTCCAAAAAGTAACTGTCACATCTCCTCGAAAACTGGATAGAATACCAACCATTTTGAGTATACAGCCTGTCAAGTATCCGTTATAGAATTCGAACCGGTAAAACCCTTCGCATGGAAGCAAGGCTCATTCACTTTTGGGATTTAAAGTGAAGTCATACGCCAGACTTGCGAAATCATCAGTCTGAGTTGGTTTGACTCAGAACCTCAAGGATTTCGTGTGTGCATTGTGCCAATGAAATAAGATAAGAAACAAGAAAATTTGTAATGTTGTGATGTCAAAAATTCAATTTGACATGAATGCAGTAAAACCCCAGGCAAAGGTTGCTTCATTAATCATCAAGAGAGATAATCAATAGCTTGTGTAGTTTCCTGTGAATTACAATCGAATACTTGTAGAGAAGTATCAAAGGGCTTCTTTTAAAAGTCATTTTGGATTGGTTTGAAATTTCATTACATATCAGCCTTAACATAAGGTGAGAAATTGTAAATGAAATTACTTGTTTGACCAGTGTAGTTAGTGACTAGTTGGCTTGTGAAAATATTTATCATGACAAGGATTTGCGAATAAAACTTACACTGAAATCATATTCAAAAGAAAATTTGTTCTGGATCTTGTTGGGTAACAAACATTCTTGGTTGTGAATATTTGATCAAGACCACACATGCGAATTGAATATGATTTGAAGTTTCGAAATTTTTGATACTGAAACAAAGGTTTCGTAAAAATCTGGAACAAAGTTCCCCGTCAATTCCTTAAGGTTTATGATTTTTGGGTTTCAATTTCATCACGGACTCATGATGTTAGATCCTAAACACAGAGTGGTGATTTGTCTAGGTTTTGATTGGTTTGATCAAAGACCTCAAGGACAAATCTCTTCAAAAAAAAATTTGGAGTGTAAGAATTGTTTGGTTTAAAAAGATTGGATAAGAATCGAAGTGTACCTCTGTTATAATGGACAAAACAGAAAACTCTTAACTCATTTGAGAAGAGTAAGGTAGCTCGTTTTGACTTATGCGAATATAAGCCTTTTTGGGAAGAAATTTTCATGTGATAATTTCATTAAGGCTTTCTTTTCACACATAGAGTCGTGTTGAGGCTTTTGGTCTATATACAACAGCATGCTTCTAGGGACATCCTAACTAGTTTTTAAAAAATTTAATACCTTCCCATAGAAATAAAAATGTATGACCTCTTCGCATTTTAGCCCTGCATTAAATTCTCAGCACACAGTTGAAAGAACAAAGAAAACAAAAATATTTTTGTGGTTTTTGAATTTTTCAAAATTAAAGAACAAAAAAAAAATCTTTTTAGATTTTTAATTTTGCAAAATTGAAAGCATAACAAAATAAAATCTTTTTGTTTTTGTTTTTTGTTTTTTTTTGTTTTTTTTTTTTTTTTGTATTTTTCAAAAGTAAAAACAAAAAATAAAATCTTTTTGGATTTTTGATTTTTCAAAAGTAAAAACAAAAAAAAAAAAATATATTTTTGGATTTTTGATTTTTCAAAAGAAAAAAAAATTATTCGTAAATCTTACCTTAGTTGTTATGAGCTCAGATGCGAAAAGATGTGGATGCGAAGCCATGCGAAGCCTCTGAATGAACAGTAACCTCTGAATAATATTGACTCATATCTGCTGAACAAAACTTTTAGTCTTGTGTTGATGAAATTGAATTCGCATTAATCATCCCTAAACCTGCTAAAATTCTAACAAATGATTTTTCATCAAGAGGTTTTGTAAAAATATCAACAAGTTGTTCAGTTGTTTTGACAAAATGAATTTCAATATTCCTATCTTCCACATGATCTTTGATAAAATGATATCGAAGAGCAATGTGTTTTGTCTTTGAATGTTGCACTGGATTGTGACAAATGCGAATCGCACTTTGTGAATCACAATACAAAGGAATCTTTTGCATGTTTATTGCATAATCACGAAGTTGACTCTGAATCCAAATAATTTGCGAAGTGCAAGCAGCCGCAGATATGTATTCTGCCTCAGCGGTTGATATAGCCACACAAGGTCTGTTTCTTTGATTGCCAGCTCACCAACTTTCCATCCAATAGTTGACATCCACCAGTCGTACTTTTTCTATCCAAAGTACATCCTCCTAGATCGGAATCTGAAAAAGCTTGAATGAAAAATCCTGTTTTCGCAGGATACCAAAGTCCTAAAGAAACGGTTCCCTTTAGATAGCGAAAAATATTTTTCACTGCTGTCAAATGAGGTTCTCTTGGATTAGCTTGATATCTAGCACAACAACAAACCGAAAACATAATATCAGGTCTACTTGCAGTTATGTACAATAAAGACCCTATCATGCTACGATAAAATGTTAGATCAACAGCAGGAGCATCTAACGAAGGAGTTAGTCTTGTTCCTACTGCCATAGGTACTCTGAGCTTTGTTCTATTAAGCATTCCAAACTTTTCAAGCAAGTTCTTCGTATATTTTTCTTGATTGATTAAGATTCCTTCCCTGTTCTGTCTTATGTTTAAACCAAGAAAATTATTAATTTTTCCCATCATGCTTATTTCAAACTGACTTTTCATTAAATTTTCAAATTCAATTGACAATGCTGGATCAGTTGAACCAAAGATAATATCATCAACATAAATTTGAACAAGCATTAGATGACACCCAAATTTCTTGCGAAATAATGTGGGGTCGACTGATCCTTGTTTAAATTTAGATTGTTTCAAGAAATTTGTAAGTGTTGCGTACCAGGCCCTTGGTGCTTGTTTTAACCCATATACAGCTTTATCTAAAATATAAACATGATCAGGATGCTCATTGTTTACAAATCCTGGTGGTTGTTCAACATACACTGTTTCTTCGAGTTTTCCATTTAAGAATGCACATTTAACATCCATTTGATAAACATCAAAGTCTTTGTGAGCTGCATAGGCTAAAAATATGCGAACTGCTTCAAGTCTTGCAATAGGTGGAAATGTTTCTTCATAGTCAATTCCTTCTTGTTGCGAATAACCTTTAACCACTAGTCTTGCTTTATTTCGAATAATATTGCCATCTTTGTCGGTTTTGTTTTTAAAAATCCATTTTAATCCAACAATTGAAACATCAGAAGGTTTAGATACTAATCTCCAAACCTTGTTTCGATCAAATTCTGCCAATTCAGATTGCATAGCAACAACCTAATCTGAGTGTTCCATAGCATTCTTTACTGTTTTTGGCTCTATTTTCGAAATAAAGACATTAAACATACAAAGTTCTTGGTTTGCATTCAGTACCTTATTTTTCGCACGAAGTTGAGCTCTAGTCAACACACCTTCTTGTGGATTACCAATTACCTGTTCTTTTGGATGATTTCTTGTCCATTTCTCAAGTGGTGGATATTTTGGATCAAATTCTAATGGTGCATCTTCATACATATCTTCATTTTCAGATCCTGTAACAGAAAAGTTATCATTAAATTCATGAAATTCTGCATTTTTATCAAGATTAATTGTCTCTATTTCATCATGCTCCCCCTCAACATGATCTGCATTTTGATACCCCCCCCTCAAAATGATGTTCCTGTTGATTTTGCGAATGCTCCCCCTCAACTTGATGTTCCTGTTGATTTTGCGAATGCTCCCCCTCAACTTGATGATTCATAATTTCTTTCTCCCCCTCAAAAGTTGGCAGACAATCTTCATGAATACTTGTGTGTTCCTCCTCCATATGAACATTTGGTGTGCTTTCACAAGTTATCGATGTTGTAGTTATCGTTGATTCATCAGTATGTTTTGAGGATTCTGATGTTTGATTATCAGGAGCGTTATTTTCTACATCAATTGCCCTGTCAGGAATTCCGAAAATTAAGTCATAATCAAAATCATTAATTTCAGAATTATCAATTTGAGTATTTGAATCCACAAGTATTGGTTTATTATCGAATTTACTATCAATTTGTTTAAGATAGTAATCATCAAATGTTAAATTGAAAGTTTCTTCAATTTTTCTTATTTGTTTATTAAGCACTCTGTATGCAACTGAATTCTGTGAATATCCTAAGAAGATGCCTTCATCAGCTTTAGCTTGAAACTTGGACAAATTATCTTTGAGATTCATAATAAAGCACCTGCAACCAAAAACACGAAAGAATTTTACATTAGGTTTCCGATTATTGATTATTTCATATGGAGTAACATTGAATCTTCGATGAATGTATGATCGATTCTGAGTAAAACATGTTGTGGACACAGCTTCTGCCTAAAGATATTGAGATAGATTCGCATATGTTAACATGGTTTTGGTAGCTTCGCATAGAGATCGATTTCTTCTTTCAACTACACCATTTTGCTGTGGAGTATATGGTGATGAGAAATTATGCGAAATGCCTTTGCTTGTGAGAAAAATGTCAAGAGTTTGATTTTTAAACTCCGAACCATTATCACTTTTAATTTTTCGTACATTCTTCTTCAGACTAATTTCAATCTTTTTGATAAAATCAATCATCGTCTGAGCAACTTCAGATTTTAACCTGAGAAAAAACACCCACGTGAATCTAGAGAAATCATCTACAACAACTAAAATATACCGCTTTTTATTTATTGTTGCAACAGTTGATGGTCCACATAGATCAATGTGAAGAAGTTCCAATGGATCTACTATTTTTTAATCTATCACAATTGGATGACCTTTTCGATGTTGTTGTCCTTGTTCGCAAGCTGCACACAAAGAATCATTGTCAAATTTTAGTACTGGTAACCCTCGAACTAAATCTTCAGTTACAAGTTTATTTATATTTCGAAAGTTCAAATGTGACAATCTTCTATGCGAAAGCCAGCTGAGATCATTAGATGCTTTTGATAGTAAACACACAGTTGGTTTTCCCACAATTGGTTTGATGTCCAGTGTAAACATATCACCATATCTTTTGGATTTGAGGAGTATTTCATTTGTCTTTGCATTTGAGATGATACTTCCTTCTTCATTAAATACAACTTGATTTCCAGTACCCACAACAAGTTGTGATACACTTATCAAATTATGTTGAAGTCCATCAACATAGGCAACTCTGTTTACTGTGAAGTTTCCATTTGTGATTTTCCCATACCCTTTCACTTGACACTTGTGATTATTTCCAAATTTGACTACTCCAACATTTTCCAATCTTCTGTAATCTCGCAAATTTTCCTTTCTTCCAGTCATATGACGAGAGCAACCACTATCAATATACCATTTCATATCATATTGCTCGTCACATATCACTTGTATTTATTGAAAAAATTTAGGAACCCAAGACTTATTGGGTCCATCATTAGTAGAATTAAACAAATTTTTGGAATTTAAAACCATGTTTTCACTTTGTTTGTAACAGAATCCATTATATCAACATCATCAGTTCTAGATATTGAGATATAGTCATTCAATAATTTTGGATTCCCATTAATTGTAATCTTATCCTTCACAACATTCGCATTTTTGATAACTGGTTTCCATTTTTGAACCGGAAGTTGCGAATTATGAGATGATGCACTAGCAATTGAAGAATTATTTGTGAACTTATGAAATGCACTTTTTATTTGTTCATCTGAAAACTTCCCACTTTGATATTTCTTTCCTTTCCCTTCAAACCAATGATTGATCGTACTTACATCAGATTTTCCTTTTGTGTATGAAACTTTGGTTGGTTTTGATATTGAAGGATTTGGAAAATTTGGTTGTTTTGGTGAAAATTTCACTTTGACTTGAGTTGAGTTCTTCAAACTTGATGAAGTATTCGTGAATTTGCCAACATTTTGAAACTTTTGATTATTTGCAAATGTTTGCGAATTCTCAAATTTTCGATTGTTGTCATATTTGCGAATATATGGAACTTTGTCAACAGAGTTTATTTGTTTATGAAAAATTGAATATGTTTGTGTGTTTTTGTTTTGAAATTTTGATGATGTTTTTGAAATTTGTTCCTTTTCATCTCTTGATTTTTCATTAGACACAACTTGCCAGAATATTGCTTTTCTTTTTGAAACATTATTTTCTGTTGAATAGTTTCCAACCATCAATTTGAATTCATGAGAATTTAGTTTCACTTCAACCTTTGAGTTTTCAACTTTTTCAAAAATTTTGTTTGATTTTTCACCTTTAACCACCCATTTTTGTAATGATTTTGTTTTTGAAACACATAAGGATTTTGGGTTAAATTGTTTTCTTCTGTGTTTTGATTTGCGAAAAAACCTTCAGTCGTGGACTTTTGATTATCTTTTTCAATCATTTTATTGAACTCAGGATGAACTTTCTCAGCATTTCCAGTAGTGACAAAAACTTGATTTGGAAAAATAGTTTTATCAGTACATACAAAATTTGGATATACCACTGTGTTGGTTTCCAAATAATGTGTGCCTATGTCATTTAAAATTTTGTCAAATTCTTTTGTATTTTCAAACACTTGATCAACCACAACCCTTTGAGGTGTTTCAGTTGAAACTTTCTTTTCTTCTTTATTTTCATCAGTGTCATCAGATTTCCAGCTTTCAACTTCCACATTATCAAACTTACAATGTTGCGAAGTTGAAGATTTATCAATTTCATCCTATACTATTGAATCAACTATTATTTATTTACCTTTGATCTTGGATGTGATATTAATGATTGACAATTGAGAACAATCAACCTCTTCTTCTTCTTCTATCTCACTGATTTCACTCACATTATCAGAATTTTCATCAATATCAGCATAATTGAATTGTGAGGCAAGAGTTGAATTTTCGGTTTTCTTTATGATTTTCACTTGTTCACTCTTTGTCAAACTTTCATTGACAATGTTAACCAATTCATCAGCATTCAAAAATTCATCAATTTTGACAATACCATATGAATATCTATCATCAGGTATTTTGTCAAATTGAGCAATTGTACTTTCGCAATCATAAGAAACAACATCAACTTTTTCACGTTCATACTCAAGAAAAGGTAAAAGTTTCCTATGTTGTTCTTTGCTAATATCAGAAGAATGATGTAAAACTGTTAATTTTGCATACAGTCGTTTTGCAGAATTACAATATATGTTTCTTTGTGCTAGCAACAACCTAACATCATTAGTAAAATTATTCCTATCACAATCTATATTTTTGACTTGCATTTCCAAATTTTCAACTCTGCTCTTCTTTATTTCTAAATCTCTTCGTGTCTCACTAAGTTGCACATTTAATTTCTTAGCTTCATTACTAGCATACACAATAACAGAATCAAAATAAGCCACAGTATCATCAAATGAAACAATTTCAGCATCATAAGCAGATAAAGGAATATTAAAAGATTCAAGAATTGCACGTACCTTGGTTGTCATGGGTGACTTGTCAGTGGATTTAGACACAAAACATCGCCCTGAAATGTTCTCTTCGCAATCCTCAAAACTTGCGAACATTGCTCCATGTGTGGGATGCCTCATTTCCTCGTCATCAGATCCTGAAGACCAGATCTGATAAGTTCCACTTTCTTCTTCAGCAGATTCTCCCTTAGCAACTAAAGACACTCCTTTGGTCTTAGCACGTAATTCTTCAATCTTTTCGGAGTAGTATGCTTCATCTTTAACTTTTTCTTTCTTCTCTTCTTTCTTTCGCAACATGCAATCAGCTGCGAAATGATTCGCACCATTGCAATAGTGACAGTAAATTCCTGAATCACCCTTCAACTTTTTCTCTTCATTCGCATTTTTCTGTTTTTCATCTATTTTCTCCATTTTCTTCCTCTCCTCCCCTCCAGTTCTTGTGACAGCATTTTTCCCATCACTATTCTTTCCTTTTGGATTAAAAGGCTTTTTGAAAAACTTCTTAACTCTGTTGTTTGAATAGAATGCTACAGCTTCATCGTCGGAGTTCATCAAAAATCCTTCTTCATCTGAACCATCTTTTTCATCAGTTTCTGATACCTTTGAAACAAGATCCAAAGGACCACCAATAGCTTGTTTTGATTCTTCATACATTTCTGTGACCTCACATTCATGTGTTTTCAGTTGATTGTAAAGATCATTCAATGTAGTTGTATCAAAACTTTGTTGATTCTTAATCATCATGCTCACACTTCGCCATTCCTTGCGAAGACCCATAATGAAAGTTAAATTGAATTCCATGAGAGATCTAGTGATACCATACCTATTGCAGCGAAACATAAGCTCATTCAGACGATCATAATAATTTTTGATAGTTTCTGTATCCTTTTGTCTGAATTCCTTCAGTTCAACTAGACATTGCTTCACAGAGTTGATCTTCGTTTTTTCGCTACCTTGATACTTTTCTTTTAGAGTATTCCAGATATCTTTGGCTGTTTTACAACTACGAATGTAATTATAAACCACAGGAGGTAGAGCACCTCTTAGTTCCCTCATGCACCTCTTTTCATAATTCTTCAGTCATTTTCGTTGTTCTTCAACATCAGTAGATGTAGTGGATGATCCAATTGATTGAACATTAGCAGGAGCTTGTACCGTTCCATCGATACA
This sequence comes from Lactuca saligna, assembly GCF_052625555.1. NCBI lineage: Eukaryota > Viridiplantae > Streptophyta > Magnoliopsida > Asterales > Asteraceae > Lactuca > Lactuca saligna. The sequence continues at coordinate 21,129,420 of NC_136423.1, read as the reverse complement.
ATTCCAAAGTTCTTCATCAATTCCATTTAAGTAATCTTCCATTCTATCAGCACACTGATCATAGTATTCTGGAATTAACATCGGAATTTTGGTTGAGGAACCAAGCAAGTGAGAGAAAGAAGTCATTGTATTCATGTTGAAGTTCGCCATTGATGAACACAGAAAATATCCAAAAACTTGAAAACTTGATGAATTTCAGAATTTGATCAAATGAATTGATCACAAATCACTAATCGATTACTCGACTTAACAATTCAAATACAGAATCAATTCAAATATGAAGATTAACAGTGATTTTCAAAACCAAAAATGCGCGGAAAATTTTGAGTAATTTGTAACTCAAAAAGCAAATGATTCTTATACGAAAATCAGATCTAAGCAGTTTGAATCCTGCTCTGATACCAATTGATGAGAATTGTTATCAAGAATTTAGAAAAGAAAAGATAGATTTGAACGATTAAAGATGAAGAACACAAAGAGTAAATATTAATCAGATCTTATATTGATTAAGACTGATTACAAAATAAGCAGAAGAGTGTTTTGCTTTCGTGTCTCTACTTCTAGCCTAAGTCCCTTTTTATAGGGAACATACAAAAAATATACTAAGTCTATACATCTTCACTTCGCATACAAAATGACTTAGTAAAATAACATAAAATGCGAAACAACACAATACACTATTTTCGACTTTTTACAATTTACATCAACAAACACGAGTAAGATAATATTCATGAAAATAACAAAGTAATTAGCCAAATTGTGAAACACCAGTAATATAATATTCCTAAGCCATTTGCTTTAAATATATTGTATAATATAATATAATAGTTATCTTAAATAATTTTATCATTTATTTTAATTTTTTTTTTAACAGTAGAATCTAACTTACTTTTTAACTATTCTTAAATCCACCTATACTCCACACATAACTTGAACCTTCAACTTCAAGAAAAAAAGACAACACATGGTACCACTAAGCTAGAAATCATTTGGTTATCTTAAATAGTTAAAAAAATAATTATGAAATGTTAAATATATTTTTAAATTCCCTAAAACACATTTTTAATGTGTTAGTTATGCCATGTCTAATTCCATTTTATGCGGTTATAATTAGCATAAAATGACTTTATTTTATAGGCGTTTTTCATCCATCTCATACTATGCCACACACTTTAGTGGGCAAGTTTAACAATTTTGACAATCTTTCCATTCTCTTATTCTATATTTAATAAGTGTAAATTACTAAAATTGTTTTTACGGTTTGGTCAAAATTATATATTTGGTTTCTAACAAATTTCATTTTATGCGGTTATAATCAGCATCTAATTTCATTTTATGCGGTTATAATTAGCATAGCATGACTTTATTTTATAGGTGTTGATTTTCATCATCTCATACTATGCCATGCACTTTTGTGGGTGAGTTTAACACTTTGAAAATCTTTCCATTCTCTTATTCTATATTTAATAAGTGAAATTATTGAAATTGTTTTTATAGTTTGGTCAAAATTATGTGTTTGATTTATAACAAATTTTTTATACACAGACCATCTTTGTAGTATGATTTTGTTGTGTTTTTTATCCATCGCACGCTTGAAAAAACTATATTACTCTTTGTCTTTTCTTTTTCAGATTTTATATTATTTATTAACTAATAATTAGTTAAATAATAATTTAATAAATATATGGTCACACCAACACATACACTCATTCTCCATTCCTTTCCCCTCTATTGACCTCTGATCAACCAAACAACACCTCCATTAACCTCCCAAAATCACTATCATTCACCTTCGATAACCACCACTAGTCACCACACCAAATCAATTGAAATCAAACCATTCAATAGGTAATCATCCATTTAAAAACACTAACTCCGACCTTTTATTCATGGATCTATATGATTTGATTTCATCAACAATGTAACAATTAGTTAAGTCTCGACTTCGAATGAATCTTGGTCTTCAGTTGATAAACTACTTCGGTCATTTCCTGTCACCAGGAAAGTTGAAAAGGGGGAAACATGGTTTTATCATATTCGTTAACCACACATAAGAAACTTCAAAGGAGAAAGACCAACACACAAGAAACCTCATTGAGGTCACAACTTTTATTTTCCATTCCAAAAGTAATCGTAAGGGTTAGAATCAAAATTGAAAACCTAGTCTCCGACTTTGAAAAGTGGGACGATGAAAGCATGACTGTTCTATTCAAGGGTAACCGAGTTACACCTTCACTTTTCTGATAAGAGTGCTTTTAAAACCATAAAAATCGATTTTAAGGCCCTAAACTTAAAAAAATATAAAAATCATTTTAAAACAAACAAAAAAAATTGTAGGACTAAAATAGCATTTTCCCATATTTTATCTATCATTTACATATATTCTTATATCGTTAAAAAATAATTTATAAATATGAAAAATATTTATTGACTCCCAAAAAAAATATGTGTAATGTGATTGTTATACCACATCTAATTCGATTTTATACGGTTATAATTAACATAACATGGTTTTATTTTATAGGTGTGAATTTCAGCCACCCCATACTCTGCCACGTGCTTTTCTGGGTGAGTTTAACAATACAATCTTTTCATTCTTCTATTGTAACATCCCAAAAATTAACATTAAAAATTTCATTTTTAATTCAACCACAAACACTATTTAACCATTTCAATTATTCAATAGTATTTCAGAGTAAAATAGTTATCAGAACACAATTTCCAAAATCATAAAGTGCGGAAATATGGGTAGATGCATTATGATCAGATCAGGCCCTTCCTTTTGAAAATGAAAGTACCGGAAACATAAACTGAAAACCATAAGAATAAAGCTTAGTGAGTTCCTTAAAATACCACATACCAAAGCATACCGGAGCCATGGGTTACCCCCCATGGTCTTTCCTTGCAGTATCGAGGGCCAAATTTCGGTATTACACACGAGTGCCAGGGGTCAGATCCTAGTCTTTCATACAATCGCTAGGGGCCAGATCCTGGTCTTTCATACAATCGCTAGGGGCCAGATCCTGGTCTTTTATACAATAGCCAGGGCCAATCCTGGTCTTTCATGCAAGCATCACAAAGACAACTTGCATTCCATATCAAAACTAATGATACGGATTTGGTGCCTTCGACCTATGGATGTAATGAGAAGACTCTCATCTAGCTGTTGAATATCTCAAATTAAAACTCAGACCGTTTATTCGGAAAAATCCCGCTCTAACTCCATCAAATATTATCCAATTAATAACTTGTCCACACCCCATAACTGAAATCCTATTTCGATGTCCAAGCCATAGGGTAAAAGTCCTTTTTACCTTTTCATAACTTGGCCTAAATCCAAAGCCCAATCCAAAAGCATCTAAAACCCAATAAAGGCCCAAATTCTTAATTAGGCCCAAAACCTTTCATGGACCTAATCTAAGAAGGCCCAAAACCCAGTAATGACCCAACTCAGAAGATTGATAGCCGAAACTAAGAAATTCAACCGAGGTCTACGACGGCTGAGTACGCCCAACATACTCAGGCTTACGCTCGACGTTCTTCAAGGATTCCTAGTACGTGCAACATACGAGCTGGGTACGGCCAGCATACCACCAAGCAAGCCATGATCGGGGACCGTGTAGCATACGCGCAACGTATACATACGTACGCCCATCATATATGCTTATTAAGCAATTTTCCATTAATTGCTTAATACTTGCAACCAATAGCCTAAACTTTAGATCCAACTCTTATCAAATGTCTTAAGCCATAAAGTCATGAACTTGGAGCCATTACATGTCTCATAAAGACGTAAACCTTACTTTTAGCATTCTACATTCACCATGATGACCTAAACTCATGCATGGTTGAACCAAACCCTTCAAGATGCTAAATTTATGGACTTAGGACCTCAAAAATATCAAAAGAAGCAATTCCTAAATGATTTGGTGGAAGGAATCCACTAGACCTCATCATATGACTAAAAGACCAAAACTTCACAAAGGCTAGATCTAAGCAAAAAAGGAGCAAGTTCCAAGCTTTATACCTTAATGAAGCTAGAAATGATGTGAGAATTCTGGATCTACAAGTCCCCTTTGATCAAATCTCCATCCTCCTAGCTCCTCTTCTTCAACTTTCACTAACACACACACACACACACTAAAACACACACTTAGGAGGGTCAAAACTATTCAAGGAAAGCTAGGGTTTCAAAATGGCACTCTAAGGGAAAAAGTGGCTGAGAAATGAGAGAATAATGGGTTATAATGTTGATTAAATATGGTCCAAACCCTCAAATTTATGGGTTGTCCCCTGCATGCGTACACCTAACGTACAAGGAGCACGCCCAGTGTACTCCAACTTTTCCGAAGTTGGAAAAACTGCTCCCTAGGGACCTGATCTGCAAAACATTTACACACCAAGGGTTTAAACTGAAAAGTACTTTGAATCGGGTGTTATATCTATTCAACATTTAATAAGGGCAAATAACTGAATTGTCCTTATAGTTTGGTCAAGATTATACGTTTGGTTTCAAACAATTTTTTTTTATATCCAGACCATCCTTATGGTATGATTTTGTTATATTTTTCGTCCATCGCACGCTTGAAAAGACTATATTACCATTTGTCTTTTCTTTTTTTACATTTTATGTTATTTATTATTTTTAATTAAAAAGTAAATTAATAACTATATGGTCCTACCAACACATACACTCATTCTTCCTTTTTTTCCCCACCTTCCTTCCTACATGCCCACATTTAATCAACCACCATTGTAACCTTCGACATCACCTCCATTAACCTCCCAGCATCACTGTTATTCACCTTTGAAAATCACCACTAGTGACCACACCAAATCAATTAAAATTAAGCCAATGAAAAGGTAATCCTCCATCTGAAAACACTAACTACAACCTCTGATTCATCGATCTGTGTACTTTGATTTCATCAACAACTGAACAATTGAATGAGTGTCAACTTTTGATGAATCTCAGGCCCCGTTTGATAATTGCTGACTGAGAAAGTGCTGACTGAGAAAGGTCTGTCTGAGTAAGAAATTCTGACTGAGTAAGAAATCATGTTGTTTGATTGAAAATCTGACCGAATGTGCTGACTCGTGTAAAATGACCATTTTACCCTGATGCTATACACGTTTCTATGCAATATTATAATAATAATAATAATAATAATAATAATAATAATAATAATAATAATAGACATTAATAATAATAATAATAATAATAATAATAATAATAATAATAATAATAATAATAATAATTTATACAAAAACCTCCACCATAATAGACATTAAATATATTATTTTAAAGATAAAACACAAAAAACCTTTCAGCTTGCTGGTAAACACCATTGCTTCTACAAGGGAGACCCAAGTTCTATTCTTGTAGCCTTCATTAGTTGTGAATTTTTATCCAAGCCAAGGGTACTATTGGAAATCCTTGTTTTCTTTCTCAGTTAGCCAACTCCCAACTTCTTTCTCGGTCAGACATTGCTTTCCGAGTCAGACGACAAGATTTTATCTATCAAACACCTTTTGTCTGACCGAGTCAGCAAAAATGTCTGACCTGACTCAGTCAGATGCCATATCAAACAGGGCCTCAGTCTTCGGTTGATAACTCCTCCGATCATATCTCGTCCCCAGAAAAGCTGAAAATGGTAAAGCATGATCTTATCAGATCCATTAACCACACAACAGAAAACTTCAAAGGAGAAATACTAAAACATAAAGATGTTGGTTGAAGAACTGAATTTCTCCCTCAAGAAATAGTTCAAAAAATCATGATTTATGGTAAAGGTATCGGGATCTAATGTTGAACACACTGATTTCTAGGGCTACTCACTTGTCTTGAATCTGCTTATTGGAGTCGAACCTTGGAGCCGACAAGTATGTCGGTAAACTTTAATCCTAAAACCTGGCTTCGATGATTTGTAATCCCCATACAAAATTTCAAAAATTAAAGTAGGGCTCGTGTGATATAAGGAAAGAAAGACTGGAAGACATGAATATAGCTGATGTGGCGTTCGTGCGATAGGGACTTGCTCATTACATATATCACCGAAGAGAAGGAACATTGAGAGGAAATGGTAAAAGTTGTGCGATGGGTTTACCGTGTTTAATAATTATATAAAAAAAAGTAACATTAATTATAAAAAATGATGAAAAATAAGAAAAATGGTAATTTGTTTTTTTTTTTTTTAAATTTCTAAGAAAAACATAACAAAATAAAAATACAAGGATGGTCCAAATGCAATATATATATATATATATATATATATATATATATATATATATATATATATATATATATAATTAATAAAAAGATAAGGACCATAAATTTCAACTAAATCGGCAATTTTAGTAATTTACTCAAATTAATAATTTAATAATGAGTATAAACATCATTTATCTGATTTGGACGGATAATTTAGCGTCATAATCCATTCTATTTTTATTAAAATAATCTTCTACTCTAATAAATGAAGGTTTTATTGTCACATGTTATACTCTCATTCAATTTGTTAAATGTTATTTTTGTGGTTATTTTGAATTAATTTGTTTTTACATCTCATTTTATGAATTTTTTTTATTTTATTAAATTTCACCTAATATTTTAATGTAATAATTGCAATAAATGTAGTAATAAATGGATATCAAATTTATTAATGAACTTACATTTTAATTTCAAAATCCCTAAACTAAGGCTTATTGGTTTATTTTGTTTATTTATTTAAATTTTTTGTTTAAATTTAAAAGATAAAAAACATTTCAGTTATAATAATTTTTTTTTTAATTTTCTTATAAATTTAAAGTTGTCAAATATTTTGAATTTTATATTTAATATTTTTTATATAATTAACACATATGATATAAAATTCTCTGAGTTAAATAATGCAATATAAACATCAATTTAACAAGGGTTGTTGGGCGGCCCAAATATATTCACCTTTTTTTTTTCATTTATAAGTCAAACTATACCGACAATTTCAAGCGGGTGTCAGCACAATGAAGTCATATGGCTCCATTTTTCTCTTGGCTGTTGTCTTTGCTATTGTACTGGTTTCTTTTGCAGGAAGAACTTTCCCAGCAGAAACTTATTATCCCAAAGGTAGATTACCAATCAACACACATGTACTACTGTGAAGATATATCTTTATGTGTTTGTATATGTATATATCTAAGCTTGTAAGTTTTATTGATCTGTTTGGTAGGAATAACGCGAGAATCCATAATCAATTATATGGAAAACTTTTTGTTGCCTATGGGTGTAAAATACTAAAGTTTTTCTTGCATTTGTTTTCATTTATTTTGCAGGAAGAACGTTCCCACCTGCATCTTATGATTCAAAAGGTATACAACAAAACACACACATACACACTAGTTACATATATGCTAAAACATCGTCTATTTTTTTGGTTGCTATATATACAAAAAAGTGAACTTATTTTCAAAATATAGAGATTATATTGATGTATTTCATATATAAAATAAAACTTTTATTTATTTTATTTCATATCAGATTTTTTGTTATCTAAATTATTCCCATATAAATAAATAGGATTGAGTTTTATTTTAAACCATAAAATTAAAGAATCAATCTTGGCCGTTATAGTAAATTTTTATTCTAATATTAATAGTTAAAGTCAAAGAGTTTTTATGGAAATGTTCCAAATCCGAAATGGATGTTTGGAAAAAAAATTATAATAAATTTTTTCTAAAAACCTCTAAAATATAAGGGTTTATAGTATATTCCGATGTAATTGCCCTTATAATGGACTATTTTACTTTTGTTTTTCATGAAACTAATTATTTATAAAGTGCTTTATTTTATTTAAAAGAAAACTAGATTCAAAACAATGGAAATAAAGAAATCTAAAGTAAAGTTATGTATTTTGATTCAAGGATTTGGCTCTACCAACAAAAAACTAAAATCACAATTAAATTGTCGTAACTAAAAGTTTCTACCATCTTATATACGGTGTTAAGTTAAATGTTTATCATGTTTGTTGCATGTGTCAAGTTGCTGGAAAGTCATCAGATTCTTATGGAGGTTGTTGCGTTCCTTGGCGATGTCAGCCCCATTGCCGTCCTCCCATGCCGGAAAAATAATAATGATAGGATGGATCGCAAAGGAGGAGGTAACTAAGAAAGTGGTGATGTGATAATGAAATTTTGTATTGTTATACTTTGTAAAATAATAATAAATAGTAATAAATAAGCATTTTATGGAAATTTGGGGTGCTTATTCTCATAAGAACCATATAGTAAACATCCTGGTCTTCGTGACGGAGGGAAGGGACGTAGATATAATCAGAAACAAAAATGTACTTTTGCCACTTTTATAAATATGGGAAATATGTTTTAGTTTTTACCCATAATATCAATGTACCTTCAATTGAGAAGGAATGCAAAACCGACCTATATCACTTCGATTGTTGAGGAAGAGGTCCTGGGTACAAAACCTATATTCCCTTCCATTTCGTAGACACAAAGTGATATCAAAAAGATATTAAAAAGAAAGCTCAATCAACCACTTTGAAAATATATTTATTAAGATATTGGATTTTAGAAAATCTAACCAATTGTAAGATTAGGTGACTTTGTCCATATTATTTCTAGTAGAATGCAATATAACATGTTTTTAATTAGGTGACCTTGTCCTTATTAATACTGTCCACTTTACCATCCTTCAGCGCCTCATGTCTATGAAACTACTTTCAGTCTTTCATGACCTTATTTGCACAATTTCTTCAAGACCACATACATGTTCATATGCATCTCGACAATCCAAGAGTAAACCTTTCACGATGACTGAATCACAACTTTTATACCTGTACCAAAGGTATAATAATAAATATCTTAAATATTTCACATACACATAGAGAAAAAGATTGAAAGAGATACCAGAATCGTCACTTATCATCATTTTCCTTGACCTCAACATTGAATCAGTTGAAGAATTGTATAAAAAATTGTATTTAGCGAAGTTTTTTAAACATGACTAAAGAAATAAGTAACTACAAAATATCAATGTGTAGTAGATATTCCATTCCATATTAGACGTCAACCATCTTAATACATTAATGACATAAGATTCAAAAAAGGATTTTTTATAGGTCCTCAAAAGGAAACGATAAATTATTTACAGTTTGTTTGTTTCCATATTAATTGTTATTCATTTCCAGTTTAGTGATTATAAATAAAGTTTAAGATGGAGATCACCTGTAGCAACTCGGATGCATCTGCCTGATATTTGGCTCCCTGCGACAACATATACCAATAAAGGTAAGGAATAAAAAATGCAGATAACAATATGAATTAATACAATAACATGATACTCTTGTAGGTCACAAGATTAAGAAGTAACATAAAAGTGAAAAAAATAATAATAAACATGTCTAAAAAGATAGGTTAAGTGCAAGAAATAGCAACATACTTTCCTTTATTTGTTTATGATAACATTCTAGTTTTGTTTGTCATTAATATTGCATTATACTATGAAAAATATACTAAATTGTAGACATGTCATCCAAATCTATAACCAGATAGAAGTTTGCAAGTATAATGCCATAATAAGGGAAATTTTGAAAGTATAATGCAATAATTCCGTATATTTTTCAAAGTATAATTCCTTAAGAAAAACTAAATATAAAAGCACAATGTTGTAGTATAAAGAAATGAAAGTAGGATGTCATAAATCATAATATACAAATTAAAGAAAATATGTTGCTATTTCTTGCATTAAGCCCCAAACAAAATAATAATTAAATATAGGAAACAAAAACAAAACTCATACTTCTGGAGGCAATTTAGCAGATCCTTTGCCTTTGTAGAAAGATGGTTTGGTATAGGTGGTTGATCTTTTGTTGTTTCTATACGGAAGAGAGCAACAACCTAAACAAAACAAAACATTCATGATTTATCTAACTACACATATGACTTACCTAGTAATAAATTCTAAAACTATAGAATCTCAGTGTGACAAAAAATCACATGTAAATAAACACCTCCTGATATTGTTGGCTCCATGGAGGCTTTCTAGTTGCCATCTCAGCAACAATACATCCAACACTCTATATATCAACATGGCTACAAAAACAACAAAACAAATGTCTTATCATTTTTAGATTATTAATTAAAATTAGTTCTGATTAATTATTAATTAAATATTACTATTTAGAATTAATATATTATTCTCATAATATATTAACAAATATTTGTTTCAATTTATTAATCAAATAATAAATCAACATCTCTCTCCAAAAATCATCATGTGTAATTGCTAGGTTTATGGGCAATCCAAAAGGACTGTGCTAATATCAATTCAAGTTTATAACAATTATAGTTATGGGCTTAAACACATAATCCATCAGACTCCCACTTGGATAAGTCTGTAACTATAACTGCTAGTGTAACTTCCAAACTGATCAGCAAATTGTAGCTTCCAAAAGCCGTTGTCAAACTCAGATCCAGTCAGTTACGTGTCCTAAGATAAGTGATCATATATTCCTTCGTTCTACAAGATATCATATGGATACGGGACATGGATTGAAATCAATCTCATTGTCCAAAATCTTGTTTCCCAATTTCTCGATTTTTGACGACTGTATTCAGACTGCTAATTGAACACATTAATTTAGTCTGAGCTCGACCAAAAACTTCAGATGTCGACATTAAATCATTGAAGGGCCCAAAGATATCTCTTTTCCCGTTAGGTCAAAAGGAATTAATAAAATTTGACCTATATGCTTGAACTATTTGCTCATCAAATCATGTATAACAATATAATTTATAATATCAAGTTACTGATGTGTTTACATATTATCAATGCACATCTGACTCATAAACCACAACTCATATATCTTCATTTCAAGAATATAAGATATTATTGTCTCATAATTAGTCGTGATAAAATCCATGATGTAATTCTTTGAGCGTGGGTTTATCGAATACTTAAAATCACCATTACTAAGTACTTATGAACATTGCACCAAAACTATTTCTATTTCTAATCTCCATAGAAAATCTACAATTCAATTCATGATAGTCTTAATTCGCTACTTACTTCCAAAAGTACAAGTGACTGTGGACTTTTGAATAATCAAATTATTTAGGAAGTAAAACATGCAAAGTGAAACACAATAATAACATAATTAACTATGATCTCAAAACTATTGAATATAAATAAAACTTTTATTATTTAATCACCATATTAATTTTGGCTTTATTCATTGTATAATGTTTCGAGTAATCAACTAACCACTTGAATTAAACATCAGTTCATGCTATGTTATAAGCATGCATACTATGTTTCTCTATATTCCTTGCTTTGTGAATAGATCGACTGGACACTATTCCAATGATGCTCATTTCAAAATTCCAAGTTCTTATTACTATTAAAAGTGTTAGAATTCTAACATTATATGCATTGTCCTTCTGTAGTGTCGAGGCTTCAAAGTCACAAAGACTTAGCCAACGATATTACAAAATGTTCCATTAGAACTTTGTTACTAAAAACAATTCCATGGTAGCGATGACTCAAATTCAAGGTACACTCCTTAAACACCTTCCTTTCATTAAAGTTCCTAACTTACACGCATATTTAACAATCAACTCCTTCTATGGAAATATTTCCATATTCCTATATGACCATCAATTTTGACCAAGAATCATCTCAATCCAAAATCATGTCAATATGGTCTGTTCAAATCAATACCATACTTCCAATTGTCCACAAACAACCAATCTTTTGGTATAACCTTATAATGTTCTTGATAGTTGTTCAAGAACTTTAGTCACACAAAGTTCTAGTCCCTTTTCCCTTCTCAATGCCCAAGGCATTTGGAAAAATCAGAACAAGTGAAAATTATAGCATATGAAAACAATCTTATATCTGAAGCATGTGGGACTTGGTTCAATATGTCATATATAAAGACCACACATCTCTTGTTATAATATTTCCATATATCAAATTTCCTATGTTGAATCATTTCAACATGATATTGATATATGTCCAAGACTAAGCTCTATTATAACTCTTCAATCTAATCTTTTGGATATGAAATGAAGTATGAGTGCCTCTCCCCTAAGTCTACCATAGAGAAGCAACTCCCAAACTTTGCAACTTGCAAATTTATAAACTTGTTTCCTAAAAGTATTCCTAATTTCCAACACTTAGCATAACAACTATGTCGAAACTAACATAACAATTATTCTCCTAATAGCACAACAATTATGCTCCCACTAGCTTTGAAATGTACCCAAAAATCAATTAGACTTCTAGAAATCAATACTATTGACTTTCTTACAAAACTGTAGATTTCTGATACGTGATGCTTCAATAAGTTTGCAACTAGACTTATTAAGCTTATACACTTTCATTAGATAGCATATGTGTGTGTGTGTGTGTTTAAACCCTTTTAGAACCTATAGCCACATGTCCTGAAAGTTCAAATAATTCCTTGCCATTTCTCACAATTCGAACTATGAAAAATGATGTCATAATCATATTACGAATTTGAGAATGCAATTAACATAACATTTAACCGTAATGATATTTAATCAGACCTTTAAAATCTACTGGCGAAATTGTTTTCTCATAATTATTCTCAGAAATAAGAGCGAAACCTTTTGCCACTTAGATTTTATGGCGTACATGTTCCCATCCATTTGAATTTATGATTTTCAACCTATAATAATAAGATAAGGTTGGGGACAAAACCAAATTTAAATTTAGCTTTCCTTTCGTGGAGTGAACTTCGTTATTCTAAGTTTCTTTCCTTCTTGTAGCACAAGGGCTTACTGGTGCTTCAGTGTGGTTAAGCAGCTCACCCATATTGATTAATGTACTTTCACTAACAAACGTGATTTGCTTTTGCAGTCAAATGTTAACCATATAACTCATAAGCATTGTCGACTCCACTTGAAGTTGCATAGAAACAAGAATGTGTCAACTGAACACGATAGGCTATCAACCTCAGGTTGTGTGCTAGTGATTCATAGTGATAACTTAAAGGAAAATTCTTGATTGACTCCTGAACTTTTCAAGATTAATAAGACTCCCATAGACTTCTTGACATTTAAGTTTCTCTTTCAAGGAACATTCCTTGACGAGCTAAAACAAATATTCAAAAGTTGGTGTAGATTCCCGACAAGAAAGACTTCATGGAATTGGTCTTAGTTTATCCTTTGTTTTAACCAAAACATCAGAACTTCCAATTCCAAATGTGCTAGAGTAAGAAAACATTATTACTCCACATTTCATGAGGTGTTACCAACCTACTTAGTACGAAATAAGTTTTCAAGACACAATCTACGTCATAACTCTAAAAGTTGATTAGAAACGAAGTATGACTCATTTCTCGATTTAACCATTTCAACAATATCCGATTCTGCCTCTTAGTCAAACAATTACACTAAGATGTTCTTCTTGGATAAATTGTGATATAGTTCCACAATCATTAAGATAATTACAAAACATAATACTAAAGTACTCTCCTTTCCTTTCAGATTGGGGAAACTTTTATTTTTCTTCCTAACAGATTCTTCTTATTCGTTCTGCTACTCTTTGAAAACCTTTCCATGCAAAATGTTAGAATTATGCTTAATCTTATAAAAACAACCATGTTTACTGAAACATCAGTAAAGCCTAACAAATTGAGTTATCATCCTTTGTGATGCTGACTAGTCCATATCAACATGTACTAGATCCATCAGTCATTCACTTGACTCACATAAAACATGTGATCAATGAATCTGTCATAGTTTTCCAACAATCAAGATTCTCATTCATCACACAATTTGAATTGCATGACTCCAACTTTCTTTCCAATTGAAACATGGTGATGAGAATTCCTTTTCACTTGGTTAACCATTACACTACCACAAGTTATATAATTAAGAATCAAATCCACAATTAATATTGCTAATAATAGAAATGTAACCAACACTTTCATAAATTCCATTGTAAGGAAATATAAAGTAAACCAACTCGATAAACCAAAATTTCACTTTTATAAAAAATAAACGAAAAATTTGGAACTTGTCCTTACAGTGCATATAAATAAAACTATGTTTCTAGACATCTCCTAAGCAATCTGTTAAGTTATCATAACTCCTAAGCAATAGTTTCCAAAATATGCTCATCGAACCATCCGACCATAAACCATCTCTCACGATCATATTCAACTCACTCTTCTTCAGCTTCTTCTTTTTCTTAGATCTTGAAATACCATCAAAATATGATCGTCACATCATGTATTCAGTGTCTATGAATAGGAACTTATTAAAATAATGGAGTTAGATAATGGATGTACCTGAAGTAGAGTCACATGACTTGACTTTACCATCTCTAAGATCTTTCAGGTAGTTTGGGCAGCTTCGCAACCAATGTCCCTTCAATTGGAAATAGAAATATATGGACCTTTTATGGTTAGCACATAGAACCATTTCAGAATTATCCTTTATCTTTACCATACGATCAAACGGTTTGACCTTGGTCGATCCCTTTGCATTGGGAAGATAAATCTTTTTTAGACCACCATTGTCAGCATTGTCAATGTCTATGGAAACTTTGGAATGAATTAACTGTATGACTTAGGAAGCGAAAGCATAACCAAATCAATGGCATGCTTCCTTGGGAAAATGACACCCAATCTATCCAATTTTTCAATGTACGATTTCATTTTCAAAACATGCGTAGACACAAATTTTCCATCTTGATGTTTACATGTCAATAGGGCTTGAATAGTTTCGTATCCTTAACCTCGAGGAAAATGTGACACAGGGAGAGTCATTGGAGGAGGAGGATGAAAAGTTAGAGAAGCATGATATCCATTATCACCATTTCCCAAAGAAGAGAAAACATTTTCACATTGATTAGAAAATGGAAGATCATCTTCAGATGATAGAGGAAAACCATTTCCAAAAGAATAAGGAAGACCATTATTGTTTTTATTTGACATCTATATAATAGGGAGAAAAGAGAATTCAAGTTAGTTGATTTTAATCCTTAATTATTAAGCCATAAATTTAAATTAGGGCTAGGATCCATATTTTCGACTCAAAATTTGAAGAAGGATGTCGTAATTAAATTCAAATCTATCTTAAGTAGGTAAAGCTTTTACCAATTTCAATCTTATGAAATTCCTAGATCTTTTGACATTCATTGAATCTAATCAATGACATGTTTAACCTCAAATTATGCTCTCACTTTGTGACAGGGATGCCGAGGATCACAAATGAGATGTGAATAACAATGAAAATTAGCTTGGCACTCTCAATGTCATTTATTATCTTGTTTTAATATGTCGGTTTGCCACACGCGCTCCATTAATCAACGTTAATTTTCGATATACACATTACCACTCTTTATTAATTCCCCTATTAGTGTGCCGATTAACCACACACGCTCCACTAACAACTTATAAAGTGTAATGTGTAATTTCATGGATTAGTGAACGATCTCCTTTTGCTTTCATAAATTCTACACATTATTACTCCAAAACATGCTACATGCATATTCACAAATAATATTTTATTATACAATGGTGGTCTTATTACAAGACTAGATATAAACCGACTAAGTTTTAAGTTTATTAGAAAACTTCTGAGGATATCGTAATTTTATACATACTAAAACTTAAATACAAAAAGTAATCGTATAAACTATTCTAATTCTTCCAACAATATATATAGCTATACTGGGTGTTTATTGCCTGTAATATATTAAAACATTGAGAGGGGTGAGCAATAATGCTTAGTGAGTTCAATAATAAATATAATATAATGTTACGTCATATATATACATCAATATGGAAGAAGCAAAGAGGAACAACAAAGATATATGTGAATCATGTGACAGACGTTCATATCAATTAAAGTCTTTATTCAAAGATATACAGTCAAAGAGACTTAACAATTTCGATACTTGATAAATATCAATAACGCTTCGGCTCAAATGGCACTGAAGATAATCAATTTCTAATTAATACTTTGGAAGATTTCAGGTTTTCACGCCCTGTTTAACCTTCTACTAATGTCATAGAATAGAAGTCATTCTCTTATGGAGACATGCTCTACTTGGCCAGAGGCTTCGTACCAATACCGATGTGAATCTAAGTCCTTCCACTGATCACATGGTCAAAGGTATTACATTTGCTATCAAAATAGAGAATAAAAGTAACATGGGAAAATAACCCGGAATAATATCACTGAAAATCACAGAGCACATATAACACATAACATACAATTGTTCCTATATATTAAACTCACCTTGAAATAACCGGGGGTTAAAATAGTAATTTGGGCAGCACTTCGTTACAATAATATAACTTTCGTCGTTGAAAACCGGGAGCTTTATTGAAAATTGGGCCTTGCGAGGGTAGAGCTTCAAACCGAAAAGATAAATTTCTTGGGCTTTCCGGGCACTTCGGGGCGTGTTTCGGGTGTTGGATATAATCCTGCGACTTCGGGGGATTAAAAATGGCTTGAAAGAGGGTTTAGTGAGTAAAAATGGTAAATTTTCCAACAAAAACTGGGAAGTCTCGCACCTCCCTTATATAGGGTGCGAGACCAAGGATCTTCGGCTGAGAAAAGGTGAGTCAGTGAGGGAGAGAGACACGCATGCGAGGTCGGACGCGGGCACCTATGCGAGGTGCGTCGGACGCGCACTAGTCCACGGTTCGGTCCAATCGGAAGGCGACACGCATCGGAAGGCTACTAGACCACACATCGGATGGGTCTCCGGCTCGTACACGCGTCAGCAGTGAGAAGGGGCGACATGGCCGGCTCCAAACCTTGCGAAATTCTTGGAAATTACACCCAAACCTTCTAAAATCCATAACTTTCGCATACGGGCTCCGTTTTTGACGTTCTTTATATGCACGCGTAGGTAGGAATATAATCTACAACTTTTGTTTAGACTCCTTCAGCTAATTTTGACTTTATTTTTAATATTATTATTTTTAACAGACTAGGACAGGTAAATCCGTTAAAAATTCATAACTTTTTCATCCGACATCCGTTTTCATCCGTCTTTTTACCGTTGTACTTCTATTTACGAGGCCTTCGATTCTCGTGTAGGTTGTGTTGGCTAAATATCGCTCGATCTTTATTTCGTGTTTTTAGATGTCTACCGTTATTCTGAAACTTAGAAAAATCATAACTTTCTCATATGAAGTGAGATTGAAAAGTTCTTTATATGAAAGTTCATTAATTTCACGAGTTCTACAACTTTCATTTACACCACTAAGGCTAAAAAGTAGTTTATAGAAAACTCACTTTTTACCCGAAATAGTGTTTGCCGGATTTGTTACGGATCTTCCATTGATCATAACTTGTTCGTTATGACTCGGAGTTCGACGAGGTTTTCGCCTAAATGTTTCTAACAAGATTCTTTACAACTTTAAAAAATAAAATTGTACTTATTTCAAATTTTATATTTTCGCTAAATTTCACCATTTGGCTTTTAAACTGGAATCTCATAAGACTTCCAATATTTTATGAGTGATTCTAAACATAGTTTTACTTCATTTCTAGTAAAAGCTATCTCTTAGAAATCAAAACTCAATTTCACATAATATTTCATAATATTATTCACTTTTATAACTTACAAAACACGATTTCAAAACGTATATGTTACTATTAGCATACAAATTCAGATTTTTCTAAAGTAACTAAGATTGAGATTTTAAATTAAAGGGTTTAGTTACTTTTAATAACATTATAATTTTAATGATAATTAACTGTCAAATCAAACCCGTTCGGTTAACGACCATCCACTAATCAAGGAAGTGGTGGGTGAGAGTGGACACCCATTCAACTACCATTTTATAGGCAATTTCCTTATAACCCCCTCCCCCCCCCCCCCCCCCCCCTTCATAGACTAACATCATGAATGAGGCGTACTAGTGGTTTGACTGACTTAGTCTCATACATATAGTAATTATTAAACTTTTAATTTTGTATATAGTATAAGGTGTATTTTAAAACTTTTCAAAATACTAAGTTTAATATGTAAATTTCAAAAATTAAAAAAAAAATACTTTAAACTTAAAATTAAACCAAATGATTTAATCATTATCTATTAATTTAACTTTTAATTAGTTATATTAAATATATAAGGATTATCCAATTAAATTAATCAAATAATTTAATTCTAATCCTTACCCTTAATTTTCAAATATATGCGTAGGGATTTATCCAATTTCATAACTATCCCATTTAATCACATAAACTAACAATTATTAAGAAATTAGGAAACCTTATCTCATCTAACAAACTTTCAAAATTTTCCTTGTATATGGAGGAAGGTAAGGATTTCAATCCTTAACTTAAGTTTGAAAACATAAGGATCAAGTATCCTTACCCAAAAATCGATTTATTGGGGAGTAAGGGAAGGGTTTCAAATCCCTTACGTAATTTCGAAACTCATGGATCAAGCAACCCTAATTTCGAAGATTTTGGAGATAGGGCTTAATTTCTATAAACCTTAATTTGATAAATTCAAAAATTATAGAAAATTCAATTGAAAATAAACCTAACACTCTGATACCACTGATGGGTTTTATGCAAAAACAAATAAACTTAAACTCTTAATTGTGCATGCAACCCTAATAAGATCTATGTTTTCTCTATTGAACCTATGACTATGAAAATTCAAACATGAACCCTAGAAACCCTAGTCTATTTTTGAAAATCACATATAAGTTAGGGTTTACATACCTTTTAGTTATTGTAGTAAATAAGTAATCAAAACCTTCTTGAAAAACTATTGGAAGTAAGCACCACAAATATCGTGCCTCTGATGATTCACACCCAAACCCTAGCGGCCAAGGAAGTTTTGGAGGACAGAGGAGGGATGGCTAAATTTTGGCCTATTCCTTATGAATTAGAGTGATTGAAATATGCATGGGGTAAACCTATTTATATAGTACAACAAGGAAACCCTAGATAAGTCCAAAACCAATATAATAATATTATCTTGTTTTGGTAATTATCTAACTTCTTAATTATCCTCCAAGGATAATTATAGAGTCCAAAAGACCTGTAAAACCGTCCACCCTCTTGGTGGAAGGTTTTGGAGCCTTTTTCTTAACTATTTAGTAATTTCACTTTTAGTCCCTACACTTTTAATTAATTCTATTAATCCTAATTTTAATTCTTATTAATTATTATTGAATCATGAAAAGTAAACCTCTAGCAATCCTGAGCAATCAAATTTCTAATTCAGTTGAACTTCCGAGATGAGATGAAGTTCCAAGGTGAAGATCATTCTGAGATAATGGGCAATTCCGAGATTAACAGATTGTTCAAGCGTTTAATCCTTTTTGTCTTATTATTGATGTAACATTTCATAGGACTTTCTTTTGTGTATCTTTTACATATTAGTTTGTCAAAGACTGATTATTATCCAGTCCTAGGAATGTATCTCGGTTTGCACTATAAAATGAGTGATTGTTTGTTCATTGAATAAAAAGTGAAGAACTCACATTTTACTTCAAAGATAGCAATTATTCTCTTTAACTTACTTTCACTTTTCCTTCAAGTCAAGTTCATTTATAACATTCTTCTTGTTCTTTAAATACTTTTGCATTGATTATACTCTAAGTTCTTTTCATTTATTACTTGAACACTTTGTTGAATATCTCATTCATGTCTTAACATGTATTACCAGATTTGACTAGAACCAATCATTAAGAGCAGACATTGATCTTAAAGATAAAATCAAGGGTTAAGATTTTAAACCTTGTCCTTGCGCATTGAGTATTTGTTCTCACAATTGGTATTAGAGCTTGAGTGGTTGTCCTTTGAATGCACAAGACTAGATTATAGTTGACTTGAAATTACCTTGGTATTTCAATCATTTCTATATTTAGGATAAATTTCTTCTATATACCACTTCTGCTCAGATATCTTAACTTCAATGGCTGCTCCTAATTCTTAACAAATGTATTCAATGCAAATAACAAATAGCATGGGTTGCCTTCTCGTGCCCCACTGCTAGTTGTTGAAGAGTATGATCATTGGAAAGTCAAAATGGAAAGGTTTTTACTTGATAAGGAAAAAGGTGAAGCAATATGGACATATGTGAAAGAAGGTCCACATGTTCCAGTTGGACAAACTGTGAGATATATTGTTGCAACTTTCATGGGCTAGGAAGAACAACATCCAACACCTCTCACTGCTGATCAAATTGCATTTTCTGAGACGGTGTTCGGTGTTCCCACTCTCTTTGAGCACATTAAGTGGTGCAAATCTACCAAAGAGATTTAGGACACTCACCAAGATCTGTTCAAGAGATCAAAAAACATGAAGGATAAGCACCCGACTTCTGTCGTCAATGAATTTGATACCTTCACCACAACTCCCGGTAAATTAGTTGCCTCGGCTTCCAACAAATACCAAGTCGTCATCAACAACATGACAACTCATGGAATTGTCTGAACCCCACTAGAATACAATCTTAACTTTATCAATAGTCTTGGTAAAGGATGGGGAAACATGAAATCGTGTCTTCTGAATAACGGATCTCTGAAGAAACTGAAGCTTTACCGACTATTTGATGAACTCCAAGGACATGAGTTAAATGTTGCTTAAACATTAAGAGAACTCTCAGGAGGTCCTCTTGCTCTTGTTAGTTTCTTTGAACCTCAAGTCTTAAACCCATCTGTTTTGGATCCTTTCAAAACTATTATTCCTCCTACTCTATTTGTTCAACCATCTCCACCAACTTTACCTGTTATTGCTAATTCCAACTATCATCTTGAAGGAGACCTCGATCTAGAAGCAATGGAATTCGAACTTCGTTTCCAACAAGAATTTGATTTGGTGTCCATGAAATACAAGAGACCATGGAATCCCACTCCCAAATCCTCAAAGAATCCTCCAACCTACAAACCAAACATTTCGACACTAAGTCATCCCTCGGAAACTCGTGGCAATTCGAATTCAGAAAAACCAAAGTTCTTTTGTCACAAGTGTGGTCATGGAAATCATTATGCAAAATATTTTTTGGCTAAAGCGTCACATAAACCAAAAATTGAGGACTTTGCATACTATGCACGTCGATCCTAGGAGATGGCTGCTAGTGAGAAAGCATTTGTTACCACTATGTCAAGAGATGTCGAAGGATATTGGTCATCTGGAGATGAAGATGATGTGAATTATGGAAGAAACATGTGTCTTATGGCAAGACAATTAATTCAATGTGATGAAGGCTACTGGTCATCTAGATCAACGGAAGATGATGAAGATGTTGAACCGAACTACTGCTAAATGGTGACCAATGATCCACCTGAAAAAAGCATTGTTCAACAGGTAAAATCTATGATTACCAATAATAATTTTGATTTAATCTCTATGGATCATATCTCACCCTGATCCAATCAGATATGAATATCATCTATAAATCCTATGAGTCTGCCATTGAAGCGAGTGAGAAGATGGAGAGTGAATTGAGTCGTCTTAAATTACGTTTCAAGGATATGAAGCTGAAAATATAATCTATAGAATGTGAACTTGTTATGTCTCAAGAAAAATTTATCATTCTTAAGGAGAAATGTGAAATCACTTATTCTAAAAGAAATGTTTTAATTTCTGATAACAAATGTCCGAATGCCAAAATAGATTATTTACATCATGTCGTAGATATTCTAGAAGAAAATGAATCGTTGACTTATAATTTTCGTCATCCTTGGTCAAAAGCACTTGGTCTAGTAAGTGAGTTTCTAAAACCTATTGCTCATCCCTTGAAGGAGTTACATAATTTAAGTTTTATGAGAGACATTCCGAATCGCAAGCATTCGAATACTCCTATCTCACCATTGTCACCCCTTCATGAGACCTCAGACCAATTCTCATACCTGATTTCGGAGTTCCAACCCATAGTTGTCAAGTGTCCCGATTTTATGCCTCTTCCGCCTCTGATACCACTAGATCCGAATCATCCCTCATAATCTTTTCCTAGCATTCCCACACAATAGTTTAAATTCCGAACCACAATACTCCTAACATTTGTGTTGCTGAGGAAATAATTCCGGATACAACTGGACCTGACTCGGATAAATTAGATTTTGTACGGGCATCTTTTGATAGTGACGTTGAAGAAGAAATCTACATAGATTGTTCATCTAACTATTGTGTTTCTAATTCTCAAGTGATTTCGACAACCACCTTAGTTCCAATCAAGCCTATGTTTAACAACCAATCTGCTGGCCAATCTTCCAAGCCATCATTCAACTCTCAGAAGAAACCATCGTTAAATAGGAAAAATATCGTCGATCCTAAGATAGAAGCCAAAAATTTCATAAAAAACGAAAGTAGGTCAACACATGATTCTAAATTCATTGATAATTCTAAGAAGAAAGTATCTCGAACTGTAAGTCCATCCACTAGGAACCACAACACCTTTGCGCCTGTCAAGATTCTTATAAGGCCTTATAATCCTCCTTGTTCAGTAGCTCAAAACAAAGTTGTCAGTCCCATTTCAAAAAAAATTGTTGATGCTCATCCCACCAATACCAACTCTTCTCGAACAGTATCTATTGTGTTCATTACTAAATCTGTGGTACAATTTTCAAACCACAACAACTTTGAAAACCAACCGTGCCATCAAAAGTAGCAAACAAAGCACGAGTTGCTAAAAACATTGTTACCCAAAATTTTCAAAAGATTCAAGCCAAAAATTTGAGTGGAAAGATAAGAATGTCAAAAAGGAAAGTGCAATTCCATGTAACATTGTGATTCCTACAACCTCAAAAACTGTCGGTCTAAGAAAACTTGTTCTGAAACAACCTGTTGTTGAATATGATTTATGGATCTATGAAAAGACCATGGCTTCCTGCTTCTTTCTAAAAGAATCTCGGAACATGTCCTCCGAGACATCTGTTGCTCAAAAGTCACAACATAAGTCCAAATCCCATGTCCCAAAACCTGACTCGGAGCCTAAAACTCCAAAATTTACTAATTTTTGCAAACACTTTGTGCTTCGGAACAAGATACAATATGGTATATTGATAGTGCTTGTTCCATGCACATGACATGATAGAACGATTTTTCATATGATCTTAAACTCTCACCAAATGTTGGCTGTGTGGTACATGACCAAGGTTGGCCTATTTTATGGTAGTTGGTATACTTGCTATGTAGAGGTGTGTGAGAAGTATGTATGCATGATATGCGGTAGAGATAGCCTTTGTGGCTAATGGTAGAGATAGCCTTATGGCTAATGGTAGAGATAGCCTTATGGCTGATGGTAGATATAGCTTTGTGGCTAATGGTAGAGATGGCATTTGTGGGTAATGGTAGAGATAGCTTCTATAGCTAGTTGATATGTGATATGTGGTAGTGGTAGCTCGTATAGCTAATTAATATGCAATATGTGGTAAAGACTGCCTTATAGCTAAATGATATGTATCATGTGGTAGACATAGCTTCTAAAGCTAATTGATATGCGTTATGTGGTAGAGATTGCTTTATAGTTGATATGACATGGTTATGTGGATTGTGTGTGGGGTATGCTCTGAGGGACTCACTAAGCTTTGTACTTACGGTTTAAACTTTTGGTTTCAGGTATCATCATTTTGGAAAAAGGAGGGCTCAAATTGATCGCAGTGCACACACCTATGGTTTCCACAATGGATGACTTTGGGAAGAACTCTGATAAATGTTTTACTTAATCAGGATTTGACATGTTTGAATTAAATGGTATTAATGTTTTAGCTATAATAAAAATGAAATTTTTACCGCTGATTTTTCGGTCGTTACAAGTTGGTATCAGAGCCTTGGTTTGACGGATTCGAACATACTTTTGGGTGAGTTTGAACTCAAACTGAGGATCTGTAAAGTTTTTAAAGGAAAATGTTTTAAGTAAAGAATTTATAAGACAAGAAAGGATGTGGTACATACAATCAGCCGAGCTCAAGTAAGTTTCTCTAGAATATCCATATATGTTATCTGTTATGATTGGGTTTATGAATCTATGAATCACATGCTAGCTAGGGCTAAGGGAGAGGCATGTATATGTTGTATGCACTGATGCTTGTATATGTTGTATGAGCTGATGCCTGTATATTTTATTTGAGCTGGTAGACTTGCATGCTAGTTTTGAGAAGTTAGCAATAGATTGGCCTAATGGGTGATGCTTTTAGCCTTGGGAATATTTGATTGATTATTGGTATTAGTAAATACTACATGTATGCTTTTAAAGTTGTATACAGTTAGGATCTTATAGCCTTAGAATAATTGATTTGGCCTTATTTCCTGTTCCTTGTTTGGTTATGGTCCTAGGGTAGAGTCGATTATTCGTCAGTCTATTAGATCATGTTCTGTGTATAATTTGCACGCATAAGGCAATCGACAACGAGGGTTGATGGATGTGGATAGCGTGAGTTGCGATATGTAGACTGAATGTTTTATGGTAGTTCTTAGGGTCAGAGTGCAACTGCACGAATGATGCTTGCTTTGTGCTTTGTGGAATTCTTAAGTGATGGGAGTCAGCTACTAACTGGATGTGACGATATCCAGGAGGTAGATGACTGGCATCATGGGGAGTTCTTCAGTAGCTGATGGTATGGTGAGGTTGAGAACCTAGGAAGGCCTAGGATATGCTCCAGTGATCTTAGTAGAGGCAGTTCAGTGAGGTTGGAAACCTAAGGGGAGCCTAGGAGGTGCTTTGGTGGATATAGTGTTGCTGTTGGTAGATAATCGGTGCATCAGTGAGGTAGGTGACTTAGTGGATTCGATAGGATTGCTGAGGAAAGTATGGATAGGTGTGGAAGGTAGTATGGGCCCGTACTACTGGAAGCACAGGATCCATAAACGAATCGGTGAGAGTCTTGGAGAATCTAAGGACTTGGGAAGGAGAATCCTTGGTTATGATTGGACCATGGGAATAGTTGTTGTGTAGAAATCGGATGAGCACACAAAGAGAAAAACCAGGGTTAGTCCTGGCTTCGATGGTGAGCCTGTTAGTAGAAGGACTGCTAGATTTTGAGTTCGCCGTGGATCTCTTGTATCAGGCAACGACGGTTGATTGTGCGATTTATTGTCTTTTCGGGATTAGAGACTATGCCGTGGGGGTAGTTTATAGTTGGCTTAGAACAGAGGTTTCCCCATCTACTATAGTTCAACCATTGGCGATTGAACTGGTAAGGGTGTCGGGGTACGAGACCCTGAGTGGTATGGATCACAGAGCCAAGGAAGGAAGATTGATTTGGAGTACCTCAATAAGAAAGGTTTAGATCAGGTGAATTTATTGGAGGATTTCAGGTGAGACCCAAGAGTTGGATCAACATTTGAAAGGCCAGCAGGGTCGGATGCAGTGCAGCGTTGCAGGAACTGCATGATGAAATTTTGTTCTAAGGGTCTGCGCTATCATTGGGATCGAAATGAGGTGTTACATCATGTCCTCAAGGTGGTCGAGTTATCACAAGAGGAAGGGGTTAGGATTCCTTTAGATGTTTGTGGATATGCTAAACTTCGACCATTTTCAGTGGATATTAGGTAATTGTATCGCTTGAGTATCATGATAAGTGGGGAGTAGCGTGATCAGTTGGATCTCGAGTCGGCATTATGCTATTGTTTGGGTTAACAAGGGAGGTCATATGCCATTTCGCATGAAGAGGAATCTTTGAGAGATCTTCAGGCAGATATATGTGACAACCCGATATTTCGAGGCAATATGATGGAATGCAAGTCAAATTTAGGTCAAAATTTAACTTTCCAAAAATCTTATTTGGGTTAAATAAAGTAGTAGGAATCGTGTCAAGGTTTTCATACATATAAAGAACCCTAAAATCCGAGTTATAACGAAGAAGTTATGACCAACCGAAGATTCTTGGCAAAACCGGCAATACTGATAAACGTAAAACGCGAAGTTTCAATACAATAGTTTTTGGCCTTAGGTATCTAAATGAAAGTTTTAGATATCATCAAACCGTAAACGTACATAAATAGAATGTCCAAATCTGACTTCGTATGAGGAAGTTGTGATTATTCTAAGTTAAAGATATATCAGTAGATAGCTAAAAACTCGAAATAGAGATCGAGAGACTTTTGGCCGACACAATCTAAATGAGAATTGAAGGGCTCAACAATACTAGCGCAACGGTAAAAAGTCTGACGAAAACGGACGTCGGATGAAGAAGTTATGGAACTTTAACGGACTTTTCGTGTCCCGACCTATTAAAAATATAATATTAAAAATCAAGTCAAAACTAGTCAACGGAGTCTAAACGAAAGTTGTAGATCGTAGTCTCACCTTCGCGTGGATATAAAGAACGTCGAAAACAGAGTTGGTATGAGAAAGATATGAATTTTTGAAGTTTGCTAATTAATTAAAATATAAATTTAATTAAAACCCGGTATTATCCGAAGAACGAGTCAGCGGTCCGATCCCTTGTACGCCCAGCGTACCGTCGTACGCCCAGCGTACTCGGATGCTAGGCTCCGGTTCATCCACGTCGCTCCAAAGTTTCGACCGAGGATGCGCTCATGCATGACGCATGAGTACGCAGCGCGTACTCTAGTACGCCCCGCGTAACGCAACCTCTCAGACCCCTATAAATAGAGATGCGAGGGTGCCGGCCAAAGATGCTCAATTCCCTTCATTCTCGCGCCGAAACTCTACGTTTAAGCCCCCGAGACCCTCCCAAAGCCCTGGTTTTCAACTTCAAGTCCCGAAGGAAGGTTTTGGTGTTCCTGAGATTGCCGAGAATCCTGAGACTTTCCCACGTTTTCAACTCTTCCTGTCGAAGTTCTGCTCGGTTTTCGTCACGCTTTCTTCAATCAATCAAGTGAGTTCATACCCCTATAAACTACACTTTTAAATGTTTTATAAATACTTTTATATTCTTTTAAGGGGGGAATACAAGTTAAATACTCGACTACTATCGGGTGTTATATATATAAAGTTCATTATACGCTTTTTATCAACGAAATCATATGTGATTTATAAACTTTATAGGAAACTTTTGTATACAAAATGTATCCCAATAACATCATAGCTTTTGAAAAGAGAAGTGTTGTTATATATATATATATATATATATATATATATATATATATATATATATATATATATATATATATATATATATATATAAATCAAACACTCTGCTTATACTGTATGTATATGTGTCCATCTTTGGTACTACAAACATACGATTATTTTGGCACGAAAAACATCAATATTTCGGGATACTTGTTGTTAATAAATCAATCATATGGGATTTATAACTAGTATACAAATGGATTTACTACAAGTTTAACAGTTTTACTAAACATATTACTTAAAATGACTTTCTTAAACGTTTTACATGATTAAAGCTCGTTATCAAACTGTCTTACACACTGTAAGCTTCCTTTCAAACTCGGTTACAAAGGTGTTTTAAAACAGTGGTTTTCCGTGTACTTAAACTGTCTTATCAAATAAAATACTTTCAATCATTTTATAAACTGACATCAAGTCAGAAATTCTTTATTAGACTTTTCAAGGGATTTACAAAATTTCTTTATGCTTTTATATTATAAATTGCATGCATGTATATGTATAGTTATATAAGAAATGTTTAAAAGACTTAGGAAGGCTATCCACCCTATTTCCTTTTCCTCGATTTGGATGTGGTCTAGTGGGATATCGGGTACTCCTCCGAAGGTCGTTCAAATATTAGTTATATATATCATGTATACATATATGGTCATAAATGTTCCATCAGTTAATTTAGTTCCGATACTCTTGGGTAGCAAGGGTGTATAAACCTACTTGGACACTCATCAATTACATTCTAGTAAACTATTATAGGAATAGTTTAGAGTAAACAAAACATTATCCCTACTACATGTTATATGAAAGAATACTCTTACATGAATAATTATACATGAATGCTTTTACATAGACATTATATGGCAAATTACTATTACATGTTATATGTCTAGATACGGTTATATAGTTCGCCTTTCTATCTTTACCTTGTGATACAATCACATCATCGACGAGATAGATTGGAATTTATATCCTAGTACGAAAGGATACTTTGAGGGACTAACCATTCCGAGAACCACTGTTAGCTACAGAGGTAAATGAACAATCTACGGATGTTTTAGGTTGATACCATCGCGGGTATACTTAAGGGACTAACTTTTCCTAAACCCGGCTGTTAGCAACAGAGGTAAATGAACAATCTACGGATGTTTTAGGTTGATACCATTTCAGGTATACTTAAGGGACTAACTAATAATAGTTATACAGGGAAAAACTGTCACATTTTTAAGTGATACGTACTTTCAAAACATTCGAGTCTTGGTAGAAGACTACTTTTATACTAGTAGGAAATAAGGGATTTTCTAGAGTTTTTCATACTTATGCTAAATGTTTCATCAATCATTCACCAGTATTTCATAACAACAAATCAAAGCAATGACATTAAATACTTATGAACTCACCAGCTTAAATGCTGACCTACGCTTTCAAAATAACTTGTATTCTCAGGTTACAAATAGACAGGTGCCGATGCAAGGTTTAGAGAAGACGGAGCAGTCAAGACTCGTCTTTTATTTTGATTAGTTATTTTGTTGTCTTGTACTATGAAAGAAAAAATTGTAACTAAAATTATACTATCAATGCAATGGATGATGTTGTTGCTTATTTACTACTTTACATTTGTTGTGATACATTACATGACGTCCTCCGCCCCAGAACGTTTCCGCCGTTCTCGGTTTTGGGGTGTGACAGATTGGTATCAAAGCATTGTTTATAGTGAATTGGGTATATCAACCCATAAAATATATACTAACTATAAATACAATGGGATTAAAAATACTTTGATTTAGAGTTTATACTTTAAATAATAAAATATTTAAGTAAGTATACGTGCCTGCATTCATACTAAAACCGGTGTCACTAGGACAGTACAAAAGAATTACGATTGTTGGGCAACACAAATGGGCTTAGAGACATATGGTCAAAACTGGGAAGATATAGCCTGACCACCTATATTATCCGAGGGTTGACTAGCATGTGCCTAAGTTTAAATTGGGTAGTTGCAATAATGCTAAGATCTTACCAACCCTACCTCAATGAGAGCAATAGAACATAACATTAAAATTAAAATACTATAGGAGTATTTGGTGTTACTATAAGTACTTTATACTTGAGAACTAAAAACGGGATCTTCATCACTAAGTTGATAGTTGCTAAGTGGATACACTAAGGCTATATGTAATTAGGATGTTATAGACTTAGAATCTGTGAAAATTTTACTTCACCCCTATTCTGTGTGAATACGGAGTTAAGGTCACTTATTCGAAGGTCTATCCTGTTAAATTACACATAGCTGGAATGCACTTCACAAATAGCGATGTAACTAATGAAGGTTTTCTAAATAATTATCTAGATAGTTCGTCTAATAATTATTCTCTTACCCTTAAATTCTCGCATAGAAAAGATAGCTGGACTCCATCCCCACGACAACCCGTACTTCCCGAACGAAGGCAGTGCTAGATGGTTCAGAGAAGAACCAGAGAATGATCATCCACTCCCTTTTGAATGATCACCATGCTGAAGACCTTTCGGATGATGATAACTCCGAACCCGAGGATGAGAACCTACTCCTGGTAGCTCCCAATTCAAACCCTAACCCTCGTCCAACTATTCATGGCCCGAAGCCTCCTTGGGTAGAATGCTTGGAAACATGGAGTGAAGAGCAAGATCAACCTATGTCGTTTAATGGATACCGAAGCTTCTACCACTCAAGTGAAGAAATCTCAGCAGATAGAGTTCTACAAATCATAATCCGTAGAGTTTCCTGAAACGAAATTCAGGGCATGACGACTTTTCAACGTATCAAAGAGGTTAATGCCAATGCAAGAATGCATACCATTCACACCAATCACCTTGATCACCAGTGAGAGATCTGAGAGAAACCAGGAGACCATGCTACAAGCACTAGCTAAAACCCGAGCCAAAGTCATAGAGCCCCAAGTACGCAAGAGGGTGTACGAGAGATACCTACTTGATATGAAACACCAACTAACCAAACTAAGGGTTCACCATAGGGGTGACCGTCGCCAGTAGGAGATACCTTACTTCCTTCTTTGTTGTAAAGAACCGTGTTCCGATCTATGTTCTGTGTAGTACTTTTTATGTGACTACCTTGTACTATAAGTACTTTTAGTTAAGTCTTTATGCTGTCAAATACTTTTCTACTCCGAATATGATGTATGACCTACAACAAGGTCAATTTCCCCAAACCTATTACATCTTAAACATCAATGATATCGAAAGTCAACTAACTTCCGTGTTACTCTTTGTTCAAATACCTTCATTTTACTACCGTTGGAGTCTATTTGAAACCCCATCTAGTCACGTTATTGGACTATGGTAATTTAACTCCAAAATCATTTTCAAGCCTCTTTTAAATGTTGGATCATTTTATCCACCAACCTATAATACCTCGGCTTGAACGATAAACGTTTAAAGACCATTCTACAAACATACTTCTACTATGAACTAGGACTGCATCATAGGGATGTAGGTCAAACTATCATGAACATACTTCTAATCTGTACTAGGACTGCATCATAGAGATGTAGGTCAAAACTTCAAGAACATACTTCTACTCTTTACTTAAGTGATCAAAGTACATCCAAGTTCAACCATTCTCACTCACAAATTCATTTTCTTTCCATGTAACAGAATCATGTCGCCAAAGAAAAACGATCAACCCATCAACCAAACACCAACTCTTCAGATTGATGCAGCTACCTTTCAAGCTGCAGTCTCAGCTGCCGTGTCAGCTGTTCTGACCCACCTTAACGCTAACAACGC
Source organism: Lactuca saligna (assembly GCF_052625555.1). Taxonomy (NCBI): domain Eukaryota; kingdom Viridiplantae; phylum Streptophyta; class Magnoliopsida; order Asterales; family Asteraceae; genus Lactuca; species Lactuca saligna. The sequence continues at coordinate 21,098,597 of NC_136423.1, read as the reverse complement.
AAATGTTAGCGGGATTGTTAACAATAACTCCAATCCAAGTAACAATAAAATACCTCAACGGGCAACAAACTACCACGAAACCCCGAATCCCAAGCCCAAGAATAACAAACGAAAGTTCTGGGCTAAAGCTAAAGGAAACTCACCCCAAGGGGCGAGCAAAAGACAACAACATGTGGCAACCTTCGCAGCCATGACATCTGTACATCCTACTACCATCCCTTCTGGTATCCCAATTGTCCCTACACCAGCTAGGCAGTATGCCGGAAACCTACCGAAATGCAATAAGTGCGGCTTCCATCATCGGGGTAGTTGTCGTCCGTTACACTGCTTTAAATGCAACAAGAACGGACATACTACCAATTGCTGCCAGACTCGGACCCAACACATTACTTCAAACACCAATGTTGAAATCTCTCGAATATGCCATCTATGTGGCGTAATGGGACACTTCAAGAGGGACTGTCCAACAGAGAAGGACGACGGCGAATCCGGAGGAGTTTGACCTCAGAATGGAAAGAAGCAATGAAAGAACCTACTATAGTAAACGTTCACTTCCAATCATCAGTATTATGTATGCCTTTTTAAAACATGTTTAAAACTAGTGCAACTAGAGTCTTATCTTTTGTGGGATCCCGTCGGTATTAGGGATGCTCGTACTGCGTATACTTACCTTTTGTAGTATACCTTATTCGCAGCAATAGTCTTATAGTAGTCTAAAGTGCTGTAACTCTATTCATGGTTGCACAGTTGTGTTTTGTCTGTAAACATCTTACGTTCAAATCTAATGTCTTTAAGTTTCCTTATGATTCCGACATTATCATATGACTTGATTCAATTTGATCCTCACAAAAACAGCTTCATACGTACACCTCTTCCTCCGAAATTTTCTTTCTAGCAAAGCCGTCATTCCAGAATACCAAAGTACTCGTGCATAGAGCACTTATTGTTTCTCATCCTTTCCGAAGAAATATTCAACAAACCGACCCGAAGTACCACTCGTGTACTACGTCAAGTTCAATCCAAAGACCCACAGTTTCAAGCCTATTTATATGCGGCTCATATACCCGAGACTATGATTGATGAACCTGGTATGGGTTCTACTATGAAGTCCAGGACGGAGACTTCCCAAGACTACGAGTGATCGTGCTGCCATGCAAATAAACTTAGAAGCCTAACTCATGCCCTTTCTGTCGATTAGGACAAGGAAGACCGATAGAACAAAAGTACCTATCCTTGTTCCTTAATTCCTGAGTAACCATACTTTATTTTAGGTATTCATGACATCTAATCGACCACAAGGTTTTGACTTCATAATCAGTACGACTAGGTTGTGTTCTTATGCAAGAGGAAAGGTCACTACCTAAACCTCAAGACAGCTTAAGAGATAGGAAGTTAACTATACAACGGATGATCTTGAGTCAGGGGCAGCGGTAATTGCTCTGAAGATCTGGAGACACTACTTATAGGGTACAAGATGTACTATTCTCACAGTACACAAAAACATTCAACATACGTTTGACTAATAAGAGATGTCATGCCAGTGAAGTTAAACGAAAGAAGCAAAGTCGTGTCCCAATAGTGAAAGGTTCGCTGGAATGCCAAGCGAGGGATCGAGTTCGGTTTAAACTCTAATTTCGGGACGAAATTCCCTCTAACAGGGGGATGATGTGACAACCCGATATTTCGAGGCAATATGATGGAATTCAAGTCAAATTTAGGTCAAAATTTAACTTTCCAAAAATCTTATTTGGGTTAAATAAAGTAGTAAGAATCGTGTCAAGGTTTTCATACATATAAAGAACCCTAAAATCCGAGTTATAACGAAGAAGTTATGACCAACCGAAGATTCTCGGCAAAACCGGCAATACTGATAAACGTAAAACGCGAAGTTTCAATACAATAGTTTTTGGCCTTAGGTATCTAAATGAAAGTTTTAGATATCATCAAACTGTAAACGTACATAAATAGAACGTCCAAATCTGACTTCGTATGAGGAAGTTGTGATTATTCTAAGTTACAGATATAGCAGTAGACAGCTAAAAACTCAAAATACAGATCGAGAGACTTTTGGCCGACACAATCTAAATGAGAATTGAAGGGATCAACAATACTAGCGCAACGGTAAAAATTCTGACGAAAACGGACGTCGGATGAAGAAGTTATGGAACTTTAACGGACTTTTTGTGTCCCGACCTATTAAAAATATAATATTAAAAATAAATTCAAAACTAGCCAACGGAGTCTAAACAAAAGTTGTAGATCGTAGTCTCACCTTCGCGTGGATATAAAGAATGTCGAAAACGAAGTTGGTATGAGAAAGATATGAATTTTTGAAGTTTGCTAATTAATTAAAATATAAATTTAATTAAAACCCGATATTATCCAAAGAACGAGTCAGCGGTCCGATCCCTTGTACGCCCAGCGTACCGTCGTACGCCCAGCGTACTCGGATGCTAGGCTCTGGTTCGTCCACGTCGCTCCAATGTTTCGACCGAGTATGCGCTCATGCATGACGCATGAGTACGCAGCGTGTACTCTAGTACGCCCCGCGTAACGCAACCTCTCAGACCCCTATAAATAGAGATGCGAGGGTGCCGGCCAAAGTTGCTTAATTCCCTTCTTTCTTGCTCCGAAACTCTACGTTTAAGCCCCCGAGACCCTCCCAAAGCCCCGGTTTTCACCTTCAAGTCCCGAAGGAAGGTTTTGGTGTTCCCGAGATTCCCGAGAATCCCGAGATTTTCCCACGTTTTCAACTCTTCCTGTCGAAGTTCTGCTCGGTTTTCGTCACGCTTTCTTCAATCAATCAAGTGAGTTCATACCGCTATAAACTACACTTTTAAATGTTTTATAAATACTTTTATATGCTTTTAAGGGGGGGGGGGGGGGGGAATAAAGTTAAATACTCGACTACTATCGGGTGTTATATATATAAAGTTCATTATACGCTTTTTATCAACGAAATCATATGTGATTTATAAACTTTATAGGAAACTTTTGTATACAAAATGTATCACGATAACATCATAGCTTTTGAAAAGAGAAGTGTTGTTATATATATATATATATATATATATATATATATATATATGTATATATATATATATATATATATGTGTGTATATATATATATATATATATATATATATATATATATATATATATATATATATATATATATATAAATCAAACACTCTGCTTATACTGTATGTATATGTATCCATCTTTGGTACTACAAACATACGATTATTTTGGCACGAAAAACATCAATATTTTGGGATACTTGTTGTTAATAAATCAATCATATGGGATTTATAACTAGTATACAAATGGATTTACTACAAGTTTAACAGTTTTACTAAACATATTACTTAAAATGACTTTCTTAAACGTTTTACATGATTAAAGCTCGTTATCAAACTGTCTTACACACTGTAAGCTTCCTTTCAAACTCGGTTACAAAGGTGTTTTAAAATAGTGGTTTTCCGTGTACTTCAACTGTCTTATCAAACAAAATACTTTCAATCATTTTATAAATTGACATCAAGTCAGAAATTCTTTATTAGACTTTTCAACGGATTTACAAAATTTCTTTATGCTTTTATATTATAAATTGCATGCATGTATATGTATAGTTATATAAGAAATGTTTAAAAGACTTAGGAAGGCTATCCACCCTATTTCCTTTTCCTCGATTTGGATGTGGTCTGGTGGGATATCGGGTACTCCTCCGAAGGTCGTTCAAATATTAGTTATATATATCATGTATACATATATGGTCATAAATGTTCCATCAGTTAATTTAGTTCTGATACTCTTGGGTAGCAAGGGTGTATAAACCTACTTGGACACTCATCAATTACATTCTAGTAAACTATTATAGGAATAGTTTAGAGTAAACAAAACATTATCCCTACTACATGTTATATGAAAGAATACTCTTACATGAATAATTATACATGAATGCTTTTACATAGACATTATATGGCAAATTACTATTACATGTTATATGTCTAGATACGGTTATATAGTTCGCCTTTCTATCTTTACCTTGTGATACAATCACATCATCGACGAGATAGATTGGAATTTATATCCTAGTACGAAAGGATACTTTGAGGGACTAACCATTCCGAGAACCACTGTTAGCTACAGAGGTAAATGAACAATCTACGGATGTTTTAGGTTGATACCATCGCGGGTATACTTAAGGGACTAACTTTTCCTAAACCCGGCTGTTAGCAACAGAGGTAAATGAACAATCTACGGATGTTTTAGGTTGATACCATTTCAGGTATACTTAAGGGACTAACTAATAATAGTTATACAGGGAAAAACTGTCACATTTTTAAGTGATACGTACTTTCAAAACATTCGAGTCTTGGTAGAAGACTACTTTTATACTAGTAGGAAATAAGGGATTTTCTAGAGTTTTTCATACTTATGCTAAATGTTTCATCAATCATTCACCAGTATTTCATAACAACAAATCAAAGCAATGACATTAAATACTTATGAACTCACCAGCTTAAATGCTGACCTACGCTTTCAAAATAACTTGTATTCTCAGGTTACAAATAAACAGGTGCCGATGTAAGGTTTAGAGAAGACGGAGCAGTCAAGACTCGTCTTTTATTTTGATTAGTTATTTTGTTGTCTTGTACTATGAAAGAAAACAATTGTAACTAAAATTATACTATTAATGCAATGGATGATGTTGTTGCTTATTTACTACTTTACATTTGTTGTGATACATTACATGACGTCCTCCGCCCCAGAACGTTTCCGCCGTTCTCGGTTTTGGGGTGTGACAATATATCTCGCGGAGCGAAACCCGCATGTACTGTGACCGCTCCAAGTCGTTCTCAGGATCTATTCAGTGATCTAATTACTACGGGTGTAGCAGGTATGGTCACGTTTTCAGGGATTGTGCGCTGGAAGTAAGCGTGTTATATTTCATGCGATAAGAAGGGTGACGTGGTGGTCGACCGTTTGAGAATCTAAGAGGAGCAGTGAGGGATCCACTCCGGTTATTTAGGAGTACCATTGGACGAGAGAGTAGAGTTGGAGAAAAGCGGGGAGGGGCTCCACTTTATAGATTCAGATAGGGGATATTGGAACTCTAACAGGCAAGCGTGCTGGGTATGTATCCTTTTGCCTCCTCACCAACGTTGCGTATATTTAGTAGCGGTTATTTTTCATCAGCATGGGAAGGCGTATCATTGGATGTTATGTCTGGTGGTGGATGAGTTATACGCACCTTCAAGAAGATCTATATGCCATCTGCATATTATGAATTGGGTGGAGTAGTGTGGGATCATCTCCGATTATATCGCAGATTTTCCGGCATTTAAGTGCCATTTAGAGTATGGTCAGGGTTGGTTCGAGGGTTCGTAAGAGAGGATTTTTGGCTAGGTTTTAGTAACCTTAGGAATTATGTTAGGAAAGCCCCTTAGAGTTGGCGAGAGAGAAAGAAAAGCTGTTGCTAAAGTATTATGGGAGCATCCAACCTTGGACTCTGAGATCTGAATGTGATATCAAAGTGAACAACTAGAGTCATTGGCATTGTTGGGATGCAAGATGTGCTAGTTGGTTTTCTGGAATTGTGTTCCTTGGAAGGGTTATTCATGGTGCTCTAGCTTTGGTAAGTGTTGGCCGTCAACTAGGTGAGCATTGGAACATAATGAGGATTGGGAATCCTTCAATTTCGCATGCAAAGCGGATTTAGTGGAGTCTAAGTGGGGGAGGACTGTCCAGGTATCCAGGATAGAAGCAAGGGTGGAAGTGTTGTGAGGCTACAAGGGAGCCGTAACATTCACTAATGTTCAGTTGGGGTGAAAGTGATGTAAGATTACGGGGGAGCCGTAGTATTCACTAATGGTCAGTTAGAGTATAGTGTTGTAAGAATGTAGGGGATCCGTAGCATTCACTAGCAGTAGAGAGTGTTTTAAGACTACGGGGGAGCCGTAGCATTCACTACCGGTAGAGAGTGTTGTAAGACTGTGGGGATGCTGTAGCGTTCACAGATTCTATCATGTGATCTGGACTAGGATAGGCTATCTCGCAGGGTTGTAGGGGAACCATAGCTTAGTTAGGATCAAGACCAGAGGTGATTGACCGATCTGTTATCTGGGGGTGAGCCGGGTGGTTATGGGAATTCAGGATTGGAATCGGTAGAGACTGTTGAGTTAAGGGTTGGATCTTGTGATACGAGATCTTGTGTTCGAGTAGTGCATGTTTCTGCAGGGTTGCGGCTGGGTAGCCCTATTATAAGACCTCATAAGAACCCGGTGGTTGGACCGGGAGCAAGATTGGAATTCTGAGGGAATCAGATAAGGGTATTTATTAGGTGGTCAAGTAAAGGATGACGGGAAGTCATGGGGCATTATGCAAATAACTATTCGAGGATCTCTGGATAGGAACGGAGTAACAATTCAGATTTAGATAGGGACCCTAATAAGAATTCGTTTCAGATTCTGTTACACCGAGATGGGATGTGGGGCACCTATATGCCAAGGGAACCGATGGAAGAACTCTAGAGAGGTAAATGGGTTGGTTTGATGTAAGACTACAACTATTCTAATAGTATTCATCTTTTTGCATCAGATTCAGTGACGACAAGTTTTCATCCTATCGTGATCGGATAGATCCATTGGAAGGAAGGGGATAAGGCATTTATGGTCAGACGAGGTATTCCTTGGAGGTCGTAGGGGAGCTACCGAGTGTGTTTTGGCTCAGAAATCGGGTAGGTCCACGTGTTTTGGGCAGTTGGAAGACAGGTTAGGGCCAGGGAGGTCCCCAGTTGTTCTTCTAGAAAATAGCCATGTGACAGCAAGAGGAGTAGGATCGAATTCAGTGATTTGGTGTCTGTGTGTGGAATTGTTGTTATTTGGTAGTCGCAGTTGATCAGTGATTTCATTTGTTAGGAAGCCTCAAGCCATTACGAGTAAGAAGAATTCTATTTAGATCGGTTTTCGGGTGGAACCAGTTCGGTGATAATTGAATGTGGGTAGTCTGTCAGGGAAACATACCACCTCGAGGCTTCAGATTTTAGAAAAGCTAGTTGGGATCAGGTTGCAAGTAATTCATTCATTTTCGGATTTCGTGTTGAATGAAGGTGTCGCCCTGGAAAGGGAATTATCAGGTTTCGAAGAGAGGCAAGTTGGGGACTCTGGACATTAGGCCGTTTAGGATCTCGGCCCAAATGGGTAAGGTGGTATATCACTTGGATCTACCAGAGGAGCTTAGTCAAATTCGCAACACCTTCCATGTGTCTCAGCTTTTGAAGTGTGCAACTGACAAGGCCACGATCGTCTCATTGGATGACAACCAGATGGATGAGTGCTTGATCTACACTAAGAGTCGTTGCGATTATGGATAAGGAGACCAAGGTTCTTCAGAATAAAGAAGTAAGGTTGGTAAATGTATGATGGTAGCTTTGGAGGGGATCCGAATGGACTGGAAGCCGGAAAAGAAGATGCGAGAGCATTACCCGAACTTGGTTGAGTTAGCAGACTTCGAGGACGAATTCTACATCAAGGGGGGAGACTTGTAACATATGATCTAGGTACTATTAGTTTTGGTTGAATTTTTAGGGTTGTGGTGCATGGACTCGGCTAGTTGGGAGTCCAACTTGTCGAGTGGGGGCATTTAATCGCGGACACAGATCGGAACTGACTCGGCAAGTCAGAAGGCCTAACTCGGCGAGGCAGTGCTATAGGAAGAAAACCCTAATTTTGAGGTTTGCCCCTTATATAAACATCATAAGCTGCCTTATAGCCTCCCATTTTACACCCTAGAAGTTGTTCACGGCCGCAAACCTCTTGAGTGTGAAGATGGAGAGCATTTGGGAGTTTTCCTTTGGGATTTTGGGGAAGATTTCAAGCTTGAAGGGGAAGTATCAAGGGAGGAGCACTAGATTGAGTATCTATTTCGTGTTGGGCACCTTATTAAGGTATTAATCTGTTACCTTAAAGCTTAAGACTCTTAGATTTCTTTGGAAGATTATGGATACCCTTTGGGAAAAGGAACCAAGTTTGGATCTAGACCTATCACAAGGATATGGTTCCAGATTTGAATCTTTTTAGGTCCCAAATGTCATGAAGTTTTCTCCTTGGTGCACCCTAATTCTTATTCATGCATTAGAGACTTGTAAGAAGCTTGTTGATGCGGTTTTGGCATTATGAGACGTTTTATGAATGTAAAGTTGGCAACTTTACGTGGTATTATCACTAGGAGAATATGGATATGAAGTTTGGGACCTTAAGTCCCACCGGAAAGGACCGTAATCATGAGGAGATTTGGGGGACTCAGCGAGTCATGCAAGTGACTCGACAAGTCGAGAGGGTTTTCTCATTTACGACCAAGGGTGTACATCCAAGGGTTCACGACCAAGGGTTCACGGTCAATGGAGTTCGGTTGGAAGTGTACGACCGTAAACATCAAGGGACTCGCTGAGTCTTGTGGTTGACTCGGCGAGTCGATAATTAAGCAAGGAACTCGACGAGTGGCTGAGTCAACTTGACGAGTCAAGGTCAATATGGATTGCTTACCTTGACTACATACCTAGACTTTGACTAGGTTTGATTTGGAGGGAAATTTAGGCATGAACCGAGAAATTACTTTTGGTTATGAGCAATTAGGGGATTTTCAGATAGTAGCCAGAATTGTATCAGCAGGGTTACATCAGTGCGAGGTGAGTCTTCTCACCATACCCATGGGTCTAAGCCACCAAGGCCGGCCCATTTTATGGTAGTTGGTATACTTGCTATGTAGAGGTGTGTGATAAGTATGTATGCATGATATGCGGTAGAGATAACCTTTGTGGCTAATGGTAGAGATAGCCTCTAGCTAATGGTAGAGATAGCCTCAAGGCTAATGGTAGTGATAGCCTTATGGCTGATGGTAGAGATAGCTTTATGGCTAATGGTAGAGATGGCCTTTGTGGCTAATGGTAGAGATGGCTTCTATAGCTAGTTGATATGTGATATGTGGTAGTGGTAGCTCGTATAGCTAATTGATATAAGATATGTGGTAGAGAATGCCTTACAACTAATTGATATGTATCATGTGGTAGAGATAGCGTCTAAAGCTAATTGATATGCGTTATGTGGAAGAGATTGCTTTATAGTTGATATGACATGGTTATGTGGATTGTGTGTGGGGTATGCTATGGGGGACTCACTAAGCTTTGTGCTTACGGTTTAAAGTTTTGGTTTCAGGTATTATCATTTTGGAAAAAGGAGGGCTCAAATTGATCGCAGTGCACACACCTATAGTTTCCGCAATGGATGACTTTGGGAAGAACTCTGATAAACGTTTTACTTAATCAGGATTTGACATGTTTGAATTAAATGGTATTAATGTTTTAGCTATAATAAAAATGAAATTTTTACCGCTGATTTTTGGGTCGTTAAATTATGGCATCGAAGGCATGCTCACTTAAACTTTCAATATATGAACGATCTTGTTTCCGGTGAAATGGTCGGAGGTTTTCCACTCCTCAAGTTTGAAATTGATCATTTTTGTGCTTCATGTGAATGTGGGAAGCAATCCAAGAAGGTTCATCCTATTATCATTGAAAAATCAATTTCGAAACCATTAGAACTCCTTCACATTGATCTATGTGGACCTTCCTCTATAGAAAGTCTACATCACAAAAAGTATATTTTTGTGATTGTGGATGATTTTACAAGGTTCACTTGGGTCTTCTTCTTCAGGATGAAATTTGAGACAACGTTGGAACTTATCAACTTCATTAAAGGAATTGAAGTTCTTGTCAAATTACCTATAAGACATATCCGAAGTGATAATGACTCGAAATTTACCAATGTCACCATTGCGAAATTCCTCTCCAACAAAGGCATTGACCACAATTTCTCAGCTCCCTACACTCCTCAACAAAATGGTGTGGTTGAAAGAAGAAATAAAAATATTGTTGAAGTTGCTCGATTAATGCTCAACTTTTCAAATCTTCCACTTTATCTTTGGGCCGAAGTTGTGTCTACTGCTTGCTTCACTCAAAATTGAACCATCATCAATTGACGCCTCAACATGACACCATATGAAGCCCTGAATGGCCGTAAGCCAATTATCTTATTTTTCCATGTTTTCGGATGTCGATTCTCTATAAAAAACAACCTTGCTCAACTCATGAAATTTTAGCCTAAAGCCGATGAAGCAATCTTCCTTAGATACCCAGCCAAATAAAAATCTTATCAAGTTCTGAATCGTCGGACTTATGTTCTCGAAAAAATCTTTGATGTCACCTTCGATGACAACTCTGTTCGAAATTCTAGCCCAACCCATGTTACAACTCACATCATGGAGTCCGCTTCTCCATTGCCAGGATGTCCAAATCCTCAAATCATTCATGAAGTTGACTTTGAAACCCTGTTTAGACTGTCAGAAACAACTCTTGATTTAGAATCTCGATCAAGACCATCCTCAACTGCAGCTCAAAGTTCCCAAAATGTTTCTGGTCCGATCCCCAATTTTCCTCCATTTGATTATGAACCAACTCAACCTTCTTAGGTTGAAGGGGAGAATGGTTTTCCTTCTCTTGAATCAAATGTTGATGGATTTCAAGATGCAGCAGATCAATTCTCCAAATTCGATCCTATTTCGAACAACATGGAAGGTGATGCCAACTTCTATGATTTTACAAAAGAAGACAAATTAGTAATCTCTGGTTCAGAAGTTCAGGGGGAGCATCATCCTCAAATTTAAACTGTTCATGGGGAGCAACATAGCCCCATTGTTGATGTTGGATCATCCACTGCACAAGAGCTTCTGAGACTACATATCTGGACAAAGGATCCTCCACCAAATCAAGTTATAGGAAATCTCAACGTTGGTGCTCAAATTCGCTCTACTACTAACATCCAAAATTAATGTTGCTTCTCGGCATTTATCTCAATGGTTGAACAAAAATCCATCAAGGAAGCATTAGAACATGCTGACTGGATTACAACCATGCAAGAAGAGTTACCAGAATTTGACAGAAATGAAGTATGGACTCTCGTCCCTCCTCCTCAGGATCACCATATTGTTGGTACAAGATAAGTATTCCGAAAAAAGCTAGACGACGCTGGAGTTATCATCCGACACAAAGCAAGATTGGTGGCCAAAGGATTTCCTCAGATTGAAGAACTTGATTATGATGAGACCTTTTCTCCTGTTGCTTGTCTTGAAGCCATCAAAATCTTTGTTGCTTATGTAGCTCATAAAGGCTTCAAAGTTTACCAAATGGACGTTAAAAGTGATTTTCTTAATGGTGAACTAGATAACAAAGTGCATCTCTCACAACCACCTGGTTTTGTCAATCCTTCTTATCCAAACTATTGCTACAACCTCCGAAAATCTGTTTATGGCCTCAAGCAAGCTCCTCGCACCTGGTACGATATTCTCACCGATTTTCTCAAGCGTTCTTGTTTTCAAAGAGGAATTCTTGGTCCTACCTTATTCCAAAGATCAAATGGAAAACATATCATGCTAGTCCAAATCTATGTTGACAATATCATTTTTGGATCCACGGATTCACCAATAGCTGCAGATTTTACCAAGCTAATGATTAGTCATTTCCAAATGAGCATGAATCTTGAAATAAGTTTCTTCCTTGGCTTCCAAGTCAAACAAAACAATAGCATAATCTTTATTCACCGAGAAAAATACATTTATGAGCTTCTCAAGAAATATTAAATGGACACATGTGCCTCTGCAAAGGTTTCTATGGGTTTTGGACACAAGATCTTCTCAGACGCATCAGGTGTTGCTGTTGATGAAAAGAAGTATAGGCGAATGATTAGATCAATACTCTACCTAACAACAAGTCGTATGGACATCATGTTCTCTACATGTTTGTATGCCATATGTCAAGTAAATCCAAAGATGTCTCTCATCTCTTGGTGGTCAAGCAAATATTTTGATACCTCAAAGGTACAAAGAGTCTCGGAGTATGGTATCTAGCAAATGAGAGTTTTATCCTACAAGCTTACTCTGATTCGAACTATGGTAGTCTTCAATTGGATAGAAAAGCACCTCTGGTGGCTGTCGGTTTTTCGATGGAAGATTGGTTAGTTGGTCATCTAAGAAACAAAATTGCATTGCTCTTTCAACAGCCAAGTGGAATATATATTTGCTGCTAGTTGCATTTCTCAAGTTTTTTGTTTGAAATCACAGCTTCTGGACTATGGTTATCGATTTCAACAGATTCCAATCTATTGTGACTCTCAAAGTGACATTGCGATTTATCACAATCCAATTCAAGACTCCATGATGAAGCGCATTGATATTTGGTACCATTTCGTTAAAGATCACGCTTTAAATAGAAACATTGAACATTTTTTTTGTTCCATCTGACGATGAAATTGTTGATGTCTTTATTAAGGCATTAGACGAAACCAAATTCAATGGTTTTCTAAACAAAAAAGGTAAGATGTTGCTTGATCCTCAATTCTTACAAAAGGCTTGTACTCTTTGACAGAAATATCAGAAAGTAAATTTATTTTGAAGTCAAAATCTTTTTCATCTCGGAATAATTTCCTCTCGGAACATATAGGATCATTTTACGTGTCTTTTTGTCAAACCTCTTCTTCTAGTTTAAAGTTGTACACCTCTCCTCATCTCTTGAAGTTAATATGACCAATATAGTGACATTGATATTCTGCCTTAATATTGCCACATAATTTTTCTCAAAAGGATGTTATGAAGTTCACCTTGGAATTCAAGTCCAAAATGGTAATGAGCCTTCATCTTTTACCCATGTCTGAGCTCTGATTCTTCACATCTCGGAATCTCAAAATCTGTTTAAATTATGCCCTCTAAGATCTTCTTACATTTTACCTCTAATATTCAATCTAAGTCTATGCAATCTCAAACTCTATATCATGTACAAGTGTTTTCATTTTCATCTCGGAAGTATCTTATGACAATTCATCTAAGAATTTCCATATTCCGAGATCACTCATTTTAAAAGAAGTCCAAAAGAATTTTCATTTTTAAATGTTTTATCTAATAACTGAAATGTTTTTTTAATGATTATCCTTTAATCCTAAATTATCGTGCTTTTTGCACATGTCTTAGTCAAGTGGACATCCTTTCAGCTGAAATGACGATTTTAAATTGCATGTATTGCACCACACCTTTCATCCTTGCAGGTCAAAATCATGCCAATGTTGGCAACACATTTAGTGCGATTCGTTTACAAATCGGGTATAATCATTATACCTTTTCTCAACCCAACCCGATTCTCCAACCTATAAAAGAATCTCAAAACCCATCAGTTTCTTTTTTACGAGCTCATCATCTTCTTCCCTTACTCGCTTTGCAAACATTGTTCTTTGACATCAAAACCTACAACAATGGCTTTATCCCAAAATGCTCTTGAAATCTCAAAATCCATTCCAAAGAAGAAATCCTCCAAAGGATCTGCCTCATCTTCTTCAACCGATCCCTTCCTTCATGACACCACATAACTCTTCTCCCTTGATCCTACGGACTATAACGAATCCATAAGAGTGATGGTTGAATTCAACTCTCGTCATCCAATCATCATTCCACTCACAAAACCCCAAATCCCCAAATTCCTCTCAGGATCCTTCACACTACATTTGAAAGGATCAAGATTGAAAACGGTGTACTAGAAACCAATATTACTGGAGATCGAATCGTTCTAGTCTCAAAGAAAACTTTTATTGCAGTGATTGTCTTACCAGAAAACCCCAAGGGTTATACCTTACAAGAACCAACATCTAAATAGTTTCAGACATTACTCAACGACTTTGTGTATACAAAAGAATTCAAGGCCAAGAAATTCATGAAATCTGCAGTCCCTGATACGATGAACAAGGATTAGCTTCATATTATGTACAACATCTATTCCGGGAGAACCAATGTTGTGGATCTGACTGAGGTCTTGTAGCAAGAATTTTGGAAATTTGTGGTGAAAAGGAAGCCTCAAGAAATTTCAAGTCCGAGGTTCTGGGCTCTGACCCTTCAGGAACTCTACCGAGAAAAGCAAGAGCCTATTCCAATTGCCATAGAACCAAATGAAGTACTCTTATCTTGTAAAGCCATAAAGACTTACAAACTTATGAACCAAACATCTTTCGGAACCACACGTTGACTACCACAACATATGCTGGCAATTTTATTATCCGAATCCCCTTTCTTGAAATATCACTTAGAGAGATCGACTATGTCTAACCCAACACAATCCATCCCAGTCTTTATTCAGCCCACCTCGGATATGGCCAAACCAGTCTCGAATGGTGGCAAGAAAAAGAAGGTAGCCAAACGAAATACCTCTCCCATCAAGCGAAAAACCAAAAAGAGAGCCAAATTCGATTCTTCCTCTCAACAGGGAGCACTCATTGACATTCCAACCGACTCTGGTCATCAGATCACCCCAAATGAATCTGATTGTAACACCCGTGTTCCTGGGCTAAGCATTAGTAAATGATGTAATAGTCTAGGTCAACTATTGTAACTCTTTTTGAAGTAATAAAGATGAAATATTTGAGTATTACGTGAATTATGTGCATTTATATGCTTATAACTTATTTATAAATGTATAATAAATAAAGGATAAAAATAAGCATAAAAATCAAAGTATGAGATAAACCCGATATCTTTACATAAAGCTGTAGTGGTAGAAACAAGGATTCCGGGGATATAAAGAACGCCGTAATCCGAGTTATAACGAAGAATTTATGACCCGTCGAAGTTTTACGGCAAACCGGCAAGACACCAGGAAGCGTAAATAGTGAATCTGCGATAGAAGACTTTTTTACCTTAGTAATCTAAAGCAACGTTGTAGTATACATTAAACCTAGAGCGTCCATATAAAGAACACCCAAATCTGACTTTGTATGAGGAAGTTTTGATTTTTCTAAGATTTGGTATAGCGGTGCACGATTCGAAACTCGAATTTTAGATCGAGTGGTTTTTGGCCAACGCGTCCTAAATGAGAATTGAAGATCTCATTAATAGGAACTCAACGAAAAAAAGACAGATGAAAACGGAGTCCGTATAAAGAAGTTACAAATTTTATGCCATCATTTAAAAGTATAATCTCCTCCTACTGTTAAATTTAAGGTCGGTCGAGAATTACCCGACGAAGTCAAAATGAAAGTTATAGATCTTGTTTTTACCTACCCGTGGATAGAACGTCAAAAATAGAGCTAGTATGCGAAAGTTACGGATTTTAGAAGTCGGAAGTGTGCTATGAGAAAATGGATGTTTTGCACAATCTTGGTCATTGCTTTCTCCCCAAGGCTTGCCACCAGATGGTGACATGTGGCACCAAGTTCAGCCATATTTCACCCTATAAATAGAACCCTTTCCAACCTCATTTTCTTCACACCTTTCCCATTATTTCTTCTCTCTACTCTCTCTCTCTCTCTAAACCTCCCAACCCCTCGCCCCTAAGCCCTAGGGAACTCCCCTAGCGCTAGAAGAAAGCCTCGAAGTGCTCGAGGGCTCTAAGAAGAAGAGCTTTTGGCTTGGAAGTTCTGCCTCTGCAGAGCCCAGCTTCTAGCCAAACTCCTTCGTAGGTAAGATACACCTACACTATTTTAAATATAGCTTTTATTTAAATATAGTAATGCTATTATGACATTATAATAAATATTTGGGCTATTATTATGAGTTATATAAGTGTCATTATAATTTCTTTTTAACCACTCACGGTACGGGGAATCTAGTTTGGAGGCCCGCTTGGGTTGTTGGATTTCAGAAGTGCTTTATCTCAAAATGATCCTTCCCTCCGGTGTTCCATGTTTGGCCCCTATCTGTACATAGTGGGTGAAAAGTATTGTTTAATGCTTATATAATAGTAATAATAGTTAGACTATTAATTAGGCTCGTCGAACATTAGACTAAACTCTAGTGGTAATGATACTAGGTGTCGTCAAGGGAAAATTGTTTTAAGAGTAACGAAGTGTTGTCCGAGTACCAAGTCACCACCTTACCAGGTGAGTGAATAGTTACTTTCATCTTACACATAGATATGAAGTATTTTATATAAATTACATGCTATGTGTGCATATTGTTTGAATACTTGTTGTCTATGCTGGATGAAAGATTTTTATACGTGTTTTAAATGATTTAAATTGTATATATATTTTGTATCTACAAAATATGTTAGGTATAACATAGGGAGATGTAATAGATGATGTGTGATAAAATGATGAGAGGCCTTGATGTTTTAAGATGATCCAGTCATCTAGCAGAGTATAGATGACAACCACAAAATATTCTAGACGGTCCAGTGGAATGCTAGCAGGCTCGTAACCTGTAGGTGTTTATTTGAACTGAGTGTTCACCAGTAGTACTCCATCCCCCACATGGTTGCCTTATTTGACATAAATTGTTAAGGAAACCCCAAAGTAGTGTTGTCACCCCGATGAAAATACTTAGACTAGGTCCCTTGTGTTAGATGCTTTAGGGACGTAAAATGAGGATAACGGGAAGGGGTAATCGGGTTTGATTGGTTTGATAAAGTTAATAAACTTATTTATTGTGGGTTGAAAACCGTATGTGCTCACCAGGCTCCCAAGTCTGACCCACTTGGTTTTTTGTATTACAGGTAGTGACGTACAAGCATATATATGATGTCTGGGATGAGAGATTATGGATATAGGCCTGTAGATATGAATAAATGTAGTATGGCTTATATTTTACTGTTTATGCTTTTGATCTGTATCGAACATGACATCCCGAGGTTTTTAATAAAATACATTTCTTCGGAAATGCTTAGATAAATATTTATCATATTTTATTTTGGGAACAAATTCTGCAACACTTTTTAAAAATGTTACTCTGATTTTCAAACAAAGCATAAACAAAATCGGTCTTTTCAGGCAGTGAAAATGGGGATGTCACACTGATACCTGGTTCAAGTAAAGGATGACTAGGTACTAATGATCCGGATTAGTTAGATTTTTTAGCAACGCTCACACAAGACATCTAGAGATTACTCGTTCCCAAGTCGAAGCATGTCACACCCCAAAACCACGAACGACGGAAACGTTCAGGGGTGGAGGACGTCATGTACAGTATCACAACAGCGTAATATAATAAACAAGCAACAACATCATCCATTGCATTATAAGTAAAGTTTTAATACATGTGTGTTTCTTTCATTGTAGTAAGACACCAAAAATATACAATCAAAATAAAAGACGAGACTAGTTTGCTCCGTCTTCTCAAAACCTGGCCTCCGTACCTGTCTACTGATGACCTGAGAATACAAGTTATTTTGAAAACGAGTATCAGCTTTAAAGCTGGTGAATTCATAAGTATATAAGTGTCATTGCCTTGTTTGTGAAAATCTATTATAAAGGCCTTGTAAATCATTAAATGAAAATGTTGAGGTATGTATGAAATCCCTAGAAAAACCCTTATTTTCTATAACACTACTAGAAAAATAGCCTTTTACGACGCGCGAACCATGACACGCAGTGATTTATGATACGCAAAGGTGAGTATCTAAAAAATAATGTCATCTCTTCCAAAATTTAAAGGATTTCAGACGCGCATTTTTGCTTGCCCTAAAATTAGTGTCTAAACAAAAAAAAAAACACGGAAGGCACCTGCGTGTCGTCTACGACTGTCGCTTTATAAATTTTAATAGAACGCACGCGTTCCATCAGGGGAAAATGAAATCCCAAAAACTTAAAATCCCCGCCTTCCTAATTTTTTTCTCCCTCCACTTTAATTTCCCTAGTAGCTAGGGCTTTTTTCAAGAACTTGCCCCGATTATGCCCTCCTGTACTGCTCGTTCTCTCTTCAACTTCCCTTTCTCTCCTCACTTTGACAAACCCTTTCTCTTCTTCTCAGTTCTCGACGTCGACAGCTTCTCCCACCTCCGACGTTTCTCTTGGTGTTGGCGCCTCGCACCTCTAACCTCCGTCTAGCCCCGCCCCACCGTCCAGGATCCAACATCCTCCGCTTCATAACCTCCTCCAGAAGATTCCAATCTTCCAATGAGATCTGAACGCGTTGAATCTTTCCACTGTTTTTCAATCGAGATGGATCTACGACAACGCTATTTTTACTCGTTAGAGGTGGAGATCGAGCAGGAACTTATTTCAGAACCTTGTCTCTGAATCTCACGAGGCTTATTAAACGATGAAGCCAGATGATTAACTCAAGTATGTATCGATCCATCTTCTATTTACCAGCGTGATAAAGTGTTTGAAGTCGAATAACATTATTGCTCTGTGTTGTCTTCTTCCCAAACTCATTGTTGTTGAAAAAACGAGTCTAATTAGGTCAATTATCAATGAACCACTATATCTACAAGTGACATATCACAGGCATCAAAATCTTAATTAGGTTTTAATTCTTATGTTTATACCCCTTTTTTATTTGCCTGTTTCAATTCCGTTTTTCATAGTGATGATGAAAACCCTAATCAATGTGTGTTTTTCTTGCATTTATTGGAGAATTTATTTCATCTTAAAACCTAAAATTTCTCTTTTGGTTTAATAAATAGTGTTTAGGGCCTGCCTGCACACCAAATAATTGAAGCTGGAGAAGACGACGAGTCTGAATTAAAGTTAAAGCCATAGAAGACTAGGCATCTGATGCCCTGGGTTCTGGAGAAGACTATTCAAACAAGTATTCGTTGATTGCAAATCTTAATAAAACATACGGTTCTCTCACTCTCAGGTTACAAAAGTTCTTGATCCTCCTAATTTTCTTCTTTCTGAAAATGTCAACTGTTGAAGTGAAGTTTTCTATCGGTAGCACCATACTATTTAGTGTTTCTGTGTTTAGTTTTGACTGATACCAAAAATTGAAAGATAAGAGATTTTTGTGCCATTTGGTTTGGCGATTTAAGGAATGAATATAGGAATTGAAACTTGATTTGAGCTTCAATATTTGAATTGGACATCTTATTATCTTTAGGTGAGCTTAATTTTTGGATTCATTGATGCGACAAAGGAAGAAGAATGGTGATGTTTTGGTGTCGGACTAAACAATCACAGCTCAGAAGCCCTAAAACCAATACAAGTAATCAATTATCTACTTCAATCTTTTTTCTAATCATTTGCTGATTGATTTCTTTTTCTAATAAATCATATTTGTTAATGCAGAGCTACCCAATAATACCTTCGTTTTTCTCGATTCTCATTTAGAGGTTGCACTTGCACTCTTTTTCTACAAAAAATGAATTTATATTGTAGGATTAGAGAAATATTTATATAATTTTATTGTTTTTTAGGTAGCCCTGGCTTCGATCCATCGGATGATGCGTCTCCCCTGTCATTTAAGGGACTCACTGCTTCATGAAATAGAACTTGGCATTCTTAAGGTTTTAGAAAATAAAGAGATCGAGAAAATGATTCTCTCAGATATTTTCTACAGATGTGCTTTTTTGTCAAATTTCCTGTATGGTTCGTATGTTACAAGGTATTTTTATTCTCTAATCTTGGTGATTTTTATTTAAAATATAAAAGGAAATTTTACCAAATCATTTTGTTGCATTAGGTTGAAAGAAGAAAATTTTCTTTCTTCTCCAAAGTTGGTCAGTACATGTTAGAAATGCTGAGTCATGCTGTTTCAGTGATTGAAAAACGTTCCAGTGATATTTTTATTTAAAATATAAAAGGAAATTTTACCAAATCATTTACTTTATATTCTTTATTATTGCTTGCAGTGAATGTGTTGGAATTGGAATTGGCTAGCATATTTGGCGGATTGTTGGTGATTAGTCATAATGTAAGTAATAAGTTGCATATTAGTGTATATGTATGTATTTTGCTTTGATGTTGTTTGTTTACAATTACAGCTTTGGGACCTGAGAAACGAAGGCAGATGATCTTCTTCTTCAGAAGAGGATCGATACCAACAACTTTTGGGGCGAAGAGAGGATTTCCCGCTTCACATGTTGGTTTCTCTGTTATCGTACCTGGTGTTTGGGTTCCTTCCACCGGTTGTATCTGGGTTTTCATTCCGTGAGAGCAACGACAAAATCAGAGCTACCTCCTAAACATGTTGAAAACCAGGGCTACCTCCTAAACATGTTGAGAGGTATTAATGACCCCCTCAATTGATAATCAAATCAAGTTTCTTTTGAATCATAGTGTGACTTGAGTTGTGTTTTAATTTATGTTTATCATTTAGGTTTGTATTTGCGGTTCAAGTTTTGGTGATTCTCACTAATGTTTCAGGAATTTGCCAAACACTGATGGTATAGAACCCTTTAATCTTGAATTTTCTCTTGTGTAGTAAGATTTATATGAACATTAAAGTTACATGTTTTGTGCCAAATTTTGAAGTTGAATAGCATTCCTGAAAGATATTGTTATAAAGAAGAGGGAAAAATGCTTCAATCAAGTAAATGTATTCCTGAACAGTTAATATTTGTCATTGAACTGTAGGTAGACTCGTTTGCTTACCTACCTCCTAACTCAAAGTATCACTTTGAGAGTTATGAATCTTCTACACTTGTTTTGTATTTGAAAAAAGGTATGTTATTCATTCTCTTTATTTCATCCTGCATCTGTGTGTGTGTTATCAATTAACCACAAGGGCTAAAAAGTAATTTAACTTTTGTGTAGGTATGCTTACCTAGAAGATCATATTCCCGAGCCAATTGTTGGCTCTACCAATTAGCAGCCACTTCTTGATACCCCTGGAGACGTATGTACTTTTTTAACAATCAACCTAGTAGAATAAGAGTCCACTTTTTTACTATTAATTTTTTTACTGTTTCCATATTAGGTATTCCATATTAATTTTTTTAACAATCAACCTAGAATAAGACATCACTGCCCTTTTGAGTCTCAAGAAAATGCAAAACCCTGCAGTGACACTGTTACCTTTTGGTTTACCAATCCAATCTACATGTCACTTTCCTTAGTAAATGATTCACTAGGATCCATCAAAGGCTCTATCTTTCTGCTGAAGAGAACCGTCCCCTTTGATTACTAATAAATTGATGGTCATTCATATTTTCTTTATCTATCCCCTCAAAATGAAATGTATCTCAATTATTGCAGTTTCAAACTGAGAAGAAGCATTCAGATTGTCTGGATGTCTTAAGCGAGACACATAACAGAGCCTCAGATCAAAAGATCCAGATTGGTGCTGATCCGGGTGATGGTTACACAAAGCACGTTTTTAGAGGCTAGATGCAAGTAGTCTCTCTCTTTCTCTATCTCCTTTTTTTTTTAAATAAATTTGGTTCTCATTGTTGGCTTCTGAATAGCTTTTATTAATCCTTGTAATTATATTTTTATCTTTTTTCTATCAGATGTGCATCCTCAGTTCAGTCCTTGATAAGTGCCTAAGGCTGCTTGGTTTTGAGTCGGCAGCACCTTGCGATACCTCTTGCAAACTCAGGTATGTAGCTTTATTATTCCGAATAGCTCTTGTTTTCTAGTATTAGAAGATCATATGTATTGATTTCATGCATAACAATAGAGAGATATTGTAGCATCTTTAATAGAGCTATGTAGCATTATAATCCTTCAAATGTGATGGAAACATATGAGGTGCAACGAATAAGCAAAGAAAACTCTTAATCCCAATGATGTCAATAATCTTCCAGAAACTAAAAATCTTCATTGTTTGTACAATGCATGATATATTTGCATCCCATGCTATATTATTTAGATGCTTTAACTTTCATTAATTGGTTTGAATGTTGGTGTTTAGTAATTAAACTCAATTTATTCCTCTTTTTATTAACAAATTTTATTTATTCATGATCTTTAGCTATCTTCTGCTTGTGGGCGGCTTGTAATTTCAAGTGATGGAGTCTGGGATACTCTTTCCACTGAATCAGCTCTGGAATGCAGTCGCGGATTGGCTCCGGAATCAGCAGCAGCACAAATTGTCAAAGTACGGAAACAAAAAAATTTCAAATTTGTAATAAAATATTATGCAATGGATTCTATTTTTGTATGACATTAAATTTTATGAAATGGATTATATTTTTTGTATATGATATTTTATTTTCTATTATGATGCATTAAATGCAAATTTAATTTGAAAATTAGTAAATCTATAAAAAAATATTTTTTTAAACATTTAAAATTATGATACACAAAAATGTGTGTCATCTTCATTTATGATATGGCCTTTCTTGATAGGGGCTTTCTTGATACGCATTGTGTGTCATTAACACGTGCGTCGTAAGGTTACGACACGCGAATGCGTGTTGTCTTCCTTTATGACAGGGTCTTCCTTGATACGCATTGCGTGTCGTAAAGGCGCGCCGTAACTGCGCGTCGTAAATGAGCGTCGTCTATAGACGACGCGCAAAAGCGCGTCATCTCTCTTTATGACAGGGCCTTCCTTGACGCGCATTTGCGCGTCGCCTGAGCCATTTACGACGCGCAATGAGCGTCATAAAAGGCTGTTTTTCTAGTAGTGTAAGTATGAAATGTAGTCTTCTACCAAGACCCGAATGTTCTGTACGTATGAAGTGTAGTCTTCTACCAAGACCTGATTGTTCTGTTTGTAAAATGATAGTTTTTCCTTTGTGTTGAATAGTACTAAAAGTGCTTAGTCTAACTCATCGTTTATGTGAAAGAATCACAAAATAAAGTAAAAAGGAAAATAAGGGTACTAGGTACTAGGACTAACACATCATATGTAACTGTTATCCCAAGGTACTAGGGTTAACACGACCTATATAACCTAATGAACAACCGAAGACTTGTCCACTCACCCTCTGTAGCGGCAGCAGGGTGGACGGGAGGTTAATCCCATAACAGCGTTAACCTAATGATCATCCGAAGAGTTTCATCTCATCCTCTGTTGCAATAGGAGATGGAGGAATGGTTAGTTCCGTAACTGACTCCTAATATTAGAAACAACCTTAGACATCCGTAGATGTTCATCACCCAGTGTTGCTAACAGCTGGGTTCCGGAATGGTTAGTCCCGTATAGACATCCCATTGAACTGGGATAGGCAGGAAAATTTACACCGAAGGTACGAATAAATCTTCCTAATAACTCTAGGTACAAGTATCCACGTAAGTGAGTACAGGATAATGTATCTAAGTAACAGTATTCATGTATGGTATTCATGTATCATGTAAGTATATGTAAACGTACTCATGTATCATGTAATCAAATGTAAAGGTACTCATGTATCAGGTAATGTACTGGTATAGATTCATGAATAAACTGACTCTTGTGTGATTCCTTGTAATAGGAATTACGTTTGATATCTCCAAATTATCCCTATGATAATTTACTGGAAGGTAATTGGCTGTTCAAGTAGGTTTATACACTCTTACTACTCAAGGGTGTGAGAAACTAAATGAAAACTGTAAACTATAACATCAATACATATATAAGAATATAAGTGTACATGCGTAGTTTAGTTCAATACTGTAAAATGGTTTTATAAGACATCTTATGGGTTTTGAACAATAATTAACAATGACTTGATGTCATTTATAATATACATTTCAAAGGTAAAACAATTGATAACAATGCATTTTTAAGATTTAATACCATTTCATGTATCACATTTTGTAGTATGTGAAATCCATTTAAACGACAAACACAGTTATAAAATACATAACAATGATTTAATAACAGGTTTGTTTCTACTTGTATTCCCCCCCCCCCCCTTTAAAGCATTTAAAATCATTTAAAACATTGATTAGGGGTATGAACTCACCTGTAGTTGGTGATTGCAATGAACTGAACGGTATCAGATTGCTAGGTGTCAAGCGAGGACTTGTGCACACACTACAATCCTAATGAACATATAATCACACATATATGCACTCAATTAGACTCAAATGACTAATTTAAAATGTTTAAGACATCCTAGGCATAATAAACACTTTATATAAGTGTTTTAAGCCTTAAGGATTGCACCTAAGTTATTGTGGGACAAGGTATTTGTGTTTAGGGTTTCCAAAGGACCCTATATGAGAGTTTACTCTCTATAAACCATCACACATGGAGTTTACGGTTGTAAACTCTGTAGTTTACGGCTGTAAACTCCCAAACATGTGTGTTTGGTGTGTTTTGAAGTCCCAAATGCTTTCTAGAATTATTCTAACTTAGTGGTTAGGTCCTTGGAAGGGTTTAAGGTCTAGAAGTACTCCAAATAGGAGTTTACGGCCTCAAGGCCATTCTCCTTAGAGTTTACGGCCGTAAACTCTAAGTATATGGTGTTTTTGTTGTTTTCAAGCCTCTTGCTTTTGAAGGACATGTTCTAGAGAATTGTTTAAAGCAAATGGGGACCTTAGGCACACTTTGGTGCCATTCTTTGGAGTTTACGGCCCAAGAGCATTCCCTTGGCCGTAAACTCACTTTGATGAGTGATTTTTATGTACTTCGGTTCTTCATTTTTGTGGGAAACAATTCCATGAAGGGGTCTAGGGCTTTAGGTGTCTTGAAAACACCCTTTTGTCCATTTAAATGGAGTTTACGGCCTAAGCTTCTCTTGGGCCGTAAACTCACTTTTGTTTGTGTCATTTGATGTGTTTAAGACCTTAAACTACTTGGGAAAATAGCCTAGTTGCAAGCCTTAAAGTCCTAGTGTCCTCAAAACACCTTTTTGTGTTAGGAAATGGAGTTTACGGCCTAAGAGAGTTTTGGGCCGTAAACTCCCAATCTTGGGTGGATTTGAGTGTGTTTTCTTGTCCCTAACATGCATACATAATGGTCTAAGGCTTTATCATAGCACAAGTGTCGGTTTTGGCTTCGTTTCGGGAGTTTACCGCCCAAGAACACCTTGGGGAGTAAACTCCTAGATCTAATGATTTAGCCATCTAAATCATGTTATAAGCATCTAATATGTATTCTAACACTACTAGAAAGAGTTACTCACAATCTGGGATAAAAGCCCGAAGATCCGTCAGAGAGAAAATGGCTTTTCTCTAATTGGAATTGTGAATAATGAATTAATTTAATTCAAAAAACTATTTATAGTCCTGAAATATTTTGACAGAAAATATTTTTATTCTCGAACTTGGACTGTAACATCATGAAACTTGAAATGTTCAAATTTCACAAACCCAGGAGCATCCACTCTCCTGATATTTCCTAAAGTGTAAACCCTAATGTACACAAACTTGTTCGGAAATGTCTGAAAATCACTAAAATTGGACTGACTTCTATTGAATTGATATTGTTCGTACAAATGGAAATTTCGGGTTGTCACAAAGCAACTCTCATATCTATGAGAATACAAGCCATTCAGAGTAATCTTTCTTTTATTGCTCCCTCTAAAGAAGTCACAGACAGAGTTTGCATCAAGAGAAACTCATCAAGACACCATCATCTCGTATGAGCCTCCGAAGTCCACTCACCACGATACCCTCCATCCAGAATCCGATGACGAACATTCATCCGAGTTCATGTTCGACGATGAAACTATATCCATTGCAGCTCCTCCCATATTCTCTTCATTTCAAGCTCTGCAAAAGCCATCTTCATCAAGACCCATATTTAATTTCAAACTTTCATTATTCTCTTCCGAGCCTGTTGATGAAGAAATCCACATTGATGACAAAGTCCATAATTCTATTGGAGGTGAAACCAAATCAAACCCTCCCAAAGTTAATCCACCTTGGACAAGGGATCCTTCGCTGAAAACTGTGCTGATCCTTTTGCTTTTTTGGAACTCTGAGATAACATGGCAACTACTGTTTCCTAGGTAGATTCCTTATACAAATCCATGGAAATTCTTGACTCCAAATTCAATGCCAAAATTTCTAGCCTCGACACCTAACTAGATGCCATACTCCACTCCTTCTCTGGGGAAAAGAAAATTGGGCCCTCAGATGCTGAAAGAGTAGAACAACTACATGAGCTTATATCCTTGAGGTTTAAGCATACCTTGGAAGAGGTGGAACAAAATTATAACTACAACCTTGACCACGACATTAATATCACCTCGACCATGCTAAACATCCATAAAGATACGATCAGTGCCACAAACGAACTGATCAAGCAAACCCATGTTAGGCATGAGAAACAGATTTAGAGGCTGGAGAAGGAAATAAAGAAAAAGGACGAAATGAATCTCATCATGCAGCAGGTTCTCCTTAACCTCCTCCGTGCTTGTTAGAATATACTTGAGTTTTCGAACAACAAGTTTGATGAGATGCTCTCTATTCTTTCCTCTCTATTTGATCACTTGAAAGCTCAAGCTCCAAAAGCAGAAGCCTATAATTCCTTATTAAAGAAAATCAACATGAGCTTCCAAAAGGTGTTTGAAGAGATCTCAAAAGTCAAAGAAGCTACCAGACTTGCCTCGGAAGTTGGGTCATTTGATACAAGAGGGGGAGAAGGACCAAGTAGAAAGGGTCGTACCATCTCTTGGAAACCTATTGTAACGCCCGGGTTTTGGGGCTAAGCATATTTAGATGATGTAATAGTCTAGGTCAACTATTTTAACCCTTTTTGAAGTAATAAAGATGAATTACTTGATTATTATGTGAATTATGTACCTTTATATGCTTATTACTTATTTATAAATGAATAATAAACAAATGATAAAAAGAAGCGTCAAAATTAGAGTGTAAGAGAAGCCTGATATCTTCACATAAAGTTGTAGTGGTCAAAACAAGGATTTTAGGGATAAAAAGAACGCCGAAATCCGAGTTATAACGAAGAAGTTATGACCCGTCGAAGTTTCGCAACGGAACCGATACGGCACGGGTAAGCGTAAATAATGAATTTACGATGGAGCGACTTTTAGCCTTAACGATCTAAACAAAAGTCATGGAATTTGTTAAACCGAGAACATACAAAAAAAATAACGCCCAAATCTGACTCCGTATGAGGGAGTTATGATTTTTCTAAGATTCGGCTTAGTAGTGCACGGCCCGAAACTCAAATTTTAGTTCGAGCGGTTTTTGGCCTACACGACCTAAATGAGAGTTGAAGATCACGTCAATAGGAACTCAACGGTAAAAAGACAAACAAAAATGGAGTTTGTATGAAGGAGTTATGAATTCTTCGTGGTCATTTAACATTCTAATCTCCTCCTACTATTAAATTTAAGATCGATCGAGAATTAGCCGACGTAGTATAAATTAAAGTTGTAGATCTTGTTTTTACCTATGCGTGGAAAAAAGAACATCAAAAACGAAGCTCGTATGCGAATGTTACAGGGTCTAGAAGTCGACAGGGTGCTGTTGTGAAAGGGGTGACGTGGAGCAATGTGAGCCACACACATGGCACCACTAGAAGGCTGACACATGGAATGACTCGGTGATTCTGTGGCTTGACTGGGTGAGTCCATCAAGATTTGGCCCTATAAATAAAGGTGTCGGGTTCCATCATTCTTCACACCATCCCAACTTCATTCTCTCTCTCTAGAACCTCTCTCTCTAGCCCCCAAAACCCCCTAAGCCTAGGTAAACCCCCTAGCACCCGAAGGAAGCCCCGAGGCTCTCGAAGCCCTGAGAAAAGAGCCTTTCGGCTCATAAACTCTGCTCTGGTAGAGCCTGGTTTTCAAGAAAACCCGCTGTAAGTAAGCTATGCCTACCCTAACTTTAGTATAACTTATGTTTCAGTATAGTAATGTTATTAGGACCTTATAAGGAGTATTTAGGCTATTATTATTAGTTATTTAAGTGTCTTTATAATATAATTTAATCACTCACGGTACGGGGAATCTGGTTTGGAGGGTCGCTTGGGTTGCTGGATTTAGAAAGTGATTTTATGCCAAAAAATGATCCTTCCCTCCGGTGTTTCATGTTAGGCCCCTATCTGTACATAGTGGTTGAGAAATATTGTTTCGTGCTTATATAATAGTAATAATAGTTAGACTATTAATTAGTCTCGTTTAGCATTAGACTAAACTCTAGTAGTAATGATACTAGGTTTTGTCCAAGGAAAACCGTTTAAAGAGTAACGAAGTGCTGTCTGAGTATCCAGTCACCACCTTATCAGGTGAGTGCATAGTTACTTTCATCTTAGACATAGATATGAAGTATTTTATATAAATTACATGCTATCTGTGCATATTGTCCGAATACTTTCTGTCTATGTTGGATGAATGATTTTATACATGTTTCAAATGATTTAAAATGTATATTTATTTTATATCTACAAAATGTGTTGGGTAAAACATGGTAGATGTAATAGTTGGTGTGGTGAAATAAATTGATGAGAGGCCTCGATGTTATTGGTGATCCAATCATCTATTAGAGTATAGATGACGACCACATACTCTTCTAGATAGTCCAGTTGAATGGTGATAGGCTCGCAACCTATATGTGTTTGTGAACGATGTGTTCACCAGTGTACTCCATCCCCCTCATGGTTTCCTTTAGGACATTTATTGCTGAGGAACCTCTTGGAAGTAGTGTCCATCCCGATGTTGATCCTTAGTCTAGGTCCCCTAGGATAGGTGTTTTAGGGACGTAATGTGAGGATAACGGGAACCGGTAATCGGGTTATTGTTGGTTGATGAATTATATAAACTTATTTATTGTGGGTTGAAAACCCTATGTGCTCACCAGGCTCCCAAGCCTGACCCACTAAGTTTCATGTATCACAGGTAGTGGCGCTCGAGCATAGATGTGATGTTTTGGAAGAGAGATTATGGATATAGGCCTGTAGATATGAAATAATGTAGTAAGGCTTCTATTTTACTGTTTATGCTTATGATCTGTATTCAACATGACATCCCGAGGTTTTTAATGAAATACATTTCTATGGAAATGCTTTGATAAATCTTTATCATATTTTTGTTTTGGGACAAATTCCGCAATCATTTTTATTAAAATGTTACTCTGATTTTCAAACAAGCATAAACAAATTTAGTCTTTTCTGGCCGTAAAAATGGGGATGTCACACCCGCCTCAGAGATTAGCCTCCGAGATGAATCAAATGATGATGAAATTCGAGATCAATCCACAGGATTCCCATCAGATGATGATGATGATGATGACATCGACTATATCACCAATGCAGTGGTGGGAATTGATGCTCTAAGAAAATTTCCGACGAAAACTCTCTCAAAGGATGAAAAAAGGATATGGTCTATAGTTACCTGGCCATTATCCTTGGCAAATGTTCTTAAAAGAAGCCGTGAATTGGCAAGGGAAAAGACAAATCTCACAATTGAAGCATTTCAAGCTGCCTAATGCATGATGCCTCCTATTCCCTTTCCAAGAGGTGCTCTAATTTATGAAGGTTCTCATCTTCGGAAACCTGATGACATCCTGGAAGAGCCTTTAATTCCTCCTCCACTAGAGTTCAGCATCGATGAAAACATTCATCAAGCCATTTCAGACTTGAACAAACAACAAGATCAAGGCAAGAAGCCTGTCTTGGAACCAAAAAGCCCTAAACGGACTGTCAAGAAATCCGAAGGATGGCCACAAGCTTAGATTGATCAATACTTGGAAGAAATCATTCGGATTCAAGTTCTCAAAGAAAATCCTCATCCAATGTTGGGCTTATCCCCGTTGTTTCATGAAGGGATAATTCATGATATGGACATTGTGCCATTCATGTACTATGATCTTCCCGTGCAAGATACAGATCATATCGATCTTTCAATTTCTCCTTTTGGAAAATTTTATATCAAGTTTTTTCCTCTCAACCCAGATAGTGATTCTCAAACGATTGCCAGAACAAAAATAGAAAGATTGAAGACATTCTATTCCATGAATGATCGACCTCAAAAGGAAGTGTGGTCTCAGAAGAGAATCACAAAAATGTCAGATTTCATACAAAAAGTCCAGAGCAGATTTGATTTATCGGAACAAATCAAAACCATTCACCATCATGGATGCAGACTTCCCCGTCATTAATCCAAATGACATTCAGACTATCGCCGCTCACTTCCAAACTCTCCAGACCGATCACATGAGCATCACATCCTATAGTGCTACAATGAACTATCTCAAGGACTATGTTGCTGAGTTTTGCAGATGTGACTTCGAGCTTGCAGATCTTTTTGGAACTGAAAAGTTGTTGGCCAAGATTGACTACAAGCTGCCTGAAGCAGAACTTCTGGTTAAGGGACCAACTGATGAACTAATGCTAGGCTATGTCTACTTGCAAAAGAAGACTAAAACAAAGGATTTCTTCCGAGTCCTAGATAAGCATCTCGGCCCTACTAATATTCTTCAAAATTTCATCAAAAATGCATCCAAGTGTGATGCTCCGAAGCATGTTTAAGAACAAATTCATTAGCCAGCTCCAATGGTATCTGGAAGTCCGAAACTAGATATACATAGCTAATGAGTTTATCAATGAAGAAGCTTATTGAGTTGGCATGATTGCTAAGTTCACTTAGGGGGAGATTGTGGAATCATGAAAAGTAACCTCTAGCAATCCTAATCAATCAAATTCCTAAGTCATTTGAAGTTCCGAGATGAGATGAAGTTATGAGGTGAAGATCATTCTGAGATAAAATGCAGTTTAGAGATTAACAGACTATTCAAGCATTTAATGTTTATTTTCTTATTATTGATGTAACATTTCATAAGACTTTCTTTTGTGTATCTTTTAGATATCAATTTTGATGAGTTTTGAGCATTACATCAATCCTATGGTGCACATGCAAAACCCTAAAACTTTGGATCTAGGTTTATCTAATTGTACATGTAAATTATCCAAAGCTTATATACACTAGATCTAGCATGCAATAATCGATATTAACATAAGAAAAGGGTTTAGATCTTACCTTTATTATTAGATAGTAATAACGATCATAAAACTTCTTGATCTTGACTTCTGAAAGCCTAGTACCTCAAGTGTTGTACCTCTAATGGAGTTACAAACACCAGTTAGCAACAACATGAACAAGAGAGAGGAGAGGAGCACCAAAAACATCCAAGATCTTCTAAATAAAGCTTAGCCACATTTTTGGGGCCTTAGGGGTTCCTTTTATAGTTAGGCTATTAGGGTTATTGATAGTTTTGTTTTTATTACTTCTTTTCATAGTTTATTTTTTGTTAAAACCATTTCATTTTAGTTAATCTTCATGCATATTTTCTCTTTTTATTATTTTTCTCCTTTACCAGGTGCTTTCTAGTCTTTTGAGCTTATTTGGCAGGATTTATTGAAGACTATTTGTTACTGGAGGCATGGAAGGTGTGCGGGATAATTGGAGGCTTGTGGATTGCTTTTAAACTTGAGTTAGTGATTTTTGGCCTGGTGTTAGTATAAGTGAGAAGCGCATTGGGCTTAATCATTAGACGAGGAATCGAGCTACGGAACATAAAAGGAGCATTTCATGAAGGCTTTGGAATTACATAATTTCGCTACAAAGAGTTGTGCATGTGGGCTGAAGCATAAATGAGAAGATTGGGCTGAATTGGATTTTAAATGGGCCAAGGCATGCAATCAGTGAGACCCATGTGGTCCGCGTGGATCGTGCTGAAGTGAATTCGGGTTTTAACTTTTTGACTCTATTTTTGGAAGGTTGGTGGATAGAATTTGGGGAACTTTTGAGTCTGGAAATGAGCTGCTTTTACTAGATATTGGAGATAATT
Organism: Lactuca saligna; assembly: GCF_052625555.1. Taxonomy (NCBI): domain Eukaryota; kingdom Viridiplantae; phylum Streptophyta; class Magnoliopsida; order Asterales; family Asteraceae; genus Lactuca; species Lactuca saligna. The sequence continues at coordinate 21,067,152 of NC_136423.1, read as the reverse complement.
ATTCACAATAACACTTGAGAAAACCACTCACTTTTTCTCTCGAGAAGGCTTTGGAAGACTTGAAGATTTTGAAGATTAGTGTAATTTCATTTGATCTTGCACTTTGAATCATGTTTGGTATCTATAAACCATCTTGTATTTCTTTTATTTTGGCCATGCTTGGCTAGATTCATAGTTGATTAGGGTTTAACCCATGGATGATTAGTTGCTTTGAAGACTTCATGTTCTCTTGGGTTTCAAATTTATGGAAATGTTTTCTAGTCAAACATCTTCTTGTGTTTATTTATCCATGATCATGAGCTTTGATAAATGAATGTTTATTTATGTTGACTAATTTCTTGGTTAAGTAATGGACTCTCAAATTAGTAAGCAACAAATGGTTTTATGTTTGTTTTCATCTCATTTAAACCATGGAATGTTTCCTCCATAATGATAATGTAAGCCTTTGATTATATTTTGGACTTGGTAACTCTTAGAACTTAAAGGTAATTGATTTTCACAAGATTATATGCTTCATTGATTTTGTGACTTTAATTAAGGGACTATGTTAAGAGCTCCTTTAACCATTTTAAAAACAATGAAGAGTTGAGGTAATTTGTGCTTATGAATTGCTATAGCCAAGTTGAATTAATTCACAAGATTAATGCCATTTGTTCTAATTATGAGTCAACTATATCATCCGTGTGGTGTATCCCAAAATCAACCAATTTCACTTCATTGAATTTAATCAAATCTTTTACTTGTTTACATGTCATATCTACATTTTTGGTTAGTTTTGATTGAATCAATTTCCCCCTTATATTAGTTTTGATTTTTATTTTACAACTACTTGAAAAAGTCATCTACATAGAGATTTAAATTTAACCAATCTCCGTGGATATGATCCCTTTACCGCTATACACTATTCTAGTGTGTACTATTTTGGGTATTTATTGTTTTGGCCTTGACAACCACCAAATTTTGGTGCTGTTGTCGGGGTTTGGTTTATTTTTAATCAATTTGTTTCTCTATGCCCAAATCTCAATGTACAGGTGACTTGATTTACAACCCGTAAATTGAAAAAGAAGCAAAGCGTTTTGCGAAGAAAAAGCGAGTTGAACGTGGTCAAACTTCCAACCCTCACGGGGATCCGGAGGTTGAAAATGCTTCCTCAAGTGATACAGAACGCGATTCTAGCCCCGACCCTCGCCAAGAAATTCCCGAAACACCACCCCTACAACAAAATTCAACCATTATTAAACCAATTGCAATGGTGGATAGAGTACAAGCTCTCGAAAGAACTTTGAGGCAAATGATGGAAAACGATGTTACACAAATTCCAACCGATATCAATTACTTGGTTTTGGAAGGAGGTTCGGAATTAAAGTTAAGTTTAGTCCATCACCTTCCAACTTTTCATGGATTGGAGAATGAAGACCCCCACAAGCACTTAAATATGTTCCACATTATTTTCACTAGCATGAAGCCACAAGGGTCAACCAATGACCAAATCAAGCTAAGGGCATTCCCCTTTTCATTGGCCGATAGAGAAAAAGGTTGGTTATTCTATCTTCCATCGGGGACAATTAATTCATGGACCGACATGGCGAGAGCTTTTCTTGACAAGTTCTATCCCGCTTCAAGAGTCTCAAGTCTTAGAAATGAAATTTATGGAATCCGCCAAGGTCAAAATGAGACCTTCCATGATTATTGGGAGAGGTTCAACAACTTGTGCTATAGTTGCCCACAACATCAAATTCCGGAACAACTCCTCATTGAACACTTCTATGAGATATTGTTGCTAATGGAGACAAGATTAGTTGATGCCTCAAGTCGTGGAGATGTGTTTAGCAAAACACCACAACAAACAAGACAACTCTTTAACACCATGTCCGCAAAGTCACAACGTTTTCACCTGTGCCAAGATATGAAGAGAGAAACTATACAAAAAGTCAATGAAGTGGGTACATCAAGCCACAAATCTCAAATCAAAGACTTAACCTCCGTTGTTCAAAAGGTAGCCATGGGACAAACTCCACAAGTGATGGGTTGTGGAATATGTGCAATAATAGGACATCGTACAGATATGTGTCCTGTTATTCAAGAACATGCGAAACGTGTAAATGCCACGGGAGAGTTCCAAAACTACCACAACAAGCCATCCGGTTACCAAAATGCTTATAATTCGAGTTGGAAGCCAAATCCTAACATGAGCTACAACCCAATACCATTGACTCAAAATGTGTAACGACCCGTTCCCGGTATGTTGATTTATTGGTAATTATAGTGAGTTTTTCAAGAGGGACTCAGCGAGTTCTAGCCTGACTCGCCGAGTAGGGTCGCGTCTGAGGGCACGCGTGAGCCGGGGACTCGACGAGTCCATATCCCCGACTCGGTGAGTCCATCTGTCTGGGTGAAACCCTAAAATCCCCGGGTTGCCCACTATTTATACCACCTTATAGCCCCCATTCTCTCCTCCCTCACCCTGAGAACGCAGTGATAGAGCCCCAAACCTCCATTGAAGAGCTTATATGTGTTTTGGTGCCCTCTTTGTGAAGGTGTGAAGAAGGAGAAGAAGAAGGAAGCAAGGAGAAGGGTTGTAGTGCAAAGATCCAAGGCCAAATCAGAGTTTATTGAGGTATTTTCGGAGTTCCATCTTATTATATGCTTTAAACTTCCATTAGAGCTCTCCTAAGAGCTAGTTGGTACTTGTTTCAAGCCTTACACTTGCATGAACGTCTTATTAAGTCGATATATCTATGGATCTGAATGTTGGGGTGTTGTAGAGCCCAGATCTACTGTCTTTTTGGAGTTATATTGCATGATAACCATAGATCTACCCATTTTATGCATCTTTTAGCCTTATTTCCCTTATTCATGAGGTTGTGCATGTAAAGTTGGAAACTTTACGTGGTAAAACAGCTTATTGGACTCAGATCTATCAATTGTATGCATTGGATTCAAACAAAATCAAGTAAAAATCAGTTGCATGGCGGCGACTCGGCGAGTCGGAAGAACGACTCGACGAGTCGGGTCGCGAGTCCCGAGTCCTTCAGTTTTATCAGTGTCGAGTGGACGAAGTGAGTCAGGAAGTGGACTCAGCGAGTTGAGAGTAGACTCAGTGATGGAGGGACTCAACGAGTTTGTTCATACAACTCGGCGAGTCCAAGGCAATCTTCTTGGGATCAAGAATAACTCGTCGAGTCTGTTCATACGACTCGGCGAGTCGGATGAAGATTGTCTGAGTTCTTGGATCAAGGGGGTACTCGTCGAGTCGATGCTAGACTCGACGAGTAGCAGTGAGTAAGAGTGAAAAGTAAGAGTGGGACTCGGCGAGTTCGGTGGCCCAACTCGGCGAGTCAGCCCAAAAGATAATTGACCTTGACCGAGGGTAAAAGAGTCATTTTACCCCAAGCGCAGTGTTTAGTATTTGATTGAGTGTGTTTATGGACTTGTAGCCGAGGAGATTCAGGAGCAGCCGCCGTTAGCTTCCCGAGCCACACACTCAGCAGCCAGCTTACGAGGTGAGTTTCCTTCCAGTAGGAACGAGTCTAAGGACACAATGCCGGCCCGTTCAGTTAGCAGTAATTTCCGGATTTAGGTCCGATGCAGTAGTTGGTATGTTCGATGCCTTCGTGGTTCAAACAGGATTTGTGTGCTATGTTTTATGTGTTAAGTACTATGTGTTCCGGGCCACGGCCCGATGTAGCATGTCGTATATGTGTTATGCTAGTTGATGTGTTATGCTATGCCATGTTCAGTCAGTTAGTTCCGGACTTCGGTCCGATGCAGGGGACAAGGTCCCAGTCAGTTCCGGACTTCGGTCCGATGCAGTTAGTTCCGGACTTCGGTCCGATGCAGGGGACAAGGTCCCAGTTAGTTCTGGACTTTGGTCCGATGCAGTTAGTTCCGGACTTCGGTCCGATGCAGGGGACAAGGTCCCAGTCAGTTCCGGACTTTGGTCCGATGCAGTTTCCAGGCTTCGGCCCGATGCAGTGGGCAAGGCCCAATATGTGTTTATGTGTTATTGTATGGTATGTGGTAGTTTGGGGGAGCTCACTAAGCTTCGTGCTTACAGTTTCAGTTTTGGTTTCAGGTACTTCCGCAAGCAAAGGGAAGAGCTCGGGGTGACAGCATCGCATACACCACAGCATAGCTTTTATCCTGGGGATGTCTTTTGATGTTTTGGATTGATGTTGTATGATACAGTTTTCCGCACAATATTTTACTATGTTTTGGAGATACACCGCGTATGTTTTATGTTATGATACTTATATTACGGTTTAGATTATATTGAAAAACGAAAATTTTTGGGTCGTGTTTTTGGGTCATTTCAAGTTGGTATCAGAGCCCTGGTGTGAGGGATTCGGATACACTTCCGGGTGTATCTGAACTCAAACTAAGGGAAATAAAAGATTTTAGTAAAATAAAAAAATGTTTTACAAAAAGAATTTTGAGAGCACTTGGAAAGAAAGAATTGTTTTTAACAAGATAGAGGTGTGTGCATGCGGTCAGCCGAGCTCAAGTAAGTACTCCCAAATTACCCATACAAGTTATTTGTTCAGTCTCAGTTTCAGTAGAACAACATGCTAGTATAGGGCTAAGGATCTAGGAGAATGCCTTATGTGCCTGCTTATGTGTTACAGCTTTATGAGTATTGCATGCTAGAATTGAGTAGACAGCAGTAGGATAGCCTGTTTAGGTTATGCCTCATAGTATGAGCTTAGCATCCTATGCTAGTGCAGTTTCTTGTTATAAGAATAGTTTTGCCTGAGTCTATTTCCCGTGTCCGAATGCTGCTTGCTTCGTGCTTAGTGGGGTTCTGAGTAGTGGGAGTTAGCCATTAGGTGAACACGTCACACCACATGTGATCAGGTTTGAATAATCCCAGAGTGCTGGAACTGGCTCTACTGTGCAGCTCTTGTTTGAGTCCAACCGTTGTAGGGACGGATCTTTTACTTGAAGGATTATCTGATCCTCATCACATGTGATGGTGTTTAGGTGGTGGCTAACTGGCATTATGAGGAGACCTACAGCAGCTGAGGACCAGTCGCGTTGAGCTTGAAGTTTCCCTAGGGCAAGCCTAGGATGAGAGTAGCAGAGAATGGCAGTAGTAGAAGTGACTTGGTGGAGTCAAGGCAGTTCTTGAGGAAAGTACGGATAGATGTGGAAGGTAGTAGGGGCCCATACTACTGAAAGTAGAAGATCCGTACTCGAATTAAGGAAGGCCAAGGCAAGACCAGGAAGCTAGTAGTAGTATCATGATCCCTTGAGATATTTCAGTGTTCTGATGTTGTTATGATATGTTTCAGAATGGTAGTTTTGCGTCCGAGGCCAGCAGCCGGCAGTTCAGATGCCGGAGGGGGATCAGGATCGGGATCAGGCCCGGAGGCCGGGCAGATGGATGAGCAGACTAGGGAGTTCCTTTCTTCTGAGGTTACCCGCATCATACTAGAGCAGACTCCTGTGATCTTCGGTTCGATCAAGGAGGGTATTTTAGAGCTGATGGATGAGAGATTGAGTACTTTCCGTGCCGAGATGGCGGCCGTGATGGCGTCGCGCACACTTACGTTCAGGGAGTTCAGGGCATGCGGGGCTCCTGACTATCATGGGGCACGGGACCCCATAGCGAGTACCAGGTGGTTGGCGGATGTGGCCAACGCATTCCGCACTAGCAGATGTCCCGAGGGGGACAAGGTCAGATTGGCGTCCTGTCTTCTGAAGGACAGGGCACGAGGCTGGTGGGACGAGGTCGGACATGCCATCGGGGATGATGCGGCACTGGATGCCATGACCTGGGCTGATTTCTCTACCAGGTTCAGAGCGGAGTTTGCACCGGTCATCGAGGTGCAACAGTTAGCTAGGGAATTCCAGGATCTTACCCAGACTACCGAGACAGTGGCGGAGATCACCGCCAAGTTCAGGGAGAGGGCCCTTCTTATTCCTCAGTATGCAGCCGATGAGGAGATGAAGAAGGCCCGTTATCATGAGATGCTGCGGAGTGACATTCGCATGTTTGTGAGCCGGACCAGTTGTAAAACGCTGGACGACATGGTTGCTAGAGCCAGAGAGAGGGAGATTGATCTCGAGATGGAGAAGAAGAGGAAACCGGAGGCGGTTTCAGGTTTAGGCAGTGTGGGCAAAAAGCCCAAGGTTTCAGATCACAGGTCCAGGGGTCAGCAGAGCCACGGTCGGTGTGGCAAGTGTGGGAGGTTGCACGAGGGGGCGTGCAAGGCAGGGAGTTCCGGCTGCTACAAGTGCGGTCGGACTGGGCATTTGAGTAGGGATTGTACGGCCCCTGCTACTACGGTTACAGCATCAGATCTGATTTGCTTTCAGTGCAATCAGAGGGGACACAAAAGGTCCCAGTGTCCCAGTTTAGCTGCAGCAGGGAAGGTGGTTGCACCTGCCCCTGCCACCCTGAGGATTACGGATGGCCGGCAGGGCCGAGCTGATGCGCTGGTGGCGAAGAGCAGGGCATTTCAGATGACAGCAGAGGAGGCGCGAGCGACTCCTGATGTGGTGACGGGTATGAATCTTTCCTTCATCTTTAATTGTTATTATATCGTTTGAATATTACTTGATGATATGTTTTATTTAGGGTCGTTCTCGGTGAACGGCATCCCTGCTTTGGTATTGTTCGATTCGGGGGCTACCCGATCATTTGTATCGCTTGCGCTTAGCAAGAGATTTAGCAGAGCTCCAGGGGAGCTGGATTGTCCACTAGAGGTTGAGATAGCAGATGATAGGACCATGAGGGTCGGCAGAGTACATAGAGGGTGTTCCCTTCAGATATTTGATGAGCAGTTTTCAGTGGACCTGGTTCCTATTCCCCTGCGTGGGAATAAAGTTATTATGGGCATGGAATGGCTGAGCCCCAATGGGGCGGTGATTGATTGTGAGCTACAGCTAGTTAGGGTTCGCACTCCCAGTGGGGGAGAGATAGTGATTCAGGGCGAGAGGCCCCAGCGAGGACCAATCTTTTGTTCCACCGCGAGGGCGAGGCGCTATGTTCAACAGGGTTGCGCCGGTTTTGTAGCTTACGTCTTGGACGCCCGGGAGAAGGGCATGACGGCGATTGATGATGTTCCTGTTGTTCGTGACTACCCGGATGTGTTTCCCGAGGATTTGCCGGGGATACCTCCAGAGAGGCAGGTTGAGTTCAGGATCGACCTAGTTCCTGGTGCGGCTCCGATAGCCAAAGCACCGTATCGACTTGCTCCCCCTGAGATGCAGGAGTTGTCTACATAGCTTCAGGAGCTGTTAGACAAGGGTTTCATTCGGCCGAGCAGTTCGCCTTGGGGAGCGCCGATCTTATTTGTGAGGAAGAAGGATGGGTCGCATCGTATGTGCATTGACTATCGGGAGTTGAACAAAGTAACGGTGAAGAACCGTTACCCACTTCCGAGGATAGATGACTTGTTTGATCAGCCTCAGGGAGCGTCTTGGTTCTCCAAGATCGATCTACGCTCCGGTTATCATCAGATGAGGGTTAGAGATGAGGATGTACAGAAGACTGCTTTCAAGACCCGGTATGGTCATTATGAGTTCGTGGTGATGCCATTTGGGCTCACCAATGCCCCAGCCGCGTTCATGGATCTCATGAACCGCGTGTGCAGACCGATGCTGGATCGGTCGGTGATAGTGTTTATAGATGACATCTTGGTGTATTCCAAGACACAGGGGCAGCACAAGGAGCACCTGCGGGAGGTGTTGGAGACTTTGAGGAGGGAGAGACTTTTCGCAAAGTTCTCCAAGTGTGAGTTCTGGTTACGCGAGGTGCAGTTTCTGGGTCACCTCGTCAACCAGAAGGGTATTTTGGTAGATCTGGCCAAGATTGAGGCCGTGATGCTGTGGGAGGTCCCGAGGTATCCATCTGAGATTCGGAGCTTCCTGGGGTTGGCAGGGTATTATCGGAGATTTATTCAGGACTTCTCCAAGATAGCAGTGCCGCTCACTCGACTAACCAAGAAGTCGGTGGTTTTTCGTTGGGGGCCTGAGTAGCAGGCGGCGTTCGAGACACTCAGGCAGAGATTGTGCGAGGCTCCGATCCTTACCTTGCCAGAGGGAGTAGAGGATTTCGTAGTCTATTGTGTTGCTTCAATCACAGGTATGGGAGCAGTATTGATGCAGCGAGGCCATGTAGTAGCTTATGCCTCGAGACAGTTGAAGCCTCACGAGGCTAATTATCCTACCCACGATTTGGAGCTGGGGGCGATTGTGTTTGCCCTCAAGATTTGGAGACATTACCTTTATGGGGTCCGCTGTACTATTTACACGGATCACAAGAGTTTGCGATATCTTATGGATCAGCCGAGTTTGAACATGAGACAGAGGAGATGGTTAGACGTGCTAAAGGACTATGACTGTGAGATCCTTTATCATCCAGGCAAGGCCAATGTGGTGGCCGACGCCCTGAGCCGCAAGGTGTCGACGGCCCCTATCAGAGATCTATGTATGAGGATGATAGTGATCACTCCGTTGTTGGAGCGGATCAAGGAGGCTCAGATGGAGGGCCTCAAGGAGGAGAGGCAGAAGTGTGAGAGGATAGTGGGCCGAGTAGTTTCATTTGATTACGACAGTCGGGGTTTGTTGACACTTCATGGTAGGATATGGGTACCATGGGTACGGCAAGTATTGATGGACGAGGCTCATAAGTCTCGGTTTTCTATCCACCCAGGAGCGACGGAGATGTATCGAGATCTTCGATCTGATTATTGGTGGCCCTGCATGAAGCGAGATGTCGCTTGGTATGTGGAGAGATGTTTGACCTGTCGGAAGGTCAAGGTGGAGCACCAGAGACCTCACGGCAAGATGCAGCCGTTAGACATTCCCGTGTGGAAATGGGAGGACATCACCATGGATTTTGTCACCAAACTCCCTAGAACCGCACGCGGGGTGGACTCGATATGGGTAGTAGTGGATCGGTTGACGAAGAGTGCCCATTTTATTCTGATTCAGGAGAGTATATCGGTGGAAAAGTTAGCCGATATCTATGTGCGAGAGATTGTGGCACGTCATGGAGTTCCGGTATCGGTGGTGTCGGACCGAGATGTTCGTTTCACGTCCAGATTCTGGAAGCGATTCCACGACGAGATGGGTACTCGTCTCCATTTCAGCACCGCTTTTCATCCTCAGACTGACGGGCAGAGCGAGAGGACGATTCAGACTCTCGAGGACATGCTTAGGGCATGTGTTCTAGATTTTGGGGGCAGTTGGGATACGTATCTTCCGTTAGCGGAATTCTCATATAACAACAGTTATCATGCGAGCATTGATCAACCTCCTTTTGAGATGTTATACGGCAGGAAGTGCAGGACCCCGATTTGTTGGGGCGAGGTCGGTCAGCGAGTCATAGGGAGCACCGAAGTGGTGCTCAAGACGACGGAATTGATCCAGCAGGTCCGTAGTAGGCTGCAGACTGCGCAGAGTCGGCAGAAGAGCTACGCCGACAGGAGGCGTTCGGACTTGGAGTTCCAGGTGGGAGATATGGTTCTTCTGAAAGTCTCACCTTGGAAAGGTGTCATTAGGTTCCGGAAGAGGGGAAAATTGGGCCCCAGATTTATTGGTCCCTTCAGGGTTTTGGCCAGGGTGGGTCGGGTTGCTTATCGGTTAGATCTTCCTGAGGAGCTTAGTCTGATACACAACACCTTCCACGTGTCGCAGTTGAGGAAGTGTTTGGTGGATGAGACAGCAGTCGTTCCCTTAGAGGACATTCAGGTTGATAGCGGCCTAAATTATATCGAGAAGCCGGTCGCGATTCTGGAACGGAAGACCAAGACCTTGAGGAACAAGGTAATTTTAGCTAGTAAAGGTGCAGTGGCAGCACCGGAAGGGGTCTGAATGGACGTGGGAGGCTGAGGAGGAGATGAGAGCGCACTACCCGGAGTTATTTGCAGATCCAGCCGTAGCAGACTTCGAGGACGAAGTCTGAGACAAGTGGGGGAGAATTGTAATGACCCGTTCCCGGTATGTTGATTTATTGGTAATTATAGTGAGTTTTTCAAGAGGGACTCGGCGAGTTCTAGCCTGACTCGCCGAGTAGGGTCGCGTCTGAGGGCACGTGTGAGCCGGGGACTCGACGAGTCCATATCCCCGACTCGGCGAGTCCATCTGTCTGGGTGAAACCCTAAAATCCCCGGGTTGCCCACTATTTATACCACCTTATAGCCCCCATTCTCGCCTCCCTCACCCTGAGAACGCAGTGATAGAGCCCCAAACCTCCATTGAAGAGCTTATATGTGTTTTGGTGCCCTCTTTGTGAAGGTGTGAAGAAGGAGAAGAAGAAGGAAGCAAGGAGAAGGGTTGTAGTGCAAAGATCCAAGGCCAAATCAGAGTTTATTGAGGTATTTTCGGAGTTCCATCTTATTATATGCTTTAAAATTCCATTAGAGCTCTCCTAAGAGCTAGTTGGTGCTTGTTTCAAGCCTTACACTTGCATGAACGTCTTATTAAGTCGATATATCTATGGATCTGAATGTTGGGGTGTTGTAGAGCCCAGATCTACTATCTTTTTGGAGTTATATTGCATGATAACCATAGATCTACCCATTTTATGCATCTTTTAGCCTTATTTCCCTTATTCAAGAGGTTGTGCACGTAAAGTTGGAAACTTTACGTGGTAAAACAGCTTATTGGACTCAGATCTATCAATTGTATGCATTGGATTCAAACAAAATCAAGTAAAAATCAGTTGCATGGCGGCGACTCGGCGAGTTGGAAGAACGACTCGACGAGTCGGGTCGCGAGTCCCGAGTCCTTCAGTTTTATCAGTGTCGAGTGGACGAAGTGAGTCAGGAAGTGGACTCAGCGAGTTGAGAGTAGACTCAGTGATGGAGGGACTCAACGAGTTTGTTCATACAACTCGGCGAGTCCAAGGCAATCTTCTTGGGATCAAGAACAACTCGTCGAGTCTGTTCATACGACTCGGCGAGTCGGATGAAGATTGTCTGAGTTCTTGGATCAAGGGGGTACTCATCGAGTCGATGCCAGACTCGACGAGTAGCAGTGAGTAAGAGTGAAAAGTAAGAGTGGGACTCGGCGAGTTGGGTGGCCCAACTCGGCGAGTCAGCCCAAAAGATAATTGACCTTGACCGAGGGTAAAAGAGTCATTTTACCCCAAGCGCAGTGTTTAGTATTTGATTGAGTGTGTTTATGGACTTGTAGCCGAGGAGATTCAGGAGCAGCCGCCGTTAGCTTCCCGAGCCACACACTCAGCAGCCAGCTTACGAGGTGAGTTTCCTTCCAGTAGGAACGGGTCTAAGGCCACAATGCCGGCCCGTTCAGTTAGCAGTAATTTCCGGATTTAGGTCCGATGCAGTAGTTGGTATGTTCGATGCCTTCGTGGTTCGAACAGGATTTGTGTGCTATGTTTTATGTGTTAAGTACTATGTGTTCCGGGCCACTGCCCGATGTAGCATGTCGTATATGTGTTATGCTAGTTGATGTGTTATGCTATGCGATGTTCAGTCAGTTAGTTCCGAACTTCGGTTCGATGCAGGGGACAAGGTCCCAGTCAGTTCCGGACTTCGGTCCGATGCAGTTAGTTTCGGACTTCGGTCCGATGCGGTTAGTTCCGGACTTCGGTCCGATGCAGGGGACAAGGTCCCAGTCAGTTCCAGACTTCGGTCCGATGCAGTTAGTTCCGGACTTTGGTCCGATGCAGGGGACAAGGTCCCAGTCAGTTCCGGACTTCGGTCCGATGCAGTTAGTTCCGGACTTCGGTCCGATGCAGGGGACAAGGTCCCAGTCAGTTCCGGACTTCGGTCCGATGCAGTTTCCGGGCTTCGGCCCGATGCAGTGGGCAAGGCCCAATATGTGTTTATGTGTTATTGTATGGTATGTGGTAGTTTGGGGGAGCTCACTAAGCTTCGTGCTTACAGTTTCAGTTTTGGTTTCAGGTACTTCCGCAAGCAAAGGGAAGAGCTCGAGGTGACAGCATCGCACACACCACAGCATAGCTTTTATCCTGGGGATGTCTTTTGATGTTTTGGATTGATGTTGTATGATACAGTTTTCCGCACAATATTTTACTATGTTTTGGAGATACACCGCGTATGTTTTATGTTATGATACTTATATTACGGTTTAGATTATATTGAAAAACGAAAATTTTTGGGTCGTGTTTTTGGGCCGTTTCAAAATGCATTGGTTAGACCTTCCTTTCCATCACAATAACCTCACTACCAACACCCACAACCACATTATCAATCTAAGCCGCACCCTCCACATCATCACCAACAACCTCCTCAAGCCCAAAACAAGTAGCTCCAGGATGTATCTAGAAGATATTGTCAAATCCTTAGCCACTAGTATCCAACAATTCAAAATAAAGACAAGGACTAGTATCTCTAACCTTGAAGCACAAATGGGAGATATAGTTACATCCATAAGCAAGTTGGAGTCCCATGGGAAATTGCCTTGTCAAATCGAAAAGATCCTAAGTGTCAATGTGGTGACCTTGAGAAGTGGCAAACAAGCCGGAGAAAGTAGTTAAAAGAATAAGCCAAGGGAATAAGTGGAAGAAATAGAGGTCATTCCCATTGAGGATCCTATTGTCAAGAATGTTGCACATATCGGAGTCCCAAAGAAGACCACCCCTCTAGTTACTCCAATATCCACTCAACCGTCATTCCCCTCCTGACTTTCAACTTGAAAGAAAAATATGGAGGAGAAAGAGATTTTGGACACCTTCCAAAAGGTGGAAGTAAACATCCCTTTACTTGATGCAATCAAAAAAATCTCTAGATATGCAAAGTTTTTTTTAAAAGAATTTTGTACCAACAAGAGGAAATTGAAGGGAAATGAGAAAATTTCAATGAATGAAAAAGCATCCGCGGTTTTACAAAGGATACTTCCACCCAAGTGCAAAGACCCGAGAATGTTTACGGTCCCTTGCAAGATTAGAGATGTCACTTTTAGTAGTGTCATGCTTGATCTTGGTGCTTCTATCAATAGCATGCCTTATTCGGTGTATGAGTCATTGTATGTCGGACCTCTAAGTGAATCTGGAGTTATAATTTCTCTTGTCGATAAATCTAGTGTCTTTCTTAGGGTGTTCTAGAAGATGTTTTGGTGCAAGTGAACCAATTGGTATTTTCGGCGGATTTCTATATGATTGATCTAGATGAGCAACTGTCCTCCAAATCGGATCTAATTTTGCTTGGGAGACCATTTTCGAAGACGAATAGAACAAAGATTGATGTGTATATGGGAAGCTTAACAATGGAGTTTGATGGTGAAATGATAAGTTATAACATTTATGATGCTGTGAGATATCCTAGTGAATTTTCATCCTTATGCTTTGTAGATGTTGTTGAACCGTTGACCCAAGAATTGTTCGATTTGTCTAATGGTGACATGTTGGAGATGGTTTTGAGCAAAGGTTTTGATTTTGGAAAATTAGCCAAGAAATTGAAGCTTTACTCACTCGACCCCAAAGTTGAAAGATTGGTTAACAATTTAGAGATCAAGAAAACCGCTCAATTTAGTGTAAAGAAAATTAAATTACCTCAAACTCACACAAGTTTGCCACCCTCCCTTATTCAACCACCGAAATTGGAATTAAAGGTCCTTCCTTAACACTTGAAGTATGCGTACTTAGGAAACAACGAGACTCTTCCGGTCATCCTTTCAACCCACTTAACTGAATGTGAAGAAGAGAACCTCCTCAAGGTTTTGAAGGAACATAAAGAAGCCATGGGATAGATGATTGAGAATATCAAGGGATTGAGCTCCTCCACTTGTATGCACAAGATCTTGATGGAGGATGAATGCAAATCGAGTCGATATGCGCAAAGAAGATTGAATCCGCCAATGATTGAAGTGGTCAATAAAGAGATTTTGAAGCTCCTTCATGTGGGAATGATCTATCTAATCTTGGATGGAAAATAGGTGAGCCGGGTACAAGTTGTGCCAAACAAGACGGGAATCACGGTGGTAAAAAATAACAAAGGTATGATGGTCCCCACCCGCATGCAAAACGGGTGGAGAGTATGTATTGACTACCGCAAACTCAATGCAAGCACACGAATATACCATTTACCATTACCTTTCATTAACCAAATGTTAGAAAGGTTGGATGGGAAATCACATTAGTGTTCTCTATACGGGTATTCCAGTTTTCACCAAATCCTGGTGGCACCGGACTACAAAGAAAAGACAACCTTTACATGTCCATTTGGTACTTTTGCATACCGAAGAATGTCATTTGGATTGTGTAACGCCCCAGCCACTTTCCAATGTTGCATGGTTAGCATACTTTCGGAATATGTTGAAAACATAATTGAGGTTTTTATGCATGATTTTACGGTATATAGAAACTGCTTTCAAGAATGTTTGACCAATCTCACAAAAATTTTGAAAAGATGCATTGAAACAAATTTGGTTTTAAACTTTGAAAAATGTCATTTTATGGTGAGTCAATATCTCATGTTAGTTATTGTGTCAAAGAAAGGAATCGAGGTACATAAGACTAAAATTAATGTTATTCAAAGCTTACCCTACCCTACTTGTGTTCGGGAAGTTTGTTCTTTTTTGGGTCATGCAGGTTTCTACCGAAGGTTTATCAAGGATTTTTCAAAGATAACAAGACCAATGTGCCAATTCTTACAAAAGGATGTTGATTTCGAGTTCAATGAGGCGTGCGAGGAAGCTTTCGACAAGCTCAAAGAGTTACTTACATCCACTCCTATCATGCAAGCACCCAATTTGGATCTCCCTTTTGAGATCATGTTTGATGCAAGAAACTATGCTGTAGGCGCCGTTTTGGGTCAAAAGAGTGGAAGATCCTCGCATGTGATCTACTATGCATCAAGGATGCTAGATAATGCTCAAAGAAACTAGTCGACCACAGAGAAGGAGCTATTGGCCATAATGCTCACTTTGGAGAAGTTTAGGCAATATCTACTTAGCGCCAAAGTTATTATGTATTCGGATCATGCGGCCCTCAAGTACTTAATGACAAAGAAATATGCAAAACCAAGACTCTTCTGATGAATCTTATTATTGCAAGACTTTGATTTGGAAATTCGGAACAAGAGTGGATGCGAGAATCTTGTTGCCGACCATCTAAGTCGGATCACTTCACATGAGACTCCTTTACCATTGCGGGACGAGTTTCTAGATGATAATCTCTTTCCCTTACTCAATCTATTCCTTGGTATGACGACATCGTTAACTTTTTGGTCACGAAAAGGTATCCCGACACATTCACACGTGCTTAAAAATACAATTTAAAAAGTGGTGCAAAATATTATGTGCGGGATGAACCTTATTTGTGGAAACATTATCCCAATCAAATCATTAGGCGATGTGTGCCCCAACAAGAACATCAATCCATTTTGCAATTTTGTCATGAATTTGCTTGTGGGGGGCACTTCGGACCTAACCGAACCTTGAGAAAAGTTCTTGAGTGTGGCTTGTTTTGGCTAACCATGTCATGCGATTGTCACTTGTTTTGCAAAAGTTGTGAATGGTGCCAAAGGACTGGGAACATTTCACAGAAAAATAAAATGCCACAAAATCCAAACCTTGTTTGTGCATTTTTTGAAGTATGGGGAATTGATTTTATGGTCCCATTCCCCATCTCATTTGGTAACGTTTTACATCTTGCTCGCGGTTGACTATGTCTCTAAATGGGTTGAAACCAAAGCCACAAGATCGGACGATGCCAAAATGGTTATCGAGTTTTTAAAGTCTAATGTTTTTGTAAGATTTGGTGTGCCTAGGGCTTTGATTAGTGATAGAGTGATGCAATTTTGCAACAATATGATGGAGGCTTTGCTAAGAAAGTATAACGTGACCCACCGTATCTCTACCACCTACCACACTCAAACAAATGGTCAAGCGTAGATTTTGAATCGTGAAATGAAGTCTATTCTCAAGAAAACAGTGAATCCTTCACGAAAGGATTGGAGTTCGAGGCTAGATGATGCCTTGTGGGCCAATCGGACCGCGTACAAGACCTTGATAGGAATGTCTCCATTTAGGTTGTTTTTGGAAAACCATGTCATCTTTCCGTTGAATTGGAGCATTGTGCATTTTGGATGGTCAAGCAATGAAACTTCAACATTGATGAGGCAGGAAGGCATAGGAAGCTTCAAATTCAAGTGTTAGAAGAATTGAGAAATAAAACTCAAGAATTTACAAGGAGAAAATGAAGCTTTTTCATGACAAGTCCATCACTCGCAAGCACTTTGAGCCGGGACATCGTGTATTGATTTACCATTCGCGATTGAAGTTATTTCCCAGAAAGTTAAGGTCAAGGTGGATCGGACCTTTTGTTGTAAAAAAACCTTTGAGTACGGAGCGGTTGAAATACAAAGTGAAGAAACGGGAGAATTTTTCAAAGTCAACGGGCATCGTCTGAAGTCATTCTATGAAAGTTTTAATGCAAATTCCCTTGAAATCATCCACTTGAATGTCCTAGGTGTTGAACCAAGCTGGAAGGACGTCTTGCCAAAGACGCTAAAGAAGGGAATTTTTGGAAAACTTAATGTTTTCATGTTTTCTAGTTCCGAATAAATGTCTTAGATAGATCCTTTTTGCATTTCACATTTCTTCTTCTTCCTTCTTGCAGTAAAAGAGTGTAGAATTTTAAGTCCCGATGTTTGTTTTGGTGAAGTGCAAAGATTTGAGATGGTTTCTGCAAGATACACACGGTCCGCATATACTCAAGGAAGTGTCCGCGTTAGTGAAGAGATAGACCGCGTGTGGTCCCATAAAACGACCACGTCATTCTTCAAAAAGTGGGAGTTTCAGAACATTTTGCGCGGACCAGTGGTCATGGGATCATCTGTGTGGGTTATTAAAAAGGACCGTGTGTACTACCTAAATGTGGAAATCGAAGGAAGGACCGTTTCAGTGCATTACACACGGACCGCGTGTACTCCAGAAACTGTCTACGTGAGGTGTTGACTTTTGTTGACATGTGTTTTGACCAGGTTTGACTGTGATTTTAACCAAACAAATGCAGTGGACGTCCCTTCTTCCACACTTATTCTTCTTCTTTTCCCTAAACTCCATTAAAACTCCCCCACCTTCAACACTAATACTCGATTTCCCGTCAAACCATTGGTTGGAATTACATGAAACCACCGCCATTCTCTCCTATTTTTCGAGCTCTACAAACCCCACCCAAAATCTGGTCCGATCTATTATTGTAAATCCAGGTGACACCACCACCACCTCACCACTTTCCGACCAACTCTCGTGATTCCGACACCACCGTTATGCTCCTTTTGGTCAAGACTACAAACCCCACTAAAAATATCCCTCAAAGGTTGCCAAATTTTTTCCAGAATCTCAAGTCATTGCCGGATTTCTCAAGTTTTTGCAGGAAAGTGCTTCTTTCGTGGTCTTAAGCACAATTTTAAGCTTGGGGTGGAGTGTTGCAAGATTTTCAAATCCCGAATTTTCGCGCACAAATTTTCAACTTTCAAAAAGTCGTGATCACCAATGGGTATATTCTTTCCTGACTTTAATTGACCAATATGCATGTTTTAGAACAACAATTTATATGGTATTGCATCAATTGAGTCTCGATAATGTTTCTTGCATTGATTGTTCAATTATTTTAGAAGTCCATAAGGAGTCGATTGGTGATTTGAATTGAAACATCACTTGTTAGGACTGTTGGTCCGTATAGTTGTCAAATTCTTTGCAAGTTGATCATGTCCACATCCCAAAAATGCTCAGATGCCGCCCGAGGCATGGCCCCCGCTAGAGCTCAAAATGCGGATCTAACCATTCCAAGGTTTCGGGACGCAAAGGCGACTGAAAAATATAACATAACTTTTCCTAGAAAAGTCGCCTCAACCAAATTCGTGTGTAAACCCACACTCATCTCATTAGGGGTTCTTGAGGGGGTCAGCCAATTGTTTTGTAACATCGGTTGGGAAAACCTTCAAAATCTCATGGCACACACTTACGAGCTCCCTAATAGATAGTTCCTTGCCGACTGCAGGTTAGAGAGCGAGAAAAAGAAAGTTGCATTCCAACTTTTGGGGAACTGGGCGTACATTGATTTTGCAAGGATAAATGACACCTTGAGCTTACCTTCCTGGAACACATTGTAGACTTTAGACCCCATGCCTGCCGAGTTCAACCACGAGACTTTTTGGACGGAAATCACTAGTGGGATCTTTTCATGTGCCGGTCGCGATAAGGCAACCTCCATTATTCACCCATGCCTCCGTATTGCTCATCATATCCTAATGTGCACTATTTTTGCCCCTAAAGAAGTCGGTCAAGTCATGAAAATGGAGCTCTTCTTCCTTTGGTGTATGACACGACGTGAAAACCCACCAATCCCGGATTTTGTCTTGTTCTTTTTCAATAAATGCGAACTTATGAGAACCAAAGTGTCAGGTGATATTTGCATTAAAGGATTTGTCACCTTTTAGCCCGTAGTCTTGACATCGAGCTTCTAGACTATTACGAGCCTGTTAACAACAAAACTCTTTTGGATGAGCGTACTCTCACAAACATGCACCACATCCATCGCAAGAACAGGAGAAGTTTTACATGGTATTGTCTTCAAGGGGTTGGATATCTTATTCTTCCCGACCCTCGAGTCTCCAACTTCACCTTCCACGATCGCACTCAATGGAGACTCGCGAAGACCAACACTCACTCAGTCAACGAGGATACACTCCAAGCTCAAGATGATGATGAGATGCATGTCGATGAGGATTCCGACGATGAGCCCGCCCATGGTCCACAGCAAGCCCAGCCCCAAGCACCTCCCGAATATTACGTGCTTCCACCCAATTTTGTCAAACGGTTCGAGGCTCTTTGTGTCTCCAACCAAATCATGTCTCAACAGATGCACCATATGTGGGGATGAAACCAATCACAAAACTATTTTGAGAATGTCCCACATCCTCCTCCCTATCCATACCCTCTACCTACTCACCCTTATCCACCTCCACCTTACCCCTACCCCTACCTCCAATACCCATACCCTCCTCTCGATCCACCAGTTTAGGTACTTTCACCACACCCCAAACATTGAGGACAATGCTTATTTCTAAGCTTGGGTGGGGTATTCCCTTTTCTTTTTGCTTTCTCATGCATTTTAGCTTAGGTTGCATATCATTTTAGCCTTAATTTGCATCATTTTTTATATAAAAATCCAAAAAGATTTTATTTTCTTCCTTTTTACCTTTTATTTTTTCCATAACATTTAGATTAAGGCATTAGCATTCATTCATTTTTGTTATCTCTTTATTCTCATCTTCGAATATCTTCACTTGAAAGACTCGACACACCTTAAATACAATTCCTTTGAAATCTCACATAACAAATAAGATGTAATAGCCCAATTTTACAACAATTTTTTTTTCATTTAATTTAGATATATATAACGTCATGAAATCCATAAAACACATGTTTAGTTAAAACATCGTCTTTTACATTATATATAAAATATCAGAGTAAGCCCCTAACATATCGAGGAACAAAAATAGAGATAGATAGAGTGCATGTCGTGCCATCAAGCCTTGCCCTTGCCTTTCAGCTCCGATGTACCTGAAACAAATCAACAACCTCTAAGCGAAATGCTTAGTGAGTTCCTAGAGCATACCACAAATACGTAGACACAAGTACAAGTCATATAAGCCATGTATACAAAGATTCAACAAATACCATGGGCTACCCTACATGGTCTTTACTTGGACTGCCATGGGCTACCCCACATGGTCTTACACCCAAGGCCATGGGCTACCCCACATGGTCTTTACTTGGACTGCCATGGGCTACCCCACATGGTGTTACACCCAAGGCCATGGGCTACCCCACATGGTCTTTTCTTGGACTGCCATGGGCTACCCCACATGATCTTACACCCAAAGCCACGGGCTCCCCCCGGGGTCTTCATGCAATCATAATATCAGAATACATATCAAGAGTAAATAAATCATAATCACATAATGGGCCGGCCTTGGTGTCGTAGACCCATGGGTATGGTGAGAAGACTCACCTTTGGCCGAAGAATACGAGTAATGCACTCTCAAAGACCCACAACCTCCCAACTAGATAATAATAATAGTAATAATAATAATAATAATAATAATAATAATAATAATAATAATAATAATAATAATAATAATAATAATAATAATAATATCAATGATTGGTCCATAAATTATTCCAAGGGAAGGCCCAACCTTTAAATCCTAATCCAAAAGGCCCAAAGACCCTTGCAATGAAAATGGGCCCAAAATCTAAGTCCAAAGTCCTTAATGGGCCTACTTAATATTTCCATGATCCAATTGATAAAAGACTTTACCCTAAGAATCCAAACAGGCCCAAAACCCATAATAGCCTAAAAGTTTGACAGCCCAAAATACGATTGGCCCAAACTGTTCCGCGTACGCCCAACGTACGCTCCAGGTACGTGCAGCGTACCGATTCTTCAAGGGTTATGCCCAACGTACTTGGACTACGCCCGACGTAAGTCTCAGCTAAGCACTTTCTCCATTAAGTGACTATTACTTCATTATTTTACGACCAAAATCTAGATTTGAGTCCTTTAATACTTCTTAGGGCATAAAGTTGTTAACTTTATGCCTTTGCATGTCCATTAAGCCCCCAAAGACATCATTAAGTCCTTTCCCAAGCCTCTCATTCATGCACAAGGTCATGACTTCCACCAAGATCCTATTTTTATACCCTTAACATGATTAAGGACCCCAAATCTAACCTTATTTATGAATGGGGACGTTCTAGCTAACAAATGAGGCCCAAAATCCATCAAGAGGACCAACTACAAAAACCCAAGCTAAAACTAAAGAGCAACAAGGAAAGGTGAAAGCTTTTTTTACCTCCAACAGCTCTGAAATATGATTATGATGCAAGATCTTGAAGCCCCCTCCTGTTCCAAGTATGCTAGAACAACCTTCCTCTTTGAAATGAACACTAGAGAGCACAAAAACACACCTTAAGAGCTCACAAAATGATTCCTCAAAGCTCCCAGCAGTAGAATGACGTTTAAGGGTAGTGGAGGCTCTCCCGCGTTTAGTCCCACAGACTTAAAGTCGTTTATATAGGCCTCAAGTCCGTCATTAGGTTTTTCTAGCCCCTGACGCGCACGCCCCGCATAAAACCTGGTACGCCTAGCGTACCTTCCTAACACCCGCGTCCATGAAAGGCCCTAGTACGCTAAGCGTACGCCTAGGTACCCCAGCGTACTAAGGGACCAAAAATGAAACAATTTAAATTTTAAAGGGGTTCATGACATACCTTTTTATTTTAGATGTTACAACTCTCCCCCACTTGGACTAGACTTCGACTTCGAAGTCTGTGGACGCAAACAGATCAGGGTAATGTTACCGCATCTCCTCCTCGGGCTCCCAAGTCCACTCGGAGCCCGTTCGATGCTGCCATTGCACCTTAACCATCTTTACCTCCTTTTTCCGATGCGTCTTCGTCATCCTGTATAGTTTGGAAATTGGCCTTTCGGCGTAATTCAATCCCCCATCCACTTGAATGTCATCCAAGGTTATAACCGCGGACTCGTCAGCAATACACTTCTGAAGCTGGGATACGTGGAAGGTCTTGTGAATCTGACTAAGCTCCTCGGGGAGCTCCAATCGATAGGCCACCTTTCTTACTCGGGCTAGGATCCTGAATGGACCTGTAAATCGAGGACCCAACTTGCCTTTCTTACGGGACCTGATAATCCCCTTCTAGGGTGACACCTTTAATAAGACAAAATCCCCCACTTGAAACTCAAGATCTGATCGTTGTCGGTCGGCATAACTCTTTTGTCAGCTCTGCTCGACCCGCAGCTAGTCGCACACTTGCTGAATCAACCCGGTGGTCTTGAGTACCACTTCCGTGCTCCCCATGACCCGATGACCAACCTCGTCCCAAAATACGGGGGCCCTGCACGTCCGACCATATAACATCTCGAATGGGGATCGATCGATGCTGGCATGGTAACTGTTATTGTATGAGAACTCTGCCAGTGGGAGATATGTATCGCAACTTCCCCCGAAATCTAGCACGTATGCACACAGCATGTCTTCTAATGTCTGGATCGTTCTCTCGCTCTGACCATCAGTTTGAGGGTGATATGTTGTACTGAAATGCAACTGGGTACCCAGTTCTTCGTGAAACTTTTTCCTGAATCTAGATGTAAACCGAACATCCCTATTAGAAACCACCGACATCGGCACCCCGTGCCTGGCCACCACTTCTCGAACATAACTGTCTGCTAACTTTTCTGCGGATATACTCTCGGTGATTGGAATGAAATGGGAACTCTTCGTCAGTCTGTCAACAATGACCCATATGGCATCCACCCCCTTGCCATCCTCGTTAGCTTCGGAATAAAGTCCATAGTGATCTCCTCCCACTTCCACATAGGTATGGGTAGCGGCTGAACCTTTCCATGAGGTCGTTGATGCTCGGCCTTGACCTTCCTGCAGGTCAAGCATCGCTCCACGAACCCAACGATTTCTTGTTTCATGCAGGGCCACCAGTAACTAAGCCTCAAGTCTCTATACATCTTTGTTGCACCCGGGTGTATAGAGAACTTAGACTTATGATCCTCCTTCAACACCCTTTGCCTCACCCCGCTGCCAAAGGTACCCACACTCATCCACATTGAGTCAAAAGGTCGCGGCTATCCTTAACAAACAATGGATACCGACCCTGTATTTTCTCCGATTTCCAGTTTTCCTTCTTTGCCCCTTCAACCTGTGCCCCTTTGATCATTTCCAACAAGGGTGACATCACCATCATCCTCATACAAATGTCCCTAATCGGGGACCCTGTCGCCTTGCGACTCAAGGCATCAGCCACCACGTTGGCTTTCCCCGGGTGATACAGGATTTCGCAATCATAATCTTTAAGTACGTCCAACCATCTCCTATGTTACATATTAAGGTTCTTCTGATCCATCAGATACTTTATACTCTTTTGATCGGTATAGATGTTAAACCACACACCATACAGATAGTGTCTCAAAATCTTTAGAGCGAACACCACCACCCCTAGATCCAGGTCATGTGTGGGGTAATTTGCCTCGTGAGGCTTTAACTGCCTCAAGGCATAGGAAATCACGTGCCTCGTTGCATCAACACTGTACCCAATCCTGAAATCGATGCATCACAATATACTAACATGTCATCCAATCCTTCTGGAAGTACAAGGACTGGAGCTTCGCATAATCTCCACCTTAGAGTCTCAAATGCCTCCTACTGACCCTCATCCCACCGAAAAGTCACATTCTTCTTGGTCAAACGCATCAATGGCATAGCAATCTTGGAGAAAATCCTGGATGAATCTCTGATAGTATCCCGCTAAACCCAAAAAGCTACGGATTTCTGAGGTGTTCCTCGGTACCCCCCGTCGCATCACCGCCTCCACCTTTGCTGGATCAACCGAAATACCTTTTTGATTGATGACATGCCCCAAAAACTGCACTTCCCGTAGCCAGAAGTCACATTTGGAGAACTTTGCATAGAGTTTCTCCGCCCTCAAGGTCTCCAGTACCTCTCTCAAATGCTGTTCGTGTTGCTCCTTGGTTTTGGAGTAAACCAGGATATCGTCGATAAAAACAATCACAGACTGATCCAACATTGGTCTACATACCCTATTCATGAGGTCCATGAATGCTATCAGAGCATTGGTGAGTCCGAAAGGGATCACCACAAACTCATAATGCCTGTACCGAGTTTTAAAAGTTGTCTTCGGTATATCCTCTTCCCTAATCCTCATCTGATTATACCCGGACCTGAGATCAATCATGGAGAACCAAGATGAACCTTGAAGTTGATCAAACAAATCATCGATCCTTGGCAAAGGATAGCGGTTCTTCACTGTCAGCTTGTTCAGCTCCCTACAATCAATGCACATCCGGTGCGTCCCGTCTTTCTTTTGCACGAAAAGCATCAGTACGCCCCACGGAGAGCTACTTAGACGAATGAACCCACAGTCTAATAGTTCTTCAAGCTGCGCAAATAACTCTTGCATCTCAGGTGGTGCCAGCCGATATGGCGCCTTTGCTATTGGGGCAGCACTCGGTACTAAGTCAAAACGAAACTCCACCTGTCTCTCCGGAGGCACCCCTGGCAATTCTTCAGGCAAAACGTCCTAAAATTCCTGGACAATTAGCACACTGCCCACATCCGTCACGGCCCCTACCCTTGTATCTGCGACATAAGCCAGAAACCCCTTGCAACGCTGCTGAAGAAACCTCCTTGCTCTCGCAACCGAACAAAGGGTCGGTCCCTGCGAGGTCCCCTCACCATGAATAACCAGCTCTCCCCCACTGGGAATTCGAACCCGAACCAACTGTCGCTCGCAAACGATCATGGCCCCATTGACTCCCAACCAATCCATCCCGACAATCACCTTCAGTCCCCGCAACGGTATCGGAACTAGGTCGACTCAAAATCTTTCCCCAAGTATATTCAGGACACAGTCCCGTTACACCCTCGCTGCACTAACAATACGATCTACTGCAATCTCAACCTCGAGTGGGGAGTCCACGGCCCCTGGCATGTCCCGGAATTTCTTGCTAAGCGCAAGAGACACAAATGATCGGGTAGCACCCGAATTGAACAAAACATGAGCAGTCATACCATTGACTAAAAAGGTTCCTGAACAACCATGATATAAACATAAGCCATACAATTACAATAAACAGTAAGGTATTATATACATGCCAGTCACGACGTCTGGTGCAACCCGAGCCTCCTTGGTAGTCAGCTGGAACACATGGCTCTTCACCGCCGGAATATTCGCCTTTCCAGGGCGGCCATCGGTGATCCTCAGGGTGGTGGGTGCGGGCGCCGACACCGTCACTCCTCCTCCATGCAACCAAGGGCATTCGACTTTTTTATGGCCTGTTTGATTGTAGTGGAAACATATCAAGCTCTTCTTAGGGCAGTCTTTACTCATGTGGCCCTGTTGGTCACAAGAGTAACATCCCGCCGTCCTATTCACCCTACATGCACCGTTATTGAACCTCCCACACTTGGCACACCGGCCCCAACCTTTTTGGCCCTTACACGAAGAATAAGAGGTCTTAGGCTTCTTAGCGTGAGCCCCCGCCGCCTGTGCCTTATCATTCTTCTGCTTTGTGCGGTTATCCAACTCTATTTTCCTTTCGTAGCCCTTCTCCACCATCTCGTTTAGGGTCTTGCACCCTGTAAAACTCACAAACTCCCGGATATCGTCCCTCAGCATGGAGTGATGTCAGGTCCGCCTCATTTCCTCATCGGTAGCATACTACAGAATAAATAAGGCTCGCTCTCGAAACTAGGCGGTGATTTCCGCCATAGTCTCGGTGGTCTGCTGCAAATAATGAAACTCCCTTACTAGCCGTTGCACCTCAATAGGAGGTGCAAACTCTGAATCAAACCATCGAACGAACTCAGCCCATGACATCTCGGCCACCCCAGCTGGCCCCACCAGACTGGTAACCTCGCCCCACCAGTCGCGAGCCCTGTCTCTCAACATACACGAAGCAAACCTAACCTTTCCCACTTCTAGGCAGGAGCTCGTGTGTTGGGCATTCTCAATATCTTCTACCTAGCAACGGACGACAATGGGGTCCCTGACCCCGAAGAATTCTTGCTCCCCCGCACGCTTTGAACTCCTGGAAGGAGGGAGTTCGGGTCCCGATCTGTCCTGCTGCCATCTCCATCCTGAAGGATCTGAGTCTCTCCTCCATAATCTCCATAATACCCTCCTTAACCGTCCCAAAAATGACTGGGGTTACATCAAGGATGCCCCTGGTAACCTCGGCTGCTACGAGTTCTCGCAGCCTCTCATCAATGACATCGGTAGTGTCTCCCGATCCTGCCCCGGATCCCGATCCCGATCCTGACTCTCCAGCTCCAAATCGTGTCACCACAATGATAACTGAAATTCCATAATTAATAAAGATTAGGGTTTTCATATAAAAGGAAATCCTACACCGACCCTTGTTAGGGTTGTCGGATCCATCAGTGCTGTAAGCACAGATCCTGTGCTTCCAGTAGTACTAGCCCAATACTACCTTCCACACATACCTGCACCCATCACCACTGCTCAATCCGAAACTCCAAATTTTCCCATGACTGAACCATACCCCACATTCACTACACAATAAAATCTTAGGTCAACCCAAAGGTTCCTTTATTCCTAGCAATCACATCATCATAACAGGTTCCTCTTATGCATGCAAATTATACATAGATAAGGGATCACATAGACTTTCGAATAAAAGATTCTACCCTAAAGCCACAACCAAATAAGGAACATGAAATAAGGCCAAATCAATCATTCTGAGGCTATAAGCTCCTAACCGTATACAAATTTAAAAGCATACACATAGCAATTTCATATAAGCAACATGGTTCAATTCCGTATAACATGGCAAACATATAGGGGAATCACTTACTTGGATCAACTGATCACGCACGTTGCGCTCTCATCTTTTGTTTTCATGTTATTATTTTGAAAATAGTTCTACCATTTCCTTAGTTTGAGTCCCGACACACTCGAGAGTGTGCCTAAATCTCTCAAACCAAGGCTCTAATACCAACTTGTAACAACCCAATTTCACAACGGAATTTTTTTTTCATTTAATTTAGATATATATAGCGTCATGAAATCCATAAAACACGCATTTAGTTAAAACATCGTCTTTAACATTATATATAAAATATCATAGTAGACCCCCAACATATCGAGGAACAAAAATAAAGATAGATAGAGTGCACACCGCGCCATCAAGCCTTGCCCTTGCCTTTCAGATCTGATGTACCTAAAACAAATCAACAACCTGTAAGTGAGATGCTTAGTGAGTTCCCCAGAGTATACCACACATACGTAGACACAAGTACAAGTCATATAAGGCATGTATACAAAGAATCAACAAACGCCATGGGCTACCCCACATGGTCTTTACTTGGACTTCCATGGGCTACCCCATATGGTCTTACACCCAAGGCCATGGGCTACCCCACATGGTGTTTACTTGGACTGCCATGGGCTACCCCACATGGTCTTACACCCAAGGCCATGGGCTACCCCACATGGTCTTTTCTTGGACTGCCATGGGCTACCCCACATGGTCTTACACCCAAGGCCACGGGCACCCCCAGGGTCTTCATGCAATCATAAGATCATAATACATATCAAGACACAGAGTAATCACATAAATCATAATCACATAATGGGCCGGCCTTGGAGCCGTAAACCCATGGGTATGGTGAGAAGACTCACCTTTGCCCGAAGAATACGAGTAATGCACTCTCAAAGACCCGCAACCTCCCAACTGGATAATAACAATAATAATAATAATTTAATTGATTGGTCCATAAATTATTCCAAGGGAAGGCCTAAACTTTAAACCCTAACCCCAAAGGCCCAAACACCCTTGCAATGCAAACGGGCCCAAAATCTAAGTCCAAAGTCCTTAATGGGCCTACTTAATATGTCCATGATCCAATTGATAAAAGGCTTTACCCTAAGAATCCAAACAGGTCCAAAACCCATAAGAGCCCAAAAGTTTGACAACCCAAAATATGATTGGCCTAAACTGTTCTGGGTACGCCCAGCGTATGCTCCAGATACGCGCAGCGTACCGGGTCTTTAGGGGTTACACGCAGCGTACTTGGAGTACGCCTGGTGTAAGTCTCAATTAAGCACTTTCTCCATTAAGTGCTTATTACTTCATTCTTTTACGACCAAAATCTAGATCTGAGTCCTTTAATACTTCTTAGGGCATAAAGTTGCTAACTTTATGCCTTTGAATGTCCATTAAGCCCCCAAAGACATCATGAAGACCTTTTCAAGCCTCTCATTCATGCACAAGGTCATGACTTCCACCAAGATCCTATTTTTATACCCTTAAAATGTTTAAGGACCCCAGATCTGACCTTATTTATGAATGGGGACGTTCTAGCCAACAAATAAGGCTCTCCCGGGTTTAGTGCCACAGGCTTAAAGTCATTTTTATAGGCCTCAAGTCCGTCATTAGGGTTTTCTGGCCCTTGACGTGTATGCCCCACGCACACCCTGGTACGCCCAGCATACCTCCCCAACATACGCATCCATGAAAGGCCCTAGTACGCTAAGTGTACGCCTAGGTACGCCCAGCATACTAAGGGACCAAAAATGAAACAATTTAAATTTTAAAGGGGTTCATGACATAGCTTTTTATTTTGGATGTTACATAAGAATCGTTCATAGGGACCTTCAGTTTATGCATCTTCTCTTATATATACGTGGAGAGAGTGTGCAAGTAGTTGTGCATATGAATCGACTTATGGAAAGTGTGGCATAAGTAGGGGGACAACTTAGCCTCATGCCAACTAGTCCCTCACTCGCATTTCCCTCACAAGTCACAATCAAACCCCAAAAAAAGGAATAAAAACTAGATTATACTATTTTGAGGTCTTACTTGAGGACAAGTAAGGTTCAAGCTTGGGGTGATTTGATAGTTTCGTTTTTATTACTTCTTTTCGTAGTTTTTTTAGTTAAAACCATCTCATTTTAATTAATCATCATGCATATTTTCTCTTTTTATTATTTTTCTCCATTACCGGGTGCTTTCCAGTCTTTTGAGCTTATTTTGCAGGATTTACTAAAGACTATTTGTTACCGGAGGCATGGAATGAGTACGGGATAATTGGGGGCTTGTGGATTGCTTGTGAACTTGAGTTGGTGCTATTGGGCTTAGTGTCAGTATAAGCGAGAAGCACGTTGGGCTTAATCTTTGGACGAGGACTCGAGTTACGGAAGACAAAAGGAGCATTGGACCATCATGGAGGCTTTGGAATTAGATAATTGGGCTACGAAGAGTTATGCATGATGGCTGAAGCATAAATGAGATGATTGGGCTGAATTGGGTTTTAAATGGGCCAAGGCATGCAATCAGCAAGACCCATGCAGTCCGCGTAGATCCACAAACGATCCGCATGGATCGTGCTGAAGTGAATCTGGGTTTTGACTTGTTGAATCTATTTTTGGAAGGTTAGGGATAGCTTTTGGGGAACTTTTGAATCCGAAAATGAGCTCTTTTTACTAGAGATTGGAGGGCATTATTCACAGGAACACTTAAGAATACCACTCTCTTTTTCTCTCAAGAAGGCTTTGGAAGACTAGAAGATTTTGAAGATTAGTGTAATTTCATTTCATCATGCACTTTGAATCATGTTTGGTATCTCTAAACCATCTTGTATTTCTTTTATTTTGGGTATGCTTGGATAGATTTATATTTGGTTGATTAGGGTTTAACCCATGGATGATTATTTGCTTTGATGACTTCATGTTATCTTGTG
The DNA here is from genome assembly GCF_052625555.1 of Lactuca saligna. Taxonomy (NCBI): domain Eukaryota; kingdom Viridiplantae; phylum Streptophyta; class Magnoliopsida; order Asterales; family Asteraceae; genus Lactuca; species Lactuca saligna. The sequence goes on along the minus strand of NC_136423.1, from coordinate 21,037,888 downwards.
TTTGAAATTTATGGAAATGTTTTTTAGTCAAACATCTTCTTGTGTTTATTTATCCTTGATCGTGAGCTTTGATGAATGAATGATTATTTTTGTTGACTAATTTCTTGGTTAAGTAATGGACTCTCAAATTAGTAAGCAACAAATAGTTTTAATGTTTGTTTTCAATTCACTTAAACCATGGAAATGTTTCCTCCATAATGATAATGTAAACCTTCGATTATCGTTTGGACTTGGTAACTCTTAGAACTTAAAGCTATTTTATTTTCACAAGATTATATGCTTCATTGATTTTTTTGCTTTAATTAAAGGAATGTGTTAAGAGCTCCTCTAACCATTTTAATAACAATGAAGAGTTGAGGTAATTTGTGCTTATGAATTGTTGTAGCCAAGTTGAATTAATTCACAAGATTTATTGCGTTTATTCTAATGAAGAGACAACTATGTCATCCATGTGGTGTATCCCAAAATCAACCAATTTCACTTCATTGAATTTAATCAAATCTTTTACTTGTTTACTTGTCATATCTACATTCTAGGTTAGTTTTAATTTTCTCAAGCAATTAAAAAGAGTTAAACCCCCTATTTTACTTTTACTTTTATTTTACAAGTACTTTAACAAGTGATCTACGTAGAGGTTTAAAGTGAACCTATCTCCGTGGATACGATCCCTTTACCGCTATACACTATTCTAGTTTGTAATATTTAGTGTATTTATTTTGTTAGCCTTGACAATAACCAGTTATCAACTAGGAAACCCTAATCTGACTGCTTAGGCCTTAAGCTACCCATGGACCCCTTCTAGGAAAGCTCTTGGACGTAGTCTCTATGGGCTTCCCATAGAATTCGTGCAACCTTAATTCCAAGGAGACCCATCAGCCTAATTGCAACTATCAATGATTTGTAATATCAGTCCCCATTTATTTAATCAATCTCTTTTAACCACAATAATTAATTCTTAATTAATTATTGACTAATATTAGTTAAACAATATGATTTCTCTTAATATATTATGTTCATAATATATTAATAATTCATAATTAATCCTCTCTCTCCATTATTGATGCTATAAGTTGCTATGGTGAAGGCAACCCAAAAGGACCATGCTCATAATCGGGTCAAGTACATACCAAAATAGTTATGGGCTTAGACACCTAATCCAATAGACTCCCAATTGGATAAGTCTAATAACTATTTTGCAAGTACGACTTCAGAACTTGATCGGCAATTATAGCTTTCTAAAGTCGCTGTCAATTCTAATCTTATCAGTAGCGCGTCCTTTAGATAAGGGATCATATATTACTCCATTATGAAGATATTGTATAGACACGAGACATGGATTTTAATCATTCTCTCTGTTTATGTTTCTTTTCTTGATTTCCGATTTAAGACGACTGACTAGTTGAACAAATCAAATTAGTCCTGGCTTGGCCAAGCGCTTTGGGTGTCATCACTAAATAATCGAGGGGCCCACAGATATCGCTTATATCCCTTTAGAGTAAAAGGAATGAATAAACGTCGAATCATATGCTTTCTCTATTCAATCATCAAATTACACACAACAATACGTTTTATAACACCAAGTTACTGGTGCATTTACGTATTATCAATGTGTAACCGATTTGAAATTTGCAACTCCTATCTCTTCGTTTCAAGAATATAAGATATTATCGTCTCACTAATCACTCGTGATAAAATCCATGAAGTGATTCAAGTGAGCGTGGGTTTAATCCAATACTTTAATCTTATTACAAGAGCACTCATGAACTCTACAACAAACTTGTGCTATGTCTAAACACTTTAGACAATCTACAGACAGATTCATGATAGTCTTGCTTCATACCTACTTCCAACGTATGACTGACAGTGGATATTTGAATAACCTAATTATTCTAGAAGTCAAAACATGAAAAGTGAAACACAATAATAATACTTAATCATATATGGCCCCAAAACTTTTGAGAGTAAATTAAACACCTTTATTTAATCACCATATTGATTACTCATTATTCATTGTATAGTGTTTTAGATAATCAACTTAATAGTTGAATTAAAACACTAGTTGTCCCATGCTCCAAGCATGCACACTATGTTTACCTATGGTCCTTACTTTGTGAAATAGATTAATTGAAAAACACTACCAATGATGCTCATTTCACAATTCCTAATCCTCATCATTAGTGTAAGAATACCAAAATTCTTGCCACTATTAGAATATATTAGATTCTAACATTTTATGCAATGATCCTTTAGTAATGCCACAACACAAAAGTCACAAAGACTTTGCCAATGAAATTACAAAGTGATCTATCGGAAATTGTTACAAGAAAATTCCATAGACATGAAGTCACACATTCAAAGTGCATTCTTTTGAACACCCTTCTTGCATAAACGTTTCTAATCTATACACACATTCGTAATATCCAACTCCCACTATGGAAACATTTCCATATCTGCTATATAACAACTCATTCTTAATAGAATCTTATTTATATATAACAATCTCAATATGGTCCATTCATAATTATACTTCCAACTCCTCACAAGCGACCAATCCTCAGCGAACCTTAGATTGTCCTTGACAGTTGTTCAACCACTTTAGTCAAATATAGCTCTAGTCCTTTTTCCTTCTTAATGCCCCATGCATTTGGAAAATATAGAATGGATAAATATTATAACACATATAATTGATCCTATACCCGAAGCATATCGGACACGATTCATGATGTCTCATAAAAGGACATGATACTATACCATTCCTTTGCTATGATGTTTCTATTTTCCATGTTCTTACAATTCGAATTATGAAGAGGGATGCCGTAATCATAATTGAATTTGAGAACACAAATAACACTTCCATATATATATATATATATATATATATATATATATATATATATATATATATATATAATTTCCTTATGTTGAGCCATTCCAACATAACATTCATATATATTTGACTAAATCTGATTAAAATCTCAATCTAAGCTTTTAGATTCGAAATGAAGTATAAATATTCTCTCCCTTAATTATAGCAAAACAACTTTTTCAATCTTTGCAACTTTGCAAATTGAAACTTTTATTTTCTATAATTAATATTTCTATCTTGCAAATCATAATAATCATGCTCCCACTAACATGATAATTATCTTCTTACTAGCATAATACTTATGCTCCCACTAGCTTTGGCATGTACTCATGGACTTCTAGAAATCAATACTTATTGGTTTTCATTACCAAAGTTCATTTTTCTGATACAAGACGCTTCGATAAGCTTTTATCTAAGCTCGTACACCATTGAGAAAGCTCATATGTGTGTCTAAACAATTTCAGAACTTATAGCAATAAGTCTTAAATGCTCAAACTATTTGCCATGTTTTCACAATTCTAATTATGAAGAGAGATGTTGTAATCACAATCGAATTTGAGAAAAGAATTTACACAACAACTATCTCCTAAAAATCTTCTTTGTGAAAGCGTTTCCTCACAATCATTTTGATGAAATGGAGAGAAACCTTATGACACTTAGATTTTATGGTGTGTGTGTTCCTATCCATGTGAATTTATCATAAAAATAATCATAAGATAATGTTGATGACAAATCCAACTCATATGGATTGAACTCGTTCAATCTTGATTTCTTGCTTTATGGAGGCACGAGTGCCCACCATGTCTGCCAAGTTAATTAGCAGTTCACCTATAAACCAATGAACTTTCATTGATTAAGGTGCTTTGCCTTTATGCATTCGAATGGTAACTCATAGAACTCACATGCATAATTAACTCAACTGGAATGGCAAAGAAATAAGAGTATGTCAACACGATAGGTTATAAACCTGAAGTGTTGCGCTAGTGATGATCGATAAGATTAATTCTTGATTTGTTCTTGAATTCTTCAAGATCATTAAGAGTTCCAGTGACCTCTTAACATATAGGATTCTACTGTTAAGAACCATTCTTTTACAAACAAATATTCAAGATTTAGTGTGGGTTCTTATCAAGACAAAACACTTCACATAATTGGTCCTAGTTGGTCTTTGTCTTATCCATGACATCACAACTTACCAACTTCAAATGTACAAGAATAAGAATTTTTTTTGAAACTCCACATTTGATGAGTGTTATAAACCTATCTTAAAACACGTCACTCAAGTCACAAGCTTGGAGTATGACTCTAAGATTTGATTTTGGAATGAAGTATGATTTATATTTTGATTTAACCATTTCAACAATTCTTGATTCATCTTATTAGCCATATAAATGCACTAAGATGTCCTTAGAGGATCAATTGTCAATAATTAACCATATAAATGCACTAAGATGTCCTTAGAGGATCAATTGTGATATGGTTTTATAATCACCAAGATGATCATAAAACATGATACAAAAGTACTCTCCCATCTTTTTCAGATTAGAGAAACTTTTATCTTTTTGCCTAATCGATTCTTCTTATTCGTTCTACCATTCATTGAAACTCTTTCAACAACTCAGAATTACACTTAATCTTATAAATATAACCATATTTACTAAACTATAGTAAATCATGAAGAATAATTTTATTGTTCTTTGTGGTGGACTTGACCAGCGTGCAACCAAGTGTACCTGATCTCCTAGTCCTTCACCTGACTCTTGGTCAAGGAATTAGTCTCCAATTTTTTCAAATACATAGGTCCTCATTCATCACTCAACACAAGTTTTATGATTCAAAGCTTCTGTCTAATTGAAGCTTGGGCGATGAGAATCTTTCCTTATTTGGTAAATTCTTTACATTACCACAAATAACATAACTAAGAATCGTATCCATTTCAATATTGCTAGTAACAGAAATAAACATCAATTTTCACATATGCCATTGCTAGGAAATATGTAAATAAGACAAAAATCAAAATTTATTTTATTTATCAAGATGCGGAAAAACTTGCCATTACAATGCAATTCAAATGAAAACTATGCTATTACATATTCCTAAGCACTCTATCATAACTCTAAATTAGCAGCTCAAGAATCCGATCTTCGAAACATGCGATCAAAATCCATATCTTCATGATCAGACTCAACTTACTCTTTTTCTAAGCTTCCTTTCTTTTCTTCGATCCTACAAAACATCAAAATGTAATCTCATCACATCATGTATTAAGAATCTAAAAATAGGAACTTAATAGATTTAGATAGTTGATTTTTTACCTAAAGCAGAACCATACATCTTGACTCTCCCATCTCTTAGATCTCTCAGGTAGTCAGGGCAGCTTTGTGACCAATGCCCTTTATTTTGGCAATAAAAGCAAATGGACTGTTTTGGAATAGCACATGGAACAATATGAGACTCAGCCTTTCTCTTTAACATCCGTTCAAACGGTTCGACCATGGCCAATCCCTTTCCATTGGGAAGAAAAGTTTTTCTGGATTTATGGTGTCGCCAGTGTCCATGGAAGCTTGGGAAGTTGATCTACCAGACAAATTTGCTTGACCAACACGCCAAATCAATGCCGATTCCACAACAATAAGAAAATTGGTGAGATCAATGAGGGTCCGTCATGACCCATCATATAGTACTCTCTTATGAACTCACTATATGAGTCAGGAAAGCGACTGGAGAACCCAGTCAATAGCCTGCTCCTTGGAGACAACAACACCCAACATTCCCAACCTGTCAATGTGTGACTTCATCTCTAAGACGTGTGCAGACACAAACTTTCCATCTTCGTGTTTACTTGCCAAAAGGGGTTGAGTGAGCTTGTGGGTTAGAGAGAATAGGTGGAGGAAGTGGAGGAAGTGAAGCATGATCTCTTTTTCATTCATGGAATCGTGAAATATCATTTTCATTTGGAAGGCTTGTTACAAGGGATTTGGGAAGACCATAGTTAGAATCAGACATCTGCAAAACGAGAGAAAATTCAAGTTAGTTGATTGAGTCCTTAATAAAACACCCAAATGAGATATTAAGGCTAGGATCCAACACAATGTTTTATAACTTGGAAAAGGGATGCTGTAATCCAATTGCATAACATTTGAAGGTAGGTAAATGATGATTTACCAGTTTCCACCATGAAAAACGAAAGGTAAATTTAAGTTTTAAATGAATTGAAACTCCTAGATCTTTTGAGATTCATTGAACTTTTCAATGGCATGTTTAATCTCGATTTATGCCCTTCATGTTTGTGACTGGGATGCCGAGGATCACAAAAAAAGTGTGAATAACCATGAAAATGTACATGGTGCACTCAATGTCATTATCACAAAAATCAATATGCCGGTTAACCACACACACTCCATTGATATATGACAAACATCAAGCCACCCTTCGCCACCCTTACCAATTCCAAGTTAGTGTGTCGGTTAACCACGCACGCTCCACTAACGTCTCGGCAAGGTGAAAAGTGTAATTTGATGGATTAACATACAATTTCACATTTTTTCTAAAGTAAATAAGATTTGGGAATTTGAAAAAGCGTTCAGTTACTTTATCTTTCATTATACTTATAATGGAAGGTTGCATCCTATCCTATCCATTCGGATAATAACCCTCCATTGGTTAATGGTGCGGTGGGTAAGAGTGGATACGCAATAGCGGTCATTTTACAGGCCGCCTCCTTAAACACCCCTTATAGACCACCTTCGTGAATGATACATACTAACAGTAAGACTGACTTTTTACTCATACATATATAATATTAGACTTTTAATTTTATATATAGTATAAGGGTGTATTTTACACTTTTAAAATACTAGGTGCTCTAAGTTAATAAATTATACTTTTAATTTAATTAAATTTAAACCATATCATTATGGATATACTAACTCTCTTTTAATTATACACTTAATTAAATTACTAAAACCATAAGGGTGTAATTTGAACTATTCAAAATACTAGGGTTTTAGAGTTTAATATTTCAAAATTAAAACTTTTAATTCCAAAACTTAAGGGCAAATTTTGAAACGTTTCAAAACTTTTAGATCAAATTTAAAATAATAAATAGTCATATAATTTTATCTCTATTAAAAATTTGACCTAATCTTCTTTATATGGTAAGATAAACACAATTCAAATTCTACAAATAATTATTTTATCTTATATCTTATAATTATCTTAAAATTTGACCATTTTCTTTTAATTAGATTAGGATATCAATTACCATATTATAAAATCGAATTTTGATCAGTAAAACAACTTATGGCAACTATCCAATTCTAATTTTCAGCAAAAATTTGAAATTCTGTTGGCAGACTGTATTCACTTTGTGAACAATATTGTGTTCACATCGTGAGTCCAGTCAGAATCGGAATTCTACTGTCAGACTGTATTCACTTCGTGAACACTATTGTGTTGACATCATGAGTCTGGTTAAATTCAAAAAAATGAAAACTTTTAGCTTTGGAAACTTAATTTTTGCATCAAATACATTAGAAAACCATCCTACGCTCTGATACCATTGATGGGTTTTGTGCATTACATCAATCCGATGGTGTACATGCAAAATCCTAAAACTTTGTGTAACACCGTAAATTTCAAAACAATTTTTTCAAATTTTTATAAAACATAATTCATTTAATATTTAGAAAACAACCATTTTCAATCGTTCAACCCAAGAAATACAAAATCCCAAGATCTCAAAGTCATAAATCCCATGCGTGTGTACTGATCAAGCCGACGCCTTCCCGCGGTCATCACTAATACCTGAAACAAATAACATCAAACACTGTAAGCACAAAGCTTAGTTAGTTCCCCAAAATACCACATATAACACATATTAGCCACTCGAGGCTATAACTCTGTGGGTCCGTGGACCCAGACTCTGTGAACCCTCAGGTTCTAACTCTGTGAACCTTCCGGTTCTAACTCTGTAAACATGCACAGCATAAATCACATAGAAATAATGCAGTACAACACATAACATACATAGCATACATATACTCTGTCACATAACTCTGGTTACCTACTCAGGGTAAAGTATAGTGAGAAGACTCACCTCACGTGTCTCGGTAATTCGTAAGTCCCTAAAATCACTAGAGCTCGATCTCCCGAGCTATAGTCCTCCTATAACACAATACATCTCTAATTAACACTTTCCCAACTAAGGTTGACTGTCCCGTAACAAATCAACATAGGTCAACGCTGGTCAATGGTCAACAGTCAACTTTGACCGGACTCGGCGAGTGCACTAAAACGACTCGGCGAGTCTAAGCGCATACACTGATTTCCCTGGGATTCTCTCTTGACACGTCGAGTATTCTCCTAACTCGACGAGTTCCACCTGGCATGAGTTGTGGGGCCACCACGACTCAACTCGCCGAGTCTCAAGAACAACTCGGCGAGTCCAGCTTGAATCAGTCCACCTGTCAACCCACTCTGACTCTCCCTGACTCACTGAGTCAAACCCTCAACTCGGAAAGACCACTCGCTGTGTGGTCTGGGCAATATTCATGCTACTCGCCGAGTGTGTTCTTCGGACTCGGCGAGTCCATGCCATGCAATGACTCAAACTTGCTCCTAAGGTCAGATCTGGTCCATTAACTCAAAGATCCAGTCCTTCCAAGCTTATTTAGCACGTAAAGTCACTATCTTGATGTACATACAACATCTATATGACCATATATGATGATTTTGTCCCAAATACCACAACTCAAGGTCATAATCTCCATTGCTCTTCATAAAGCTTGATGAGTGAGGCTCTCTGGACTTCTATGGATCCAGATCCAAAGCCTCAACATTAGAAAGGAACTATTTGGCATCAAATCAACCCAATAAAGGCCACAAGAAACCCTAAATCCAAATATACTTCATAGAATAGAAGATGAGCTGAAATAATACCTCAAGTTCGAAGATCTGAGCTTCAAATCCACAGTATAGCAATCTCCTATGCTTCCTCTTGGTTATGACCCACTTCTCCTTGCTAAATAACACCAAAGAGGTCAAGAATGGCTTCCTTTCTCTCTCAAAACGCTCAGGCACTCTAGGGTTTCTCTCTATGGATTGGTGAGCACAAATGACGGCCATAAGGCCCTTTAAATAGGTCTCAAACCCCGAGAATTAGGGTTTCATCACACAGCGTGGACTCGCCGAGTCCACTCTTGGACTCGCCAAGTCCGGACGGGAACCCATGCCCAATACCGCGATCCTACTCGGCGAGTTTGAGCTCCAACTCGCCGAGTCCACTCACAATTTCCAAAAATAAACCAATAATAAATACCTGGAAATTACGGGCTGTTACAATTCTCCCCCACTAGAACTAGACTTCGCCCTCGAAGTCTCACTCTGCAAATAACTTCGGATGCTGCTCTCGCATCTCACGCTCCGGTTCCCACGTCATCTCGGACCCCTTCCGATGCTGCCACTGAACCAAAACCAAAGGTATCTCCTTGTTCCTCAGAACTTTGATTTTCCGATCTCTGATGGCCACTGGTCTCTCATCATTATTCAGGCTCGCATCCACCTAAATATCCTCTAATGGAACCACTGCCGACTCATCAGCTATACACTTCCGCAATTGCGAAACATGGAAAGTGTCGTGAATCTGCCCTAACTCTGCTGGCAAATCCAAACGATAGGCTACCCTGCCTACCCTCACGACTACCCGAAATGGTCTGATATATCGGGGCCCCAACTTGCCCCTCTTCCTGAATCGGATCACTCCCTTCCAAGGAGAGACCTTCAGGAGCACAAAATCACCGACCTGGAACTCAAGTTCGGACCGACGTCTGTCCGTATAACTCTTTTGTCGACTCTGGGCAGTCAGTAACCTCTGTCTGACCTGCTGGATCTGATATGTCGTCTGAAGCACTATCTCAGTGTTGCCCATAACGCGCTGCCCGACTTCTCCCCAGCAAATGGGGGTCCGACACCTCCTCCCGTACAACAGCTCAAAGGGTGGCATACCGATGCTCGAATGATGGCTGTTGTTGTAAGAAAACTCGGCCAAAGGCAAATACGTATCCCAACTTCCCCCGGAATCCAATACACATGCTCGGAGCATGTCCTCGAGGGTCTGAATCGTCTGCTCACTCTGTCCGTCTGTCTGGGGGTGATATGTGGTACTAAAATGCAACCTAGTACCCAACTCCTCATGAAAATTCTTCCAAAATCATGAAGTGAAACGCACATCCTGGTCGGAGACAATCGAGATCGGCACCCCATGCCGAGATACCACTTCCCTCACATATATCTCTACTAACTTCTCTACGGAAGAACTCTCGCTGATGGTAAGGAAGTGAGCGCTCTTCGTCAACCTTTCCACAATCACCCAAATTGCATCAACTCCCCGAGCAGTCCTTGGCAATTTGGTAATGAAATCCATGGTGATCTGTTCCCACTTCCATTCGGGAACCTCCAATGGCTGCAATTTCGGCCTTAACCTTACGGCAGGTTAAGCACCTCTCAATGAACCACGCAACATCTCTCTTCATACAGGGCCACCATACTCCCTCCTCAAATCCAAATACATCTTAGTGGCCCCAGGATGGATCGAGAATTTCGACCGATGAGCCTCTTCCATCAAAATGGCACGCGTACCTCCCACGAACGGTACCCAAATACACCCCTGAAAAGTCATAAGCCCCCGACCATCGGTAACAAACTCTGATACCAACCCAACAACTCGCTCTTTCTTCTAGTTTTCCGACCTCACTGCCTCATCTTGTGCTCCTCGAATGGTGTCCAACACCGGAGTCATCACGGTCAATCGCAAACATACATCTCGCAACGGGGCGCTCTCCGCCCGAAGACTCAGGGCGTCGGCTACCACATTAGCCTTTCCCGGATGGTACAGAATCTCACAATCGTAATCCTTAACCACATCCAACCACCTCCTCTGCCGCATATTTAGATTGGGCTGATCCATCAAATACTTCAGACTCTTATGGTCTGTGTATATCGTACACCGAACCCCATACAAATAATGGCGCCAAATCTTGAGGGTGAACACCACTGCCTCCAACTCTAGGTCATGGGTGGGATACCTCATCTCATGATGCTTCAACTGCCTTGATGCATACGCTATCACATGCCCTCTTTGCATCAGCACCGCTCCCAACCCCAAAATCGATGCATCACAGTATACAACAAAGTCCTCCATTCCCTCCGGGAGTGCTAACACCGGGGCCTCATATAACCTTTGGCGAAGCGTCTCAAAGAAGGCCTGCTGCTCGGGGCCCCATGAAAAAGCAACAGCCTTCCGGGTCAACCTAGTGAGTGGCATTGCGATCTTAGAGAAGTCCCTGATAAATCTCCGATAATAACTGGCCAACCCTAGAAAACTCTTGATCTCGGAGGGTGACCTCGGCACCTCCCACTCATCACTACCTCCACTTTGGCCAGATCAACCAATATCCCATCCTGGTTAACAAGATGTCCTAGGAACTGGACCTCTCGCAACCAGAAATCACACTTGGAGAATTTGGCATAAAGCCTCTCCGATCTCAGAACTCCGAGGATCTCCCTCAAATGCTCCTCATGCTGCTCCCTAGATCTCGAATATACCAAAATGTCATCAATAAATACGATCACCAACCGATCCAACATCAGCCTGCACACCCGGTTCATGATATCCTTGAACACTGCCGGAGCATTGGTGAGTCCGAAAGGCATCACCACAAACTCATAATGCCCATAACGCGTCCTAAACGCTGTCTACTGGACGTCCTCATCTCGCACCCTCACCTGATGGTTTCCAGACCTCAAATCGATCTTGGAGAACCAAGATTCTCCCTGCAACTGGTCGAACAAATCGTCGATCCTCAGCAACGGGTAATGGTTCTTGACCGTCAGCTTGTTCAACTCCCGGTAATCAATGCACATCTGGTGTGAACCATCCTTCTTCTTTACAAACAGAATAGGCGCTCCCCACGGCAAGCTGCTCGGCCGAATAAACCCTTTCCCCAGCAGCTCCTGAAGCTGCAAGGATAACTCTTGCATCTCTGGAGGTGCAAGGCGATAAGGCACCTTAGCGATAGGTGCGGCCCCCGGGACCAAATCAATACCGAACTCTACTTTCCTCACGGGAGGCACACCCGACAACTCCTCTGGAAAGACATCCGGGAACTCTCGCAGTATATGAACTTCCTCCACTGACCTAGGCCACATGGAATCAACCCGCGTATCCGACACGTACGCCACAAAACCCTTACAGCCCTCCTATAGACACTGTCTCACCCTTGCAGCCTAACAAAATGCTGATCCAGAATGGGTACTCTCGTCGTACACTGTAAGAACTCCCCTACTAGGGTCTCGTATGGTCACTAGATGTCGCTCGCAGTCGATAACCGCACCGAACCTGCTCAACCAGTCCATGCCCACAATGACGCAAACATCCCCCATGGCAATAGGAACCCAATCAATCGGGAACTCAACACTGAAAATCTCGAGTACGCACCCACGGATCACCTCTGTGGCATATATCGCCTTCTCTTCAGCTATGGAAACTCTCAGAGGCCGACTCAGCGCCTCGTGACTAACACTGATGTGCTGACTAAAAGCCAAAGATACAAAAGACCGACTCGCAGCCGAGTCAAATAATACCAAGGCAGGTACAGAATTCACAAGAAAAGTACCTACGCATAACATAATATAAGCATGATATTTCAACATTACAATAAATACACGAAAGAATACATACAAGCCACGACATCGGGCGCTGCGCGGACCTCCTCCGCGGTCAACTGAAACGCTCTCCCACGTAGCCTCGGCAGCTCGGCCTTCACTGGCCGACTCCCGGTAGCTCTGATGGCGGCAGGGGCAGATCCCTGAAGTGCTCCCTGAGCTGATCCCCGAACTGCGGACACTCCGCCTTCCGGTGTCCGGTCTGGTTGCAGTGAAAACATACTGCAAACCCCTTGGGGCAGTCCTTGGCCCTATACCCCTCCTTGCCACATTTGTAACAAGATCCAACTCTACACGCTCCATCATGACCCTTGCCGCACTTTCCACAAGTGCGGCCCTTCTGGCTCCGTGATTTAGGATCAGCGGGCTTGGCCCGCTTGGCTACCGGTTGGAAAAGTGCCGGTCGCCGATCCCTCCCCTGAGACTCAGCCTCCTCCATAGCCTGAGTCTCCAACTTGATCTCCCTCTTCCGGGCATTTGCCTGAAGCTCGGCAAATGTCCGGTATGAGGAGTTCACCACGAACTTCTGAATATCTCGCCTGAAGATACTCAAATACCGGCTCATGCGTGCCTGCTCAGTGGACACGTGCTCAGGCCAGAACATTGCCCTCTCGTGAAACATCCTGGTAATCACCGTAACAGACTCAGTGCCCTGCTTGAGGGTCAGAAACTCCTGGGCCAAACGCTCCCTCTCCACCTGGGGAATGTACTCATCTCGGAACATGGTAGTGAACCTCTCCCAGGTCACTACCGCAAGCTCAGCAGGCGAAAAGTGTGCTGTGAAAAAACTTCCACCAGTCCTTCGCTCCCAAGCGAAGCTTGTTGAGCGTGAACCGTACTCTCAAATGCTCAGGAGATGAGCAAGTGAAGAAACACCCCTCTATGTCAGAAATCCATCTCATAGCCGCCACCGGGTCCTGGGTCCCATCAAACTCCGGTGGTTTCGTGTTGCTCAACTCCCGAAACAGCAACGCATCACCACCCTACGGCCTAGCAGCAGCAACAACTGCGGTGGCCGCCATAACAGCAGCCTTAGAAAGAGCAGCATAACGCTCGTCGAAAATCTGAATCAGCGCTGTCTTAATAGACCCGAACATCTCTGGTATCTCTGCCCTGATGACCGCAGCCACCTCCTCATGAATGATCCATCGGATCTCCTCATCGCTAGCCCCGACACCCTCCGACATATGACGTGTCCTCACCATGATCAACCTCTGAAATACAACATATGATAAATTAGAATCCGCTCAAGCATACTCACACTCGACAACTCATCCCTCCTTGATCCTTGGCATTCCGAAGATTCTTACTTGGACCGTACACCGTCCCGGTGCTTTCAGTAGTTCGGGCCCAATACTACTGTCCACACCGTTTCAGTACACACCCCAAATCCTCCTCTTCGGATCCCAATTCCCAAGTACTCTATCACTCTCTAACAGATCTCTTATAAGCTCCTCGCTGCTATCTATTCACTCTCAAGCATCTCATAGCAGCTCACATCTCCCTAGGCTAAGGCATCACAAATCAGGGCACTCTAGTCCTAATAGGAATACATAGCCTACTTTAGCAAGAGAATACATCATAACAATCTCATAAGCATATAATATAAGGGTATTTTGGGAAATCATCGTTCGGGCGTCGTCTGATCGTACACACGTTTCTCCTCTGAATTTCTCTACAAATCTTTTACTTTTAGAAAATTTTGTTTTTCTTTTTGAAATTGTTTTCCATATCCTCAGTTTGAGTTCAAATACTCCCGAAGGTGTACCGAATCCCTCAAACCAAGGCTCTGATACCAAATTGTAACACCGTAAATTTCAAAACAAAATTTTCAAATTTTTAAAAAACATAATTCATTTAATATTCAAAAAACAACCATTTTCAATCGTTCAATCCAAGTAATACAAAATCCCAAGATCTCAAAATCATAAATCCCATGCGTGTGTACTGATCAAGCTGGCGCCTTCCCGCGGTCGTCACTAGTACCTAAAACAAATAACATCAAACACTGTAAGCACAAAGCTTAGTGAGTTCCCCAAAATACCACATATAACACATATTAGCCACTCGAGGCTATAACTCTGTGGGTCCGTGCACCCAGACTCTGTGAACTCTCAGGTTCTAACTCTGTGAACCTTCCGGTTCTAACTCTATAAACATGCACATCATAAATCACATAGAAATAATGCAGGACAACACATAACATACATAGCATACATATACTCTATCACATAAATCTGGTTACCTACTCAAGGTAAAGTATAGTGAGAAGACTCACCTCGCGTGTCTCGGTAATTCGTAAGTCCCTGAAATCACTAGTGCTCGATCTCCCGAGCTATAGTCCTCCTATAACACAATACATCTCTAATTAACACTTTCCCAACTAAGGTTGACTATCCCTTAACAAGTCAACATAGGTCAACACTGGTCAATGGTCAACGGTCAACTTTGACCGGACTCGGCGAGTGCACTATAACGACTCGGCGAGTCTAAGCGCATACACGGATTTCCCTGGGATCCTCTCTTGACACATCGAGTATTCTCCTAACTCGACGAGTTCCACCTGGCATGAGTTGTGGGGCCACCACGACTCAACTCGCTGAGTCTCAAGAACAACTCGGCTAGTCCAGCTTGACTCAGTCCACCTATCAATCCACTCTGACTCTCCCTGACTCACTGAGTCAAACCCTCAATTCGGCAAGACCACTCGTTGTGTGGTCTGGGCAATATTCATGCTACTCGCCGAGTCTATTCTTCGGACTCGGCGAGTCCATGCCTTGCAATGAATCAAACTTGCTCCTAAGGTCAGATCCGGTCCATTAACTCATAGATCCAGTCCTTCCAAGCTTATTTAGCACGTAAAGTCATTATCTTGATGTACATACAACATCTATATGACCATATATGATGATTTTGTCCCAAATACCACAACTCAAGGTCATAATCTCCATTGCTCTTCATAAAGCTTGATGAGTGAGGCTCTCTGGACCTCTATGGATCCAGATCCAATGCCTCAACATTAGAAAGGAACTATTTGGCATCAAATATACCCAATAAAGGCCACAAGAAACCCTAAATCCAAATATACTTCATAGAACAGAAGATGAGCTGAAATTGTAACGACCGAAAAATCCAACCAATTTAAATTTTTCAAAAAAAACCCGTTTTCATTAAATTATTACAAAAAGGTTTTCAATAGAAATCATTTAGAGTATTCCCAGAATTACATTACTACAAAATCATGAAGAGCGGTACGATCACGCTTTTGCCTTGCCACAGTCTCCCGACGAACCTGAAAAACATTAAACCACAACTGTAAGCCCGAAAGCTTTGTGAGATACCCCCAAAATACCAACCACATATACCATACACATAACATGCTATCTCATAGCGAATCACAGAACAGCCATGCATATTGGGTCTACTGAGGGACTGGTCCGCCTTATCGGGCCTTTAGTCCACCTGGTCCACCCTCCGTGTCCAATCATGTCCCTCGAGTCTGCGGTGTGGTTGGTCCGCCCGCACTGGGCCTTCAACTCACCTGGTACACTCTCTGAGTCTACAGTATGACTGGTCCGCCCGCATCGGGCCTTCAGTCGGCTTGGTCCACTCTCCGAGCCTCGGCGCGTTTGGTCCGCCCTTGTGGGCCTACAACCTAACCGGACCGCTCGCTGGGCCTTCGGAATAACCGGTCCGCCCTGGGTATCTTGGCCTACAACACGAAGCAGGACCCGCCTCAACCCAACTCCAGTCCAAACAACCATGTGCACATAAACAAACAATCACATAACAATTCATATTCAGGCAACCGATCTATCTTTCAAACTCAAGATGCCACAAATCTAAGCTTCCCACACAACCCCAAAATGAATAATCTAGAAGCACACAACCTAAGAACGAGATATTACCTCAAAATGAAGCCTCCAACAGCAAGAGATCCGAATCTAAACAAAGCCCTTTGATCCAAGCCTCTTCTCCTTCAAGATTTGTTCAACAAACACCTCCCCAAGCTCTAAATGCACTCCAATCTTCCACAATCATGCTTTCTAGGGTTCTTGGACTTCAAGGGGGATCAAAGAGGTTGGGGAGAGGGTGTAATGTTCTTTAAATAGGGCTCATTCCCCGGATTTAGGGTTTTCTCCACTCAGCACCTACTCGCCGAGTCTATCTTTGGACTCGCCGAGTAGGCCACTTGACATGCGACCAAAGTCGCGACCCTACTCGCCGAGTCGCCCTTCAAGTTTTACTCTTTTAGCCCTTCAACTCTACTCTTGCTATTTCGGGATGTTACAATTCTCCCCCACTTAAATTAGGCTTCGTCCTCGAAGCCTACGGCAACTCATCTCCAAAAATACTCCCACAACACGCCACCTGGCCTTAACCGGACTAGGTCCCTCAAGGCATACCCATCGAAACTCGAACTCACTTTCACCTTCCTTGCGGTGTCCTGACCACCGTCTCAAACCGGGCACCGGCTTTACTGTGACATCCCCAAAATCACGGCCAGAAAAGACCGGTTTTGTTTATACTTTATTTCAAAATCAGAGTTATCTTTTAATAAAAGAATTGCGGAATTTGTCCCAAAACAATAATATGATAAAGATTTATCAAAAGCATTTCCATAGAAATGTATTTCATTAAAAGACTCGAGATGTCATGTTCGTACAGATCAAAAGTATAAACAGTACAATATAAGCCTTACTACATTATTTCATATCTACAGGCCTATATCCGTAATCCCTCGTCCAAAACATCACACCTATGCTCATGCGCCACTTCCTGTAATACATAAAACTGAGTGGGTCAGGCTTGGGATCCTGGTGAGCACATAGGGTTTTCAACCCACAATAAATAAGTTTATTAATTTCATCAATCAACAATAACCCGATTACCCGTTCCCGTTATCCTCACTTTACGTCCCTAAACACCTATCATAAGGGACCTAGCCTAAGGATCATCATCGGGACGGACACTACTGCTAAGGGGATTCCTCAGCAATAAATGTCCTAATAGGCAACCATGTGGGGGATGGAGTACACCGGTGAACACATCGTTCACAACACCTACAGGTTGCGAGCCTGCTAGTGTTCCACTGGACTATCTAGGAGAGTCCGTGGTCGTCATCTATACTCCGCTAGATGACTGGATCAACAACAACAACATCGAGGCCTCTCATCATTTTATCTCACATCACCTATTACATCTACCCATGTTTTACCCCAACATTTTCGTAGATATAAAATACATATACAGTTTAAATCATTGAAAACATGTATAACAACGTTCATCTAGCATAGATAGCAAGTATTCAGATAATATGCACACATAGCACGTAAAATACTTCATATCTATGTGTAAGTTGAAGGTAACTATGCACTCACCTGATTAGGTGGTGACTCAGCACTCGGACAGCGCTTCGATACTCTTAAAATGATATTCCTTCGATAAAACCTAGTATCGATATCACTAGGGTTTAGCTTAATGATAACCGCGATAAATTAATTAGTCTGACTATTATTAAGCGTTAATAATGCTCAATATAACTCATAATAATAGCCCAAATAATTATTTTAAGGACCTAATAACATTCCTATAATTATTTGGAAGCTATATTAAAAATTGCGTAAGCGTAGCATACTTACAGCGAATTTTATTGAAAACCGGGACTCAATTGGAGCAGCGTTTCGAAACCGAAAAACTCCTTTTTCTCGGGACTCCGGGAGCCTCGGGGCTTCCTTAGGGTGCTAGGGGTTCAACTAGGGCTTAGGGGTGGTTTGGGGTTGTAGAGAGAGAAAGTAGTGAGAGAAAGAATGAGATTTTGGTGTGAAAATGGAGGCAGCCTCGGCCTCTTTTTATAGGCGCGAGGCCTTCGCTACGCGGGGCATAGATCCGAGGTTACACGGCGCGTCCTTGCGGATAAGGGTGCCAGCTCGCAGCCAGCTGTCTCGCACCGGACGGAGGGGAAGCGAAGGTACGCGGGGCGTACCCGGACCTCGTACGCGGGGCGTAGGACGAGGCGTCGTGGCGCCTTCTGGACCGAGAGCGAGCGGACGCGGGGCGCATGAAGCCGGACGCTGGGCGTAGCGAGGAGCGACGTGTCGCTCATCCGAGCGAGACCGTGGGCCGCAAGCGACGACTCTGATCGCGCCACGCCACCCGATTTCGCATCAGACTTCGCATTTTCGAGTTCAAACTTCAAAAATTCGTAACTTTCGCATACGAGCTCCGTTTTTGACGTTCTTTATATCCACGCGAAGGTGGGAACGTACTCTACAACTTTCGTTTAGACTTCGTCGGCTAATTTTGGCTCGATTTTAAATTTTATATTATTAATGGGCCGGGACACAGTTGATCCGTTAAATCCTCATAACTTCTTCATCTGACATCCGTTTTTGCCCATCTTTTTCTCGTTACGCTACTCTCTACAAGATCTTCGATTCTCGTTCAGGTCGTGTCGGCTAAAACCCGCTCGATCTAATATTCGAATTTCGGGTTGTACACTGCTAGTCCGAAACTTCGAAAAGGCGTAACTTCTTCATACGAAGTCGGATTTGGGCGTTCTTTATATCGATGTTCTTAGTTTAACATATCCTACAACTTTTGTTTAGATTTCTAAGGCTAAAAAGTCTTCTATCGTAAATTTACTATTTTATGTCTTCCGGTGCCGTGCCGGTTTTGCCGTAAAACTTCGGCGGGCCATAACTTCTTCATTATAGCTCGGATTTCGGCATTCTTTATATGTATGGAAGCCTTGAGACATATTGTACAACTTTATGTAGAGATATTGGGATTATCTCACACTTTAATTTTGACGCTCATTTTTATTCTTTGTTAATTATACACATAAACACATAGTTCACATAATACTCAAATATTTCATATTTATTACTTCAAAAAGAGTTACAATAGTTGACCTAGACTGTTATATTGACAAAATGCTTAGCCCTGAAAACCCGGGCGTTACAATTCTCTCCCCCTTAGGATGATTCCATCCCGGAATCATGCATCAGCAAACAGATGTGGATAACGACTCATCATGTCATCCTCTGTTTCCCAAGTGAGATTCGGCCCATTCGAATGTTTCCATTGGACTAGCACTAACTCGACCATCTTGCGTCGTAACTTCTTAGTCTTACGGTCAACAATTGCCTCGGGCTCTTCGATCAGCCTTTTATTTTCATCTATCCTTAACTCTGAGATTGGAATTATGTCGGGAACATCTCCCACGAATTTCCTCAAATAACACACATGGAAGGTGTTATGAATACCATTGAGTTCTTCGGGCAATTCCAGCTTGTAAGCTTGGCTCCCAATCCTCTGAAGAACTTTGAACGGTCCAATAAACCTTGGATTCAACTTTCCTCGTTTCCCAAATCGTATAAGTCCCTTCCACGGTGAGACTTTAAGTAAAACGGAATCCCCAACTTCGAAGGTTATCGGTCGTCTTTTCTTGTCAGCATAGCTCTTTTGACGATCCTGAGCTGCTAACATTCTTTCCCTAATCACCTTCAATTTCTCAGCAGTCTCATGGACCATCTCGGGGCCCATAAACTGCTTCTCTCCGGCTTCAAGCCAACAAGACGGCGTACGACACTTTTGTCCATACAAGGCTTGGTAAGGTGCCATCTTGATGCTCGAGTGAAAGCTATTATTGTAGGAAAATTCTACTAGAGGTAAGTGTTCGTCCCAATTCCCTTGGAATTCGAGGGTACATGCTCTCAGCATATCTTCCAACGTCTGAAGCGTTCTTTCGCTCTGACCATCGGTTTGCGGATGGTAAGCAGTACTCAAACACAACTTTGTACCCAACTCCTCTTGTAGACTCCTCCAAAACCTCGACGTGAAACGACTATCACGATCTGACACAATCGTAAGAGGGACACCGTGAAGTCTTACAATTTCCTTCACGTAAGCATTTGCGAGCTTATCCATAGACCACTTCTCGTTGGCGGCTATGAAGTGTGCACTCTTGGTGAAACGATCCACGACTACCCAAATCATGTCGTGTCCGTTCTTCGTTTTGGGCAGTTTAGTCACAAAATCCATGGTGATGTCTTCCCATTTACCCATGGGTACAAGTAAAGGTTCTAAACTCCCATACGGTTTCTGATGTTGTGCCTTAACCCTTGCACATGTTACGCACTCAGCCACATACTTCGCAACATCGAGCTTCATCGTCGGCCACCAGTAGTAGGGTTTTAGGTCCCTATACATTTTAGTGCTACCGGGATGAATCGAGTACATGGTCTTGTGTGCTTCTTCCATTAGAAGATCTCTTATTCCTCCTGTCTTAGGTACCCAAATTCGATCTTGGAATACCTTCAGTCCTCGACTGTTCGTACCGAACACTAACGTTTTTCCCAAACGTTCTTCCTTTCGGTCATTCTTTTCTAAGGCTTCTTCTTGAGCTTTCCTGATACTTTCCACAATCATCGAGACGACTTCAATTCTTAACGCTCTTGGCCTTTTCCTTTCAAGATTGACTTTCCGACTGAGAGCATCAGCAACAATATTTGCTTTACTTGGGTGGTAAAGTATCTCACAGTCGTAGTCCTTGAGAAGTTCTAGCCAACGTCGTTGCCTCATGTTCAACTCCTTCTGATTAAAGAGATACTGGAGACTCTTATGATCAGTGAAGAGCTTGCACTTCGTGCCGTAGAGGTAATGCCTCCATATCTTTAAGGCAAATACTACTGCTGCCAACTCCAGATCATGCGTGGGGTAGTTCTTTTCGTGCTCTTTCAACTCCAGATCACCTTTTCTCTTTGGGTCAGAACACAACCCAACCCGACTCCAGATGCATCACTATAAACTGCGAAATCTTCGACTCCATCGGGTAGAGAAAGTATCGGTGCTTCACATAACTTCTTCTTTAGCTTCTCGAACGCCTCATCGTGTTTCTCACTCCATGTATACGTAGCTCCTTTATGGGTCAAAGCTATTAATGGAGCAGCCATCGAAGAAAAACCTTGGATAAACCGTCGATAATATCCGGCTAATCCTAGAAAGCTTCAAATCTCCGTGGGACTCTTCGGACGTTCCCACTTCATTACAGCCTCGATCTTGGCAGGGTCAACCATTATTCCCTCCTGGTTAACAACATGACCCAAATATTGGACTTCCCGTATCCAAAAGTCGCATTTGGAGAACTTTGCAAAAAGCTTCTCCTTCTTTAACACTTCCAACACTTCTCGTAGATGCTTGCCATGCTCCTCCTGGCTTTTCGAGTAGATGAGAATGTCGTCGATGAACACTATCACGGATTTATCGAGGAATGGTTTACAAACCCTATTCATCAAATCCATGAATGTTGCGGGAGCATTGGTTAGTCCGAATGACATAACCAAGAACTCGTAGTGTCCATATCTTGTTCTGAATGCAGTCTTCTCAATATCTTGCTCTCTCACCTTCAGCTGATGATATCCTGACCTAAGATCGATCTTTGAGAAGTAGCTTGAACCTTGCAGCTGATCGAATAGGTCATCAATCCTCGGCAATGGATACTTGTTCTTCACCGTTGCCTTATTCAGCTCTCGGTAGTCTATGCACATCCTCATGCTTCCATCCTTCTTCTTCACGAATAACACCGGAGCTCCCCAGGGTGATGAACTAGGTCGAATGAAACCGCTGTCCAACAGCTCCTGAAGTTGCGTCATGAGCTCCTTCATCTCCGTCAGTGCTAATCGGTAAGGTGCCTTTGCTATCGGTGTTGTTCCTGGTAATAAGTCTATACGAAACTCTACTTGCCTATCAGGTGGTAATCCAGGAAGATCTTTAGGAAAGACTTCCGGATAATCGCACACAACCGGTATATTCTGCACCTCTTTCTTTTCCTTCTTAGCATCGATTACGAATGCCAAGTATGATGCACATCCCTTGGACAAACATTTCCTGGCTTTCATCAAGGAGATGATTCCAGAATTCACTCTGCGTTTGTCCCCGTACACCATAAATGATTCCTTTCCGAGTGGGTTTATCCTAACTATCTTCTTTCGGCATAATATCTCGGCAGCGTTGGTGCTAAGCCAATCCATACCCAAAACGATGTCGAAACCGTTTAACTCTATGGGTAATAGTTCCTCATGGAATTCGTTTCCGTTTAGGTCAATGACGATGTTCCTAATACGATTACTAACAGGTACGAATTTGCCAACTTCTACAATTAGGGCATTATCTAGTTTTTCTACAGGCAATGCTAATCTTCCACCAAATTTATGCGACACAAAGGAGTAATTGGCTCCGGAATCAAATAGTATATTTGCAGGTAAACCATTTACAAGAAAGGTACCTGAAGCGACATCTGCTGCCTCCTTTGCAGCCTCGAGCGTCATCTGGAAGGCTCTCGCCTTCGGCTTTGGTGGTATGTTGGGTCTTCCTGCCTCCTTCTTCTTCGGGCAGTCCTTCAAAATGTGCCCTTCTTCATTGCACCCATAACAGGCCTTCTGGTTGAGGGTGCATTCGTTGGCATAGTGCCCAGGCTTTCCGCATTTGTAACAAGTGACTCCTCCATCACACTTCCCAAAGTGCTTCTGCTTGCACTTGTCACACCACTTTGCTTCTGATCCTCCTCCTCTCGAACCAGACTTCGAGAATCTACCTTTCTTACCGGACCTCGAGGATCCGTCAAATTTCCGTTTCTCTCCCACTTCCGCTCTCTCCAGACCCTTCTCTCGTATCTGGGTCTCCACATTCTTAGCAGCCCAGATGGCAGCTTTTAGAGTGGTAGTTTGATTGACCATTGGACCGAAGTCCGCTGGTAATCCGAGGGAAAATTTATTAACCTTGGAGAGTTCAGTTGGGACGAGGTGAGGAACAAGCTTCATTTTCTCAGTAAAGCTTGCAGCGTATTCAGTAACGCTCATCCTTCCCTTCTTCAGACTCTGGAATTCATTGTTGATCTCCAGAAGATCCTGCTCAGAGCAGTATTGCATCTTCAATTGTACCAGAAAATCCTCCCACGACATTTTGCTTGCTTCACCTTTGGGCATTGAATCAGCTAATAGCTTCCACCAGCTTAGTACTCCAGATTTCAATAGAGGAACTGCAAGAGCAGTCTTCTGCCTATTGCTACACTCGCAGCTCTCAAACATTGTCTCCATCTCAGAGATCCAGTTCATGACTTCCACCGGCGTCGGGCTTCCGGATAAACTCGGTGGCTTGGATGCCATGAAATCCTTGTATTTGCATCCACGTCCATCATTTCCTCCATCCTGGTGGTTTTGCTTAACTATCGGTGGGTTGGCTTGGCCAATAGTCCCACTGTAGTTTCCTTCTTCAGTCTGCCCTTCGTTCAACTCGGGCTGTTCGAGCTGAATAGTCGCTTCCTCTCGATTTTGCTGGAGCAAACACCTGGTTTCCTCCATTTGACGATCCAACATTGCCTGGATCATCGCTTGCACTCCGGCCATCGTTATTGGTCCGGCAGCGGCTTCCACAACTGGTATTTGCTCGATCACGGGGGGTTGGTGTCTGTTCCCATTTGCGTTTACGTTTTCGCTACGGGTCCTTACCATCTTGATCTATTCACCGAATAAGGCGAATTTAGATCTTTATTTAGGAGAGACGTTTTAAATCGTCCTTATCACTCCGAAACATTTACATGCTAGTTCTAATAGCGTAGTCGTACGTTTAGAATCCTAAACACATAAGGTTTCCAGATCCGGTCGGCAACAGACCATAGATCCGAACAAAATAACTGTTGGATTAATGTCTAAGTCCATAACTATAATTGGTAAGACTTGACCCGACCCGGCATGGTCCATTTGGGTTGCATACCATCATGCACTTGGATAGAGTATAATGAGAGAAATAAGACACTTATGGTTATTAATATATTATAAGTTCTAGTGTATTAATAATAAGAATAATAAGATTATTTAATTAGTATTGATCAAGAATTAATCTAGGATTAATTAAGTGATCAAAAGAAGACTAATTAAATATATGGGTTGATTGTGTAAATCATCCATACTTATATAGTGGGCTAATGCTCCATGGATAATCAAGTTGGGCTAAAACCCATAGGATGGTCCATGGATGCTCCATGGTGTATTTGAACCCATGGATCCAAGGAAATGGAAAGCCATGACAATTAAGGATTTACCCTAATTCTAACACTATATAAAGATCTTATTCTTGACAAAAATCGGCCACTAGTATTATTCTAGAGAGGGCTAGCCGATTTCATGAAGTGTAGAACTCTCTCAAGTTATTCTAAGTGTTTTGATGATTGTGATTCCATTTGAGGCTTCCACACTATTGGGGCTAGGCACTCAAGCTTCATGAAGACTTTCTGCATCAAAGAGGTATGTATTCTATCTTGTTACACTCATTGTTTTGTATGCTAGATTAGGATAATACCTTGGATGTTCATGTTTGCATGTATAATAGAGAAAACATAGATCCAAGGTATTTAGGGTTGCATGTACACTTAGGAGTGTTAGAATGCTCAAAACCCAACAGTGGTATTAGAGCCTAGGCTTGTTTTCTTGTTATACCTGCAATAGAAGCTGAAAAATCGAAATTGGTGTTGTCAGCCCAGCAGACTCGCCGAGTCCAAGGCAAAATGCATCCAACTCGCCGAGTTTTGTTCATGCACTCGACGAGTTGGACCCCAGACAGCATATTTTCGAGGTTTTTGGCTAGAAATGGACTAGGAACATTACCCTACGTTGTTTTTGAACTTATAAACTTGTTTTTTTAATGTGGTAATGTTCATGCTAATCCATTTTCAAAGATAATTGTCAATAGATTCATGTTTTGTATTAGTTTAAGGTTTAGACTAATTACATGAAGAAGTTTGATATGAATTATCTTGTTCTTATGAGTTGCTTAGATTAATAGAAAAGTTAATTGAAATAGTTGTTTTCAATCCATTTTAATCTAAGAGTTGAGTATAAAATGTGTTTGTGTAACTTGTCCTCAAGTTACATGAAGAGTCACATTAAAGACTCATAAAACTCATAAAAGTTGGTAATGGTTACAAAATGAAGAGTCTTGTGTCATTTAATTTTTTTTTTTTTATGACTCCATAACTTGTCCTCAAGTTATGGAAATTCAAGAGTCACTTCATTAATAAATAAATAAATAAATAAATAAAGTGTAACCTTAATTAATTCCATAAGTTATAAAAATAAAGAAAAGTTAATTCTTTTATTTGTTTAAAGTCTTCCATAAGTTATGGAACTTGAAGAGTTTTTTGGATTAAAACTACTTTAAACACATAAGTTATGGAATTAATTAGTTTTGAATAGTTTCAAAACTTGGCCTCAAGTTTTGGAATTTGAAAAGTTTTCTCTTATGAATACTTTAATTCCAAGTTAGCCCTTAGAATTTTAAAAGAGTTAAAATTCAACACTTATACTATTTATAACATTAATGGTTAATTATTATATATATGTATAAGAACAAGTCGTTTTACCGTTAGTAGGCCTCATTCACGAAGCCGGTCTATCAGGTGGGTATAAGGTTGTTGCCTATAAAATGGCGACTTAATGGGTGAATACTCTCACCCACAGCTTGCTTGACTGGTGGAGGGTCGTTAGCCGAACGGGTAGGACAATGACTTTAAATTCTCCCTTCATTAAAAGTATTAATGATAAATACTAAAGTAACTAAAATCTTAATAATTCCCAATCTTAGTTACTTTAGGAAAAATGTGAATTTGGTGCTAGCCCATGGAATTCACACTTTGTACCTTACCAAGTCGTTGGTGGAGCGTGTGTGGTTAACCGGCACACTAACTTGGACTAGTAAGGACCACGAAGGGTGACTTAATGTTTGTCATAGATCAATGGAGCGTGTGTGGTTAACCGGCACATTGATTAGGTGATAATATTAAGGGTACCAAGTGAATTGGTATGGTTATTCACACCTTGTTTTGTGATCCTCGGCATCCTAGTCACAAAATTTGAGAGGGCACACTCGAGATTGAAACATGCCATTGAAAAGTTCAATGAATCTCAAAAGATCTAGGAATTTCAAATCCAATTAAAACCTAATAAATTATTTCGTTTTTCTTGGTGGAAATTGGTGAATCGTCATTCGCCTACCTTTAAATATTTTATAGCTTGGATTACGGTATCCCTCTTCCAAATTATAAAATATTGTGTTGGGTCCTAGCCTTAATATTTCATATTGGGTGTCATATTAAGGACTTTAAATCAACTATCTTGAATATCTCCCAAAACATGTCTGGTTTAGACATTTATGATCTTCCCAAATCTCTTGAAGATGATGTTCCTCAACATCATGCTTCACTTCCTCTATCTCCTCCAATTATTCTCCCTCACCCACAAGTTCTTGAAAAGTTTAAGGTCACTCGAGCCCTTTTGTAACAGCCCGGAATTTCAGGTATTGTTTTGAAACTATTTTTGGGACAATTTAGGGAGGGACTCGGCGAGTTGGTGCTTGACTCGCCGAGTAGGACCACAGGCTTGGTCGCGGATGCGTGACTGGACTCGACGAGTCCAGATATGGACTCGGCGAGTCGACGCTGTTCAGCAGAAACCCTAGCCGTTTAGTTTGGAACGTATAAAAAGCCTCTTAAGCCGTCATTGTACGTTTTTTTTGGCCGATTGTGAAGAACCTAGGCATCTGTGAACGACTAGAGGAGAAGGGGAGGCTATTGGGACCTTGAGGAGATTGTTAGGCAAGAAGAGGCAAGGTTTTGGTCAAAGGAAGAGCAAGAGGATTGAGTTCTGAAGGGTGGGGACACAGAGAACACGTTTTTCAGGTAATACTCGGACCATTTCTGTCGTTTTAGTGTTGTACACGAATCTAGGGTTTGTGAGACCCATTTGGGGATTTGATAGAATATTGTGTGTTACCCAGTTGTTTATACCCCAGTGATAGGGTACTTAGATGTCCAGAAAGTCCCATGAGTGCACGTCTCGGGACCATGCATATTTCAGGGAACAGGTGATCGACTGCATGGCACGGACTCGCCGAGTCCAATGATCAGACTCGGCGAGTAGCTTGAAGATTTACAGGGACTCGCCGAGTTGTTCTTCAGACTCGGCGAGTAGTTGAGGATTCATTGGAACTCGTCGAGTCTCCTTCGGACTCGGCGAGTGGAGTCGGGGTGGCCCCGCGATTCTTCCACGAGGACCTAGTCGAGTCAAGAGGGATACTCAACGAGTAGAAAGGGAAACAACAGGGGAAGTTGGGGAGGACGTTTAGACTCGTCGAGTCGCCTCTGTACTCGACGAGTCCGGTCAAGTTGACCGTTGACCAGAGTTGACCTGCATGTAATCTCGTAGAGTCAGTTGTCTTGTTTGATAAGATCATTAATAAGAGTATGTGGTATTATAGGGAGCCTGCAGATTGGCGGATCGAGTGCGAGTAGTTTCAAGAGTCTATAGCTTACATACTACGAGGTGAGTCTTCTCACTATACTGCACCCGGAAGGGTTTGACTGTGTGACCGGAAGGTCGGATATGCTATGTCTTTTATATGTGCTATAATAGAAAGGAATAGTTGCTATGCATGCTATGTATGTTTCTATGGGCCGGAAGGCAATGTATTATGTGACAGGAAGGTCAGTGATGATTTATGATATATGTGATATATGTGTTAGAGTAAATGTATTATTTGTTATATATGTTTATGGGCCGGAAGGCAATCATGTTATGGGCCGGAAGGCAATTTATCTTATGGGCCGGAAGGCAATT
This sequence comes from Lactuca saligna, assembly GCF_052625555.1. Lineage (NCBI taxonomy): Eukaryota > Viridiplantae > Streptophyta > Magnoliopsida > Asterales > Asteraceae > Lactuca > Lactuca saligna. The sequence goes on along the minus strand of NC_136423.1, from coordinate 21,009,628 downwards.
ATCTTATGGGCCGGAAGGCAATTTATCTTATGGGCCGGAAGACAATTATCTTATGGGCCGGAAGGCATTGTATTGTGGACCGGAAGGTCCGGGCCTGGAAAGGCGAATATGTGTAAGTGGTATACTGGGGAACTCACTAAGCATTTATGCTTACAAGTTGTTATGTATATGTTTCAGGTACTAGCGAGGACTGTGGGAAGGCGCCGGCGTGACGCGTACACACTGCCATTGTTGGAGATCTTGGGGATTCTTTTAATTGTATTTTGAGATGGAACTTGGAATAAATACTCTTGTTTGAATAAAATAGTTTTATTTTAAATGAAAAAATTTATTTGAAAATTTGAGCTATTACACCTTTTAGCAAGTAAAGGTCTTGGTGTGGTCACATCTTGGAGATGTAGTCACATATTGACAAGCCGGGAGAGTTGGGTGTCAAAGTCTTGAGAAAGTTGGTGGTTCAATCACTTTCTAAGTCACATAGTGAGTTCTTTTGGAACACCTATGAAAAAGACTATGACAAGACCCTTAATGATCTTATCTATTTGTTAAGATCAACTTCCTCAAAACTTGATGGACATTGACAATAGTGACACATGAAATCCAGAAAAGCATTCTCTTCCCAATGGAAAGGGACCGGCCATAGTCAACTCGGTTGACCAAATGGTAAAGAGAGTCTGTGATAGTCCCGTGTACCATTATCAAAGGGTCCATATGTTTATATTGCCAAAGAAATTGGCATTGGTTGCAAAGCTGCCATAATTTACCTAAGGATGTTAAAGTCGATAAGATTGACTCTACTTCAGGTAAAGTCCACTGTCTAACTCTATTAAGTTTCTATTCTGAGATTCTTGATACATGATGTGACTGGGTCACATGGTGATGTTTTAAGAATCAAAGAAAAGGTAAAGAAACTTAAAGAAAGAATATGCTGAATCTGATCGCGTAGATGGATTTCTATCGCGTAGTTTGAAGATCGGATTCTTGTGGACTTCTTAGGAGTTATAATATATTGCTTGTGAATAGATAACAACAAGTTTTTCATGTGGATTGTAAGGATAAGTTTTTCCGCAAAGTTTTAAAATAAAAGAAAAAAAAGGGTTTTAATTTTATTTATTTTAAAAATATCCTTACAATGGCATCTGTGGAAAATTGTTGCTTATATGTTTCCAGTAATAGCAATATTGGAAAGTGGATTTGATTCTTCATTTGTGGTAGTGTCTGAATTTACCAAATGAAGAAAGTTTTTCATCACCCAAGTTTCAATTGGACAGAGACTTGGAATCATACAAGTTGTATTGTATGATGAATGAGAATTTTTCATCTTTGAAAATTAAGACTAATTCTTTGATCACATGTATATGTGAGTCAATTGAAGGACTAAGGAATTAGGTACACTGGATGTGCGCTGGTCAAGGTCCACCACAAAGATTGATTTGTCATGATTTACTAAAGATTAGTAAATATGATTATACTTATAAGGTTAAGTATAATTCAGTAACATTGGAAAGGTTCCAATGTATGGCAGAGCGAATAAGAAGAATCAAATTAGGCAAAAGGATAAAAGTTTCTCAAATATGAAAATATGGGAGAGTACTTTAGTATCAGTTTTATGATCATCTTAATGATTTAGAAACCATATCACAAATTCATACTCTAAGGACGTCTTAGTGCATTGTTATGGCTAAGAAGAGAGGTCATGAATTGTTGGATTGGTTAAAATCAAGAAGATGTGTAACAACGCAAATTTTCGAATAAATTTTTCATTTAAAATAAAGTGGTTTCATTTAATCAAAAGTATTTATTCCATGTTCCATATCAAATACATATATAAAAATCCCCAAGATCTCCAATAACAGCAGTGTGTATGCATCATGTCGGCGCCTTCCCACGGTCCTCGCTAGTACCTGAAACACATACATAACAACTTGTAAGCATAAATGCTTAGTGAGTTCCCCAGTATACGACTTACACATATACGCCTTTCCAGGCCCTGACCTTCCGGTCTACAACACTTTGCCTTCCGGCCCGTAACATAATCGCCTTCCGGCCCATAACATATTGCCTTCCGGCCCATAACATTTACAACATATAATACATTTAATATAACACACATAACACACATATCATACATCATACCTGACCTTACTGTCATATAACATATCGCCTTCCGGCCCGTGTAAACATATATATCATGCATAGCAACTACCTTTCTATTTATAGCATAAATAACACCTATCATATACGACCTTCCGGTCTCACAGTCAAACCCTTCCGGGTGAAGTATAGTGAGAGGACTCACCTCGTAGTATGTAAACTATAAGCTCTTGAAACCACTTGCACTCGGTCCGCCAATCTGCAGTGTCCCTATAATACCATATACCCTTATTACTAATCTTATCAAACAAGGCAACTGACCCTACGAAATTACATGCAGGTCAACTCTGGTCAATGGTCAACTTGACCGGACTCGTCGAGTACAAAGGCGACTCGACGAGTCTAGACGTCCTCCCCAACTTTCCCTGTTGTTTCCCTTTCTACTCGTCGAGTATCCCCCTTTGTACTCGACGAGGTCCTCGTGGAAGAATCGCGGGGCCACCCCGACTCCACTCGCCGAGTCCGAAGGCGACTCGACGAGTTCCAATGAATCCTCAACTACTCGCCGAGTCTGAAGAACAACTCGGCGAGTCCCTGTAAATCTTCAAGCTACTCGCCGAGTCTGATCATTGGACTCGGCGAGTCCGTGCCATGCAGTCGATCACCTGCTCCCTGAAATATGCATGGTCCCGAGACATGCACCCATGGGACTTTCTGGACATCTAAGTATCCTATCACTGGGGTATAAACGACTGGGTAACACACAATATTCTATCAAATCCCCAAATGGGTCTCATAAACCCTAGACTCGTGTACAACACCAAAACGACAGAAATGATCCGAGTATTACCTGGAAACGTGTTCTCTGTGTCCCCAACCTTCGGAGCCCAATCCCCTTGATCCTCCTTGACCACAACCTTGCCTCTTCTTATCTAACAAAGCCTTCAAATTCCCACTAGTCCTCACTCCTGCTCCAGATGCCCACAGACGTTTTAGGTTCCCTTCAATCGGCCAAAAGACGAGCAATGACGGCCCTAAAGACATTATATACGATCCAGAATGAAACGGCTAGCGTTTCTGCTGAACAGCGTCGACTCGTCGAGTCCCTAATGGACTCGTCGAGTCTAGTCGCGAATCTGCGACCAAGACCGTGGTCCTACTCGGCGAGTCAGGCACCAACTCGCCGAGTCTCCTCCTAAAAGTGCCCCAAAAATGGTTTTAAAACAATACCTGAGATTTCGGGCTGTTACAAGATGAGTCATACTTCATTCCAAAACAATTCTTAGAGTCATACTCCAAGATTGTAACATTGAGTGACATAAAGTAAGGTTTAAAACACTTATCAAATGTAGTGTAAAATGTTTTCTACTCTTGTACATTTGAGATTGGTAAGTTGTGATGTCTTGGATGAGACAAAGACCAACTAAGACCAATTGTGTGAAGTGTTAGTCTTGATAAGAATCCGCACTATCCCTTGAATATTTGTTTTGTCAAGGAATGGTTCTTGATTAGGAAAAACTTATATGTCAAAGGGACAGTGGGAGCCTTAAAGATCCTGAAAGAGTTTCAAGATTTAATCAAGAGTGAAACCTGTAATTTATCACTAGCACACGACTTAAGGTTTGCAACCTATCGTGTTGACATAATTCTTATTTCTGTACCTACTTCAAATAAGTTGGATTTGCATGTGAGTTATCAGAGTTCAACTTGGAAGCATTGGTGGGCCTTGTGCTACCAAGGTGACAAGAAAGTAAGATTGAATAAGTTTAATCCATGTAAGGCTGAATTTGTCACTAACCTTATCTTGTGATTATGGTTTTGACAAATTCACATGGATAGGAACTCATACACTATAAAATCTAAGTGTCATAAGGTTTCTCTCCGATTCATAAAAATGATGGTGAGGAAACGCTTTCACTAAATAGATTTTAAGTAGATATCAATTGTGTCATTTGCATTTTCAAAAGTCATTAGTGGAGCGCGTGTGGTTAACCGACACACTAACATGGACTTGTGAGAAATGGCAAATGCCTAAGCAATTGAGACTATGATTACGACATCCCTTTTCATAGTTCTAAAAATTGTTTAGACACACATGTGAGCTATCTAAGAAAGGGTGTATGAATCTAAATTTCAGAAGTCCAACAAATTTCTGGAAATATATCAGAGCTAGTGGGAGCATAAGTGTTATGCTAATAATCATCATGTTAGTGGGAGCATGATTATTATGATTAGTATTGCAAGTTAGCAATGTTAATTATAGAAAACAAAGTTTCAATCCGTGAAGTTGCAGGGGTTGAAAAGTTGTTTTGCTATAATTAAGGGAGAGGAAATTATACTTCATTTCAATTCTAAAGCTTAGATTGAGATTTTAATCATCCTTAGTCAAGTATATATATGAATTTTGTGTTGGAATGGTTCAACTTGAAGAAATTCTATATATATTGCATTTTCAAAATTCGATTATGATTATGACATCCCTCTTCATAGTTAAATTTTGAAAACATGGCAAACAAAAAATATTGTAGCAAAAGAATGGTTTAGTATCATGTCTTTATGTCAAACATCATGAATCGTGTCCCATATGCTTCAGATATAGGATCGATTTCACGTGCTATAATATTTATCCTTTCTAAATTTTCCAAATGCTTAAGGCATTTAGAAGGGAAAAGTCTAGAACTGGATATGACCAAAGTGATTAAGCAATTGTCGAGGACAATCTGAGGTTCGCCAAAGATTGGTTGCTCAGGGACATTTGGAAGTCTAGTGTTAATTTTGGTAGGACCATATTGACATTTTCTGAAAAGAAGTAACTCTTGTTCGGAAGTGATAGTCAGATGGGACTATGGAAATGTCTCCATAGGTGGAAGTTATTCAATCTATGTAAGATTAGGAAACTTAATGCAAGAAGGATGTTCCCAAGGAGTTGATCTCCTTTGGAATGCTCTGTAATGGTTGTTGTCAAGTCTTTCTGACTTCGTGCATAATCATTACAAGAGGATCAATGCATATAAGTTTAGAATCTAACAGATTTCAGTAAATGACATGAATTTGGAATTCTTGCATTTACAATAAGGATTTGGGATTGTGAAATGAGTATCATTGGAATCATGTTCAATTGATCTACATCACAATGTAAGGATCATAGACAAACATAGTGTGCATACTTGGGGTATGGCATAACTATTGTTTAGAAAACAAAGTGTACATGCTAGGAGCATGGGACGACTATTGTTTTATTCAAGTCTTAAGTTGATTATTTGAAACATTGAATAATGCGTAATCAATATGGTGATAAATAAAAAGTGGTTTTATTTATATTCAAAAGGGTTCTGAGACCATATTAGATTCGATTATTATTGTGTTTCACTTTGCATGTTTTGACTTCCAAAATAGCTAGGTTATTCTTTCTGAATGACTAAGTTATTTAAACACTCCACAGTCGTTCATATGTTGGAAGTAGGTATGAATCAAGACTGTCATGAATCGGGTTTGTAGATGGCTAAATGGGTTTAGTCATGGCAATGGTGCTACAACATTCATGAGTGCTCATAAGTTATGAGTATTGGAATAAACCCACGCTCACTTGTATCACTTCATGGAATTTATCTCGAGTGATCGTGAGACGGTAATATCATATAAATCTTCAAACCTAGAGATATGAGTTGTTGCCTATGAGTTGGTTGTGCATTGATTGCACGTAAACGCATCAGTAACTTGATGTTATAAAGCGTGCCTTTGTGTACAATTCAACAAGTAGTAGAACAAGCATATGAGTCGAAGTTTATCTGTTCCTTCTAGAAATAGAAGCGATATCTGGGCCCCTCGATGATTTTGTTGTGACCTATGTACCGGCCGGTCGGAACTGAATTGATGTGTTCAATTAAGTTCTTTGTCAAACAAATCGAAAATCGGGAAACAAACTGCTGGATAATAAGTACGACGTTGTTCCATGTATTTGTCCGGCTGATATCATGAGAACAGAGGATTATATGATCCCTTATCTAATGGACAAGTCATTGACAAGATCAGAGTTCATCTACAAGGTCAGAGTTCGACAGAAGCTTTTGAGAGCTACGATTGCCAGTTGGTTCCTGAAGTCATACGCAATAATAGTTTTAGACTTATCCAAGTGGGAGACTGTTGGATTAATGTCTAAGTCCATAACTATAATTGGTAAGACTTGACCCGACCCGGCATGGTCCATTTGGGTTGCATACCATCATGCACTTGGATAGACTATAATGAGAGAAATAAGACACTTATGGTTATTAATATATTATAAGTTCTAGTGTATTAATAATAAGAATAATAAGATTATTTAATTAGTATTGATCAAGAATTAATCTAGGATTAATTAAGTGATCAAAAGAAGACTAATTAAATATATGGGTTGATTGTGTAAATCATCCATACTTATATAGTGGGCTAATGCTCCATGGATAATCAAGTTGGGCTAAAACCCATAGGATGGTCCATGGATGCTCCATGGTGTATTTGAACCCATGGATCCAAGGAAATGGAAAGCCATGACAATTAAGGATTTACCCTAATTCTAACACTATATAAAGATCTTATTCTTGACAAAAATCGGCCACTAGTATTATTCTAGAGAGGACTAGCCGATTTCATGAAGTGTAGAACTCTCTCAAGTTATTCTAAGTGTTTTGATGATTGTGATTCCATTTGAGGCTTCCACACTATTGGGGCTAGGCACTCAAGCTTCATGAAGACTTTCTACATCAAAGAGGTATGTATTCTATCTTGTTACACTCATTGTTTTGTATGCTAGATTAGGATAATACCTTGGATGTTCATATTTGCATGTATAATAGAGAAAACATAGATCAAAGGTATTTAGGGTTGCATGTACACTTAGGAGTGTTAGAATGCTCAAAACCCAACAATAACAGCATATCATGCATAAAGCATTTAACACATAAAAGCATTTTAGGCACAATTCCTAAAATAAGCTAGTGCTCACACCTCACAATCATCGCTTAGCATTCTAAGTTTAAGTCTAGAAATCCTACGAATTCCTAGTTCGCTTAAACTAATGCTCTGATACCAACTGTGACATCCCCAAAATCACGGCCAGAAAAGACCGGTTTTGTTGATACTTTATTTCAAAATCAGAGTTATCTTTTAATAAAAGAATTGCGGAATTTGTCCCAAAAAATTAATATGATAAAGATTTATCAAAAGCATTTCCATAGAAATGTATTTCATTAAAAGACTCGGGATATCATGTTCGTACAGATCAAAAGTATAAACAGTACAATATAAGCCTTACTACATTATTTCATATCTACAGGCCTATATCCATAATCCCTCGTCCAAAACATCACACCTATGCTCATGCGCCACTTCCTGTAATACATAAAACTGAGTGGGTCAGGCTTGGGAGCCTGGTGAGCACATAGGGTTTTCAACCCACAATAAATAAGTTTATTAATTTCATCAATCAACAATAACCCGATTACCCGTTCCCGTTATCCTCACTTTACGTCCCTAAACACCTATCATAAGGGACCTAGCCTAAGGATCATCATCGGGACGGACACTACTGCTAAGGGGATTCCTCAGTAATAAATGTCCTAATAGGCACCATGTGGGGGATGGAGTACACCGGTGAACACATCGTTCACAACACCTACAGGTTGCGAGCCTGCTAGTGTTCCACTGGACTATCTAGAAGAGTCCGTGGTCGTCATCTATACTCCGCTAGACGACTGGATCAACAACAACAACATCGAGGCCTCTCATCATTTTATCTCACATCACCTATTACATCTACCCATGTTTTACCCCAACATTTTCGTAGATATAAAATACATATACAGTTTAAATCATTGAAAACATGTATAACAACGTTCATCTAGCATAGATAGCAAGTATTCAGATAATATGCACACATAGCACGTAAAATACTTCATATCTATGTGTAAGTTGAAGGTAACTATGCACTCACCTGATTAGGTGGTGACTCAGCACTCGGACAGCGCTTCGATACTCTTAAAATGATATTCCTTCGATAAAACCTAGTATCGATATCACTAGGGTTTAGTTTAATGATAACTGCGATAAATTAATTAGTCTGACTATTATTAAGCGTTAATAATGCTCAATATAACTCATAATAATAGCCCAAATAATTATTTTAAGGACCTAATAACATTCCTATAATTATTTGGAAGCTATATTAAAAATTGCGTAAGCGTAGCATACTTACAGCGAATTTTATTGAAAACCGGGACTCAATTGGAGCAGCGTTTCGAAACCGAAAAACTCCTTTTTCTCGGGACTCCGGGAGCCTCGGGGCTTCCTTAGGGTGCTAGGGGTTCAACTAGGGCTTAGGGGTGGTTTGGGGTTGTAGAGAGAGAAAGTAGTGAAAGAAAGAATGAGATTTTGGTGTGAAAATGGAGGCAGCCTCGGCCTCCTTTTATAGGCGCGAGGCCTTCGCTACGCGGGGCGTAGATCCGAGGTTACGCGGCGTGTCCTTGCGGATAAGGGTGCCAGCTCGCAGCCAGCTGTCTCGCACCGGACGGAGGGGAAGCGAAGGTACGCGGGGCGTACCCGGACCTCGTACGCGGGGCGTAGGACGAGGCGTCGTGGCGCCTTCTGGACCGAGAGCGAGCGGACGCGGGGCGCACGAAGCCGGACGCTGGGCGTAGCGAGGAGCGACGTATCGCTCATCCGAGCGAGACCATGGGCCGCAAGCAACGGCTCTGATCGCGCCACGTCACCCGATTTCGCATCAGACTTCGCATTTTCGAGTTCAAACTTCAAAAATTCGTAACTTTCGCATACGAGCTCCGTTTTTGACGTTCTATATATCCACACGAAGGTGGGAACGTACTCTACAACTTTTGTTTAGACTTCGTTGGCTAATTTTGGCTCGATTTTAAATTTTATATTATTAATGGGCCGGGACACGGTTGATCCGTTAAATCCTCATAACTTCTTCATCCGACATCCGTTTTTGCCCATCTTTTTCTCGTTACGCTACTCTCTACAAGATCTTCGATTCTCGTTCAGGTCATGTCGGCTAAAACCCGCTCGATCTAATATTCGAATTTCGGGTTGTACACTGCTAGTCCGAAACTTCGAAAAGGCGTAACTTCTTCATACGAAGTCGGATTTGGGCGTTCTTTTTATCGATGTTCTTAGTTTAACATATCCTACAACTTTTGTTTAGATTTCTAAGGCTAAAAAGTCTTCTATCGTAAATTTACTATTTTATGTCTTCCGGTGCCGTGCCGGTTTTGCCGTAAAACTTCGGCGGGCCATAACTTCTTCATTATAGCTCGTATTTCGGCATTCTTTATATGTATGGAAGCCTTGAGACATATTCTACAACTTTATGTAGAGATATCGGGATTATCTCACACTTTAATTTTGACGCTCATTTTTATTCTTTGTTAATTATACACATAAACACATAGTTCACATAATACTCAAATATTTCATATTTATTACTTCAAAAAGAGTTACAATAGTTGACCTAGACTGTTATATTGACAAAATGCTTAGCCCTGAAAACCCGGGCGTTACATTTACCCTCTGATAACCACACACAACAACTGAGTACCACTCATGATGCAACACTGCTCCAAATCACAACCATTACTCGACCCATATGAGCTATAAATAACTATGCACCACCCCATTCCCGATCCGAGTCTAACTCTATCCATTCCATGCTGACAAAAAGACACACTCTTCACGGCAACTCCCATGAGTTCTCTTCTTGCAATCGCATGCACATGTTGAACTAGCTCTAACACCCTCGGGTTAGGAAACCCATCACACTGACGACCCTCAAAACATCCATCAGGATGAACCACTGATACAAAAATTCTTTACCGAAATCAAGCTGGGAATCTAAAAGTCCATATCTGCATCCCTTACGAGCCTCTTGACTTTACTGCATCGGAATTCCCTTCTGCGACCCGAGTAGAAATCCCCTCATGATGTCATCCCAAACTGCCACCGCACACGCTGCTCAATGACCACTGTCGGACCACTCCGATCATAACTATACACTACCGCTTTCACTTTCGTGAATTTGCAGTCCCCTTCGGAATTAGATTCCTCCCTTTTTCCTTACCAAGGAAAACCACTCGACCGCCTTGTCACCACGACAAGTACTACGGTGCTCACCCAACACTACACCACCTCTTTATAGCGTAACCGCTATCCCATGCACCATACATACTCTGAATCCACCCGATAAGAGTCTCAAGTCCATGCACTACATCCACTGATTGCGATCAATATCTGGGGCCAGACCTTGCAACGCTAACGTATCGCGACATACTCAATCCATGACCTCGCACCAATCTAACAAAACATGCAGCGTCTTCAGCATGACTGGACCGCCTTACCAGGCCTTCAGTCAAACTGGACCACTCTCATAACCTTCAGCAGACCTGGACCGCCCTCCAGGGCCTTCAGTCGAGCTGGACCGTTCATCGAGCCTTCGGCCTGACTGGTACTCCCATTGGCCTTCAGTTTATCCGGACCACTCAACTAGCAATCAACATTTTGAGTTACCTCTCCGGGAAAACCACCCATGCATACTGTTCTAGCCCCCTATGGGTTCCAAACTCTATCTCCATTATACATACTTGATCCCGGCCTGATCCCAGGCCCTGCACAATCAAGCTCTTGGTCTGTATCCCATCCTGCACGCCTGCCATATACTCATACCAACCAATTCCCTTGGCTGACCGAGACACTACTGAATTCCATGCAGGTAAACAACCTTTCATACTCGTCGATCATCCAGAGAACTCTCCAATTCTCCCCCACTTAAGGCACTGATTACCAACCCCCAGTCGCTATCACCGACCTCCCAAGATAACCTTGCACAAAACCCACATTTACACTCAGACTAATTCCCATAGCACTAGCAACCTTCGCAAAAACACGTTTCCACACCGATCATCCCGCTCGAAAGGAACCCAATCTTCAAATATCCATTCCTCAGACTACAGATGCTACCCGACATTCAAACCAATGCCGCATCCACCAATAATCCTCACAAAAGATAACGAGCAAAAACCCGAAATACTAACCCATACCCATGCCAAACCCTCAAGGAACAACATATACCAAAACGAAAACCACCCAACGAGACTAGCAGATAAACGATACTCCACAATAATCATAATAAACAAGACAACAAGAAAGAAACATACCCGCAGCTGCATCCGGCACTGCTCGAACCTCCTCCGCTGCAAGCTGAAAAGCACGACCCTAAGCCCTTGGGGGCTCCACTCTACCCTGACCTCCACCTGTGATCCTCAACGTGGCCGGTGCTGGAGCCTGCACCGGTCCCGCAGCAAGCTGTGGACAGTTGACCCTCAAGTGTCCAACCTGACGACAATGATAACATATCCTCAAATCTTGAACCGACACTGACTGCCGACAATCCCTCGCATAGTGTCCCTCCTTTCCGCACTTGCGGCATGTACCATAGAACCGCCAAACTCCGGCGTGACCCCTCCCACACTTTCCGCAAACATGGTTACCCTGATCTCCCATCCTGGAATTAACGGTCTTAGACTGTTTCGTCGCCGGTTGCGACTGAACTGGAGCCTGCCTCAGCTCACGCAACTTCAACTCAATCTCTAACTCACACCGCCTGGCGGCCTCCTGCAACTCCAACAAGGTCTCGCACCTCTGCGCGGACACAAACTGTCTGATGTCACTCTTTAGCATACTCAGATATCGGGACATCTGAGCCTGCTCCGAAGCAAACTCAGGGAAAAACATCACCCTCTCAGTAAACATCCTGGTGATTTCCATCACAGACTCCGACTCCTGCTTCTACTCAAGGAACTCCTGAGCCAACCTCTCCCTCTCGACCTGCGGAACATAACGAGTGCTGAACATCTCTCTGAACTGGTCCCAAGAAACTGCAGCCCTTTGCGCATCCGAATATGACCCCGTGGTCAACCTCCACCAATCCTTTGCCCCGAGCCTTAATAGGTTCAGAGCGCACCTCACCCTCTGATCAGCAGGGCATGAACACGTGAAGAAACATCCCTCCACGTTTGATAACCATCTCATAGCAATGATCGGATCCTAAACTCCATCAAAGGTGGGAGGCTTCGTATTATAGAAGTCCCGATACTGAAAACCTCTACTAGCTCCTCCCCCTGCTGCTGCTACAGCTGCTGTAGCCGCCGCAGCAGCCGTCTCCGTGAGAGCCGTATAGCGCTCATCAAAATACTCCACCATGGCGGTCTGGATCGACCCAAACAGTTCCGACAGCTCAGCCCGGAACAATGCAGCAACCTCTTCATGCAGGATCTCACGAATCCTCGCATCTAACTCGCGCTTACTCATCTGAACGACGACCTCGGGCGGTACGGACCCACCCGGAACTCTCTCTCCTGCTCCTAATCCTGACCCGGATCCACTCCCAGCATGCCCTGAAATCTCCATACTGAAAATAAACCACCAAAATCTCAGACACTTCCCACTATCCCGGGAAGCAACTCTCAACCCAACCCTAGAGGTCATGGTTTCCCTGATACGCGTATGGGTCCTGTACTTTCAGTAGTACGGGCCCATACTACCTTCCACACCTACCCATATTTATATGAAGTACTTCCACAACACCCTAGCGAAAATATACATAACAACGCTCTATCCTCACAACTAGAGGAACACTAAAAATCTCTCACAAGAAAACTCTAGGCTAGCAGGCATCATAAATCAGGCAACACATCAAGAAATCCCGAAGATCCCTAGCCCAACTCTAGCATGTTGTTCTATCAAAGCTCAATAAAACAAATATCATGTATGGTATTTTGGGGTTACTTACTGGCTCCGGCTGATCGTACCTCCGCATCCTCCTTTACATATTTTGAAAACCATTTTAAATTCTCTTTTCAAAACCCTCCTCGATTTGAGACTGGAGTCACACAAGTGTTCCTCCAATTCACGCAAACCAAGGCTCTGATACCAACTTGTAACGACCAGAAAATCCAACCAATTTAAATTTTTCAAAAACAACCCGATTTCATTAAATTATTACAAAAAGGTTTTCAATACAAATCATTTAGAGTATTCCCAGAATCACATTACTACAAAATCATGAGGAGCGGTACGATCACGCCTTCGCCTTGCCACAGTCTCCTGAAGAACCTGAAAAACATTAAACCACAACTGTAAGCCCGAAAGCTTAGTAAGATACCCCCAAAATACCAACCACATATACCATACACATAACATGCTATCTCATAACGAATCACAGAACCGCCATGCATATCGGGTCTACTGTGGGACTGGTCCGCCTTGTTGGGCCTTCAGTCCACCTGGTCCACCCTCCGTATCCAATCATGTCCCTCGAGTCTGCGGTGTGGTTGGTCCGCCCGCACTGGGCCTTCAACTAACCTAGTCCACTATTTGAGTCTACAGTATGACTGGTCCGCCCGCATCGGGCCTTCAGTCGGCCTAGTCCACTCTCCGAGCCTCGGTACGTCTGGTCCGCCCTCGTGGGCCTACAACCTATCCGGACCGCTCGTTGGGCCTTTGGAATAACCGGTCCGCCCTGGGTATCTTGGCCTACAACACGAAGCAGGACCCGCCTCAACCCAACTCCAGTCCAAACAACCATGTGCACATAAACAAACAATCACATAACAATTCATATTCAGGCAACCGATCTAGCAGATCACATATCACAACATACTCTAACAGGATACCGATCTAACTGGTCACTAGCATAGCCTCACCCTACATACCAGGATACCGACCTTAACCAGGTCTCTAACGAATACCATCTTAACTACCACGATGCAAACATATCAAAGCAATAACATAACAACAGATACCCTGTTGATATAGTGAGGATAACTCACCTCGAAACTGCCGGCTGAAAGGATAAGGTCCCGCTGCTCCAAACTCCGACACGAACTCCTCCACTGAACACCAAAACACTCAACTCAATAAATACCCTTAATTACCAAAATACCCCTGGAAGACAACTGGTCAACCCTTGGTCAAAGTCAAAGTCAAAGTCTACCCCTGACTAACTCTACTCGCCGAGTCAACCTAATGACTCGCTGATTCCTCATACACAGAACCTCCTTCGCTTCGCGACCCAACTCGCCGAGTCACCCCGAGACTCGCCGAGTCGAACAACTCTGAGTTCACTCGCACCCAACTCACCGAGTCATCCCTTGACTCACCGATTCTCGACTCAACCTGAAAATATTGGGACTCTTCGATAAGACTCGCCGAGTCCAAGAACAGACTCGCCGAGTCTAAGGCTATCTTCAACCTACTCGTCGAGTTGTTCATCCAACTCGTCGAGTTCCAGCTCATCTTCAAGCAACTCGTCGAGTCCACCCATGTGACTCGCCGAGTACCACCGGGTCTGAATCCATACAGAAGCTTTCCAAGCCATGCAGATGATCCAGCTCATCTTCAAGCAATCTTTACGTGAATCCAAGAAGATCTAGGCATTTTTACTCTAGGGTTTAGGGTTTGGGACAAGATAGCTCCATCAACAACACAAGAACAGGGACTTTAATGCTCTTAAGACCTTCTCCACTCCAGATCTGAGGTAGAAACCTTAGATCTATCCTTCAAACTCAAGATGCCACAAATCTAAGCTTCCCACATAACCCCAAAATGAAGAATCTAGAAGAACACAACCCAAGAACGAGATATTACCTCAAAATGAAGCCTCCAACAGCAAGAGATCCAAATCTAAATAAAGCCCTTTGATCCAAGCCTCTTCTCCTTCAAGATTTGTTCAACAAACACCTCCCCAAGCTCCAAATGCACTCTAATCTTCCACAATCACGCTTTCTAGGGTTCCTGGACTTCAAGGGGGATCAAAGAGGCTGGGGAGAGGGTGTAATGTTCTTTAAATAGGGCTCATTCCCCGGAGTTAGGGTTTTCTCCACTCAACACCTACTCGCCGAGTCTATCTTTGGACTCGCCGAGTAGGCCACTTGACACGTGACCAAAGTCGTGACCCTACTCGCTGAGTCCATCCATGGACTCGCCGAGTTGCCCTTCAAGATTTACTCTTTTATTCCTTCAACTCTACTCTTGCTATTCCGGGATGTTATAGAAATAATACCTCAAGTTCGAAGATCTGAGCTTCAAATCCACAGTATAGCAATCTCCTATGCTTCCTCTTGGTTATGACCTCCTTCTCCTTGCCAAATAACACCACAAAGGTCAAGAATGGCTTCCTTTCTCTCTCAAAACGCTCAAGCACTCTTGGGTTTCTCTCTATGGATTGGTGAGCACACATGACGGCCATAAGGCCCTTTAAATAAGTCTCAAACCCCGGGAATTAGGGTTTCATCACACAGCATGGACTCGCCGAGTCCGGACGCGAACCCATGCCCAATACCGCGATCCTACTCGGCAAGTTTGAGCTCCAACTCGCCGAGTCCACTCACAATTTCCAAAAATAAACC
This sequence comes from Lactuca saligna, assembly GCF_052625555.1. NCBI lineage: Eukaryota > Viridiplantae > Streptophyta > Magnoliopsida > Asterales > Asteraceae > Lactuca > Lactuca saligna. The sequence goes on along the minus strand of NC_136423.1, from coordinate 20,994,080 downwards.
AATAATAAATACATGGAAATTCCAGGCTGTTACACTTTGGATCTAGGTTTATCTAATTGTACATGCAAATTCTCCAAAGCTGATAAACCCTAGATCTAGCATCCAACAATCGATATTAACATAATAAAGGGGTTTAGACCTTACCTTGATTGTTACATAGTAATAACAATCATAAACCTTCTTGATCTTGACTTCTGAAAGCCTAGTGCCTCAAGTGTTGCACCTCTAATGGAGTTACAAACACCACTTAGCAATAAGATGAACAAGAGAGAGGAGAGGAGCACCAAAAACGTCCAAGATCTTCTATAGAAGGTTTAGCCATGTTTTTGGGGCCTTAGGGGTACCTTTTATAGTTAGGCTATTAGGTTTATCAACTAGGAAACCGTAATCTAACTGCTTAGGCCTTTAACAGCCCATGAATGCCTTCTAGGAAAGCTCTTCGACGAAATCACTATGGGCTTCCCATAGAATTCTTCCTACCTTAATTCCAAGGTAATCCATCAACCCAATTGCAACTATCAATGATTTGCAATATCAGTCCCCCTTTATTTAATTAATCTCTTTTGACCACAATAACTAATTCTTAATTAATTATTGATCAATATTAATTAAACACTTTGATTTCTCTAAATATAATATTTTCATAATATATTAATAAATCATAATTAATACTCTATTTCCATTATTCATCCTACAAGTTTCTATGGTGAAGGCAACCCAAAACAACCATGCTCATAATAGGGTCAAGTACATACCAAAATAGTTATGGGCTTAGACACTTAATCTAACAAGTTTGTCAAAGACTGATTATTACTCAGTCCTAGGAATTTATCTTGGTTTGTACTATGTTCCTCCTTCCACAATAAAACGAGTGATTGTTTGTTCATTGAATAAAAAGTGAAGAACTCACGTTTTACTCCAAAGACACCAATTATTCTCTTTACCTTACTTTCAATTTTCCTTCAACTCAAGTTCTTTTATAACATTCTTCTTGTTCTTCAAATACCTTTGCACTTGATTATACTCTAATTTCTCTTCATTTATTACTTAAGAACTTTGTTGAATATCTCATTCACGTCTTAATTGGTATTACCATATTTGACTGGAACCAATCATTAATAGCAGACATTGATCTTAAAGATTAACTCAAGGTTTGAGATTTCAAACCTTATCCTTGCACATTGAGTATTTTTTTTTTCACAATTATTAATTAAATATTAATCTTTCTAATTAATATATTATTCTCATAATATATTAATAAATCATTTATTTTAATTTATTAATCAAATAATAAATCAACTACCCTCTTCAAAAATCATTTTCTCCAATTGTTACGTTTAAGGGCAATCCAAAAGGATTGTACTACTATCAATTCAAGTTTATACGAATTATAGTTATGACCTTGGACATAACTAATCCAACAAAAGTCGAGAATGATATTGGTCATTGGAAAAAAATGCTTTTTTTCGGTCTTTATTATTTTCAAAATTTTCTTATTGTGAATATTATTATTTACCAACAAGTTTATAGCTACGTAGAACATGCTAAGACAATCGAAACATGTCCAAGATCTAAACATAGTAGGAGTTTTGCACTTCCTACAATGTTTTAGTTGACACTATCATCATTTCTAAAATAAATTATATTGCCTAAATTGGTAAAAAGAGTATGTTAGTATTTGAGAAAATAAAGAAAGCGCTTAGAGGTTTGAAATTTGGAGTTACAATAAAGAGAATGTGCAAGGGAAATATTACATCTAATTCTCATTCTCAGGGTGTGACATCACAACAAAGAGAGAGAGACAATTTCAGCATTGGATAGTAAAAAGACTATTGCTATTACTTGAAATATTGGAAAAAAAGTAATGACAATATAGGAGTGACTGATGACGAAGGTTCTTTAAGAAGCACTAATAGCTCTAAATTTGAAAATGACACCAAACTAAATGACCCCTTTGAAGAGGCTTTAGATAGGTAAATTTCACTCATTATTCACAACTCTTTCAATAGTTTGTAGTGTTTACCATTTTGTCCTTCCAGAATTCAGCTAACATTCTGAACTTGTAGCTGCTACAAAATCAACTAATTATCAACTACTAAAATTGTCTGTCTGTAATGTAACGCCCGTAGATCTGGGCTAGTCAATTTAGAGATAATGGGGGTCGAAAATGACTTTTCAACAAAAGATTATTTATAATAAATAATCTTAACCAAGTTGTAGAATATGTCTCAAGGGTTCTGTACATATAAAGAATGCTGAAATCTGAGTTATAAAGAAGAAGTTATGGCCTGTCGAAGTTTTTCGGCAAAACCGGCACGACACCAGGAGACGTAAATAGTGAATTTAAGATAGAGGACTTTTTAGCCTTGGCAATCTAAATGAAAGTTGTAGAATACATTTCCACCTACGTGTGGATATAAAGAACGTCAAAAACGGAGTTCGTATGCAAAAGTTATGGCATTCCGAAGATATAGCTTTCAAAAACCCTAAACTAGCTAATTCACGACGTGAAAATTATGACACTCATGATATTCTGTCATAACTCGGAATCTAGAAGCTGCGAGAGGATAATATCCAATTCACGACGTGCGAATTATGACACTCACAAAATTCTGTCATAACTCGGAATCTAAAAGCTGCGAGAGGATAAGGTCCAGTTCATGACGTGATCTTTATGACACTCACGACGTGAGGTGTCATGGCCACCATCCGAAGCTAGGGACGCAAATGGCAAGTCTATGGAGTGAATCATGAGAGTCACCACGTGAGTGTCATAAAAACTTACTATAAATAGCATGCGAGCCAATCCAAAAATCTCACACCTTTCTTCATTTCTTCGCTCTAAACTTTCTCTCTCTAAGGGTTTTAACCCTCCCATAAGCCTAGGTGATCCCCTAGCACCCTAAGGAAGCCCCGAGGCTCCTGGAGTCCCGAGAAAAAGAGTCTTTCGGTTTTGAAACGTTGTTCCAAATAAAGTCCGGTTTTCTTTAAAATCCGTTGTAAGTGAGCTACGCTTACGCAATATTTAATAATATAGCTTTCAAATAATTATAGTAATATTATTAGGTCCTTAAAATAATTATTTGGGCTATTATTATGAGTTATATTGAGTGTTATTTAACGCTTATATAATAATAATAATAGCTAGACTATTAATTAGTCACGGTTGACGTTAGACTAAACCCTAGTGGAATTGATACTAGGTTTTATCGAAGGAAAATTGTTTTGAGAGTATCGAAGCACTATCCGAGTGCTGAGTCACCACCTACTGAAGTGAGTGTATAGTCACTTTCACCTTACACATATATATGAAGTATTTTCTTTAAAATACATGCTATGTGTAACTATATTAATTGTTTAATTAAGGTGACTGTTGAATAGATGTTTTATAAAAGTTTTAAATTGTATATGCATTTTTATCTACAAATATGTTGGGTAAAACATGGGTAGATGAATTAGATAATGTGTGATGAAATAAAAGGTGATGAGAGGTATCGATGTTTAAGATGATCTAGTCATCTAGCAGAGTATAGACAACGGCCACAGACTATTTTAGATAGTCCAGTGGAACGTTAGCAGACTTGTAATCGGTACGTATGTTTGAACTATATGTTCATAAGGTGTTCTTGAACTATATGTTCATTAGGTGTTTTTGAACTGTGTGTTCATCCGTTAGTTCTTCTTTTTGACACTATTAAGTGTCGGGGTACAGGAGCGTACGGGAGCACTTTATTGGTATTTTCCCTATACCTTTATTTTGAAGAGATTTGGAGTCTTTGTTTCTTTTATGAAGTGATTAGACGAGCTTCATGAGTCAGTGTTTCCATTCTCGATGCCGGAAAGGAGTGAGTCTATGGGTTATATACCTCATGATATTCAGACCACAGCCTATGCGTTAGTCAGTGTTTCCATTCTTGATGCCGGATAAGAGTGAGTCTGTGGGTTATATACCTCATGATATTCAGAGCACAACCGTGGCATTAGTCAGTGTTTAAATTTTCGATGCTGGATAGGAGTGAGTATGGGGCTTATATACCTCACAATATTCAGACCACAACCTAGGCATTAGTCAGCGTTTCCATTGCTGGATAGGGTGCGTCTGGGTTTATATACCTCATGATATTCAGACTACAGCCTAAGCATTAATAATTACCCCTGACTTAATTGTATGGTGGTTCTTTCTTTTACGAACAAAGGTTTGTGGTTAAACTTATGCCATTCATTTGATGTCTTCTACGATCCTCGGTTGCTACTAGGGAATTTCCAAAGCAGTTTCATTAGTTGGTTGTTCATATCGATCCTTTAGGCTAGATCTAGTAAGATCATTGTATAGGATCAGTATGTGGGGATCGACGTTGTTAGTGCTTGTAATATAAACCTTGGGCAGCGATGGACTTCGTGCCTATTCCTTAGGATGAATCCTTAGTAATGAGTGATAGTTGATTCTTAGGGTAAATCCTTAAGAAATGAATAAGATAATGGAGATTGGGTAATTGGGTTGATTGTTTGATGTTTAAGCATAATAAATTTATTTATTGTGGGGTAAAAACCCTATATGCTCACCAGGCTCCCAAGCCTGACCCACTCAGTTTAATTGTATCGCAGGTATCGATACGAAATGAATGTAAGTTCTGTTGATGCTTATGTTTCTGTATTGACGATGACATCCCAAATGTTTTAAAATGAATAAAATACGATTCTTCGGAAATGCTTTGATAACGTATTTATCGTGTTTTTCTGGGAATAAATTCCGCAGCATTTTTTATTAAAAGAGGTACTCTGATTTTCATAAAGCATAAACAAAATCGGTCTTTTCTGGCCGTGAAATTGGGGATGTCACAGTTGGTATCAAAGCATTAGTTTAAGCGAACTAGGAATTTGTAGGAAATTTCTAGACTTAAACTTAGAATGCTAAGCGATGATTGTGAGATGAGTGTCTGCTATATTTTAGACACAAGCACTAGCTTATTTTTGGAAAGATGCCTAAAATGTTTTATGTGCTAAATGTTTTATGTTATAGCTATAAAGATGCCTTATATGCTATTATTTGTTTGGATCTATTGTCTGTTGCCGACCGGATCTGGAAATTTTATGTGTTTAGATTTCTAAACGTTTGCTTACGGTATTAGAACTGGCATATAACTTTTCAGTGTGACAAGGAGATCTATACGTCTATTGTAAATAAACTCTTTACTATCTTAAAATTCTCGCCTCGCTACACTGAACGTCTGCTTGGGTGTACAAAATGCCATGGTGAAGACATACTAGGAAATATTCGAGGAATATGACAACCTGAGCCTAAGAATGTGATGGGTCATGCATCGGTCATTGCGTCTGCACCCGAAACTATCACAATGGCAGAAGTTTAGGAAGTGATGCGAACCATGATAGACTGAGAAAATAGAGGAATTGAGATGGCTTACGATAATGAATGATACATATCGGAAAATATCATAACAAAGGTATCTTGCCATTAGAATACGTCTGATAAAATAGCATTACATCTAGAGAAGTACGGTACATCTTAATGTACACATTTGATTGTGTGACAATCCAAAAACTTTCCATCACTATAGCCCGCTCCCATTAATAAAACCATTTGTATTCAAATTTTTCCGCTAACTTTTGGTTTAAATTAATTAAATTGGGACTTTTTATTTTGACATCATAAACGTCGGAACGCATTAGAAACACGTGAAAACATTCTCGATATTCAATTGGAAAATTTTTAGTTACGACTAAGTCGGGTTACGATAATTTAATCGGGTAGATTTCCACCAGGCCACAAACTCAAGCCTTATATAAAGGATGAGTGAACTTCAATTTAGCTTTTTACCAGCTCCTCATAACTTTTTCTCTCTACTCTCTCTCTAAAACTCGAGTTTGATCCAAAAACGCCTCTTCAAGATCCCAAAATCGTAAGTAATCTACCCTACCTTGTTGTTTAACTTGTTAAGCATGTAAATCTGTCTTTAAACCATCTAAAACCATCAAGAACTTGTGTTTACAGTTTGGGAACATGTGACAACCTGATATTTCAACTACATGTAAACGACCTAAAAAGTCAAGTATTGTAACCACGTTAGTTGTAATAAAATTTACTTCGAAAATAAAATATCCAAAAATCACTAATTAAATTACCTTTTATGATAGATGTCATTAAACCATACTCGTACGTAAAAAGAACGCTCAAATCCGACTTCGTATAAGAAAGTTAGGAATTTTTCAAGTTCGACTTAACGGCAGACGGCTAAAAACTCGAATCAGAGATCGAGCGACTTTTGGCCGGAATGACCTAAACGAGAATCGAAGGTCTCAACAATGGTATTTCAGCGGTAAAAAGTCTGGCAAAAACCGACGTCAGATAAAGAAGTTATGAATTTCTAAAGAAATTTTCTTACCGCGACCTTTTAAAAATAAATAATAAAAATAAATTTGGAATTTGCCGATGGAATCTAAATGAAAGTAGTAGAGTATGGTCTCACCTTCGCGGGGATATAAAGAACGTCGAAAACGGAGTTCGTATCAAGAAGATATGAATTTTTGAAATTTATTAAATAATTTATATATAAATTTAATTCAAAAATTCGGTATTATCCGAAGGGGGAGTCACCGTGTTCATCCGAGTTACGCGCCGCGTAACCTCGTACGCACCGCGTACGCAAGGCCTTGGCCTCGGTTCGTCCATGTCGCCCCTATGCGAGCTACCCTGACCCGTCCCATCCGAAGCCGAGGCAGTCGAGGACTCGGTCACGCATGACGCACGAGTACACCCCACGTACGCTCGTACGCCCCGCGTACCGAGGCTTCTCAGCCCCCTATAAATAGAGATGCGGGAATTCCGGGAAAAACACCCCATTTCTCTCATTTCTCTCACAATCTTGCCTCGTTTTCCGTGCCCGTACTACCCCGAAGCCTTGATCACTTTGCTCGAGTCCCGAACGTTGTTCGTGCCCCCGAGATTCCCGAGAATCCTGAGGAAATCCACTTTCGCAAGCCGAAATTCTGTCCGGTTTTCATCCCGCAACCTCCGATCTTACAAGTAAGTTCATACCCCTATAATACACACTTTTAAATGTTTTATGAGTACTTTTACATGCTTTTAAGGGGGGGAATACAAGTAAAACACTCGATTATTATCGTGTGTTATATAAACTTTCACTATACGCGTTTTATCAAAGGAATCACACGCGATTTAAAACTATTATAAGGAAACTTTCATATGCAAATTATACCACGACAACATTTTATCATTTAAAATGAGAAACGATTTAGGTATTTATATAAATCAGATACTTGCTTATACTACATTTCTATGTGTCGGTTTTGGCACTGCAAAAACTACACTTTTCATAACAAGTGAACATTTTTACTAAGGGTTTATTATACACGAAACACACTTTTAGGAAACTATAATAGGTATAGTTTCACGAGAATACTACGAACTTTTACATACATGGAAATACTATTTCAAGAAGCTACTTTCATATACAATAACGAACGAACGTTTTCACACGTAAATCTGTTTTATACTAAGTTTTGAGAGACATTAACTTCACGTACGTTCGAGTACACATTTGAAGTCTTGTATTATATACCAGAATCCCTTGGAGGGGGAGCATGGTGTTTGTGTATAGATCTATACGGGCTTGACAACCCGTGCCCTGACTGTTAGCTAAAGTCCACCATTTCGGGTGACAAACGTCAGAACATTCCAACGCCTGATGAACGTTGTGTATAGGCATTCCTTGTCAATAGCATGGTTATAAAACTCACATGGAGTATTAAAAACACAATGATTTACGGGGTTTTTCAGACATATTGAAATTTTTATACTAGAAACAAGCATTTGTCGTGAAAGAAGGTTACAATTATACTAGTAGAAAATATAGGATTTTCTAGGAACATGCAAACAAAGAACAAAAACATTTAATTTCATACAAACATTGTCATTAAATACTTATGAAACTCACCAGCTTAAATGTTGACCTACTCTTTCAAAACTACTTGTATGTCCCAGAGATTCAGTAATTACAGGTAACAAACGGATTTTGGAGAAGGGACGCTGCGGCGCCAGTTTAATTTCATATTTTGACATCATAATGTAATTGATTTTGAACATGTACACTTTTAAACAATGTAAACTTTCAATTATATATATATATATATATATATATATATATATATATATATATATATATATATATATGATGGTTGTATTGCTTTCTTTACTATGTATTCATTTGTTACATTACCACATGAAGTCATCCGCCCCCGAACGTTTCCGCCGTTCCGGTTTGGGGGTGTGAGAGATTGGTATCAGAGCAATGTTTATAGTGAACTAAGTATATCGAACCTCATAAGATATACAAACTATAAATGCTTAGGGACTCAAACTCTCTGACAAAAGTGTTCATACCTAAAATCCTTATTTCATATAAATAGATTATTTTAGATTATGAAAATCCAAAATACATGCATACAACAACACATTTTTATGATAAAAACTATACAAAAGTATTAAGACATGTTGGACACTACGATTAATTCTCGAGATATGTAATCAAATTTGGGACGAATATAGCCTGATCAACTATGTTTATCCGAAATTAGACTAACGTATATCGAGGAATGATCGTAGTGAGCAACAAGTCAAAACTTAACAAAATAGACACTAGTATCTAACGTACAATTTAAATACTATAGGAGTATTTGGTGCATACAATAGATTAATTAGAATTACACGTCTCAAGTTTTGTTCGAATCTTATAACCCTATTCTCGTATAGTCAAATGGCTGGATTTCACCCGCATGGAGACCCCTACTACCCAAACCAAGGCAATGAAGGATGAATTGAGGAGGATCCGGAAGAGGACGATGAGCCTATAAAGTTGGATGGAGGAGATGACTCCGGTACAGACTCGGAACCAGAGATAATCAACCCTCCAGCCATTAGGAGGAACTTCCAAGGACCGACTCCCATTTGGGGAAGTCACCTCGTCCACTGGAGCCAACAACAAGGGATACGCTCTCCCTACGGTATGTGTCGAGACTTTTACGACATCAGGAAAGGAGGTTCAGCCGACCGAGCACTTTCGGCAATGGTAGGTAAACTGGCCAACCTGTCCTACCAATCAGGGGTTCAAGCAAACCGAATCCGAGAGGTCAACGTGGAAGTACAAGTCCACGCGGCCGATATCCGCTGCCTGGATATGTTGCAGAATGACATCCACCTCTGCGCCGAAGCATTCGAAGCACAAACGAATGCAGCCCTCGTAGAGTTGACGGCACAACAAGCCGCCTTCGATAGGCGTCTTATGGAGTCGAAGCAATTGGATGGGGAATCAAGCTCCAAGCGCAACACACGTCGCAAGTAGTACTTGCGAAAACCTCAAATTTTGTTATAAGACAGGACTTCGGCTAAAAGTTTTTACTTCCTTTAAATTCTTGTAATCGGAGACCCTATTAAGGGTCAAATTTTCGTGATCGTTGTATCCTCTATCATATTAATATAATTCGCACGCTATTACTACTACGTTGAGTATCGCGTTCAATCTTTAAAATATTATGGAAAAACCATACGCTTGTTCATATATTCGGATTTACGAATAACCTTCACTCTTTTATCTGTGAGACTCATACTATCATCTGTTTTTGAACTATAGCAATTTAGTACATGAGACACATTCATTATTCATTTATTCTTATCCATATCATCATCTTTTAAACGTATAGTTAAAGATGCCGCCACGCGGGAATCCCAGGCATAACCCTAACAACGAAACACCGATACCACCACCACCTCCACCTTCTCAATTTGATGTTGTCATGTTCCAGGAAGCAGTCACTGCAGCTGTGGTAGCTGCCATGTCACAGATTAATACCCCTATTACTACGGGTTCAGGAATTGGCATACATCCTTCCGACCATGGCGATAGTCATGGACAACCCCGGGAGTGCACCTATAACGACTTTACGAATGCTAAGCCCCGGATGATTAATGGAACGGGTGGGGTGATGGTTTTAAGGCAGTGGATTGAAAGAACGCAATCAGTGTTTGAAATCTGCTCCTGCCCCGAGCACAACAAGGTCAAGTTTGCAACTTACATGTTTACTGATAGGGCTTTAACTTGGTGGAATGGCCACTTTAAGGTACTTACCCTGATAGTGGCAAACTCGATAAGCTGGGAGAGCTTGAAAATTATGTTGATGAGGGAGTACTGTCCACGAGGAGAGATTCAAAAACTCGAGCACGAACTCTGGACTCTAGGAATGATTGGTACCGATATAGCAACTTATACCAATAGATTCTGCGAGCTGGCAATCCTTTGCCCAGATATGATTGCTCCCGAGAGCAATAAAATAGAGTGATACATCTGGGGACTGTCGCCCCAAATTCAGTCAAGCGTGTTAGCTTCCAAACCTAACACTTTTGAAAGTGCCAAGAAGCTGGCACAATCGCTTATTGATTACAGAAATCATCAACACTCAACAACTTCTACACCAGAACCACACAAAGGAAACAACAATAACAACAATAACAACAACAACAACAAGAAGAGAGGGTGGAATAAGGGGAAGGGTGGATCTTCCCAAGATTCCTCGAAGAAACAACAATTGGTTGCCGTGAACGCTGCGACGGTACCTACTATCGTTCCTACAAGTTTCTACCCAACAAAGCCTTATGTAGGCAACCTCCCAAAGTGCACCAAGTGAAATTACCACCACCACGGACCATGTCGGTAAATGCAGTTCTCCAACTGCAATAGAAAGGGGCACACTATCCATTTCTGTAAGGCCCCCGCAAAACCGATCACTCAAGTTCCCGGTGCTGGTGTAGGCCAAGCATGCTACGGTTGTGGCAAGGTGGGCCAGTACAAAAGAAACTTCCCAAAGGCAGCAAATACCGGCAGAGTAGGACGGGTATTAGCTATTCGTCATGAGGAAGCCGTAGTTGATCCTACAGTAGTTGCTAGTACATTTCTTCTCGATAATTTATATGCATGCATCCTATTCGATAGCGGATCAGAGAGAAGCTTTGTGAGCCAAAACTTTATTCACTTACTTAAATGTAAACCTAGCATGTTAGAAGAATCATTCACTGTAGAAATGGCAAATGGGAAAACGGAAAACACTAATTGCATATACACGGGTTGTACATTAACTTTAGACAGTCACTCTTTCCCAATCAACCTTATGCCAGTCCAAATAAAAAGTTTCGACGTTATAGTTGGCATGGATTGGTTAAGTCCTCTTCGCACTGAGATCATGTGCTTTGAAAAAGCCGTTCGTCTAAATCTCCCTAACCATGAAACATTAGTGATCTACGGTAACAAATCAAGTACAAACCTTTGCATCATTTCGTGCATCCAAGCTCGAAAGTGTTTGCGGAAGGATTATCAGGCATTTCTTGCACACATCGTCGATACAAGTCAGGAGGTAAAGGATATAAATAGCATCCCAGAGGTACGGGATTTCCCCGATATCTTCCCAGAAGAACTACCGGGATTACCACAACAACGCCAAGTCGAGTTCAGAATCGACTTAATTCCAGGGGCTACCCCTGTAGCAAAATCGTCTTATCGTCTGGCACCAGCAGAGATGCAAGAACTTTCTAGTCAGCTTAACGAACTTCACCAAAAAGGATTCATCAGACCAAGTTTCTCACCTTGGGGAGCACCGGTCTTGTTTGTAAAGAAGAAAGACGGATCGTTTCGGATGTGCATCGACTACCGAGAGCTGAACAAATTCACTGTCAAGAATCGTTACCCTCTACCCCGCATTGGCGACCTATTTTATCAACTTCAAGGAGCGAGCTACTTCTCAAAGATAGATCTACGATCCGGATATCACCAATTATGAGTGCTAGAAGAACGTTCCCAAGACAGCCTTCCGAACCCGTTATGGACACTGCGAATTTGTAGTGATGTCGTTCGGATTAACCAACGCACCAGCAGTATTCATGGACCTAATGAATAGAGTGTGCCGTCCTTACTTGGATCAATTCGTCATCGTATTCATCGATGATATACTTATCTACTCCCAAAGTAAGGAAGAACATAGTCAACACCTACGGAGGGTTCTAGAAACACTACGATCAGAGAAGCTCTATGCGAAGTTCTCTAAATGTGAATTTTGGATTCGAAGAGTCAAATTCTTAGGCCACGTTGTTAGCGAAAACGGGATACACATAGACCCCTCCAAAATTAAGGCCATTGAGAACTGGTTTGTAACACCCTGAAATATCAAGAGTAGAGTTGAAGGGCTAAAAGTGTAAATCTTGAAGGGCAACTCGGTGAGTCCATGGATGGACTCGGCGAGTAGGGTCGCGACTTTGGTCACGTGTCAAGTGGCCTACTCGGCGAGTCCAAAGATGGACTCGGCGAGTAGGTGCTGAGTGGAGAAAACCCAAATTCTCGGGGTTGAGCCCTATATAAAGAACTTAACATCCATTCCCCTATCCTCTTTACTCATCCTCAAGTCCAGAAACCCTTAGTATTCGTGTGTGTGTGTGGATCAAAGTGCATTTGGGAGCTTGAAGGGTATTTGTTGAAAAAATCTTGGGAGTTTGGAGGCTTGGAGCAAGGGGCTTTGCTTGGATTCATGTTTCATTGTAGTTGGGGAGTTCTTTTGAGGTAATATCTTGTTCTTGGGTTGTTACTCATGTGGATTCATCATTTTGGGGTTTATGGGAGCTTATCTTGGTATGTTTTGGAGTTTGGAGGTTAGATCTGAGGTTGCTACCTTAGATTTGGATTCACGTAAAGTTTGCGACTTTACGTGATGGATGGGTTGTAGGAGGCTAGATCTATGTTTTGGATCAATTGCATGGCCTGGAACGCTTCTGTATAGATTCAGACCGGTGGTACTCGGCAAGTCACAAGGGTGGACTCGACGAGTTGCTTGAAGATGAGCTGGAACTCGACGAGTTGGATGAACAACTCGACGAGTAGGTTGAAGATAGCCTTAGACTCGGCGAGTCTGTTCTTGGACTCGGCGAGTCTTGTTGAAGAACCCCAATATTTTCTGGTTGCATCGAGAATCGGTGAGTCAAGGGATGACTCGATGAGTTGGGTGCGAGTGAACTCAGAGTTGTTGGACTCGGCGAGTCTCGGGGTGAATCGGTGAGTCAGGTCGTGGATTGAGCGAAGTTCTGAGCTTAGGGACTCGGCGAGTCATCGGGTTGACTCGGCGAGTATAGTCAGTCAGGGGTTGACTTTGACCGTTGTCTAGAGTTGACTAGTTTGACTTTCTAGTGTTAGTCAACCATGATCAAGGTGGTATTAAGTAGAGATATGCTTGTGTTGTAGGAGGATGATAGCTCGGGAGATCGAGCACTAGTGATTCCGAGATACGCGAGGTGAGTCTTCTCACTATACTTTACCTTGAGTAGGTAACCAGAGTTATGTGACAGAGTATTTGTGTGCTATGTATGTTATGTGTTGTACTGCATTATTTCTATGTGATTTATGCCTTGAGTGGCTAATATGTGTTATATGTGGTATTTTGGGGAAACTCACTAAGCTTTGTGCTTACAGTGTTTGATGATAATTGTTTCAGGTACTAGTGACGACCGCGGGAAGGCGCCGGCTTGATCAGTACACACGCACAGGATTTATGATTTTGAGATCTTGGGATTTTGTATTACTTGGATTGAACGATTGAAAATGGTTGTTTTCTGAATATTAAATGAATTATGTTTTATAAAAATTTGAAAAATTTGTTTTGAAATTTACGGTATTACAATTTGGTATCAGAGCCTTGGTTTGAGGGATTCGAATGCACCTTCGGGCGTATTTGAACTCAAACCGAGGATTTGAGAAATTTTACAACCAAAACTACAAATTTTCTAAAAAGAAAAAGAAGTTTTGGAGACAAGCAGAGTGGAAGGTGTGTATGGTTAGCCAGTGCCTGAACGGTGAATCCCCAAAATACCCTTACGTTTGTCTTATGAGATATTTATGATGCATTTTATGAGATATTATTGCATGCTAGAGACAGGCTAGGTATTCCATATCTTAGGACTAGAGTGGCCTGATTTGTGATGCCTTAGCCTAGGGATTGCTGTTTTATGCGATGTGCTTTTGAGTATGTGATGAGTGAGAATATTTAGTTGGAATCCTTGAGGGGATTCGAGTAGAAGAGTAATCTAGGGGAAATACCTAGATAAGTACCGTGGTACTTAGCAAAGGAGTAGTTAAAACCCGCAAGGGGAAGAGTTGCAGAGTTCGGTGGTACTTTTGGGGATGAGCTGAGCAAGCGGAGTTATCACCCAGAGTGAGTTATATATATCCTTCGATGCTCGAATGCTACTTGCTTTGTGCTTTGTGGAACTCTCGATGATGAGAGTCAGCTACCAAGCGAATATGACGATATTCAGGATGTAGATGGCTGGCATCATTAGGGGCTCTTCAGCAACTGATGGCTGAGAAGTGTGAGAATCTAGGAAGAGCCTAGGGAGTATCTGTAGCTAGATGAGTGCGCTGGCAGAGTAGATAATTTTGCTGGAGAGGAAGCACGCGACGGAATTGCGGATCGAGAAGGTCGAGCAGCTACTTAGGAGCTCTAGGATAGTCCGTGTGGAAAGTATGGGTAGATGTGGCAGGTAGTATAGGCCCGTACTACTGAAAGCAGAGGACCCATACTTGATGCATGGGGTATTCTGAAGTTTCTAATGAGCGTATTGGGGAGTGATGTTATGGTTCGAGTACCATACATCGGAGAAGGTGGAGGATTGATGTTATGGTTCGAGTATCATACATCGGAGCAGATTGAGGAGTGACATTATGGTTCGAGTACCATACATCGAAGCAGATGAAGGATTGATGCTATGGTTCGAGTACCATACATCGAAGCAGATTGAGGAGTGATGTTATGGTTCGAGTACCATACATCAGAGCAGATGAAGGATTGATGCTATGGTTCGGGTACCATACACCAGAGAATATTGAAAATAGATGTCATGGGATGGGTACCATGCTTCGTACTGAATGATGCTTATGGTTCTCCGGTTATCTGGTCTCGATTAGGTAGAGATTGGATGCTGTGGGTTTTAGGCCCGTGGGCCATGATTGAGTTCGAAGAGGCATCCTTTGAGAGGGAGGTTGAGAGCCTTTTAGAGTATTTTGGGAAGGAGTCAGAGGGAGGGGAGAATTTCAGTCTGAGTGGAGCAATCAATCGATAGAGGAGATGTCACCTTCTATGACCTGAGTGGTGTTATTTATGTTCATGTGCGAAACAAGAGACGCATGATGTTTAAGTTTTGGGTTTGGGGGTAAACCCTGCAGGTTGTCATTGATGATGATTTTCCCTCCAGAGTATCAGGTAGCATGTGTGCCGCGAGGCAGTGATTATCA
This sequence comes from Lactuca saligna, assembly GCF_052625555.1. NCBI lineage: Eukaryota > Viridiplantae > Streptophyta > Magnoliopsida > Asterales > Asteraceae > Lactuca > Lactuca saligna. Next base: position 20,978,724 of record NC_136423.1, on the reverse strand, counting down.
TGAGCAGATAGTCAGTTTGAACTGAGATAGTCGAGGACCACGTTACACCTATTTGAGTATAGTAGGGTGTATTGTAGTGGTATCAGTGGGGAGTCCAGTAGAGTTTATCAGTGCAGTGGTTTTCGATCTATGTTGGGTATTGAATATGGGAGTAGGTCCGTGTTCTTGGGACGATCCATGTGTTGGAACATTGGTTGATGAGTCTAGGTGGGGGAGTATGATGATTCGTGGTTCAGTCTATGGGTCAGTGATGCTATTGGACAGTTGAGTTGTTTGGTATTGGATTGGTACGAGACCTGGAACGACTAGATGCCATCATGACAAGAAGTTCTTGAGGATTTCATCTGAGGTTTAGAGTCCATCAGATCGATTGATTTCCTTAAAGGGGATTTTCGGGTGTTGCGCAGCACTTTCCAGGGGCAGGAGCGATTCTGCTGGTAAAAATAATTGGCAGGATGGTTGTATGCCAATTGGGGATGGTTCGAACCCTAGTGGGGGAAAGCCGGGTATTTTATTGAGGGAACCAAAGATTTGTGCAAGGGTGGTTAGGGGTTGAATACAGGAACCTGCAGCTTGAATTCATGGGATCAGGGTCATTGGTGATCAGGGAAAGTTGCAGGGCAAGAAAATGCAGGTGGTATATACCTGAGAGAGAGATGGGCGTCTCCACGGCAAGTGGCGAATGGACAGGAATCTGGCGGTGGTCAGGGTCGTTTCAAGTGGAAGGCTCGTGATGACAGTATGGGAGTCGAGAACTTCTGGGTCGAAGTATGGATTGTTTATGCCTTTTTGGGGTGGTTAGAAGATCATCGAGCAGCCAACTTCCGGACCGGTATGTGTATTCTTGCATGGATTCTGAGCAGTAGAGGAAAGGATTCCGGAGGGTCATCAGTGTGTTCTGTAGCATCAGCACTTTCTTTGTATTCCAGGTAAGTTTCTGGATACACTGAAGTTGCGCATTGGGTACAATGAAGAATTATTATGAGGCTCAGAGGAATGTATTATTGTATATGTATGATGTTGGGAGTAGGAGAATCAGTGGTAGAGGTAGGACATTGTGATGTTCGGTGATGGTGTTTCGTGGTTTCCACGTATAGCGTCTTGATTTCGGAGTTATTTAGAGTCTTGAGTTTGAAGCGACTAGTGATGTATCATGTATCTAGGGTTCCAGTGGGAGCCCTTCGCGTATTGTCATCAAGAGGGAATTATTTAAGGAAGTGGATCTCCGCAGAGATGGGTTCTGCGTATAGCGGTTGCCGCTAGAGTCTGTAATGCATATTGGGGCAAGTGTGTAACTACCTATGATAGTCTTCGGTGCATGAGTTACTGAGCATAGTGTGGCATTGTAATGAGAATGAGGGTATAGGATGATACTACGGGGGGTGGGGGGGCGTAGTATTCACCAGTCAGAGGGTGTTGTGATGCTACGGAGAGCTGTAGTACTCGCAAGCCAGAGAGAGAGAGTCGTGATACTACGAGGAGCCGTAGTATTCTCCAGTCAGAGGGTGTTGTGATGCTACAGGGAGCTGTAGTACTCACAAGTCAGAGAGTGGGAGTCGTGGTACTGCGGGGAGACGTAGTACTCACTAGTCGGTTGGCGTTGTGGTGCTACGAGGAATCGTAGTACTCACTAGTCAGAGTCTGTCGTGATATTGCAAGAAACCATAGAACTCGCTTGACAGCAAGAGAGTGTGATGATGGAGTGTTCTCTGATCAGTGTATGATGCAGAGGAGTTTTAGGCTTGAGTAGCCCTAATATCGAGTTTTGGAGCCTAGTGGTTAAACCGGGGTGAGGCTGGGGCCTCCGCCTTTGTCGAGAGATTCAGCAAGGTGTGCAGCAGATATGCGCAGCAGACTCCAGAGGTCAGAGTTGATTCGATCTTCGATCGGATTGTATTTTTCGTATGAGGAGAAGATAATTTAGTGACTTGCGTGTCACTGGGCCGGAATATTTGTCAAAGGGAGGAAGTTGGTGTGATATCTTGGGTCATGATATGTGTGACCTTTGGAGGTTCAGCTTGTTGGATAAGGTGTCTAAGTCCATAACTTATTTGGTATATACTTGACCCGACCGACATGGTCCATTTGGGTTGCATCTCATCCAAACTATTATGGATAATTTTATGAGAGTTATACACATATGTTTATTAATATATTATGGGATATAATATATTAATATGAAATTACGTTATTTAATTAGTTTTAGTCTTAAATTAATTATGAATTAATTTAGAGATTAAAAGGAATACTAATTAAATTATGGGCTATTTGTTTTATATAGTGTGGGCTAATACTCATTTGTTAATGGGCTAGGCTTATGTGGAAGTCCATGGATGATCCATGGAGCTTTTAACCCATGGATCCTTGGAAAAGGAAAAGACATGGGTTATTAGGGTTTCACCCTAATCATGCACACTATATAAGCATGCTTATGGAGCATGAAATGGAGCCTAAGAGAAAACTAGTGAACTAGTGTGTGTGTGTGTGCATGTGTGTGGCTGATTTTTATACAAGGTGTATACTCTCTCAAAGTTTTCCAAGAGTTTGTGGTGTTTGTGATTCCATTTGAGGCATTCACACTATTGGTGCTTGGCCCTCAAACTCCTTAGAACCAAACTCACCAAAAGGTATGCAATCTCTTCTAACTCTTTTATGTTGAAATGTTCCCCATGTCATGTTAGATAGGTTATAAACCTTGGAAAATTATTATTTTGCATGTATTTAGAAAAACATAGATCCAAGGTTTATTAGGGTTGCATGCACACTTAGGAAGTGTTAGATTGCTCAAAACCCAACAGTGGTATCAGAGCCTAGGCTTGCTTGTTTGATACTTGATGCAAAATAGTGAAAAAAGTCGAAATCGTTGCTGTCTGCATGGTGGACTCGCCGAGTCCATTGGGGGGACTCGACGAGTCCAAGGCAAACTTCAACCTACTCGACGAGTAAGTTCATGCACTCGACGAGTAGGATCGAAAGAGTGCAGATTCTCGACTTTTGCTGCTGGAAATGGACTAGAAACATTACCCTAAATTGTTTTGGTGTTATAAAACTTATTTTAGTTGGTGTAATGGTTGTTCTAATCCATTTACAATAGCATATATCAAAATTCCATGATTTTATGTGTTCATATAATTCTTGAATTTTTGATGATCATGTTCATGTTCTTATGAATTTAGAAAATGATAGGAATTATTTGCTGAATTGTTTAGGATTAATTCTTTATCATTTATGTGTTTTAATGGAGTCCATAATTTGTCCTCAAGTTATGGATTACCAAAGGTCACTTTCATTTAACACACACTTAAAACACATAAGTTACATGAAAATGAAGAGTCTTCATTTTTATGAACCTTTAATTCATAAGTTATGAAATGAAGAGTTTTGCAAAGTTACAAAACTTGCCCTCAAGTTTTGGAATTTGTAAAGTTTCACACACTTTAATAAACTTTAATTCCAAACCTTAGAGTTTTAATAGTTAAAATTCAACCCTTATACTATTTATAACATTAATGGTTAATTATTATATATATGTATAAGAATAAGTCGTTTTACCGTTAGTAGGCCTCATTCACGAAGCCGGTCTATAAGGTGGGTATAAGGTTGTTGCTTATAAAATGGCGACTTAATGGGTGTATACTCTCACCCACCGCTTGCTTGATCGGTGGAGGGTCGTTAGCCGAACGGGTAGAACAATGACTTTAAATCCTCATTAAAAGTATAATGAATATTATAAAATAACTAAACTCTTTTAATTCCCAATCTTAGTTATTTTAGGAAAATGTGAACATGGTGCTAATCCATGGAATTCACACTTTGTACCTTACCAAGTCGTTGGTGGAGCGTGTGTGGTTAACCGGCACACTAACTAGGACTAGTAAGGATCACGAAGGGTGACTTAATGTTTGTCATAGATCAATGGAGCGTGTGTGGTTAATCGACACATTGATTAGGTGATAATATTAAGAGTACCAAGTGAATTAGCATGGTTATTCACACCTTGTTTTGTGATCCTCGGCATCCCAGTCACAAAACTTGAAGGGCACAATCGAGATTGAAACATGCCATTGAAAAGTTCAATGAATCTCAAAAGAATCTAGGAATTTCAAATCCAATTAAACCTAATAAATCATTTCATTTTCATGGTGGAAATTGGTGAATCGTCATTCACCTACCTTTCAAATATATTATTACTTAAATTACGGCATCCCTCTTCTAAGTGTAATATATTGTGATTGGATCCTAGCCTTAATATTACATTTGGGTGTCTTATTAAGGATCCTAAATATCTAATCTAAACTTACTTTCTTCTTTCAGATGTCTTCCAACACTAATGCTTCAGGCTCTAACCCAACTGGTTCTTTCTCTCTCATGAATCTTTGTGGGAGGGTCATCTTTGATGGTTCCAACTTCATGGATTGGATTAGGAACATCAGGATGGTTACTCTTTACGAGGACAAGGAATATGTCCTCGATAAGGAGTTAAAAGAACTTGATGAGTCTACTGCTACTCCTGAGGAGATCGCTGAATTCAGGACTCATGAGAGAGATGCTACTAAGGTGGCATGTATCATGATGGCCACGATGACAGCCGAGCTCCAAAAGTCGTATGAAGATTTCTACCCTTTTGAGATGCACCAAGACCTGATGGAAAGGTACCATCAGAGTGCTCGTCAGGAGCGGTATGAAATAATCTCCTCCATAATAACTACCCGCATGAAGGATGGTGAATCCGTCACGGGCCACATGCAAAAGATGCAAAGGTATGTGGACCGTTTGCTGAAGCTAAATGTTAACATCCCCGAGGAGTTGGCAATTGACATCATTTTGCACTCCTTGCCTTCTTGTTATGATCATTTTCGAATGACATATCATATGAACAAGGAGGAAGTTACCCTCAGCAAGCTTCAAGGACTCTTGAAGACCGCTGAAACCGGTCTTAAGAGTAAAGCGGTTGTTACCTCTACTACTCCTACTCCGACTTCTACCCCTGTTTTAGCTATTGGGCAAGGCAAAGGGAAAAAGAGGAAGCACCCTTCGAAGGGTACCAAGGGAAAGTCTCTTGAAGGCTCCTCATCAAAGACTAAGAACGGTTCTGTCACTCCTTCTGCCATTCCCAAGGATGCTGAATGCTTTTATTGCCATGAAAAGGCACACTGGAAGCGAAACTGCCCTAAGTACTTGCAGGATCTAAAGGATGGGAAAGTGAAACCCACCTATGCAGGTATTTACACTATATTGTCTAATTACTCAACATATTCTAACTCTTGGGTGCTTGATACAGGATGTGGTATTCACATATGTTCTGATTTGCAGGGCCTAAGAAGAAGTGAGGATGTGGAGCACGGGAAGATAAACTTAATCATGGGGAATAGGAAGGCTTCACCTGTTTCCAAGATTGGAGTTTATACTTTGTTGCTTAATAATGGGTTAAAATTAGATTTGAATAAATGTGTGTACTCGTCTGAAATGGCGAGGAATATTATTTCTTTTCATGCTTTGTACAAACAAGGTTTTACCTTTTCGTTTGATAATGAATGTGGTGGTATTAATGCTTTCTTTAATAATGTGTTTTATTTTAAAGCATTACCTTGTGATGGCGTGTATGAAACTGTGTCGATTGTAGACAACTTAGGAAATAATGTGTTGTATATTGATTCTTCTACTAGCCTAGATAAAGCATCATTGTGGCATTATCGTCTTGGACATGTAAACAAGAAACGCATAGGACAACTCCAAAAGAGTGGAGTCTTGGAATCATTTGACCTTAAATCAAATGATAGTTGTGAATGTTGTCTACTTGGAAAAATGACAAAATCACCCTTCACTGGAACTTGTGAGAGGGGTGAGGGTTTGTTGGACCTAATACATACTGATGTATGTGGGCCATTCAAAACCGCCACAAGGGATGCTAATCGGTATTATGTGACTTTTATTGATGATTTTAGTAGATATGGGTATGTCTACTTAATCAAACACAAGTCCGAAACCTATGAAAGGTTTAAGGAATTCAAGCAGGAAGTAGAAAATCAATTGGGCAGGAACATTAAGATGCTTCGATCCGATCGAGGTGGTGAGTATCTTAGTACCGAGTTCCTTGACTATCTTAAGGAGTGTGGGATTGTCTCACAATTGACTCCTCCCAGGACACCACAGCTGAATGGTGTAGCTGAGAGGCGTAATTGAACCTTGTTAGACATGGTTCGCTCTATGATGAGTCGAGTTTCGTTACCAATCTCTTTTTGGGGGTATGCCTTAGAGACTGTCGCCCATATCCTTAATCTAGTCCCTACAAAGAAGGTTACCAAAACACCTCATGAGATGTGGACTGGGAAGGTTCCCAATTTTGACCACATCAAAGTTTGGGGTTGCGAAGCCTTCGTGAGGCGTGAAACTCATGAGAAGCTTGAACCCCGAAGTGAAAGGTGTATTTTCATCGGCTACCCACAGAAATCCTTCGGTTACCTCTTCTACAGAACCAGTGAGAATGTGGACTTTGTAGCACGAAGAGGGATCTTTCGCGAGAAAGAATTTATAAGCCAAGGAGACAGTGGGAGGTAGATTGATCTTGAAGAAATTCAAGAATCAATTGGTGAAGGAACCTCAGACACTACCAATCAACCTGAGGAGGAAACTCCTGTTGATCCAGCTGACGAGTCTGTACCTCCGAGGCGTTCCACACGGGTTAGGAACACACCTTCGTTTTATTATTGTTTTCATATTACTACGGAAGGTGATACGTTTATTAGTGATAGTACACTAGTAAATTTGGATGAACCTAGCAGTGTTAAGGAAGCCATGGCAGGCCCGGAGTCTGCTAAATGGAAGGAGGCTATGGATAGCGAGATATAGTCCATGTATGACAATCAAGTTTGGAACTTGGTTGACAATGTACCAGGCCGTAAAACAGTCGGGTGCAAATGGATCTTCAAGAAGAAGACCGACATGGAAGGAAAAGTGCATACTTATAAGGCTCGACTGGTTGCGAAGGGTTTTACTCAAACTCAAGGTATTGATTATGATGAAACCTTTTCGCCGGTAGCAAAGATTAAGTCTATTAGGGTTATGTTAGCCATTGCAGCATTTCATGATTATGAAATATGGCAAATGGATGTCAAAACCGCTTTCCTTAATGGAAAGTTGGCTGAGGATGTGTACATGAATCAGCCAGAGGGTTTTGTCAATGCAGAGTACCCTAATAGAGTATGCAAGCTTGAGAAATCCATTTATGGATTAAAACAAGCATCTCGTAGCTGGAATCTTTGTTTTGATGAGAAGGTAAAAGAGTTTGGCTTCTTGAGAAGCGAAGATGAATCTTGCGTGTATGTCAGAGCTAGTGGGAGTATAGTTAGCTTCTTGGTACTGTATGTGGATGACATACTACTCATAGGAAATGACATCCCAACCTTGCAGGAGGTTAAGTCCTGGCTTGGGAAGTGCTTTGCTATGAAGGACCTAGGGGAGGCTACCTATATCCTAGGGATAAGGATATTAAGAGAAAGGAGTAGAAGACTAATTGGACTTAGTCAGAGTATCTACTTGGATAAGGTGTTGAAAAGGTTCAACATGGAGAATTCCAAGAAAAGAGATTTACCGATCCAAAGCAATACCAAACTGAGTAAGACTCAGAGTCCGAGTACAGAGGCAGAGATAGCTGAGATGAGCCAATTACCATATGCTTCCACAGTTGGCTCGATCATGTATGCTATGACTTGTACCCGTCCTGATGTGGCATTTGCTTTGAGCATGGTCAGCAGGTATCAGGGGAACCCCGGTAAGGCTCATTGGACCGCGGTAAAGAACATTCTCAAGTACCTGCGGAGGACTAAGGATTGGATCCTTACCCTTGGTAGCAGTGATGACTTGAGAATATTAGGGTATAGTGATGCTGGTTTTCAGACTACTAGGGATAATTTCCGCTCTCAGTCAGGCTGGATCTTTACCTTAAATGGAGGGGCAATTTCTTGGAAGAGTTCCAAGCAGGAGACGGTGGCTGATTCGACTTGTGAATCAGAGTATATAGCAGCGAGTGAAGCAGCGAAGGAGGCGATATGGCTAAAGAACTTCATCGGAGACCTTGGAGTTGTACCAGCTATTAAGGAACCTATAGAGATTTTCTGTGACAACAATAGTGCGGTTACCTTAGCTAAGGAACCAATAGATCACAGCAGATCCCGGCACATTGACAGAAAATATCACTTCATAAGACACAAGATTGAAGAAGGACTCCTTGTGACAAGGAGGATATCGTCGGATGAGAATCCTGCAGATCCCCTTACGAAGGGACTGACGAGGGTTAAGCATTTTCAGCATGCGAGACGCATCGGGCTGAGGGACGATATTAGTTTTACAGATTAGATAGTTTTCCTGAAACTTGTAAAATGTAATCGACATTTGATGATGAATAAAATTTGTGATTTATTTATGAGTAAAGTGTTACTATCATTGTCAATTATTTACTATTGTTTCAGTTTTGCATGTTTTGACTTCCAGAATAATTAATTTATTCAAACCTCCACAATCGATCATACGTCGGAAGTAGGTATGAATCAAGATTGTCATGAATTGGGTTTGTAGATGCCTTAAAGGTGTTTAGACATGGCAATGGTTGCTGCAACATTCATGAGTACTCATAAGTTATGAGTATTGGTATAAACCCACGCTCACTTGTATCACTTCATGGAATTTATCTCGAGTGATCGTGAGACGATAACATCATATAAATCTTTAAACCTAGAGATATGAGTTGTTACCTATGAGTTGGTTGTGCATTGATTGCACGTAAACGCATCAGTAACTTGATGTTATAAAATGTGCCTTTGTGTACAATTCAATAAGTAGTAGAACAAGCATATCAGTCAAAGTTTATCTGTTCCTTCTAGAAATAGAAGCGATATCTGGGCCCCTCGATGATTTTGTGTTGACCCATGTACCAGGCCTGGTCAGAACTAAACCGATGTGTTCAGTGAAGTTCTTCGTCAAACAAATCGGAAAATTAAGAAACAACTGCTAGACAATAAGCAAGACATAGTTCCATGTGTTTGTCCAGCTGATATCATGAGAACAGAGGATTATGTGATCACTTATCTAAAATGGCGCTTCATAGTTCGACAGAGTCTTCATTGTTCGAGGGAGTTTTCGAGAGCTACGATTGTTGGTTGGTTCCTGAAGTTATAGGAAAATATAGTTATTAGACTTATCCAAGTGGGAGTCTGTTGGATAAGGTGTCTAAGTCCATAACTTATTTGGTATATACTTGACCCGACCGGCATGGTCCATTTGGGTTGCATCTCATCCAAACTATTATGGATAATTTTATGAGAGTTATACACATATGTTTATTAATATATTATGGGTTATAATATATTAATATGAAATTACGTTATTTAATTAGTTTTAGTCTTAAATTAATTATGAATTAATTTAGTGATTAAAAGGAATACTAATTAAATTATGGGCTATTTGTTTTATATAGTGTGGGGTAATACTCATTTGTTAATGGGCTAGGCTTATGTGGAAGTCCATGGATGATCCATGGAGCTTTTAACCCATGGATCCTTGGAAAAGGAAAAGACATGGGTTATTAGGGTTTCACCCTAATCATGCACACTATATAAGCATGCTTATGGAGCATGAAATGGAGCCTAAGAGAAAACTAGTGAACTAGTGTGTGTGTGCATGTGTGTGGCCGATTTTTATACAAGGTGTATACTCTCTCAAAGTTTTCCAAGAGTTTGTGGTGTTTGTGATTCCATTTGAGGCATTCACACTATTGGTGCTTGGCCCTCAAACTCCTTAGAACCAAACTCACCAAAAGGTATGCAATCTCTTCTAACTCTTTTATGTTGAAATGTTCCCCATGTCATGTTAGATAGGTTATAAACCTTGGAAAATTATTATTTTGCATGTATTTAGACAAACATAGATCCAAGGTTTATTAGGGTTGCATGCACACTTAGGAAGTGTTAGATTGCTCAAAACCCAACACAACTGTGGGGCCAAAAGTTGATCTGGTGTTCAGTATCGAAGAGGGATATGAGAAATGAGCTAGAGTTTACCTTAGTGATGTCTGAGGACACTACAGAGCAAGCGAACGATTCAGACGCTCGAGGACATACTTCGGGCATATATATATATATATATATATATATATATATATATATATATATATATATATATATATATATATATATATATATATATATATATATATATATATATTAGATTTCGGAGAGAGTTGTGACACGTATTTGCCCTTGGCAGAGCTTTCCTGCAACAACAGCCATCAATTGAGCACCAGTGTGCCACCCTTTGAGCTGTTGTATGGGAGGAGGTGTCGTTAGATCGGTAGTCATTGAGCAGCGTGATTGCGGTGGTGGTATGGAATGACATCATGTTGGGGTGACTGTTGAGGGTGTGGATGGGATTCCACGGGTGTAGAGCCAAGAGTCTCAAGATGGATGCAGGGATGGATTCTGGGACTCCCAGCTTGATTCTGATCAGGGAGTCGTGTGTGTAGTGGTGGTTCCCCCTGGGGATGTTGTAGATGTCGTCAGTGTGACGGGTTTTCCTAACATGAGAGTGCGAGGACTGGTGCAGCATGTGCATGTGATTGCAATAAGAGGACTCGTGGGAGTTACTCTTAGATTGAAGAATGGGTCTTTCGGTAAGCATGGAATGGATAGAGTGGGATTCCGATCAGGGATCCGGTGGTTCATGGTTTCTAGCTCTTATGGGTCGGGTGATTGTTGAGATTTGGAGCAATGATTCATCATTGGAAGTACTTAGTTGTTGTGTGTGGATATCAGAGGGTAAAGCCGGTGCCCGGGTTGAGACGGTGGTCAGGACACCGCAAGGAAAGAGAAAGTGAGTTCGAGTTTCGATGGGTATGCCTTGAGGGACCTGGTCCGGTTAAGGCCAGGTGGCGTGTTGTGGGAGTATTTTTGGAGATGAGTTGTCGTAGGCTTCGAGGACGAAGCCTAATTTAAGTGGGGGAGAATTGTAACACCCCGAAATATCAAGAGTAGAGTTGAAGGGCTAAAAGTGTAAATCTTGAAGGGCAACTCGGCGAGTCCATGGATGGACTCGGCGAGTAGGGTCGCGACTTTGGTCGCGTGTCAAGTGGCCTACTCGGCGAGTCCAAAGATGGACTCCGCGAGTAGGTGTTGAGTGGAGAAAACCCTAATTCTCAGGGTTGAGCCCTATATAAAGAACTTAACATCCATTCCCTAGCCTCTTTACTCATCCTCAAGTCCAGAAACCCTTAGTATACGTCTGTGTGTGGATCAAAATGCATTTGGGAGCTTGAAGAGTATTTGTTGAAGAAATCTTAGGAGTTTGGAGGCTTGGAGCAAGGGGCTTTGCTTGGATTCAAGTTTCATTGCAGTTGGGGCGTTCTTTTGAGGTAATATCTTGTTCTTGGGCTGTTACTCATGTGGATTCATCATTTTGGGGTTTATGGGAGCTTATCTTGGTATGTTTTGGAGTTTGGAGGTTAGATCTGAGGTTGCTACCTCAGATCTGGAATGGGGGAGGTATAGAGTGCATTAAAGTCCCTGTGTTTAACTGCTTAGTGAAGCCATCATGTCCCAAACCCTAGCTCTTAAGTGTATAAGGCCTAGAACTCTTTGGATTCACGTAAAGTTTGCCACTTTACGTGATGGATGGGTTGTAGGAGGCTAGATCTATGTTTTGGATCAATTGCATGGCCTGGAACACTTCTGTATAGATTCAGACAGGTGGTACTCGGCGAGTCACAAGGGTGGACTCGACGAGTTGCTTGAAGATGAGTTGGAACTTGACGAGTTGGATGAACAACTCGGCGAGTAGGTTGAAGATACCCTTAGACTCGGCGAGTCTGTTCTTGGACTCGGCGAGTCTTGTCGAAGAACCCCAATATTTTCTGGTTGAGTCGTGAATCGGTGAGTCAAGGGATGACTCGGTGAGTTGGGTGCGAGTGAACTCAGAGTTGTTGGACTCGGCGAGTCTCGGGGTGATTCGGCGAGTCAAGTCACGGATTGAGGGAAGCTCTGAGCTTGGGGACTCGGCGAGTCATTGGGTTGACTCGGCGAGTATAGTCAGTCAAGGGTTGACTTTGACCGTTGTCCAGAGTTGACTAGTTTGACTTTGTAGTGTTAGTCCGCCAGGATCAAGGTGGTATTAAGTACATATATGCTTTTGTTGTAGGAGGATGATAGCTCGGGAGATCAGGTTCTAGTGATTCCGAGATACGTGAGGTGAGTCTTCTCACTATACTTTACCTTGAGTAGGTAACCAGAGTTATGTGATAGAGTATTTGTATGTTATGTATGTTATGTGTTGTACTGCATTATTTGTATGTGATTTATGTTGTGCATGTTTACAGAGTTAGAACCGTAAGGTTCACAGAGTTAGAACCTGAGGGTTCACAGAGTTGGGTGCACGGACCCATAGATTTATAGCCTCGAGTGGCTAATATGTATTATATGTGGTATTTTGGGGAAACTCACTAAGCTTTGTGTTTAGTGTTTGATGATAATTGTTTCAGGTACTAGTGATGACTGCGGGAAGGCGCCGGCTTGATCAGTACACACGCATGGGATTTATGATTTTGAGATCTTGGGATTTTGTATTACTTGGATTGAACGATTGAAAATGGTTGTTTTCTAAATATTAAATGAATTATGTTTTATAAAAATTTGAAAATTTTGTTTTGAAATTTATGGTGTTACATGGTCAGCACCAAAGACACCTACAGAGATTCGTCAATTTCTAGGTCTAGCTGGCTACTATCGCCGATTCATAAAGAACTTCTCTAGCATCACGAAACCTCTTACTACATTAACCCAGAAAGGCGTGGTCTTTGACTGGGAAGCAAAACAAGAAAAGGCATTCCAAACTTTGAAATAAGCCTTATGCACCGCACCAATACTATCCCTCCCCGAAGGGACAGAAGATTTTGTAGTGTATTGCGATGCATCGAATCAAGGGCTTGGTTGTGTTCTTATGCAACGAGGGAAGGTTATTGCTTATGGCTCCCATCAGCTCAAGACACACGAAGTAAACTATACGACAAACGATCTCGTGTTGGGAGAAGTGGTATTTGCTTTGAAGATCTGGAGACACTACCTGTACGGAACAAAGAGTAGTATTTACACCGATCACAAGAGCCTTTGACACATTTTCAATCAGAAGGAGCTCAACATGCGACAACGACGATGGGTCGAGTTACTCAATGATTACGAATGTGTAACGCCTGTTTTTCTGGGCTTTCCATTTTTAGCAATGTGATAGTCTAGGTTAACCTTTGTAACCCGTTTTGAAATAATATAAGTGTACTATTTGAGTATTATGTGTTTTATGGTTAATTGCTTAATTATGTGGTTTGATTAATTAAGAATAAAAACAAGCGTCAAAATTTAAGTGTATAATAAACTTGATATCTTTAGATAATGTTGTAGTAGTTGAAACAAGGTTTCCGAAGATATAAAGAATGCCGAAATCCAAGTTATAACGAAGAAGTTATGACCTGTCGAAGTTTTGTGACAAAACCGGCACCCCTGAATAACGTAAAAAGTGAAATTTACGTTAGAGCGATATTTAGCCTTAGTGATCTAAATGAGAATCGAAGATCTCGTTGTTAGTATCAAAGCGATAAAAAGTTAGGCAAGAACGGAGTCAAACGAAAAAGTTATGAATTTATAACGAAACTTTCTGTCCACGCCTATTAAAAATAAATAATAAAAATAAATTCAAAATTAGCCGACGAAGTCTAAAAGAAAGTTGTAGAGCGTAGTCTAACCTTCGCGTGGATATAAAGAACGTCGAAAATGGAGTTCGTATGAAGAAGATATGAATTTCCGAAGTTTATTAAATATTTTGTATTTAAATTAAATCTTTAAATCCGGCATTATCCGAAGAGGAGTCAGCAATCTGATCCGAAGTACGCCCCGTGTACTCGAGTACACCCCACGTACTCGAGTACGCCCCGCGTACTCCGAAGGTGTCGACATTCGCAGCAAGTGGCTTCGGATGACGCATGCAGTGACGAATTCAGACGTGTACACCCCGCGTACGCCTGTACACCCCGCGTACTCCGAGGCTCCAGCCTCCTATAAATAGGATGCGAGGGTTCCGGGTTTATTTGCTAATTTCCTCTTGTTTTTGTGCCGAAGCTCTACGCATAAACCCCCGAAGCCATCCCCGAAGCCCCGGTAATATACCCGAGTCCCGAAGCAAGTCTCGAGATCCCGAAGATCCCGAGAAGTGCGGTTTCCGAGCCGAAGCTCTGCCCGCGAGAAGTTCGATTTTTGTAGAGATCTTCCAGATCTGTTGAGGCTTACTACTTTTGCAAGTCGTAGTGTTGTCCGATCATCTTCTGATCAAGTGACTGTATACTACCTTTCATAAACGCAATAATACTACAAGTATGGTTTGAGTGTATTAAGTTTATTGTCGTTTATACGTGTGAATGCGTTGTTACTTTCTCCTAACATATAATTATGAAGTATTTTATACGAGATATGTGTTATGTGTATATTTTGTTGTTATGTGTGTGAATGTATATTCACTTTCTTCTATCTTATAGATCTGATTATTTATATATGAAATACGTGTTATGTGTGTGTGCCTCGTCTGTTATGTGGAAAATGTATTGATCAAGCATGCTATACAGGTTTTGAAAATATGTATAAAAATGTATGTTTTTATCTACTAATATGTTGGGTAGAACATGGGTAGATAGTTGATGTGTAATAAACAGATGAGAGGCCTCGTTGTTGTTTTGATCCAGTCATCTAGCGGAATTTAGATGACGACCACGGACTTTTCTAGACAGTCCAGTGGAATGCTAGCAGGCTCATAACATGTAGGTGTTAATGAACTTGGGTGTTCATTTGTTGTATTCCATCCCCCTCATGGTTGCCTTATTTGACTTATATTGCTAAGGAACCCCCGCAGCATGTGTTGTCACCCCGATGAAAATATTCTTAGATTAGGTTCCTTGTGTTAGTTATTTTAGGGACGTAAAGTGAGAATAACGGGAATGGGTAACTGGGTTATTGTTGGTTGATAATAATTAATTTAATTATTTATTGTGGGTTGAAAACCCTATATGCTCACCAGGCTCCCAATCCTGACCCACTTAGTTTTATTTGTATTACAGGAAGTGGCGCAAGGGCGTAAGATGGATGAACCATCAAGTTGTTTTGTTTACAAGTCTGTATATGTAAATATTTGTTGAATGACTTGTAATGTTATCGTTTATGCTTGTTGGTCTATATCGGAACATGACACCCCGAGTTTTGATTATATAATGAAAAATACATTTCTTTTATGAAATGCTTGGGTAAACATTGTTTTATCATGTTTTGTTTTTGGGAACAAATTCCGCAACTCTTTCAAATCAAAAGGATTTACTCTGAATTTATTTTAAAAGCATAAATGAAAATTGGTCTTTTCTGGCCGAGATTTTGGGGATGTCACAGTTGGTATCAGAGCATTAGTTTAAGCGAACTAGGAATTTGTAGGATTTCTAGACTTAAACTTAGAATGCTAAGTGAAATTTTGAGATATGTGTCTGTTATATTTTAGACACGAGCACTAGTTTATTTTAGGAAAGTTGCCTAAAATGCTTTTTGTGCTAAATGTTATATGTTGCCATATATGATATTATTTGTTCGGATCTATGGTCTGTTGCCGACCGGATCTAGAAACTTTATGTGTGTAGGATTCTAAGCGTACGTCTGCGATATTAGAACTAGCATGTAACGTTTCGGAGTGATAAGGATGATTTGAATATCTATCGTGAATAAGGATCTAATTTCACCTTATTCGGTGTGTAGATCAAAAATGGTGAGAACAAGAAATGGAGTTGGAAATGCTAATGAAAACAGGAATCAACCACCAGTGATTGAGCAAAGACCTGTCGTAGCAGCAGCACCTGAGCCAATAACCATGGCTGGTGTGCAAATGATGATTCAAACGTTGTTGGATCGTCAGATGGATGAAACTAGACGGTTGTTTCAATAGAATCGTAAAGAACTGTCAATTCGTGTGGAAGAGCCTGAATTAAATGAAGGGCACTCGGAAGGTGGAAACTTCAGTGGATCTGTTGGTCAAGCCAACCTACCGATAGTTAGGCGAGACAACCATGATGGAAGAAATGATGGAATGGGATGCAAGTACAAGGACTTTCTAACTTGCAAACCATCGACCTTCAATGGAAAGGAGGATCCGATTGGAGTTATGGATTGGATTTCAGAAATGGAATTGGCCTTCATGACTTGTGGCTGCAGAGGCAAGGTTCAAACTATCTATGCAGTACGTCAATTCCAACGTGGAGCCGTTCATTGGTGGAACACTCTATGGAAGACTTTAAGCCCAAATGAGCCACTGCAATTATCATGGGCAGAGTTCTTGGTGAAGTTCAAACGCAAGTTCTGCTCGGCTCAAAATCTATTGGAACTAGAGAACAAGTTTCTGACACTCACGAAAGGCATCATGCCAGTCGATGAATACACCAATAACTTCACCGATAAGATGGAGTTTGCCTTGCATATCGTTCCAGACGAGCTGACAAAGGTGGACCGGTATGCGAAGGGACTCCCATAGGAGTACGAGGTGCCAGTACGTTAGGCACATACTCTAGAGGCAGCTATCTGGGCTGCCAAGTCTGTTGAGAACATGATAAAGGGAAGAAACACCAACAAGGTTGAGGTTGGTGAGAAGAGGAAGTTTGAGGGAACATCTGGTTCCGGTAAGAAAAACAAATTTTCGAAATCTGATTCGAAAAAGTTTGGTGGGGGAAAAGGAGGAGAAGCGAAGTGGTGTGAAAAGTGTAAGAAAAAGCACTTTGGGAAATGTAGCGAGGATGTGACCTGCTACAAGTGTGGAAAGGTTGGACATTTTGCCAATGAATGTCTGAACAACAAAAGGATGTGTTTTGGTTGTAATGAAGAGGGGCATATTTTGAAAGACTGTCCGAAGAAGAAGGAGGCAGCTAAGCCCAACATTCCACCAAAGCCAAAGGCGAGAGCATTCCAGATGACACTGGAAGCTGCTAAAGATGAAGCTGATGTCGCTTCAGGTACCTTTCTCGTGAACACATTGCCTGCCCAAATTTTATTTGATTCTGGAGCCAACTACTCCTTTATATCGCATGAATTTGGTAGAAAACTAGCTTTGCCTGTTGATAGACTAGATAATGCTTTATTAGTCGAAGTTGCTAGTGGCAAGTGTGTACCTGTTAGCCATCGTATGAAAAACATCTTAATCGACTTGAATGGGAATAAGTTCCGCGAGGAATTATTGCCTATCAAACTTAATGGTTTCGACCTCGTGTTGGGAATGGATTGGCTTAGCGCTAATGATGCCGAAATTTTATGCAAGAAGAAGATAGTTAAAGTGAACCCGCCTGGGAAGGAATTGTTTATGGTGTATGGGGACAAACACTGAGTGAATTCTGGAATCATTTCCCTAATGAAAGCCAGAAAGTGTTTAACCAAGGGATGTACATCATATTTAGCATTTGTGATTGATGCTAAGAAGGAAAAGAAGGTGATGCAGAGTATTCCTGTGGTGTGATTATCCGGAAGTATTTCCCGAAGATCTTCCTGGATTACCACCAGATAGACAAGTGGAGTTCCGAATTGACTTGTTACCAGGAACAACGCCAATTGCAAAAGCACCTTATTGATTAGCACCGACGGAGATGAAGGAGCTGATGATGCAACTTCAGGAGTTGTTGGACAAAGGTTTCATTAGACCTAGTTCATCACCCTGGGGAGCTCCGGTGTTATTCGTGAAGAAGAAAGATGGAAGTATGAGAATGTGCATCGATTACAGAGAGATGAACAAGGCAACAATAAAGAATAGATATCCGTTGCTGAGGATTGATGACCTATTTGATCAATTGCAAGGTTCGAGCTATTTCTCGAAGATCGATCTAAGATCAGGATATCATCAGCTAAAGGTAAGAGAGCAAGATATCGAGAAGACTGCATTTAGAACTAGATATGGACACTACGAGTTCTTGGTTATGTCGTTTGGACTATCCAATGCTCCCGCAGCATTCATGGATTTAATGAATAGGGTTTGTAATCCATTCCTTGATAAATCCGTGATAGTGTTCATAGACGACATTCTGATTTACTCGAAAGGCCAGGAGGAGCATGGCAGACACTTGCGAGAAGTGTTAGAAGTTTTGAAAAAGGAGAAGCTGTATGCGAAGTTCTCCATATGTGATTTTTGGATTTGTTAAGTCCAATTCTTGGGTCACGTGGTCAACCAAGAAAGGATAATGGTTGATCCAGCAAAGATTGAAGCTGTAATGAAGTGGGAACAACCGAAAAGTCCCACGGAGGTTCGAAGCTTTTTAGGATTAGCCGGATATTACCGAAGGTTTATCCAAGGCTTTTCTTCGATTGCTACTCCATTGACAGCTTTGACCCACAAAGGAGCTACTTATGCTTGGAGTGATAAGCATAAGGAAGAATTCGAGAAGCTAAAGAAGAAGCTATGCGAGGCACCCATACTTTCTCTACCCGATGGAGTCGAAGACTTCGCTGTTTATAGCGATGCGTCTGGGGTTGGATTGGGTTGTGTTTTGACCCAAAGAGAAAAGGTGATAGCATATGCGTCTCGACAACTGAAAGAGCATGAAAAGAACTACCAGACTCATGATTTGGAGTTGGCAGCGGTAGTTTTCACTCTAAAAATATGGAGGCATTACCTCTATGGCACGAAGTGCAAACTTTTCACTAATCATAAGAGTCTCCAATACCTCTTTAATCAGAAGGAATTGAATATGAGGTAATGACGCTGGCTAGAGTTACTCAAGGACCACGACTGTGAGATACTTTACCATCCCGGTAAAGCTAATGTTGTTGCTGATGCTCTCAGTCAGAAAGTCAATCTTGAAAGGAAAAGGCCAAGAGCGTTGAGAATTGAAGTTGTCTCGACTATTTTAGAAAGTATAAAGGGAGCTCAAAGTGAAGCTTCTGAGAAGAATGACCGAAAGGAGGAACGTTTGGACAAAACGTTGGTGTTCGGTGTAAACAGTCATGGACTGAAGGTGTTCCAAGATCGGATTTGGATACCTAAGACAGGAGGAATCAAAGATCTTCTGATGGAAGAAGCTCACAAGACCATGTATTCGATTCATCCCGGTAGCACTAAAATGTATAGGGACCTGAAACCCTACTACTGGTGGCCGACGATGAAGCTTGATGTTGCAAAGTATGTGGCCGAGTGTGTGACTTGTGCGAGAGTCAAGACACAACATCAGAAACCGTATGGGAGTTTAGAACCTTTATCTGTGCCTATGGGTAACTGGGAAGACATTGCCATGGATTTTGTCACTAAACTGCCCAGAACAAAGAATGGTCACGACATGATTTGGTGGTCGTTGATCGATTCACTAAGAGTGCGCATTTCATAGCAGCCAGGGAGAAATGGTCTATGGAAAAGCTTGTGAATTCTTATGTGAAGGAAATTGTGAGACTTCACGGTGTTCCCCTAACAATTGTGTCGGATCGTGATAGTCGTTTCACCTCAAGGTTTTGGAAATGTCTACAAGAGGAAATGGGTACCAAGTTATGTTTAAGTACAGCTTACCATTCGTAGACTGATGGTCAGAGTGAAAGAACGATACAAACACTTGAAGATATGTTGAGAGCATGTACCTTGGAATTCCTAGGTAATTGGGATGAACAGTTACCATTGGTAGAATTTTCCTATAACAATAGTTTTCACTCGAGCATTAACATGGCACCTTACCAAGCTTTGTATGGACAAAAGTGTCGTACGCCGTCTTGTTGGCTTGAGGCTAGGGAAAAGCAGTTTATGGGACCGGAGATGGTTCATCAAACTGCTGAAAAGTTGAAAATAATTAAGGAAAGAATGTTAGCGGATCAAGATTGTCAAAAGAGTTATGCTGACAAAAAGCGAAGACTGATGACTTTTGAAGTTGGGGATTCGGTTTTGCTTAAAGTCTCACTATGGAAGGGACTTATAAGATTTGGAAAAAGAGGAAAACTAAGTCCAAGGTTTATTGGACTGTTTAAAGTTCTTCAGAGGATTGGGAACCAAGCTTACAAGCTCGAACTACTAGAAGAACTGAATGGAATTCATAACACTTTTCATGTGTGTTATTTACGAAAGTTCACGGGGGAAGTTCCCGACATTATTCCACTTTCGGAGTTGAGAATCAATGAGAACAAAAGGTTGGTTGAAGAACCAGAGGCAATTATTGACCGAAAGACTAAGAAGTTGTGACGCAAGATGGTCGAGTTAGTGCTTGTCCGATGGAAACACACGAATGGGATGAATCTCACCTGGGAGACGGAGAGTGACATGATGGGTCGCTATCCGCATTTGTTTGTTGATGTGTGATTCCGGGGACGGAATCATTCTAAGGTGGAGAGAATTGTAACGCCTGTGTTTCTGGGCTTGCCATTTTTAGCAATGTGATAGTCTAGGTTAACCTTTGTAACCCGTTTTGAAATAATATAAGTGTATTATTTGAGTATTATGTGTTTTATGCTTAATTGCTTAATTATGTGGTTTGATTAATTAAGAATAAAAACAAGCATCAAAATTTAAGTGTATAATAAACTTCATATCTTTAGATAATGTTGTAGTAGTTGAAACAAGGTTTCCGAAGATATAAAGAATGCCGAAATCCGAGTTATAACGAAGAAGTTATGACCTGTCGAATTTCACGACAAAACCGGCACCGCTGAATAACGTAAAAAGTGAAATTTACATTAGAGCGATATTTAGCCTTAGTTATCTAAACGAGAATCGAAGATCTCGTTGTTAGTATCAAAGCGGTAAATAGTTAGGCAAGAACGGACGTCAAACGAAGAAGTTATGAATTTATAACGAAACTTTCTGTCCCAGCCTATTAAAAATAAATAATAAAAATAAATTCAAAATTAGCCGACGAAGTCTAAACGAAAGTTGTAGAGCGTAGTCTCACCTTCGCATGGATATAAAGAACATCGAAAACGGAGTACGTATGAAGAAGATATTAATTTCCGAAATTTATTAAATATTTTGTATTTAAATTAAATCTTTAAATCCGACATTATTCGAAGGGGAGTCAGCAATCTGATCCGAAGTACGCCCCGCGTACTCGAGTACGACCCGCGTACTCCGAAGGTGTCGTCATTCGCAGCAAGTGGCTTCGGATGATGCATGCAGTGATGAATTCGGACGCGTACGTCCCGCGTACTCCGAGGCTCCAGCCTCCTATAAATAGGATGCGAGGATTCCGGGTTTATTTGCTAATTTCCTCTTGTTTTTGTGCCGAAGCTCTGCGCGTAAACCCCCGAAGCCATCCCGAAGCCCCGGTAATATTCCCGAGTCCCAAAGCAAGTCCCGAGATCCCGAAGATCCCGAGAAGTGCGGTTTCCGAGCCGAAGCTCTGCCCGCGAGAAGTTCGATTTTTGTAGAGATCTTCCAGATCTGCTGAGGATTACTACTTTTGCAAGTCGTAGTGCTATCCGATCATCTTCTGATCAAGTGAGTGTATACTACCTTTCATAAACGCAATAATAATACAAGTATGGTTTGAGTGTATTAAGTTTATTGTCGTTTATACGTGTGAATGCGTTGTTACTTTCTCCTAACGTATAATTATGAAGTATTTTATACGAGATACGTGTTATGTGTATATTTTGTTGTTATGTTTGTGAATGTATATTCACTTTCTTCTATCTTATAGATCTGATTATTTCTATATGAAATACATGTTATGTGTGTGTGCCTCGTCTGTTATGTGGAAAATGTATTGATCAAGCATGCTATACAGGTTTTGAAAATATGTATAAAAATGTATGGTTTTATCTACTAATATGTTGGGTAGAACATGGGTAGATAGTTGGTGTGTAATAAACAGATGAGAGGCCTCGTTGTTGTTTTGATCAGTCATCTAGCGGAATTTAGATGATGACCACGGACTTTTCTAGACAATCCAGTGGAACGCTAGCAGGCTCATAACCTGTAGGTGTTAATGAACTTGGGTGTTCATTTGTTGTATTCCATCCCCCTCATGGTTGCCTTATTTGACTTATATTGCTGAGGAACCCCTGCAACATGTGTTGTCACCCCGATGAAAATATTCTTAGATTAGGTCCCTTGTGTTAGTTATCTTAGGGACCTAAAGTGAGAATAACGGGAATGGGTAACTGGGTTATTGTTGGTTGATAATAATTAATTTAATTATTTATTGTGGGTTGAAAACCCTATATGCTCACCAGGCTCCCAAGCCTGACCCACTCAGTTTTATTTGTATTACAGGAAGTAGCGCAAGGGCGTAAGATGGATGAACCATCAAGTTTTGAATGACTTGTAATGTTATCGTTTATGCTTGTTGGTCTATATCGGAACATGACACCGCAAGTTTTGATTATATAATGAAAAATACATTTCTTTTATGAAATGCTTGGGTAAACATTGTTTTATCATGTTTTGTTTTTGGGAACAAATTCTGAAACTCTTTCAAATCAAAAGGATTTACTCTGAATTAATTTTAAAAGCATAAATGAAAAGCGGTCTTTTCTGGCCGAGATTTTGGGGATGTCACAGAATGTGAGATTCGTTATCATCCTGGTAAGGCCAATGTAGTAGCTGACGCCCTCAGTCGAAAAGAATACAATGGTCGGAGAGTCAAATCTCTGAATATGACCATCCATTCCCACTTATCCACACAAATTAAAAAGGATCAACTAGAAGCTTTACAACCCGAACATGTGACGGGTGAATCCCTGAGAGGAATGGAAAAGAATCTAGAAATCAAGGGTGGCGGAGCCTATTATCTCATGGACCGTATCTGGACACCAAGACATGGTGGTTTCAGGGATGTGGTCATGACTGAAGCGCACAACACGAGGTATTCTGTTCACCTAGGTTCAGATAAAATGTATTTGGATCTTAAGAAACTGTACTGGTGGCCTAACATGAAAGCAGAGATTGCTACCTTTGTAAGTAAATGTCTTACTTGTGCTAAGGTTAAGGTCGAGTACCAGAAACCTTCAGGATTACTACAACAACCAGAGATACCGGAATGGAAATGGGAATGGATCACTATGGATTTCATAACCAAGTTGCCCAAGACAACGGGTGGACTTGATACCATATGGGTCATCATCGACAGATTAACCAAATCCGCGCATTTTCTACCAATCAAGGAGACTGAGAAGATGGAAAGGCTTACAAGAACTTACATAAGGGAAATAGTACGATTGCATGGGGTTCCGATATCCATTATCTCTGATAGAGATAGTAGATTTACATCAAGGTTCTGCTAGTCACTACAAAATTCCCTAGGGACTAGATTAGACATGAGTACAGCCTACCATCCACATGTTGGAATAGTGTCTAAGGGTGCAACTATAATAGGCAAGTATTTGATCCGGTTGTGCATGGTCCTTTTGGGTTGCCTTCACCATAGCAACTTGATGGATGATTTGTTAAAAGAGAGTAAATATTATAAGGAATAATATATGGTTATTTGATTAATATAAGTCATAAATTAATTGGAATTAATTTGGAGACTTAAAGAGATTAATTAAATAAAGGGGTATAAACTGTCAATTGTTTGATAGTTAAACTTTAGACTATAAATCCATTGGGATATGCTTTGGATGAATTCTATGAGATATAGGATAGCTAAAATCGTCCAAAGGCTTATCTATGGAATGGATTTCGATAGCCTTAAGAGAAGATTATCCAATTAGGGTTTAGGTTGTAACCCTAAAGGAGTCTACAAGTATAAATAGACCCTAGGGGTGAGGGAATTCGATACACCATAAAAAGTAGAGATACTCTGGCCGAATTCCTCCCCTCTCCTCTCTCCTAAATCATCTTGCTTGCTATTGGTGTTTGTAAACCATTAGAGGAGTGACATTTGTGACTCTAGAAGCTCCAAGACAACAAGATCAACAAGGAACTCAAAGGTATGGTTCTAGATCTATTTCAATGTTGTTATTTAACCTAATTAGCCATTAGAAGTCTTGGATTCAAAGCATGTTTAATTAGAAAGCCTAGATCCAAGCATTAGGGTTTTGCATGTGCACATAGGAAAGTTCTTATGGCTAAAACACATCAGTGGTATCAGAGCCTAGCTTGGTTTTCTTTAAATTGTTGCTTGATTAACTAAAACAAACCTGCAAAATTAGATTTTGGGTTTATGAGTCATGGACTCGGGGAGTTCCAAAGTGGACTCGGCGAGTAGGCCTGTACTCGGCGAGTCCGGGCGTCTGGATGAGGCAAAACCGGGATTTTTTCATGTTTATCTTATGGAAACTTACCTTAATGATATTAGATCAACCCTAATCCGATTTTTTGATATATATGACTATAATCTTGATCTAATTAAAGATATTTATCATCTAATAAAATATTTAATTCCCTTATATGATAAATGATTAATTATTTTGATAATTATCTTAAAAGAAATCTTGGATAAATCAAATAAAGATAATTAGGATATTAATTGTTAATTGGAATTATTTGTTATTTGATCCTCCATGTTTTAAATGTTTAAAACCTACCCTAAAGTTTTGAAATTTTTATTTGTGATTAAAAGTTTTAATTTAGACAACTTAAATTTCAAACCCTAGATTTTAAAAAGTTTTAAAATACAACCCTATACTAATATGATATTACTAGAATAATATATATATATGTATAACTAAATGCTAGTCTTACCGTTAGTAGGCCTCATTCACGAAGCCGATCTATAAGGTGGGTATAAGGTTGCGGCCTATAAAATGGCGCTTAATGGGTGTACACTCACACCCACCGCTTGCTTAATTGGTGGAGGGTCGTTAGCCGAACGGGTAGGATAGGGCAACCTCATCCTCTCATTAAAAGTATAATAAGAAATACAAAGTAACTACACGTTTTAAAAATTTCCCAATCTTAGTTACTTTAGGAAAAGTGAATTGATGCAATCCCATGAAATTACACTTTGCACCTTGCTAAGAAGTTAATGGAGCGTGTGTGGTTTACCGGCACACTAATTGGTTCTAAGCGAAGGTAGCAAAGGGTGATTCATTGTTTATCATAGTTCGATGGAGCGTGTGTGGTTTACCGGCACATCGAATAGGTGATCGTTACAATGAAGGCACCATGTGAATTTGCATGGTAATTCACACCCACTTTGTGATCCTCGGCATCCCAGTCACAAACAAGAGGGGCATATCGAGATTTAAACATGCCATTGAATAGTTCAATGAATCTCATCCGAACCTAGGAATTCTCAAAAACACTTAGGACTAATAGTTTAAGTTTTGTAATGGAGAATTAGTGAATCGTCATTCACTCACCTTCAATTTATTTGCATGTTAGATTACGGCATCCCTTTTCTAGTATGTAAATGTTATTGTTGGATCCTAGCCCTAATTTTCTTATTGGGTGATAATTAGGGATTATTATTCTAATCTATCTTTGTCCTTTTCTAATTGAAGATGTCGAACGCAAACAACGCTGGTGCTAGTTCTTTCACGTTGATGAGCCTTTGCCAAAAGGTCACCTTCAATGGAACGAACTTTAGCGAATGGATAAGATACATTCGCACCATTGCTCGCTATGAGGATAAAGAGTATGTCCTCGATGAGAAGCTCGAGAAAATCAACCCCGAAGTTGCTACTCCCGAAGAAATCACCGCCTTTGAAACTCATGAGCGAGATGCAACGAAGGTACATTGCATCATGATCGCCACCATGAACTCCGAATTTCAAAAGTCCTACGAGGACATGTATCCATACGAGATGCATCAAGACTTGTTGGAGAGATACCACCAAAACGCGAGACAAGAGCGTTACGAGATTTTCACTAACATGATCTCTGCTAAGATGGGTCATGGAGAATCTCTTACCGTGCACCTGCAAAAGATGCAAAGGTATGTCGACCGCCTTCGCAAGTTAAATGTTGACTTCGGTGAAGACTTGGCGATCGACATGGTGCTTCACTCTTTGCCTCCAATGTACAACCAATTTAGGATGACCTACCACATGAACAAAGAAGAGGTCACCCTAAGCAAACTCCAAGGTCTCTTGAGGGTCGCTGAGAGCAACTTCAAGGACAAGTCTGTTGCACCAACTCCCAATCCGTCCGCTGCTCCTGTCTTGGCTATTGGTCAAGGGAAGGGAAAGAAGAGGAAAGCTTCATCGAATAACTATCGCAAGGTGAAAGTCCGAGATGGTGCCTCTTCTAGTGGGACCAAAGTTGATCCCGCTAAGCCCTGCTCCAACCCAAAGGAGGCAGAGTGCCACCACTACCACAAGATAGGACATTGGAAGAGAAGCTGCCCGGATTACCTGCAAGCGATCAAAGAAGGAAAGATCAAGCCATCTTTCGCAGGTATATACACAATCAAATCTAACGATTCTAATCATGCTATTTCTTGGGTTCTTGATACCGGTTGTGGTTATCACATTTGTTCTAATGTGCAGGGACTAAGAAGAAGTAGGGATGTAGAGCAAGGAAGGATCAATCTAATCATGGGGAACAGAAGATCGTCGCCTGTGACCAAGATTGGAGTGTATTCTTTAGTGCTTAGGAATAGTTTGGTTTTAGATTTGAACAATTGTTGCTATTCGCCAGAAATGGCTAGAAACATCATTTCATTTCATGGTTTATATAGACAAGGATTTAGATTTTCTTTTAATAATGAGAATGGTTCTATTTTGGCTTATCTAAATGCTGTCTTTTACTTTGAAGCTATACCATGTAATGGAATATATGAAACTGTTATGATTGTTGATAACTTAGGAAATGATGTTTTGAATATTGATTCTTCCACTAGTATGGATAAAGCATCCTTGTGGCATTGTCGTCTTGAACATGTCAACAAGAAACACATAGCAGAACTCCAAAAGGATGGAGTGTTGGAGTCATTCGACCTTAGGGAAAATGACACATGCGAGTCTTGTTTACTTGGAAAGATGACTAAGTCACCCTTCACTAGTACTTGTGAAAGGGGTGAGGGGCTATTGGACCTAATACATACTGATGTATGTGGACCCTTTAGATCAACCACGAAGGATGGGAACTGCTTCTATGTGACTTTTACTGATGACTATAGTAGATATGGGTATATCTACTTAATTCAGCAAAAGTCAGACACCTTTGAAAAGTTCAAAGAGTTCAAGAATGAAGTGGAGAATCAATTGGGCAGGAAAATCAAGATGCTTCGATCTGATCGAGGAGGAGAGTTCCTAAGTCTTGAATTCCACGATTATCTCAAGGAGTGTGGAATAGTTTCGCAATTGATACCTCCTAGGACACCGCAGTTGAATGGTGTGGCAGAAAGGCGTAATCGAACCTTATTGGATATGGTTCGCTCTATGATGAGTCGTGCTTCACTACCTATCTTCTTTTGGGGGTATGCCTTAGAGACTGCCGCCCATATCCTTAACTGAGTCCCTACTAAGAAGGTTGCCAAAACACCTCACGAGATGTGGACAGGGAAAGCTCCCTCGTTGGCACATATCAAGGTTTGGGTTTTCGAGGTTTTCGTAAGACGAGATACTCACGACAAGCTTGAACCTCGAAGTGAGCGATGTATTTTCATCGGCTACCCGCAAACATCCTTTGGATATCTCTTCTATAGACCAAAAGACAATGTTGTCTTTGTTGCGAGGAGAGGAGTTTTCCGAGAGCGAGAACTCATAAGCCAAGGAGATAGTGGGAGGCAAATCGAACTTGAAGAGATTCAAGAATCGATAGATGAAGGAATCTCTACCGCTGGCATTCAACCCGAGGAGGAAACTCCGGTTGAACCGATTGACGAATCCTTACCTCTTAGACGTTCCGATAGAGTTAGAGTTCATCCCCAGTTTTATGGTTTTCATATTACTACTGAAAGGGACACGTATATTAGTGATGGTACACTAGTAAATCTTGATGAACCTAATAGCTATAAGGAATCCATGGCAGGCCCGGAGTCTGCGAAATGGAAAGAGGCAATGGATAGCGAGATCCAATCCATGTACGATAACCAAGTTTGGAATTTGGTTGATTATGTGCCCGAACGTAAGACCGTTGGGTGCAAATGGATCTTCAAAAAGAAGACCGACGTGGATGGGAACGTACGCACATATAAGGCGCGATTGGTCGCGAAGGGATTTACTCAAACTCCCGGAGTTGACTATGATGAGACCTTCTCACCAGTTGCGAAGATTAAATCTATTAGAGTGATGCTAGCAATTGCCGCATTTCATGATTATGAGATTTGGCAAATGGATGTCAAGACCGCTTTCCTTAACGGAAAGTTGGCTGAGGATGTTTACATGGCTCAGCCAGAGGGGTTTGTGGATCCGAAGCATCCGAATAGAGTGTGTAAGCTTGAGAAGTCCATTTATGGACTTAAGCAAGCGTCTCGCAGATGGAATCTTTGCTTCGATGAGAAAGTAAAAGACTTTGGATTTGTACGAAGCGAAGACGAATCTTGTGTATATGTCAAAGCTAGTGGGAGTATAGTAAGCTTCCTCGTTCTATATATCGACGACATATTACTCATAGGAAACAACATCCCGACTCTACAGGAGGTCAAGTCCTGGCTCGGGAAGTGTTTCGCTATGAAGGACCTCGGGGAGGCTTCTTACATTTTGGGAATAAGGATAGTAAGAGAAAGAAGTAAGAGACTAATTGGACTTAGTCAGAATACTTACTTAGATAAGGTACTAAAACGTTTTAGTATGGAAAACTCAAAGAAGGGAGAACTACCGATACAAGGAAATGCCAAGTTGAGTAAGACTCAAAGTCCGAGTACCGAAGCTGAAATAGCAGAAATGAGCCGAATACCATATGCTTCCGCAGTTGGCTCAATCATGCACGCTATGACTTGTACTCGCCCTGATGTAGCCTTCGCTTTGAGCATGGTTAGCAGATATCAAGGGAACCCTGGCAAAGCACATTGGATTGCGGTGAAGAACATCCTTAAGTACCTTCGGAGGACGAAGGAATGGTTCTTAGTCCTCGGAGGGAGTGAAGACTTGAAGGTGCAAGGGTATAGTGACGCCAGCTTTCAGACCGATAGGGACAACTACCGTTCGCAGTCGGGCTGGGTCTTTACCCTAAATGGAAGAGCAGTGACATGGAAGAGTTCCAAGCAGGAAACCGTAGCTGATTCAACGTGCGAATCAGAGTACATCGCAGCGAGCGAAGCGTCGAAGGAGGCAATATGGCTAAAGAACTTCATTGGTGATCTTGGAGTTGTACCGGCCATAAAGGAGCCCATGGAGATTTTCTGTGATAACAAAGGTGCGGTTGCCTTGACCAAGGAACCGAGGGATCATGGTAGATCTCGACATATCGACAGAAAATATCACTTCATTAGACATCGTGTAGAAGAAGGACAACTCGTAGTGAAGAGGATATCATCAGAAGATAACCCAGCAGATCTGCTTACGAAGGGACTGAGTAGGGTTAAGCACTTGCAGCATGCTAGGAGTATTGGGCTGAAGGATGATATTAGTATAGATTAGATAGTATTAGAAACGTATAATAGATAAATGTAATTAACATTTGATGATTAAATAAAGGAGTTTTATTTATGAGTAAAGTTACTGTCACATGTTAATTGTTTAACTATTGTTTCACTTTGCATGTTTTGACTTCCAGAATAATTGAGTTTATTAGGAATAATCGAATTATTCAAATGGTCCACAATCGTTCATATGTTGGGAGTAGATATGAATGAAGATTGTCATGAATTGGTGTGTAGAATGTCTAAATGGTGTTAGACATAGCAAGGGTTGCTGCAACGTTCATGAGTGCTTATGAACTGGTTTTGAGCATTGGAATAAACCCGCGCTTGCTGGAATCACCTTATGGAATACGATATAAAAGGTGATCGCAAGACGATAATATCATATAGTCTTAAAACCTAGATATATGATTTATTATTTGTTAATTGATTGTGCATTGATAATGCGAAAACGCATCAGTAACTCGGTGTTATAAAACGCATTGTTATGTATAGTTGGTTAATGAATAAGTAAATGCATATAAGTCGAAGTTTATCTGTAACTTTTATCTAAGAAGGTAAAAGCGATATCTCGGCCGCTCGATGATTTGATTTGACTTATGTGCCGGGCCTGGTCAGAACTGAATTGATGTGTTTGATTAAGTTCTATGTCAAATAAATCGGAGATCGAGAAATCAAATGCTTGACTAACCATTCCATAGGATTGTCAGCATGATATCTAACAGAGGACTGTACGATCCCTTATCTAAAGGACAAGATTGATTAGATCAGAGTTGACAGTGTCTTTGAGAGCTACGATTGCAAACCGAATTGTACTTGTATAGTTACTAGACTTATCCAAGTGGGAGACTGTTGGAATAGTGTCTAAGGCTGCAACTATAATAGGCAAGTATTTGATCCGGTTGTGCATGGTCCTTTTGGGTTGCCTTCACCATAGCAACTTAATGGATGATTTGTTAAAAGAGAGTAAATATTATAAGGAATAATATATGGTAATTTGATTAATATAAGTCATAAATTAATTGGAATTAATTTGGTGACTTAAAGAGATTAATTAAATAAAGGGGTATAAACTGTCAATTGTTTGATAGTTAAACTTTAGACTATAAATCCATTGGGATATGCTTTGGACGAATTCTATGAGATATAGGATAGCTAAAATCGTCCAAAGGCTTATCTATGGAATGGATTTGGATAGCCTTAAGAGAAGATTATCCAATTAGGGTTTAGGTTGTAACCCTAAAGGAGTCTACAAGTATAAATAGACCCTAGGGGTGAGGGAATTCGATACACCATAAAAAGTAGAGATACTCTGGCCGAATTCCTCCCCTCTCCTCTCTCCTAAATCATCTTGCTTGCTATTGGTGTTTGTAAACCATTAGAGGAGTGACATTTGTGACTCTAGAAGCTCCAAGACAACAAGATCAACAAGCAACTCAAAGGTATGATTCTAGATCTATTTCAATGTTGTTATTTAACCTAATTAGCCATTAGAAGTCTTGGATTCAAAGCATGTTTAATTAGAAAGCCTAGATCCAAGCATTAGGGTTTTGCATGCGCACATAGGAAAGTTCTTATGGCTAAAACCCATCACCACAAACAGACAGGAAAAGTGAGAGAACGATACAAACTTTGGAGGATATGCTGAGAGCCTGTGTGGTTGACTTTGGAAAGGCATGGGATATCCACTTACCTCTTGTCGAATTCTCATACAACAATAGTTATCATACGAGCATAAAGGTTGCTCCATTCGAAGCCCTCTATGGCCGCAAGTGCAGATCCCCTCTATGTTGGACCGAAGTTGGCGACACACAACTAGCTAAAGGATGAGACACTGAAAGCACTCTCACCAGTCCGGAAATCATACGAGAAACGACAGAGAAGATCGTTCAGATTCGTGAATGGTTGAAAGCATCTAGAGACCGATAGAAAAGCTACGCTGATCAACGGAGAAAACCTTTGGAATTCCAAGTAGGAGACCGTGTTCTATTGAAAGTCTCACCCTGGAAAGGCTTGATATGCTTTGGAAAGCGTGGAAAGCTAAACCCAAGGTACATAGGGCCTTTCAAGATTCTAGCTAGAATCGGCCCTGTAGCTTACAAACTTAATCTACCACGTGAACTTAGTAACATACACCCAACCTTCCACGTATCGAATTTGAAAAAGTCTCTGTCCGATGAGACTCTTGTTATCCCACTCGATGAGATCGAGACCAACGAGAGGCTCAACTTTGTGGAAGAACCGGTAGAAATCATGGACCGGGAGGTCAAACAAACAAAACAAAGTAGCATACCCATCATGAAAGTCCGCTGGAACGCCAAGCGAGGACCTGAATTCACATGGGAACGCGAAGATCGGATGAAACAAAAGTACCCGCATCTTTTTCTCTAATTCACTTTTATCTTTCTTGCTTTAAATTTCGGGACGAAATTCCCTCTAACGGGGGGATGATGTGACAACCAGATATTTCAACTACATGTAAACGACCTAAAAAGTCAAGTATTGTAACCACGTTAGTTTTAATAAAATTTACTTCGAAAATAAAATATCCAAAAATCACTAATTAAATTACCTTTTATGATAGATTTCATTAAACCGTGATCGTACATAAAAAGAATGCTCAAATCCGACTTCGTATAAGAAAGTTACGAATTTTTCAAGTTCGGCTTAACGGCAGACGGCTAAAAACTCGAATCAGAGATCGAGCGACTTTTGGCCGGAATGAACTAAACGAGAATCGAAGGTCTCAACAATGGTATTTCAGCGGTAAAAAGTCTGGCAAAAACCGACGTCAGATAAAGAAGTTATGATTTTCTAAAGAAATTTTCTTACCGCGACCTTTTAAAAATAAATAATAAAAATAATTTCGGAATTTGCCGACGGAATCTAAACGAAAGTTGTAGAGTATGGTTTCGCCTTCGCGGGGATATAAAGAACGCCGAAAACAGAGTTCGTATGAAGAAGATATGAATTTTTGAAGTTTATTAAATAATTTATATATAAATTTAATTCAAAAATCCGGTATTATCCGAAGGGGGAGTCACCATGTTCATCCAAGTTATGCGCCGCATCACCCCGTACGCCCCGCGTATGCAAGGCCTTGGCCTCAGTTCATCCATGTCACACCTAAGCGAGCTACACCGACCCGTCCCATCCGATGCCGAGGCAGTCGAGGACTCGGTAACGCATGACGCACGAGAACGCCCCGCGTACGCTCGTACGCCCCGCGTACCGAGGCTTCTCAGCCCCCTATAAATAGAGATGCAAGGGTTATGGGAAAACATCCCATTTCGCTCATTTCTCTCACAATCTTGCCTCGTTTTCCGTGCCTGTACTACCCCGAAGCCCTGATCACTTTGCTCGAGTCTCGAAGGTCATTCGTGCCCCCGAGATTCCCGAGAATCCCGAGGAAATCCACTTTCGCAAGCCGAAATTCTATCCGGTTTTCATCCCGCAAGCTCTGATCTTACAAGTGAGTTCATACCCCTATAATACACACTTTTAAATGTTTTATGAGTACTTTTACATGCTTTTAAGGGGGGGGGGGGAATACAAGTAAAACACTCGATTATTATCGTGTGTTATATAAACTTTCACTATACGTGTTTTATCAAAGGAATCACACGTGATTTAAAACTATTATAAGGAAACTTTCATATGCAAATTATACCACGACAACATTTTATCTTTTAAAATGAGAAACGACTTATGTATTTATATAAATCAGATACTTGCTTATACTACATTTCTGTGTGTCGGTTTTGGCACTGCAAAAACTACACTTTTCATAACAAGTGAACATTTTTACTAAAGGTTTATTATACATGAAACACACTTTTACGAAACTATAATAGGTATAGTTTCACGAGAATACTACGAACTTTTACATACATGGAAATACTATTTCAAGAAGCTACTTTCATATACAATAACGAACGAATGTTTTCACATGTAAATCTGTTTTATACTAAGTTTTGTGAGACATTAACTTCATGTACGTTCGAGTACACATTTCAAGTCCTGTATTATATACCAGAATCCCTTGGAGGGGGAGCATGGTGTTTGTGTATAGATCTATACGGGCTTGAGAACCCGCGCCATGAGTGTTAGCTACAATCCACCATTTGGGGTGAAAAACGTCAGAACATTCCAACGCCTGAAGAACGTTGTGTATAGGCATTCCTTGTCAATAGCATGGTTATAAAACTCACATGGATTATTAAAAACACAATGATTTACAGGGTTTTTCAGACATATTGAAATTTTTATACTTACATGCATTTACTAGAAACAAGCATTTGTCCTGAAAGAAGGTTACAATTATACTAGTAGAAAATATAGGATTTTCTAGGAACATGCAAACAAAGAACAAAAACATTTCATTTCATACAAACGTTGTCATTAAATACTTCTGAAACTCACCAGCTTAAATGTTGACCTACTCTTTCAAAACTACGTGTATGTCCCAGGGATTCAGTAATTACAGGTAACAATCGGATTTTGGAGAAGGGACGCTGCAGCGCCAGTTTAATTTCATATTTTGACATCATAATGTAATTGATTTTGAACATGTACACTTTTAAACAATGTAAACTTTGAATTATATATATGATGGTTGTAAAAGAAAAGAGGAACAACAAGATGTAAGTGAGATCGTGTGGCAAGCGTTCATACCAATCAAAGACTTTATTCAAAGATATACTTTTCAATGGTTGATATACATCAATAAAACATTGGCCCAAATGGCATAGAAGACATACAAATTTCTAATTAACATCTTGTTAGATTTCAGGCTTATAGTCCTTTCTAACCATTTGCCAATGCCATAGAATAGAAGTCATTCTCTTATGGAGACATGCTCTACATGGCTAGAGGCTATGTACCAGTACCAATGTGAATCTAAGTCCTTTCACTGATCACATGGTCAAAGGTATTACAATTGCTATAAACATAGCGAATAACACGGGAAAATAACTCAGAATAATAACACCGAAAAGCACATAGAACATATAACACATAACATACAATTGTTCTAATATATTGAACTCACCTTAAGTTAACCGGGGGTTAAAATAGTAATTTGGACAGCACTTCGGCTTTAAATATGACATTCTATGTTGAAAACCGGGAGCTTAATTGAAAACCAGGCTCTGCGAAGGTAGGGATTCAAAACCAAAAAGATAAATTTTTCGGGCTTCTCGGGGGTCTCGGGGAGTGTTTTGGGTGCTAAAATTGATACCGGGGCTTCGGGGAAAGTCAAAATGAAGATAATATGGAAAAAGGGGGCCAAAATGACAATTTTCTAAAATTACCCGGGAGATCTCGTAGGTCCTTTATTTATAGGGCGAGAGGCTCGGATCCAAGGGCTGAGAAAGCTGCACGCGGAAGCAGATGCGAGGGTCAGCCAAGAAGGGTGACTCAGTAAAGACACGCGGCAGCTGCACAGGGCTCCAGCGAGGCTTGGTTCAGACAACAAGGATGGCGCGGTGGAGGAGCGAGCTTCGGACGCGTAAGGAGGGCACGCGTCAGATGCCTACTGGACGTGCTTCGGACTCCTCTCCGCTCGAACACGAGGTGCACACGCATCGAATCTCGGTTACATAGTGCATCATCATCAGACACGGGTTGAATTTCGGACAAGGGTGATGTGGCCGACTCTAACCCATACGAAATTCTCGGAAATTGCACTCGGACCTTCTAAAATCCATAACTTTGGCATACCAGCTCCGTTTTTGACGTTCTTTATACGCACGCGTAGCTAAAATTATGCTCTAGAACTTTCGTTTAGACTTCATCGGCTAATTTTGAATTTATTTTTAATATTATTATTTTTAACAGACCGGGACAGGAAAATCCGTTAAAAATTCACAACTTCTTCATCCGACATCCGTTTTCGTCAGACTTTTTACAGTTGTACTACAAATGACGAGACCTTAGATTCTTGTTTAGGATGTATCGGTCAAATATCGCTCGATCTAAAATTCGAGTTTTTAGCTGTCTACTGCTAAGTTGAAACTTCCTCATATGAAGCCGGATTTTGGCGTTCTTTTTATCGAATTTCTCGGTTTAATGAATACTACGACTTTAATTTAGATTACTAAGGCTAAAAAGAAGTTTATCAAAAAGTCACTTTTTACGTCATTCGGCGCCGTGCCGATTTTATCGCGGATCTTCGGTTGGTCATAACTTCTTCGTTATACTCGGATTTCGACGAGGTTTTCTCCTTTCTAACGATATTTTTTACAACATCAAATAATAAAAATTTACTTATTTAAAATTTTATATTTTCACTAAATTTCACTATTTGGCTTTTAATTGGAATCTCATAAGACTTCCAATATTTTATGAGTGATTCTAAACATAATTTTACTTCATTTCTAGTAAAAACATCTGTTAGAACTCAACACTCAATTTCACATAGTATTTCACAATTTTATTCATTACAAAACATGATTTCAAAACGTGTATGTTACAAATACCTCCTCCTTTTGAGGATTTCTTCCCCGAAATTACATCGATTAAAATAAATGTGGATATTTTGCCTTTTTTTTCATTCTTATTCTCCCAAGTATATTTTGGGCCTCGATGATGTTTCCACTTGACAAGCACCAATTCTACTTCTTTATTGTATAGCTTAGTTGTTCTTTCATTCATGATTTCTTCAGGCTCTTCAACATATCTTAACGTATTATCCAATTTCACCTCGGATAATGGAACTGTCTCATCATAGATGCTCAGGCATTTGCGCAGATAACTTACATGAAAGACATCATGAATACCTGCCAAATCTTCAGGAAATTCTAAGCGGTATGCTTGCTTTCCAATTCTCTGGATGATTTTGAAAGGACCAACAAATTTAGGACTCAACTTTCCTTTCTTCCCAAATCGTATAAGGCCTTTCCATGGGGATACCTTCAGCATCACGAAATTACCCACTTGGAATTCTATAGGTCGTCTTCTCTTTTCTGTATAGGACTTATGTCGATCCTGGGCCGCTTTCATTCTTTCTCGTACGATTTGAATCTTGTCGGTGGTGTCTTGAATCATTTCAGGGCCTCCAAGGATCTTATGTCCTACATCACGCCAACATAACGGCGTATGACATTTGCGAACATATAATGCTTCATGTGGTGGCATTTTGATTGAAGTGTGGTAACTGTTATTATACTAAAATTCGACAACCAGTAAGTATTTATCCCAGTTAACACCGAACTCCAAGACACATGCACGAAGCATATCTTCTACTGTTTGGATAGTTCTCTCCGTCTGACCATCTGTCTTGGGATGATAAGCGGTGCTGAGAGCAACTCGAGATCCCAATTTGCGTTGCATACTCGCCCAAAACTGAGAAGTGAAGCGAGTATCACGGTCGGAAATGATCTTTAGTGGTACACCATGTCTTGCAACAATTTCATCCAGGTATACTTGTGCATATTTCTCCATTGGAGCCGTTTCACGCATGGCGAGAAAATGTGCACTCTTAGTCAGCGGTCGTCGATTACCCAAATGATATCATGCTGTCTAGCAGTCTTTGGAAATTTGGTAATAAAATCCATGGACAGCTCTTCCCACTTCCATATAGGAACACTAAGACTTTCTGGGGTTCTGTAAGGCTTTTGGTGCTCTGTTTTGACTTGTAAGCATACTAAGCATTCCTGTACATATCTTCCAATGTCTCTCTTTAATCCAGGCCACCAATAATCAGCTCTTACATCATAGTACATTTTACTTGTACCAGGATGTATTGACAGCTTAGACTTATGAGCTTCATCTAAAATCTTCTGTCTTAATCCACCAATCTTTGGAATCCATAGCCGATTCTTAAATAATTTTAATCCTCATGGATCATCAAGTAAAACATCAGCATAATGTACCATTCCTTCCTTCTTCACATTTTCTAGCTTTAAGGCCTCAACTTTCCACTTCTCCAGTTCATCAAGAATAGTGAACTTCACCGTAGTGTGAGTAATAGTATAACACATACTATTTCGATAAACTTTCCTGTTAAGTGCATCTGCAACCACATTAGCCTTTCCACGATGGTACAGGATTTCGCAGTCATAGTCTTTGATCAGCTCCATGGCTCGTTGCTGTCTCATATTCAGAGTTTGCTGACTGAATATATACTTGAGACTCTTGTGGTCGGTAAACAATTGGCATTTCATACCAAAAAGATAATGTCTCCAAAGTTTTAGGGCAAATACCACTGCAGCGAGTTCAAGATCACGGGTGGGATAATTCTTTTCATAATCTTTCAGTTGACTTGAGGCGTAGGCTATCACTTTACCACGATGCATCAACACACAACCGAGTCCCAATCTTGAAGCATCGCTATAGACGAAGAAATCATCATCACCTTCTGGGAGTGATAAGATTGGAGGATGATTCAAAAGATCTTTTAAAGTTGAGAAATCTTTTTCTTGGGCTTCACCCCATTCTAACTTCACTTCATTCCGTGTAAGACTTGTGAGTGGTACAGCTATACGAGAAAAGTCGTTAATGAATCTCTGGTAATATCTCGCGAGACCTAAGAAACTTCGAATTTTGGAAGCATTACGGGGCACTTCCCAATTTTGAATGACTTCGATTTTGATGGGATCTACGGATACACCGTCACTAGAAATAATATGGCCGAGAAATTGAACTTGATGAAGCCAAAATTCACATTTCGAGAATTTTGCATAAAGTTTCTCCTTTCGAAGAAGTTCTAAGATTTCACGAATATGAACGGTATGATTTTCTTCAAACTTGGAATAGATTAGAATATCGTCAATGAATACGATAACAGACTTATCGAGCATTGGGCGGCATACTCGATTCATCATATCCATGAATACGGCAGGAGCATTTGTCAAACCGAATGGCATGACAAGGAATTCGAAATGCCCATAACGAGTACGGAAAGCAGTATTCGGTACATCTTGCTCTTGTACTTTCAACTGATGATAGCCAGATCTCAAATCAATCTTTGAGAAATAGCTAACACCCTGAAGTTGATCGAACAAATAGTCGATGTGAGGTAGCGGGTACTTGTTCTTGATAGTCACCTTATTCAGCTCACGATAATCAATGAACATTCGCATCGATCCGTCCTTTTTCTTGACAAACAATACTGGAGCACCCCAGGGAGAGGTACTCGGTCGAATAAAGCCTTTGTCAAGTAATTCCTGCAGTTAGATCATCATTTCTTTCATATCGGTGGGCACAAGACGATAATGAGTCTTTGCAATTAGAGCAGCACCGGGCACAAGGTCAATTCGGAATTCTACTTGTTTGTCCGGAGGAAGTCCAGGCAGATCATCGGGGAAAACATCAGGATATTCGTTAACAATGGGAATATCTTTTACAGTTTTATTCTCATTTCTTGAGATGTCAACTATATAGGCCAGATAGATAGGACAACCTTTCCATATGAGTTTACGAGCTTTGAGGAAAGAGATTATTTTTAAGATCCTTTGTTTACCGTAGACATGAATAGGATCTTACCCTTCAATAGGAATGCATACCATCTTTTCGTAACACAAGAGTTCTGCATGGTTCTTTGACAACCAATCCATGCCGAGAATAATATCGAAATTAGGCAAAGAGATAGGGATTAGGTTAGACAGAAAATTATAGCCTTCAATTTCTATAACACAATCCCTATAGATTTTATCAACAAATAATGATATACTTCCCACAGTATCTACGTGAAATGGTTGCGCGAGTGCATAGCAAACAGTTTGAAAAGAATGCGCAAATTCATAAGATACGAAAGAATCTGAGGCACCAGAATCAAATAAGATATGAGCATGTCTAGAGTTGAGAAGAAATGTACCCGTCACGACATTCAGGTCCTCACGTGCTTCCTCTGCGGTAATCTGGAATGCACGACCCTTAGCTTTTGGCACATCCTCCTTTTAGCTGGAGTACTCTTCAGTTGTTGGAAAGGAACTTGACTTCTCGCCGGTTGTTGAACAGAAGCTTGACTTCCCGCCACTTGGCTGGTAAGAGTAGGGCAAAAATGCTTCTTGCGGCCAGTAATACCACATGCATAACAAGTCACATCCTTCCTTGGGCAAGTTGGCTTTATATGACCTGTTTCTCCACACCCATAACAGACAATGGATTCCTTGTCTATCTTGCATTGACCCGGATGATTCCTTCCACAAACACGACATGAAGGCGATTGAATAGAAAAAGAATGTAACCGACCGTGGCCATAAAAAAGCACTCTGAGATTGTGTTTGCTTGCTAGGATCAGTTCGAATAGATTGAGCTGGTGGAGTAGTGGAAGTAGGAGTAGTTCGTTCAGTACGTGGATACTTTGGAACATTAAGAGTGGCCCCACGTATTTCTAGTCATGTTCACGCCTTCGAGCATACTCAATAGCTTTATCGAATGACAGAACTGTTGGATTAATGTCTAAGTCCATAACTATAATTGGTAAGACTTGACCCGACCCGGCATGGTCCATTTGGGTTGCATGGCATCATGCACTAGGATAGAAAATAATGAGAGAAATAAGATACTTATGGTTATTAATATATTATAAGTTCTAGTATATTAATAATAAGAATAATAAGATTATTTAATTAGTATTGATCAAGAAGTAATCTAGGATTAATTAAGTGATCAAAAGAAGACTAATTAAATATATGGGTTGATTGTGTAAATCATCCATACTTGTATAGTGGGCTAATGCTCCATGGATTATCTAGTTGGGCTAAAACCCATATGATGCTCCATGGATGCTCCATGGTGTATTTGAACCCATGGATCCAAGGAAATGCAAAGTCATGACAATTAGGGTTTGCCCTAATTGTAACACTATATAAAGATATTATTCCTGACAAAATCGGCACTAGTATGACACTAGAGAGAGAAGAAAGGGCTAGTCGATTTCCATGAAGTGTAGAATTCTCTCAAGTTATTCCAAGTGTATTTGGTGTTGTGTGAACCATTTGAGGTGTCACACTTGGGGCACTAGGCACTCAAGCTTCATGAAGACATTCAACATCAAAGAGGTACGTATTCTATCTTGTTATATTGATAGTTTTGTATGCTAGATTAGGATAATACCTTGCATGTTCATATTTGCATGTATAATAGAGAAAACATAGATCCAAGGTATTTAGGGTTGCATGTACACTTAGGAGTGTTAGAATGCTCATAACCCAACAGTGGTATCAAAGCCTAGGTTTGTTTTCTTCTTATACTTGCAAAACTGCTTAAAAAATCGAAATTGTTGCTGTCTGATCATCAGACTCGGTGAGTCCATCAAGGGACTCGGCGAGTCCATGCCTAAAAATTGATCAGATCGATCCAACTCGCTGAGTTGGTTCATGCACTCGACGAGTTGGACCCCCAGACAACATATTTTCGAGGTTTTTGGCTAGAAATGGACTAGGAACATTACCCTAAGATGATTTTGAACTTATAAACATGTTTTTGATGTGGTAATGTTCATTGCTAATCCAATTTCAAAGATAATTGTCAATAGATTCATGTTTTGTATTAGTTTAAAGGTTAGACTAATTACATGAAAAAGTTTGATTTGAATTATCTTGTTCTTATGAGTTGCTTATATTAATAGAAAAGTTGAGTGAAATAGTTGTTTTCAATCCAAATTAATCTAAGAGTTGATTCTAAAATGTGTTTTTGTAACTTGTCCTCAAGTTATATGAAAAGTCACATTTAAGTTTCATAAAACTCATAAAAGTTGGCAAAGGTTACAAAATGAAGAGTCTAGTTCTAATTAATTGGATTTATGACTCCATAATTTGTCCTCAAGTTATGGAGGACCAGGATTCTCTTCATTAAATAAAATAAAAAAATAAAAAAAAGTGTAACCTTAATTAATTTCATAAGTTATAAAATAAAGAAAAGTTAATTCTTTTATTAGTTTAAAGACTTCCATAACTTGTCCTCAAGTTATGTGTAACACCGAAAATTTTCAAAACAAATTTTTCCATTCTTTTTTTTTTATAAAACATAGTTCCATTGATATTCATAAAACAACCATTTTAATTATCCAAACAAGACAATACAAAATCCCAAGATCATGATATCAAGCTCCGAATGTGTGTGTGTACGGATCAAGCCGGCGCCTTCCCGCGGTCGTCACTAGTACCTGAAACAATAACATCAACACTGTAAGCACAAAGCTTAGTGAGTTTCCCCAAAATACTACATATAACACATATTAGCCACTCGAGGCTATAACTCTGTGGGTCCGTGCACCCAAACTCTGTGAACCTTCCGGTTCTAACTCTGTAAACATGCACAACATCAATCACATAGAAGTAATGCAGTACAACACATAACATACATAGCATACAAATACTCTATCACATAACTCTGGTTACCTACTCAAGGTAAAGTATAGTGAGAAGACTCACCTCGCGTGTCTCGGTAAATCGTAAACCTGAAATCGCTAATCACTCGACCTGTCGAGCTGTCGTCCCCCCCCCCCCCCTATAGCACAATACACCTCTAATTAGCACTTTCCCAACTAGGGTTGACCATACTATAACAAGTCAACCTAGGTCAACGCTGGTCAACGGTCAACGGTCAACTTTGACCGGACTCGGCGAGTACCCAGGCGACTCGGCGAGTCTGGGCGTGTACACCAATTTCCCTGGAATCCCCCCCTTGACACATCGAGCATTCCCTCAACTCGACGAGTTCCACCTGGCGCGAGTTGTGGGGCCACCACGACTCAACTCGCCGAGTCTCACGAACAACTCGGCGAGTCCAGTTAGACTCAGTCCACCTGTCCATTCTGACTCCCCCTTGACTCACTGAGTCCACCTTTCCCAACTCGGCGAGGCCACTCACAGTGTGGTCGGGCAACATTCATGCTACTCGCCGAGTCTGTTCTTCAGACTCGGCGAGTCCATGCCATGCACTGACTCAATCTTGCTCTAAAGGTCAGATCCAGTTCATTAATCCATAGATCCAGTCCCTCCAAGCTCATTTAGCACGTAAAGTTACAATCTTGATGCACATACAACCTCTATATGACCATATATGATGTTTTTGACCCAAATACTACAACACAAGGTCAAAGACTCCATTGTCACCCAAAAAGCTTGATGAGTGAGGTCCTCTGGACCTCTATGGATCCAGATCCAAGGCCTCAACTCAAAGAGGGAACCAATGGGCACCAAATCAACCCATAAATGACCACATTAAACCCTAAATTGCAACAAGCTCCACTAAACAGAAAATGGTCCGAGATAATACCTCTAGAGTGATGATCTAAGCTCCAAATCCACGAAATAGCAACCTCCTTTGCTTCCTCTTGCCTAGGGTCTCCTTCTTCTTGCTAAATAACACACACAAGATCAAGAGTGGCTCCCTTCTCTTCACAAATCGCTCAAGAACACTAGGGACACTCACTGAGGGTTGGGTGAGCACAAATGACGGCCATAAGGCCCTTTAAATAGGCCTCAAACCCGGAGATTTAGGGTTTCATCACACAGCGCAGACTCGCCGAGTCCATATCCTGGACTCGCCGAGTCCAGGCGCGCACCAAGGTTCAATCCCGCGTCCCCCCACTCGGCGAGTCTGAGCTCCAACTCTCCGAGTCCCTCTTACAATATAAAAATTTAGATTTACAAGATACCTGATAAAAATCCGGATGTTACAACTCTCCCCCAC
This sequence comes from Lactuca saligna, assembly GCF_052625555.1. Lineage (NCBI taxonomy): Eukaryota > Viridiplantae > Streptophyta > Magnoliopsida > Asterales > Asteraceae > Lactuca > Lactuca saligna. Next base: position 20,935,604 of record NC_136423.1, on the reverse strand, counting down.
TAGAACTAGGCTTCGCCCTCGAAGTCTCGCTCTAAAATAGCTCCGGATGCTGCTCCCGCATCATTCCCTCCGGCTCCCAGGTCATTTCTGATCCCTTCCGATGTTGCCACTGTACCAATACTAGAGGTACCTCCTTGTTCCTCAAAATCTTGATCTTCCGATCCTTAATAGCCACTGGTCTCTCAGCATAATTCAGGCTTGCATCTACCTGAATATCCTCTAATGGAACCACTGTCGACTCGTCGGCTATACATTTCCTCAACTGCGATACATGAAAAGTGTTGTGAATCTGTCCCAACTCTGCTGGTAGCTCCAGCCGATAGGCTACCCAGCCCACCCTTTCGATCACACAAAACGGACCTATAAACTGGGGCCCCAATTTGCCCCTCTTCCTGAACCGGATCACTCCTTTCCAAGGAGAAACCTTCAGGAGAACAAAGTCGCCGACCTGAAATTCCAGCTCGGACCGGCGTCTATCCGCGTAACTCTTTTGTCGGCTCTGAGTGGTCAATAACCTTTGTCTGACCAGTTGTATCTGCTCTGTCGTCTGATTCACGATCTCTGTACTGCCCATTACCCTTTGCCCAACCTCTCCCCAACATATGGGAGTTCGACACCTCCTACCATACAACAGCTCAAAGGGCGGCATACCGATGCTCGAATGATGGCTGTTATTGTATGAAAACTCTGCCAAAGGCAAATACGTATCCCAACTACCCCCAAAGTCCAATACACATGCCCGAAGCATGTCCTCAAGTGTCTGATTCGTCCGCTCACTCTGGCCGTCGGTCTGGGGGTGGTATGCGGTAGTAAAATGCAGCTTAGTACCCAACTCCTCATGAAATTTCTTCCAGAAGCGGGAAGTGAAACGCACATCGCGGTCTGAAACGATCGAGATCGGCACCCCATGCCGAGATACAACCTCCCTCACATAAATCTCTGCCAACTTTTCCGCCGAAGAACTCTCACTGATGGCAAGAAAGTGAGCGCTCTTCGTCAACCTATCCACAATCACCCAAATTGCATCGACTCCCCTGGCAGTCCTTGGCAATTTGGTGATGAAATCCATAGTGATCTGTTCCCACTTCCATTCGGGAACCTCCAATGGCTGCAACTTGCCATGCGGTCTCTGGTGCTCGGCCTTTACCCTTCGACAGGTCAAACACCTCTCGACAAACCATGCGACATCCCTCTTCATACAAGGCCACCAATACTCCTTCCTTAGGTCCAAATACATCTTTGTAGCCCCGGGATGGATCGAAAATTTCGATCTATAAGCCTCCTCCATCAATGTAGTACGAGTACCGCCTACGAACGGTACCCAGATCCGGCCCTGATAAGTCATAAGGCCTCGACTATCCGATACGAACTCTGAAACTAACCCAACGACCCACTCTCTCTTCTGCATCTCCGGACGCACAGCCTCGGCCCGTGCCCCACGAATGGCGTCCAGAACTGGAGCTATCACAGTCAGTCGCAAACATACATTTCGCAGTGGAGCACTCTCCGCCCTGCGACTCAATGCGTCGGCTACCACATTAGCCTTGCCCGGGTGGTACAAAATCTCGCAATCATAATCCTTGACCACATCTAACCACCTTCTTTGCCGCATGTTTAGGTTAGGCTGATCCATCAGGTACTTCAAGCTCTTATGGTCCGTGTAAATCGTACAACGAACCCCATACAAGTAGTGCCACCAAATCTTGAGGGCGAACACCACTGCCCCCAACTCCAGATCATGTGTGGGGTACCTCGTCTCGTGAGGCTTCAACTGCCTCGATGCATATGCTATCACATGTCCCTTTTGCATCAGTACCGCTCCCAGTCCTAAAATCGATGCATCACAGAATACCACAAAACCCTCCATCCCTTCCGGAAGAGCTAATACCGGAGCTTCGCACAACCTCTGGCGAAGCGTCTCAAAGGAGGTCTGCTGCTCGGGACCCCATAGAAATGTAACACCCTTCCGGGTCAATCTGGTGAGTGGAACCGCAATCTTGGAGAAATCCTTAATAAACCTCCGATAATACCCTGCCAACCCAAGGAAACTCCGGATCTCAGAAGGTGACCTTGGCACCTCCCACCTCATCACTGCGTCAACCTTGGCCGGATCGACCAATATCCCCTTCTGGTTAACGAGATGTCCCAGAAACTGGACCTCCCGCAACCAAAAATCGCACTTGGAAAACTTTGCATAAAGTTTCTCCGATCTCAAAACTCCAAGAACCTCCCTCAAATGCTCCTCGTGCTGCTCTCTAGATCTCGAATATACCAGAATATCATCAATGAACACAATCACCGACCGATCCAACATCGGCCGACATACCCTGTTCATGAGGTCCATGAACACAGCCGGGGCATTGGTGAGCCCAAAAGGCATCACCACAAACTCATAATGCCCATAACGCGTCCTGAGTGCTGTCTTTTGGACGTCCTCGTCCCGTACTCTCACCTGATGATAGCCCGACCTCAAATCAATCTTGGAGAACCAAGATGCTCCCTGTAACTGATCGAATAAATCGTCGATCCTTGGCAACGGGTAACGGTTCTTGACCGTCAACTTATTCAGTTCCCGATAATCAATACACATGCGATGCGAGCCATCTTTCTTCTTCACAAACAGGATGGGTGCTCCCCACGGCAAGCTACTCGGCCGAATAAACCCCTTCCCCAGCAACTCCTGAAGTTGCGAGGATAACTCTTGCATTTCTGGAGGCGCAAGGCGATACGGCACCTTAGCGATAGGTGCGGCTCCCGGAACCAAATCGATACCGAACTCCACTTGCCTCACGGGAGGCACACCTGGTAACTCTTCGGGAAAGACATCTGGAAACTCACGCACCACCGGAACTTCATCCACCGAACTCGGTCTCTCGGAGATCACTCGCGTATCCATCACATACGCCACAAAACCCTTACAGCCCTGCTGTAAACACTGCCTCGCCCTAGCAGCCGAACAAAAGGCTGATCCAGAACGTGTACCCTCGCCGTAAACCGAAAGAACTCCCCCACTAGGATCTCGTATAGTCACCAGCTGACGCTCGCAATCGATAACCGCGCCGAATCGGCTCAACCAGTCCATGCCCACTATAACACAGACATCACCCATCGCAATAGGAATCAGATCGATCGGGAACTCAACCCCAAAAATCTCCAATACGCATCCCCGGATGACCTCCGTGGCACAAATCACTCTGTCGGCGGCTATGGAAACCCGCAGGGGCCGACTCAGTGCCCCACGACTAACACTGATATGCTGACTAAATGCCAAAGATACAAAAGATCGACTCGCACCCGAGTCAAATAACACTAAAGCAGGTACAGAATTCACAAGGAAGGTACCTATGCATAGCATAATATAAGCATAATATCTCGACACCATAAATAAATAATAAAAAGAAAGCGTACCAGCCACAACGTCGGGTGCAGCGCGGACCTCTTCCGCAGTCAGCTGAAAGGCTCTCCCCCGAGCCCTCGGTGCCTCGGCCTTCACGGGCCGACTCTCTGAAGCAGTAGCTCTGATGGCGGCGGGAGCAGACCCCTGAGATGCTCCACGCAGCAGCGGACACTCTGCCTTCCGGTGTCCGATCTGGTTACAGTGGAAGCACACTGTAAACCCCTTGGGGCAGTCCTTGGCCATGTGCCCCTCCTTGCCACATTTGTAGCAAGACCCCGCTCGACAGACTCCATCGTGACCCTTGCCGCACTTTCCACAAGTGCGGCCCTTCTGGCTCCCGGGTCGGGGATCAGCGTGCTTGGCCCGCTTGGCTGCCGGCTGGGACTGTGCCGGCCGCCGATCCCTCCCCAAAGACTCCGCCTCCTCCCTGGCCTGAGTCTCAAGCTCAATCTCCCTCTTCCGAGCATTTTCCTGAAGCTCGGCAAATGTCCGATACGAGGAGTTCGCAGCGAACTCCCGAATATCCCGTCTCAGAATGCTCAGGTAACGGCTCATACGTGCCTGCTCGGTGGACACGTGCTCAGGGCAGAACATCGCCCTCTCATGAAACATCCTCGTAATAGTTGTGACTGACTCGGTACCCTGCTTGAGGGTCAGAAACTCCTGTGTCAGACGTTCCCTCTCCACCTGAGGAACGTACTCATCTCGGAACATGGTAGTGAACCTCTCCCAGGTCACTGCCGAAAGCTCAGTCGGTGTGAAGTGTGCCGTCACAAACTTCCACCGGTCCTTCGCTCCCAAGCGAAGCTGGTTCAGCGTGAACCGAACCTTCAAATGCTCAGGGGACGAGCAAGTGAAGAAGCATCCCTCCATATCAGATATCCACCTCATAGCTGCCACCGGATCCTGCGTACCATCAAACTCTGGTGGCTTGGTGTTGCTGAACTCCCTAAACAATGTCGCATCACCTCCCTGGGGTCTTGCCGCAGCAATCGCTGCGGTAGCCGCTGCAACCGCAGCCTCAGAAAGAGCGGCATAGCGCTCGTCAAATGTCTCAATCAACACGGTCTTAATGGACCCAAACATCTCTGGTAACTCAGCTCTGATGACCGCAGCCACCTCCTCATGAATGATCTGTCGAATCTCCTCATCGCTAGTTCCGGCATCCTCCGGCATGTGACGTGTCCTCACCATGATCAACCTCTGAAATACAACATGCGATAATTAGAATTTACTCGAACACTCTTACATTCGACAATCCTCCCCTCCTTGATTCTTGGTATCCCAAGATTCTTATTTGGACTGTGTACCACACCGGTGCTTTCAGTAGTATGGGCCCAATACTACTGTCCGCACCATCTCAGTACACACCCCAAATCTTCCTCTTCGGATCCCAATCCCCAAGTACTCTATTATGCTTAAATCACTCTGTAACAGGTCTCACACAAAATCCTAGCTGCTACCTAATTACTCTCAGCATCTCATAGCAGCTCACCCCTCCCTAGGCTAAGGCATCACAAAACAGGCCACTCTAGTCCTATTAGCAATACCTAGCCTACTCTAGCAAGCAAATACATCACATTAATAAGAATTAGCACATAATATAAAGGTATTTTGGGGATTCACCGTTCGGGCGTTGGCTGATCGTACACACGTTTCTTCCTGGAAAATCTTTTACTCTTAGAAAACCTTGGTTTTATTTTGAAATATCTCTTCAATTCCTCAGTTTGAGTTCGAATACCCCCGAAGGTGTACCCGAATCCCTCAAACCAAGGCTCTGATACCAATTTGTAACACCGAAAATTTTCAAAACAAAATTTTCCATTCTTTTTTTTTTATTTTTATAAAACATAGTTCCATTGATATTCATAAAACAACCATTTTAATTATCCAAACAAGACAATACAAAATCCCAAGATCATGATATCAAGCTCCGAATGTGTGTGTGTACGGATCAAGCCGGCGCCTTCCCGCGGTCGTCACTAGTACCTGAAACAATAACATCAACACTGTAAGCACAAAGCTTAGTGAGTTTCCCCAAAATACTACATATAACACATATTAGCCACTCGAGGCTATAACTCTGTGGGTCCGTGCACCCAAACTCTGTGAACCCTCAGGTTCTAACTCTGTGAACCTTCCGGTTCTAACTCTGTAAACATGCACAACATCAATCACATAGAAGTAATGCAGTACAACACATAACATACATAGCATACAAATACTCTATCACATAACTCTGGTTACCTACTCAAGGTAAAGTATAGTGAGAAGACTCACCTCGCGTGTCTCGGTAAATCGTAAACCTGAAATCGCTAATCACTCGACCTGTCGAGCTGTCGTCCCCCCCCCCCCCCCCTATAGCACAATACACCTCTAATTAGCACTTTCCCAACTAGGGTTGACCATACTATAACAAGTCAACCTAGGTCAACGCTGGTCAACGGTCAATGGTCAACTTTGACCGGACTCGGCGAGTACCCAGGCGACTCGGCGAGTCTGGGCGTGTACACCAATTTCCCTGGAATCCCCCCCTTGACACATCGAGCATTCCCTCAACTCGACGAGTTCCACCTGGCGCGAGTTGTGGGGCCACCACGACTCAACTCGCCGAGTCTCACGAACAACTCGGCGAGTCCAGTTAGACTCAGTCCACCTGTCCATTCTGACTCCCCCTTGACTCACTGAGTCCACATTTCCCAACTCGGCGAGGCCACTCACAGTGTGGTCGGGCAACATTCATGCTACTCGCCGAGTCTGTTCTTCAGACTCGGCGAGTCCATGCCATGCACTGACTCAATCTTGCTCTAAAGGTCAGATCCAGTTCATTAATCCATAGATCCAGTCCCTCCAAGCTCATTTAGCACGTAAAGTTACAATCTTGATGCACATACAACCTCTATATGACCATATATGATGTTTTTGACCCAAATACTACAACACAAGGTCAAAGACTCCATTGTCACCCAAAAAGCTTGATGAGTGAGGTCCTCTGGACCTCTATGGATCCAGATCCAAGGCCTCAACTCAAAGAGGGAACCAATGGGCACCAAATCAACCCATAAATTACCACATTAAACCCTAAATTGCAACAAGCTCCACTAAACAGAAAATGGTCCGAGATAATACCTCTAGAGTGATGATCTAAGCTCCAAATCCACGAAATAGCAACCTCCTTTGCTTCCTCTTGCCTAGGGTCTCCTTCTTCTTGCTAAATAACACACACAAGATCAAGAGTGGCTCCCTTCTCTTCACAAATCGCTCAAGAACACTAGGGACACTCACTGAGGGTTGGGTGAGCACAAATGACGACCATAAGGCCCTTTAAATAGGCCTCAAACCCGGAGATTTAGGGTTTCATCACACAGCGCAGACTCGCCGAGTCCATATCCTGGACTCGCCGAGTCCAGGCGCGCACCAAGGTTCAATCCCGCGTCCCCCCACTCGGCGAGTCTGAGCTCCAACTCTCCGAGTCCCTCTTACAATATAAAAATTTAGATTTACAAGATACCTGATAAAAATCCGGATGTTACATTATGGAACTTGAAGAGTTTTTGGATTAAAACTACTTTAAACACATAAGTTATGGAATTAATTAGTTTTGAATAGTTTCAAAACTTGCCCTCAAGTTTTGGAATTTGTAAAGTTTTCTCTTATGAATACTTTAATTCCAAGTTAGCCCTTAGAATTTTAAAAGTTAAAATGCAACCCTTATACTTTATAATATTATAAGTTGATAATATATATATATATATATATATATATATATATATATATATATATATGTATAAGAGTAAAGTCAGCCTTACCGCTAGTACGCCTCATTCACGAAGCCGGTCTATAAGGTGGGTATAAGGTTGTTGCCTATAAAATGGAAACTTAATGGGTGTCCACTCTCACCCACCGCTTGCTTGACTGGTGGAGGGTCGTTAGCCGAACAGGTTTGATAGGACTAGAATTCTCCCTTCATTAAAAGTATTAATGATAAATACTAAGTAACTAAACTCTTATAAATACCCAATCTTAGTTACTTAGGAAAATGTGAAGAAGGTGCTAATCCATGAAATTACACTTTGCACTTTGTTTAAGTCGGTTAGTGGAGCGTGTGTGGTTAACCGGCACACTAACGCGTATTTAACAAGGTAGGCAAAGGGTAACTTAATGTTTATCATAGTATCGATGGAGCGTGTGTGGTTAACCGGCACATCGATTGAGGGGTAAACACTTAAGGGTACCAAGTAATTTGCATGGTTACTTCACACCTTGTTTTGTGATCCTCGGCATCCCAATCACAAAACCTGAAGGGCACACTCGAGATTGAAACATGCCATTGAACAGTTCAATGAATCTCAAAAGATCTAGGAGTTTCAAAACCAATTAAAACCTAATAATACATTTCGTTTATCTTGGTGGAAATTGGTGAATCGTCATTCACCTACCTTCAAATTGTTTTATAGCTTGGATTACGGCATACCTCTTCTAAGTTATAAAATAGTTTGTTGGGTCCTAGCCTTAATACTTCATATTGGGTGTCATATTAAGGACTTTAAGATCAACTTCATTAAAACTTGATGGACATTGACAATAGTGACACAGGAAATCCAAAAAAAGCATTCTCTTCCCAATGGAAAGGGATTGGCCATAGTCAATTCGGTTGACCAAATGGTAAAGAGAAAATCTAAGTCTGTGATAGTCCCATGTACCATTATCAAAGGGTTCATATGTTTATATTGCCAAAAGAAGGGGAATTGGTTGCGAAGCTGCCAAATTTACCTAAGGATGTTAAAAAGTTTGACTTTACTTCAGGTAAAGTCCACTATCTAACTCTGTTAAGTTTCTATTTTGATATTCCGGATACATGATGTGACTAGGTCACATGGTAATGTTTTAAGAATCAAAGAAAAGTGAAGAAACTTAGAGAAAGAATATGATGAATCTGATCGCATAGATGGATTTCTATCGCGTAGTTTGAAGATCGGATTCTTGAGCTACTTCTTAGGAGTTATGAGATATTGCTTAGGAATAGATAACAACAAGGTTTCATATGGATTGTAAGGATAAGTTTTTCCGCATAGTTTTAAAATAAAAGAAAATTTTTGATTTTATTTATTTTAAAATATCCTTACAATGGCATTTGAGGAAAAATTGTTGCTTATATGATTCCATTAATAGCAAGGGTAGAAATATGAAATTGATTCCTTTATTTGTGGTAATGTCTAAATTTACCAAATAAGGAAAGATTCTCATCACCCAAGTTACAATTGGACCGGAACTTGGAATCATGCAAGTTGTATAACATGATGAATGAGAACTTTCAAGTATTGGAAAATTAAGACTAACTACTTATTCACATGGATGTGTGAGTCAAGTAATGGTCTAAGGGATCGAGTACATAGTCATGTGCACTGATTAAGTCCACCACAAAAGATATAAGGCTATTTGTCATAGTTTACTAAAGTTCAGTAAATATTATTATACTTACAAGCTTAAGTGTAACTCTGAGACATTGGAGAAGGTTCCAATGCATGGCAGAGCGGATAAGAAGAATCAAATTAGGCAAAAGGATAAAAGTTTCTCAAATTTGAAAAGATGGGAGAGTACTTTAGTATCAATTTTGTGATCATCTTAATGATTAAGAAACCATATCAAAATTAGTTCTCTAAGGAAGTCTTAGTGCATTCTTATGACTAAGAAGAAAGGATCTTGAATTGTTGAAATGGTTAAATCAAGAAGATGAGTCATACTTCGTTCCAATACAATTCTTAGAGTCATACTCCAAGATTGTAATTTGAGTGATATGTCTTTAAGAAGGTTTAAAACACGTGTCAAATGTAAGAGTAAAAGTTTTCTACTCTTGTACATTTGAAATTGGTAAGTTGTGATGTTTTGGATAGAATAAAGACCAACTTAGGCCAATTGTGTGAAGTGTTAGAATCTACACTATCTCTTGGATGTTTGACAAGGGAGTCTTATAGGTCAAGAGGACAGTGGGAGTCTTAAAGGTCTTGAAAGTCTAAAGAGCTAATCAAGAATAGAACCTAGAGTTCTTCTCTAGCACACGACTTAAGGTTTATAACCTATCGTGTTGACATATTCTGTGCCTATTCCAATTAAAGTTGGCTTTGCATATGAGTTCTTAGAGTTCTCAATTGGTTGCACAACAACTTGGAAGCAATGGCAGGCCCTTGAGCTACAAGGTGGCAAGAAGTTAAGATTGAGTTCAGTCCATATGAGTTTGGATTTGTCATTATCCTTGTCTTGTGACTATGGTTTTGATAATTCACATGGATAAGAACACATACACCAATAAATCTAAGTGTCATAAGGTTTCTCTCCGATTCATGAAAATGATGGTGAGGAAACACTTTGACTAAGTAGATTTTAGCTAGATAGCAATTGTGATATTTGCATTCTCAAAGTCGTTAGTGGAGCGTGTGTGGTTTACTGGAACACTAACCTGGACTTGTGAGAAGTGGCAAAAAGGTCTAACCATTATGATTACGGCATCCCTCTTCATAATTGTTTAGACATACTAGTGTGCTATCTAAGGGAAGGTGTATGTTTTTGATGATGTTTTATCAAAACAATCTAGTATTAGAAATCTGAACTTTGGTAAGAAAGTCATCCGATTTCTGAGTACATGTCAAAGCTAGTGTGAGCATAAGTGTTATGCTAATAATCATCATTTTAGTGGGAGCATGATAATTATGATAAAATTTGCAAGTTAGCAATGCTAATTATAGAAAACAAAAGGTTTCAATTGAGAAAAAGTTGTTTTGTTATAATTAAGGGAGAGGAAATTATACTTCATCTCAAATCTATAAGCTTAGATCGTGAGGCTTTAATCATTTAGTCAAGGAAATATATATGAATTTCATATTGGAATGGCTCAACATAAGGAAATTCTGTAAATGGGTCCATTATTTGCGTTCTTAAATTCGATTATGATTACGACATCCCTTTTTCATAATCTGAATTATGAGAACTTGGCAAATAGAAATGGAAATGTTATAGCAAAAGACTGGTTTAGTCTTTATGTGAGATATCATGAATCGTGTCCCATATGCTTCGGATATAGGATCGATTACATGTGCTATATTCATCCTTTCTAAAAGTTTCCAAATGCCTGGTGCATTAAGAAGGGAAAAGGTTTAGAACTGGATATGACTAAAAGGATTAAACAATTGTCGAGGACAATCTAAGGTTTACCAAAGATTGGTTGCTCAAGGACAGTTGGAAGTATAGTGATAATTCTGGAAGGACAATATTGACATAATCCATAACGAGGCAACTCTTGTTCAGAAGTGATAGTCAAAATGGAATCTGGAAAGGTTTCAAAGTTAGAATTTTCAATCTGTGTAAGATTAAGGAAACTTAATGCAAGAAGGATGTTTCCAAGGAGTTGATCTCCTTTGGAATACTCTGTAATGATTGTTGCCAAGTCTTTGTGAATTTGTGCATAATTGTTACAAGTGGATCAATGCATATAAGCTTAGAATCTAACAGATTTCAGTAAATGACATGAATTTGAAATTCTTGCATTTGCAGTAAGGATTTAGGAGTGTGAAAAGAGAATCATTAAAGTTATGTTCAATTGATCTAGTTCACAAAGTAAAGATCATAGACAAACATAGTATGAATACTTGGTGTATGGCATGACTAGTGTTTAGAAAACATAGTGTACATGCTTGGAGCATGGGACAACTATTGTTTTAAATTCAAGAATAAAGTTGATAGCTAGAACAGTATACAATGAATAATGTGTAATCATATGGTGATAAATAAAAGGTGTTTTATTTATGTTCATAGGTTTTGATACCATATTGGATTCAATTATTATTGTGTTTCACTTTGCATGTTTTGACTTCCCGAATAAACTAGGTTATTCTTCCGGAATGACTAAGTTATTCAAACCATCCACATTCGGTCATATGTTGGAAGTAGATATGAATTAAGAATGTCATGGGTTGGCTTGTAGAGGTCTAAGATGTTGGACAAAGGGCTACAACACTCATGAGTGCTCATAAGTTCTGAGTATTGGATTCAACCCGCGCTCATTGGAATCACTTCATGGATTTTATCATGAGTGATCATGAGACGATAATATCTTATATTCTTCAAACCTAGAGATATGAGTTGTTACTATGAGTTGGTTGTACATTGATTGCATGAAACCGCATTTGGTAACTCGGTGCTATAAAACGTGCCTTTGTGTATGATTCAACAAGTAGTAGAACAAGCCATATGAGTTGAAGTTTATCCATTCCTTTTACCTTCGGGATAAAAGCGATATCTGTGGGCCCCTCGATGATTTGATGATGACAAATGGAAGTGCTCGGCCGGACCAGGACTGATTTGATTTGTTCAATTAGTCAGTCGTCATAAATCGGAAATCGGGAAACAACAAAGGGACAGAGAGAATGATTATAATCCATGTCTCAGTCCATATGATATCTAGAATGGAGGAATATATGATCCCTTATCTAATGGACAAGGCATTGACAAAGGTCAGCGTTTATCGACAAGGTCAGAGTTCAACAGAAGCTTTTGAGAGCTACGATTGCCAGTTGGTTCCTAAAGTAGTTTTAGCTGGAGTACTCTCCAGTTGTTGGAAAGGGACTTGACTTCTCGCCGGTTGTTGAACAGAAGCTTGACTTCCCGCCACTTGGCTGGTAAGAGTAGGGCAAAAACGCTTCTTGCGGCCAGTAATACCACATGCATAACAAGTCACATCCTTCCTTGGGCAAGCTGGCTTTATATGACCTGTTTCTCCACACCCATAACAGACAATGGATTCCTTGTCTATCTTGCATTGACCCGGATGATTCCTTCCACAAACACGACATGAAGGCGATTGAATAGAAAAAGAATGTAACCTACCGTGGCCACGAAAAGCACTCTGAGATTGTGTTTGCTTGCTAGGATCAGTTCGAATAGATTGAGCTGGTGGAATAGTGGAAGCAGGAGTAGTTCGTTCAGTACGTAGATACTTTGGAACATTAAGAGTGGCCCCAAGTATTTCTAGTCATGTTCACGCCTTCGAGCATACTCAACAGCTTTATCGAATGACAGAACTATTGGATTAATGTCTAAGTCCATAACTATAATTGGTAAGACTTGACCCGACCCGGCATGGTCCATTTGGGTTGCATGGCATCATGCACTTGGATAGACAATAATGAGAGAAATAAGACACTTATGGTTATTAATATATTATAAGTTCTAGTATATTAATAATAAGAATAATAAGATTATTTAATTAGTATTGATCAAGAATTAATCTAGGATTAATTAAGTGATCAAAAGAAGACTAATTAAATATATGGGTTGATTGTGTAAATCATCCATACTTGTATAGTGGGCTAATGCTCCATGGATTATCTAGTTGGTCCAAAACCCATATGATGCTCCATGGATGCTGATGGGTTTTAGCCATAAGAACTTTCCTATGTGCGCATGCAAAACCCTAATGCTTGGATCTAGGCTTTCTAATTAAACATGCTTTGAATCCAAGACTTCTAATGGCTAATTAGGTTAAATAACAACATTGAAACAGATATAGAATCATACCTTTGAGTTCCTTGTTGATCTTGTTGTCTTGGAGCTTCTAGAGTCACAAATGTCACTCCTCTAATGGCTTACAAACACCAATAGCAAGCAAGATGATTTAGGAGAGAGGAGAGGGGAGGAATTCGGCCAGAGTATCTCTACTTTAGATGGTGTGTCGAATTCCCTCACCCCTAGGGTCTATTTATACTTGTAGACTCCTTAAGGGTTACAACCTAAACCCTAATTGGATAATCTTCTCTTAAGGCTATCCAAATCCATTCCATAGATAAGTCTTTGGACGATTTTAGCTATCCTATATCTCATAGAATTCGTCCAAAGCATATCCCAATGGATTTACAGTCTAAAGTTTAACTATCAAACAGTTGACAATTTATACCCCTTTATTTAATTAATCTCTTTAAGTCACCAAATTAATTCCAATTAATCTATGACTTATATTAATCAAATAACCATATATTATTCCTTATAATATTTACTCTCTCTTAACAAATCATCCACCAAGTTGCTATGGTGAAGGCAACCCAAAAGGACCATGCACAACCGGATCAAATACTTGCCCATTATAGTTGCAGCCTTAGACACTATTCCAACAGTCTCCCACTTGGATAAGTCTAGTAACTATACAAGTACAATTCAATTTGCAATCGTAGCTCTCAAAGACGCTGTCAACTCTGATCTAATCAATCTTGTCCTTTAGATAAGGGATCGTACAGTCCTCTGTTAGATATCATGCTGACAATCCTATGGAATGGTTAGTCAAGCATTTAGATTTCTCGATCTCTGATTTATTTGACATAGAACTTAATCAAACACATCAATTCAGTTCTGACCGGGCCCGACACATAAGTCAAATCAAATCATTGAGTGGCCAAGATATCTCTTGTACCCTCTTAGGATAAAATTTACAGATAAACTTCGACTTATATGCATTTACTTATTCATTAACCAACTATACACAACAATGCGTTTTATAACACCAAGTTACTGATGCGTTTTCGCATTATCAATGTACATTCAATTAACAAATAATAAACCATATATCTAGGTTTTAAGACTATATGATATTATCGTCTTGCGATCACCTTTTATATCGTATTCCATAAAGTGATTCCAGCAAGCGCGGGTTTGTTCCAATGCTCAAAACCAGTTCATAAGCACTCATGAACGTTGCAGCAACCCTTGTTATGTCTAACACCATTTAGACAATCTACACACCAATTCATGACAATCTTCGTTCATATCTACTTCCAACATATGAATGATTGTGGACCATTTGAACAATTTCTATTATTCTTAATAACCTTAATTATTCTGGAAGTCAAAACATGCAAAGTGAAACAATACTTAAACGATTAACATATGACAGTAACTTTACTCATAAATAAAACTCCTTTATTTAATCATCAAATGTTAATTACATTTATCTATTATACGTTTCTAATACTATCTAATCTATACTAATATCATCCTTCAGCCCAATACTCCTAGCATGCTGCAAGTGCTTAACCCTACTCAGTCCCTTCGTAAGCGGATCTGCTGAGTTATCTTCTGATGATATCCTCTTCACTACGAGTTGTCCTTCTTCTACACGATGTCTAATGAAGTGATATTTTCTATCGATATGTCGAGATCTACTATGATCCCTCGGTTCCTTGGTCAAGGCAACCGCACCTTCGTTATCACAGAAAATCTCCATGGGCTCTTTTATGGCCGGCACAACTCCAAGATCACCAATGAAGTTCTTTAGCCATATTGCCTCCTTCGACGCTTTGCTTGCTGCCATGTACTCTGATTCGCACGTTGAATCAGCTACGGTTTCTTGCTTGGAACTCTTCCAAGTTACTGCTCCTCCGTTTAGAGTAAAGACCCAGCCCGACTGCGAACGGTAGTTGTCCCTATCGGTCTGAAAACTGGCATCACTATACCCTCGCACCTTCAAGTCATCACTCCCTCCAAGGACTAAGAACCATTCTTTCGTCCTCCGAAGGTACTTAAGGATGTTCTTCACCGCAATCCAATGTGCTTTGCCAGGGTTCCCTTGATATCTGCTAACCATGCTCAAAGCGAAGGCTACATCAGGGCGAGTACAAGTCATAGCGTGCATGATTGAGCCAACTGCGGAAGCATATGGTATTCGGCTCATTTCTGCTATTTCAGCTTCGGTACTCGAACTTTGAGTCTTACTCAACTTGGCATTTCCTTGTATCGGTAGTTCTCCCTTCTTTGAGTTTTCCATACTAAAACGTTTTAGTACCTTATCTAAGTAAGTATTCTGACTAAGTCCAATTAGTCTCTTACTTCTTTCTCTTACTATCCTTATTCCCAAAATGTAAGAAGCCTCCCCGAGGTCCTTCATAGCGAAACACTTCCCGAGCCAGGACTTGACTTCCTGTAGAGTCGGGATGTTGTTTCCTATGAGTAATATGTCATCGATATATAGAACGAGGAAGCTTACTATACTCCCACTAGCTTTGACATATACACAAGATTCGTCTTCGCTTCGTACAAATCCAAAGTCTTTGACTTTCTCATCGAAGCAAAGATTCCATCTGCGAGACGCTTGCTTAAGTCCATAAATGGACTTCTCAAGCTTACACACTCTATTCGGATGCTTCGGATCCACAAACCCCTCTGGCTGAGCCATGTAAACATCCTCAGCCAACTTTCCGTTAAGGAAGGTGGTCTTGACATCCATTTGCCAAATCTCATAATCATGAAATGCGGCAATTGCTAGCATTACCCTAATAGATTTAATCTTCTCAACTGGTGAGAAGGTCTCATCATAGTCAACTCCTGGAGTTTGAGTAAAGCCCTTCGCGACCAATCGCGCTTTATATGTGTGTACGTTCCCATCCACGTCGGTCTTCTTTTTGAAGATCCATTTGCACCCAACAGTCTTACGTTCGGGCACATAATCAAACAAATTCCAAACTTGGTTATCGTACATGGATTGGATCTCGCTATCCATTGCCTCTTTCCATTTTGGAGACTCCGGGCCTGCCATGGCTTCCTTTTAGCTATTAGGTTCATCAAGATTTACTAGTGTACCATCACTAATATATGTGTCCCCTTCGGTAGTAATATGAAAACCATAAAACTGGGGATGAACTCTAACTTTATCAGAACGTCTGAGAGGTAAGGATTCGTCAATCGGTTCAACTGGAGTTTCCTCCTCGGGTTGAATGCCAACGGTAGAGGTTTTCTTCATCTATCAACTCTTGAATCTCTTCAAGTTCGATTTGCATCCCACTGTCTCCTTGGCTTATGAGTTCTCGCTCTCGGAAAACTCCTCTCCTCGCAACAAAGACAACATTGTCTTTCGGTCTATAGAAGAGATATCCAAAGGAAGTTTGCGGGTAGCCGATGAAAATACATCGCTCACTTCGAGGTTTAAGCTTGTCGTGAGTATCTCGTCTTACGAAAGCCTCGCAACCCCAAACCTTGATATGTGCCAATGAGGGAGCTTTCCCCGTGCACATCTCGTGAGGTGTTTTGGCAACCTTCTTAGTAGGGACTCGGTTATGGATATGGGCGGCAGTCTCTAAGGCATACCCCCAAAAGAAGATAGGTAGTGAAGCACGACTCATCATAGAGCAAACCATATCCAATAAGGTTTGATTACGCCTTTCTGCCACACCATTCAACTGTGGTGTCCTAGGAGGCATCAATTGCGAAAATATTCCACACTCGTTGAGATAATCGTGGAATTCAAGACTTAGGTACTCTCCTCCTCGATCGGATCGAAGCATCTTGATTTTCCTGCCCAATTGATTCTCCAGTTCATTCTTGAACTCTTTGAACTTTTCAAAGGTTTCTGACTTTTGCTTGATTAAATAGATATACCCATATCTACTATAATCATCGGTAAAAGTCACATAGAAGCGGTTCCCATCCTTCATGGTTGATCTAAAGGGTCCACATACATCGGTATGTATTAGGTCCAATAGCCCCTCACCCCTTTCACAAGTATTCATGAAGGGTGACTTAGTCATCTTTCCAAGTAAACAAGACTCGCATGTGTCATCTTCCCTAAGGTCGAATGACTCCAACACTCCATCCTTTTGGAGTTGGGCTATGCATTTCCTGTTGACATGTCCAAGACGGCAATGCCACAAGGATGCTTTATCCAAACTAGTGGAAGAATCAATATTCAAAACATCATTTCGTAAGTTATCAACAATCATAACAGTTTCATATATTCCATTACATGGTATAGCTTCAAAGTAAAAGACACCATTTAGATAAGCCAAAATAGAACCATTCTCATTATTAAAAGAAAATCTAAATCCTTGTCTATATAAACCATGAAATGAAATGATGTTTCTAGCCATTTCTGGCGAATAGCAACAATTGTTCAAGTCTAAACACAAATTATTCCTAAGCACTAAAGAATACACTCCAATCTTGGTAACAGGCGACGATCTTCTATTCCCCATGATTAGATTGATCCTTCCTTGCTCCACATCTCTACTTCTTCTTAGTCCCTGCACATTTGAACATATGTGATAACCACAACCGGTATCAAGAACCCAAGAAATAGCATGATTAGAATCGTTAGATTTGATTGTGTATATACCTGCGAAAGATGGCTTGATCTTTCCTTCTTTGATCGCTTGCAGGTAATCCGGGCAGCTTCTCTTCCAATGTCCTATCTTGTGGCAGTGGTGGCACTCTGCCTCCTTTGGGTTAGAGCAGGGCTTAGCGGGATCAAATTTGGTCCCACTAGAAGAGGCACCATCTCGGGCTTTCACCTTGCGATAGTTATTCGATGAAGCTTTCCTCTTCTTTCCCTTCCCTTGACCAATAGCCAAGACAGGAGCAGCGGACGGATTGGGAGTAGGTGCAACAGACTTGTCCTTGAAGTTGCTCTCAGCGACCCTCAAGAGACCATGAAGTTTGCTTAGGGTGACCTCTTCTTTTTTCATGTGGTAGGTCATCCTAAATTGGTTGTACATCGGAGGCAAAGAGTGAAGCACCATATCGATCGCCAAGTCTTCACCGAATTCAACATTTAACTTGCGAAGGCGGTCGACATACCTTTGCATCTTTTGCAGGTGCATGGTAAGAGACTCTCCATGACCCATCTTAGCGGAGATCATGTTAGTGAAAATCTCATAACGCTCTTGTCTCGCGTTTTGGTGGTACCTCTCCAATAAGTCTTGATGCATCTCGTATGGATACATGTCCTCGTAGGACTTTTGGAATTCGGAGTTCATGGTGGCGATCATGATGCAATGTACCTTCGTTGCATCTCGCTCATGAGTTTCAAAGGCGGTGATTTCGGCGGGAGTAGCAACTTCGGGGTTGATTTTCTCGAACTTCTCATCGAGGACATACTCCTTATCCTCATAGCGAGCAATGGTGCGAATGTATCTTATCCATTCGCTAAAGTTCGTTCCATCGAAGGTGACCTTTTTGCAAAGGTTCATCAACGTGAAAGAACTAGCAGCAGCGTTGTTTGCATTCGACATCTTCAAAAGGACAAAGATAGATTAGAATAAGAATCCCTAATTATCACCCAATAAGAAAAATTAGGGCTAGGATCCAACAATAACATTTACATACTAGAAAAGGGATGCCGTAATCTAACATGCAAATAAATTGAAGGTAAGTGAATGACGTTTCACTAATTCTCCATTACAAAACTTAAACTATTAGTCCTAAGTGTTTTTGAGAATTCCTAGGTTCGGATGAGATTCATTGAAACTATTCAATCGCATGTTTAAATCTCGATATGCCCCTCTCGTTTGTGACTGGGATGCCGAGGATCACAAAGCGGGTGTGAATTACCATGCAAATTCACATGGTGCCTTCATTGTAACGATCACCTATTCGATGTGCCGGTAAACCACACACGCTCCATCGAACTATGATAAACAATGAATCACCCTTTGCCACCTTTGCTTAAAACCAATTAGT
The DNA here is from genome assembly GCF_052625555.1 of Lactuca saligna. Classification (NCBI taxonomy): domain Eukaryota; kingdom Viridiplantae; phylum Streptophyta; class Magnoliopsida; order Asterales; family Asteraceae; genus Lactuca; species Lactuca saligna. The sequence goes on along the minus strand of NC_136423.1, from coordinate 20,916,718 downwards.
GTGCCGGTAAACCACACACGCTCCACTAACTTCTTAGCAAGGGTGCAAAGTGTAATTTCATGGGATTGCATCAATTCACTTTTCCTAAAGTAACTAAGATTGGGAAATTTTTAAAACGTGTAGTTACTTTGTATTTCTTATTATACTTTTAATGAGAGGATGAGGTTGCCCTATCCTACCCGTTCGGCTAACGACCCTCCACCAATCAAGCAAGCGGTGGGTGTGAGTGTACACCCATTAAGCACCATTTTATAGGCCGCAACCTTATACCCACCTTATAGATCGGCTTCGTGAATGAGGCCTACTAACGGTAAGAATAGCATTTAGTTATACATATATATATATATATATATATATATATATATATATATATATATATATATATATATATATATATATTATTCTACTAATATCATATTTGTATAGGGTTGTATTTTAAAACCTTTTAAAATCTAGGGTTTGAAATTTAAGTTGTCTAAATTAAAACTTTTAATCACAAATATAAATTTCAAAACTTTAGGGTAGGTTTTAAACATTTAAAACATGGAGGATCAAATAACAAATAATTCCAATTAACAATTAATATCCTAATTATCTTTATTTGATTTATCCAATATTTTTTTAAGATAATTATCAAAATAATTAATCAATTATCATATAAGGAAATTAAATATTTTATTAGATGATAAATATCTTTAATTAGATCAAGATAATAGTCATATATATCAAAAAATTGGATTTAGATTGATCTATTATGATTAAGGTAAGTTTCCATAAGATAATTATGAAAATATCCCGAATCTGGCCATTCCTGACGCCTGGACTATCCGAGTGACCAAGGGGACTCGCCGAGTCAGGCCTACTCGCCGAGTCTACCTTGGGACTCGCCGAGTCAGTGACCCAAAAACCTAAAAATCGAATTTTGCAGGTTTGTTTCAGTTAATCAAGCAACAATTTAAAGAAAACCAAGCTAGGCTCTGATACCACTGATGGGTTTTAGCCATAAGAACTTTCCTATGTGCGCATGCAAAACCCTAATGCTCGGATCTAGGCTTTCTAATTAAACATGCTTTGAATCCAATACTTCTAATGGCTAATTAGGTTAAATAACAACATTGAAACAGATCTAGAATCATACCTTTGAGTTCCTTGTTGATCTTGTTGTCTTGGAGCTTCTAGAGTCACAAATGTGACTCCTCTAATGGCTTACAAACACCAGTAGCAAGCAAGATGATTTAGGAGAGAGGAGAGGGGAGGAATTCGGCCAGAGTATCTCTACTTTAGATGGTGTGTCGAATTCCCTCACCCCTAGGGTCTATTTATACTTGTAGACTCCTTAAGGGTTACAACCTAAACCCTAATTGGATAATCTTCTCTTAAGGCTATCCAAATCCATTCCATAGATAAGTCTTTGGACGATTTTAGCTATCCTATATCTCATAGAATTCGTCCAAAGCATATCCCAATGGATTTATAGTCTAAAGTTTAACTATCAAACAATTGACAGTTTATACCCCTTTATTTAATTAATCTCTTTAAGTCACCAAATTAATTCCAATTAATCTATGACTTATATTAATCAAATAACCATATATTATTCCTTATAATATTTACTCTCTCTTAACAAATCATCCATCAAGTTGCTATGGTGAAGGCAACCCAAAAGGACCATGCACAACCGGATCAAATACTTGCCCATTATAGTTGCAGCCTTAGACACTATTCCAACAGATGCTCCATGGTGTATTTGAACCCATGGATCAAAGGAAATGGAAAGTCATGACAATTAGGGTTTGCCCTAATTGTAACACTATATAAAGATATTATTCTTGACAAAATCGGCACTAGTATGACACTAGAGAGAGAAGAAAGGGCTAGCCGATTTTCATGAAGTGTAGAATTCTCTCAAGTTATTCCAAGTGTATTTGGTGTTGTGTGAACCATTTGAGGTGTCACACTTGGGGCACTAGGCACTCAAGCTTCATGAAGACATTCTACATCAAAGAGGTATGTATTCTATCTTGTTATATTGATAGTTTTGTATGCTAGATTAGGATAATACCTTGGATGTTCATATTTGCATGTATAATAGAGAAAACATAGATCCAAGGTATTTAGGGTTGCATGTACACTTAGGAGTGTTAGAATGCTCATAACCCAACAAGAACATCCTGATTGACAACGAAATCATGGATTTCGTGTCGTAGTCCCACCATAAATAACTGAATTTTCTCGTCTTCAGTTGGAATATACTTCGTAGCAAACCTTGCTCTTTGATTAAATTTAGTTTCATACTCATTCACAATCATTCCTCCTTGTTTAAGCTCATGGAATTCCTTCTCCAATCTTCTCCTCATATCTAGAGAACAATACTTCTCTAGCACACGTGTCTTGAACAACTCCAAGGATAAGTTCTCCTAGTCACATCCATCGAGAGCTTTATGTGTTGCTTCCCACCAGACTAAGGCTTTTCCAATGAGCATTGCAGAAGCATAGATAGCCTTGTCTTCATCATCCACATGAGAAACACGAAATACTTTCTCGGTGTTCTGAATCCAAGTTAGAACAATTATAGGATTAAGGACACCAGAAAACTCTGTAGCACCACTACTCTTGAAATCATTGAACGAGGGACGCTTCACCTTTCCGCTTAAAGATTCTCCAGTGACTTTCTCTTTTCCTTTATCATCATTCTTTTTGTGTTCTTCGAGAGTCTGTCAAATAATACCGGTAAGTTTACCTAAGAGTCGCTCCTCACGAGGAGATACTAGAGTATTTACTTCCTCGGGTTGAGGATCTCCACAAACCTCAGGGATATGGCTACTTACTTGTTCAGCCATCGATCTAAAATATGGAGTAAGATAGTATTTTAGTATATTAGCGTTTACTATTACCTAATACTTTTACTTATATATTTCCTATGGTTTGTATCCCTATACTTACAATGATTAAGTTCATGTATTGAACTTCCTATAGTTTAAGTCTAAATACCAATCCGTGGAATTTAGTTCTCTTAAACTACTGCTCTGATACCATGGTTGAAAGACCCCAACTTTCGTATTTTTGAAAGACCCAAACTTTCATACTTCACAATATCATTACTCCAAAACATGCTACTTGCATATTCATAAAAAAACAATATTTTACATTGATAAAGGGGATTACAAACTATTGGATACAAACCGTCTATTACAAAGTGTTATATATATTACATAACTACCCAGGATATTGTAATTTATACAAACATAAACTGAAGTACAAAAGTACTATTACAAACTATTCTAAATCTTTCAATAGTATGTGAACATACTAGTTACTTATCACCTGCAATTGTTAAACATTGATAGGGTAAGCGGTGACGCTTAGTGAGTTCAATAATAGATACAATATAACGTTACGCCATATATATACTTCAATGTGGCAAAAGCGAAGAGGAACAACAAGATGTATGTGAGATCATGTGGCAAGCGTTCATACCAATCAAAGACTTTATTCAAAGATATACTTTTCAATGGTTGATATACATCAATAAAACTTTGGCCCAAATGGCATAGAAGACATGCAAATTTCTAATTAACATCTTGTTAGATTTCAGGCTTATAGTCCTATCTAACCATTTGCCAATGCCATAGAACAGAAGTCATTCTCTTACGAAGACATGCTCTACATGGCTAGAGGCTACATACCAGTACCAATGTGAATCTAAGTCATTTCACTGATCACATGGTCAAAGGTATTACAATTGCTATAAACATAGCGAATAACACGGGAAAATAACTCAGAATAATAACACCGAAAAGCACATAGCACATATAACACATAACATACAATTGTTCCTATATATTGAAATCACCTTAAGTTAACCGGGGGTTAAAATAGTAATTTGGACAGCACTTCGGCTTTAAATATGACATTCTATGTTGAAAACCGGGAGCTTAATTGAAAACCGGGCTCTGCGAAGGTAGGGATTCAAAACCGAAAAGATAAATTTTTCGGGCTTCTCGGGGGTCTCGGGGCATGTTTCGGGTGCTAAAATTGATACCCGGGCTTCGGGGAAAGTCAAAATGAATAAAATATGGAAAAAGGGGCCAAAAATGGCAATTTTCTAAAATTACCTGGGAGATCTCACAGGTCCTCTATTTATAGGGCGAGAGGCTCATATCCGATGGCTGAGAAGGCTGCACGCAGCAGCAGATGCAAGGGTTGGCCGAGAAGGGTAACTCAGCGAAGACGCGCATCAGCTGCATAGGGCTCCAATGAGGCTTCGGTTGGTCATAACTTCTTCATTATAACTCGGATTTCGACGAGGTTTTCTCCTACAAGTTTCTAACAAGATTTTCTACAACATAAAATAATAAAATTTTACTTATTTAAAATTTTATATTTTCGCTAAATTTCACTATTTGGCTTTTAATTGGAATCTCATAAGACTTCCAATATTTTCTGAGTGATTCTAAACATAGTTTTACTTCATTTCTAGTCAAAACCATCTGTTAGAACTCAACACTCAATTTCACATAGTATTTCACAATTTTATTCATTACAAAACACGATTTCAAAACGTGTATGTTGCATAAACACACCTTCATAGGCCATAAACACCTTTTTGGGTGTTAAATTGCCCCTTAAACACCTCCAAAAGCTTCCATGAGTGCCTAGAGCCTTATATTCCTTCATGTGGTGCACCAAACCATACACAAATGAACCACACTTGAGTTTACAATTTGGGAAGCTCTCCCAAAACCGTAAACACCTCCAAAGGGTGTTTAAGTGCCGTTAACACCTTGTATGACTTAGATTTGGGTCTAGAACTTTGTATGCTTAACCTACAACCACAAAAACACATGAATCATGGACAAACATGAGTTTATGGCCATAAACTCATGTTTTTATGGCATTAAACTCCCCAAGGGTCCTTCATGAACTGTAAACCCCTTTTCTAAGGTCATTTCAAGTCCCGATCACTTCCTAAGCCATCGAATCAACCCTAGAACCTTCCCTTGAGCAATGTAAGATCTTTAAACATCCAAGAATGCACCATCCATGAGTTTACGGCCATAAAATCATGGGGATATGGTCTTTGAACCGTAACCACCCCTAAGGGTTTACACATGAAGAGTGAACTCCTTCTCTAGGCCCTACACATACGTAGATGCTACCCGGATCACTCCTAACACTTGAAATAAAGTGTTTTCGCACCTCGGAGTATGTTGTCTTACTTAATTGGTAGTTCAAGGTCTAATTAGATACAATTATGTATCTCTTCATATTACATAGGAACCTCGCGTGTATTCAAGCCTTGAACTGACACTTAGCATCCTAACCGGCACATTTCTTGACTGGTGAGTTCATACCCATACACTTTTTCCTTTTATTTTTATGGTTTTCAGGGCGGGAATACAAGAAAAAGTACGAGAATATTTTGTACTCAAACTTATTATTTCGTATGAAATGTTTCATATTCCGTATGCTTTTAACACTGGAAACCGTATTAATCAACCGTTTAACTTGCAAAGTTAGTTTTCGAACTATTTGTGAAACTCATTATAAAATGCTATATTTTATATTTCACAAATGATTTTCCACATTATTACTGTTAAAAGCATCAACTTTAGAACTTTTGATACGTCCTTGGTAACACTCCCCTATATACGAGAGTGAAGGACTAACCAACAGGATTTTCTAACGTCCTCGGTAACACTCCCCTGGATACGAGAGTGGAGGACTAACCAACAAGATTTTCTAACGTCCTCGGTAACACTCCCCTGTATACGAGAGTGGAGGACTAACCAACAATATTTTCTAACTTCCTTGGTAACACTCCTCTGGATGCGAGAGTGGAGGACTAAACAACCGGATTTTCTAATGTCCTTGGTAACACTCCCCAAGATACGAGAGTGAACGACAAATTTCATTAATCTTAAGATTGGAGACACATCCTTGGTAACACTCACCTGGATATGAGAGTGAAATACTACCCCCGTAACCAGAATATCCTGGAGGGAGAATGTCACTTGAGTGTATAGATATATACGGGATTGACTACCCCGCACCTGGCTGCTAGCTACAGTCGAACCGACAGGTCTACGTGTGACAAAAGCCATAACAACGATATTGGCCTTGTACGAGCCATATCTAGTCTAATGTATGGTTATGGAACTCGCAACTTAGTTTATGAAAACATTTCTACTTACTTATTAGTTTTATATACATGTTAAGACTAATGTACATTTCAAAGGATAACCAAGCTTTCGGAATACTTATCTTAACACTGCAAGTATGGTAGATACTTGTACACTGCATTCTAAATCGTTAACCAACTACAAACTTTTATGGAAAATAAGGGTTTTTCCTGGGATAACTGAACTGTTCTTAACCAGATGGTGTAACAAACAGATAACTCAACTTTTCTTATAAGAAAATATGGGATTTTCTTGGATAACAACTTCTTTAGAAAACCAAAGGAAACTTGTTCTTTTACAGAAACAAACCGCTTATGAACTTACTAGCTTTATGCCGATATTTTTAAAACTGCTTGTATTCTCAGGTCCTCGTTAGAAAAGTATTTCGTTTTCTTTTGGAGAAGACGGAGCGTTTTTAGCAGTCTCATCTTTACTTTTGTTATATTGATGTATATGTAAATCATGTATTACCTTACTTTCAAATAAATGTAAATATTCCTATGTAATGTAATGGTTGTGTTTACTATGCTTATATGTACATTGGTTGTGGTACTTTACATGACGTCCTCCGCCCCAGAACGTTTCCGCCATCGGTTTCGGGGTGTGACAGATTGGTATCAGAGCCCTTGTTTATAGTGAACTAAGTATACCAAACCTTACATGGTATAAGACTATAAACACTAAGGGGCCGAAGTGCTCTGAACTAAAAGTATACTTTAATATATAAGTATTTTTCAAAAGTATACAAGAATACCTAATCGCTAGAAACCGTAACCCCGAGTAGAACAAAACATAAGTAATTGGGTATTGTACGCTACGATTAAACCTGGACAGTTATGTAGTCGTGTCTGGCGTCAATATAGCCTGATCAACTATATTCATTCGAGACACGGCCAACATGTGCTTGAGAGTGACTGTGGTGTGCCGCATGCCTAAAACTTACCTAATATCCAAACAATGATTCATCGTTGCAGCGAAACATAAAATACTATGGGAGTATTTTAGCCAAAGCCGATTACATTGTAGAAATTCATTTTGTGTGTTGCTACTCATTCCTTCCTTAGCGATAGTTTATCTGCTTTGAAAACTCTTTCCTGTTGTATCTCTTAATAGAGCTTTATATATGTCATAATGAGATATCTCTTGTTCCATATCTCTTGATTAAATTCAGAGGACTTATGATCCTCTCTTTCCTGGCCATTTTAGATCAAGATGCCACCAAAGAAAAGACCCAACTCAAAGAACAACAATCCTCCACCACCACCTCCCTCTCCATTTGACCCTGCCATGTTCCAAGTAGCTGTTACTGTTGCCATGTCACAAATGAACCCCGGTAGTTCAGGCGGGCCAGGAGGTGGAACTCAACCTCAAAACATAGAAGGTAGCCAGGTACACCGGAAGGAGTGTTCCTACAAAGACTTTATGAACGCGAAACCCACACCCTTCAATGGCACTGGAGGTGTCATTACCCTAACTCGATGGTTCGAGAAAATCAAATCTATCTTTGAAATACGTGCCTGTTCAGAATCCGACAAGGTGAAGTTCGCCGCCTGTACTTTCACCGATGAAGCCCTAACTTGGTGGAACGGTCGAGTCAAATCCTTAACGCTACATGTAGCCAATGCTATGGGTTGAGAGAGCATGAAGGAGCTTTTGCTTGCAGAGTACTACCCTCAAGGCGAAATGCAGAAGCTGGAGTACGAACTATGGAACCTAAAGATGAAGGGTTCCGATATCGCCGCTTACACTTCCAGATTTGATGACTTGATGCTTCTCTGTCCGGGAATGGTTACCCCAGAAAGTAAAAAGATTGAAAGATTCATCTGTGGGTTGACCCAGCCAACCTAGGGTAATGTTTTGGCTGCAAAGCCAGATACCAACGATAGCGCCAAATGCCTAGCACAAACTTTGATTGACCATGGTGACGACCTCGAGGAAGTAACCACTACTCGTGAACCGGCTAAAAGGAGCAGTGAAAATAAGAAGAGATCCTGGAGCAAACGGAAGAGTCAGAGTTCACAAGGATCTTCCAAGAAGCAACAAATTGTCGCAGTCCATGCTGCTACTACTACCATCGTTACTGTTTCTGCCGCTGCTTCTACAACTCAAACACCTACCAGTAGGTATGTTCGTACCCTTCCTCGATGTGACAAGTGTAACTTCCATCATAACCCCGTCCATGTTGTGAACCGTCATGCTCGAACTGTGGCAAAAAGGGTCACACGACACGAAACTGCAAAATACCAACCTAATCAGCCAATCAAGCTTCCGGAGCAGGTGTTAGTCAGGCCTGTTACGGTTGTGGTGAAGTCGGACATTTCAAGCGAAACTGCCCCAAGGCAACAACAACTAGCAACACCAGGAGAGGCCTAACTATGGGACGAGAGGAGGCAGTCTCCGATCCCACTGTTGTCTCGGGTACGTTCCTTCTCGAAAACTCTTATGCTAGTATCCTTTTCGATTATGGTGCTGAAAGAAGTTTTGGTAGCCATTCATTTAAACATATTCTTAAACATAATCCCCAACCATTAACCGAAACATTTACCATCGAGATGGCTAACAGTGAGAAAGAAAGCGCTAGCGATGTATTCATAGGCTGTACCCTTACCCTGAACGATCATTCTTTCCCCATTGACCTAATGCCAGTTTCCATAAAGAGCTTTAATGTTATCAATGGCATGGATTGATTGAGTTCCAATCATGCAGATATCCTTTGTTATGAAAAAGCCATCCGTCTTAATCTCCCTTCTGGACAGACTCTCATGATCTACGACGATAAACTTAGTTCCAATCTTCGCATCATATCTTGCATCAAAGCTCAAAAGCTTCTGCGAAAGGAGTGTTACGCATTCCTAGCTCATGTAATCAGCGAGAAACGAGAAGTTAAAGGCCTCGAGAGCATCCCCAAAGTCTGCAACTTTGCTGATGTCTTTCCCAAAGAGCTCCCGGGAATTCCTCCGGAACGTCAAGTCGATTTTCGTATCAACCTAATTCCTGGAGCTAATCCTGTAGCAAAATCTCCATATCGTTTAGCTCCGGCAGAAATGCAGGAGTTATCCAGTCAGCTCCATGTGCTACTCGACAAAGGGTTCATCAGACAGAGTTCCTCACCCTGGGGAACCCCAGTATTATTTATGAAGAAGAAAGATGGATCCTTTTGGATGTGTATAGACTACCGTGAGTTAAACAAGTTGACAGTCAAAAACTGTTATCCTCTTCCTCGAATAGACGACCTTTTCGATCAACTTTAGGGAGCCAGTTATTTCTTGAAGATATACCTTAGATCAGGGTACCATCAGTTGCGAGTTCATGAGAATGATGTTTCCAAGACAACATTCAGGACTCGATATGGTCACTATGAGTTCGTAGTGATGCCCTTCAGTCTAACCAATGCACCGGCGGTGTTCATGGACTTGATGAACTGGGTGTGTCATCCTTTTCTGGACAAGTTCATCATCATGTTCATTGACGACATACTTGTCTATTCCCGAAGCGAAGAAGATCACAAACAACACTTGAGGTTAGTATTGGAAATTCTTAAATTCGAAAAGTTGTACGCGAAATTCTCCAAGTGTGAATTTTGGATTCGGAAGGTAGCTTTCCTTGGTCACATGGTAAGCGAGGAGGGTATACACGTGGACCCATCCAAAATCAAGGCGACAGAGAATTGGTCGGCACCGAAGACACCCACAGAAATCCGTCAATTCTTGGGTCTTGCTGGCTACTATCGCAGGTTCATTCAGAATTTTTCCAGAATCACCAAACCCCTAACCACTCTGACATAGAAAGGTGTACCCTTTTGTTGGAGTGAAACGCAAGACACCGCATTCTAAATGTTGAAGCTAGCCCTGTGCAGCGCACCTATTCTATCCCTGCCCGAAGGAACAGAGGATTTCGTTGTCTATTGCGATGCGTCCAATTAGGACTTAGGCTATGTGCTTATGCAGAGAGGAAAAGTTATTGCTTATGCCTCAAGACAACTTAAGGCACACGAAGTTAACTATACAACAAATGACTTGGAGTTAGGAGCAGTAGTCTTTGCACTGAAGATTTGGAGACATTATCTCTACAGAACTAAGTGCACGATTTTCACTGACCATAAAAGCTTGCAACACATCTTTGATTAGAAAGACTTAAACATGAGGCAGCGGCGATGGGTAGAACAGCTCAGTGACTATGAGTGCAAAATCCGCTACCATCCCGACAAGGCCAATGTGGTAGCAGATGCCCTTAGCCGAAAGGAAAACTCAAGCAAGAAGGGGAAGACATTAACAATGACCATCCATTCCCACTTATCCATACAGATCCGAGAAGTCCAGTTGGAAGCCCTAAAACCAGAGAACATATTGAATGAAGCCTTGAGGGGAATGGATAAGAAACTTGAGATCAAAGGTGACGGAGTCTATTATTTCATGGATCGAATCTGTACCCCAAATTTCGGAGGTTTCAGAGAAGTTGTAATGAATGAAGCTCACAAGACCAGATACTCTGTTCACCCAGGTTCGGATAAGATGTACTTGGATCTCAAGAAGCTATACTGGGGGCCAAACATGAAAGCTGAAATCGCTACCTTCCTGGGCAAGTATCTGACTTGCGCCAAAGTAAAGGTCGAGTACCAGAAACCCTTGGGTTTGCTCCAGTAGCCCGAGATACCTGAATGGAAATGGGAGATGGTTACCACGGATTTCATCACCAAGTTACCCAGATCCCCGAGTGGGTACGATACCATTTGGGTAATTGTCGATCATTTGACAAAATCCGCTCACTTCTTCCGATTAAAGAATCATTCAAGATGGAAAGACTCACGGGAATCTACATCCAAGAGATAGTCCGACTGCACGGTGTACCTGTATCCATTATCTCCGATCGAGATAGCAGGTTTACCTCAAGGTTTTCGCAGTCCCTTCAGAAAGCTCTTGGAACTAAGATGGATATGAGTACAGCTTATCATCCTTAGACTGATGGACAGAGTAAGAGAACTATCCAGACCCTGGAAGACATGTTGAGAGAATGTTTCATCGATTTCGGAAAGTCGTGGGACACTCATTTATCCTTGATCGAGTTCTCGTATAATAACAACTACCATACCAGTATCAAAGCTTCCCCGTTCGAAGCCCTCTATGGTCGCAAGTGCAGATCCCTTCTGTGTTGGGCTGAGGTAGGAGACACGCAGCTAGCCAAGAGTCGAGTCCCCGACAGTGCTCTCACTTGTCCTGAAACCATCCGCGAAACCACCGAGAAAATCATCCAGATTCGAGAACGACTGAAAGCATCACGAGACAGAGAAAAGAGTTATGCTGATAAATGACGGAAACCCTTGGAATTCAAGGTAGGAGATCGTGTCCTGCTGAAGGTCTAGCCCTGGAAAGGCATGATACGCTTTGGAAAGTGCGGAAAACTTAACCCGAGGTACATAGGACCTTTCGAGATCCTCGTTAGGATCGGTCCTGTAGCTTATTGTTGGGTTTTGAGCATTCTAACACTTCCTAAGTGTACATGCAACCCTAATAAACCTTGGATCTATGTTTGTCTAAGATACATGCATATAATTAATTTTTCCAAGGTTTATATCCTAGCTAGCATGGCATGGGGAACATGAATCAAATGAAGCTAGAAGAAATACTTACCTTGAAGTTGTAGTTGATTGCTTGGAGTTTTTGAGCCTAGCACCAATAGTGTGGATGCGTCAAGTGGAAATCACAAATCACCACAAACTTGGAACTTTGAGAGAATAGTCACTACTATATTGAAATTTGCCCTCACCTCAACAAGTGTCAATAGTCACATTTCAAGAACCAAAGTCTCCTTTATATAGTGTGGAGGATTAGGGTTACATCCCTAAAACCCATGTCTCTTCATTTCCATGAGATCCATGGGTTAAAGCTCCATGGAGTATCCATGGACTTTTCCATGCAAGCCTAGCCCATTCCAAATAAGCTTTAGCCCACACTATATAAATATAGAAGCCCATATTTAATTAGTAATATCTTTGATCTCTAAATTAATCCTAGATTAATTATAGATCACTACTAATTAAATAATATGATCTTATATTAATATATTAGAACTTATAATATATTAATAAATCATAACTTGTACTATTCTCAAATATTATCCATAAATTGTTCGGGTGAAGTGCAACCCAAATGGACCATGCTGGGTCGGGTCAAGTACATACCGAATATAGTTATGAACTTAGACACTATATCCAACAGTCTCCCACTTGGATAAGTCTAATAACTATAGTTGCAAGTATGACTTCAGGAACCGATCAGCAATCGTAGCTCTTTAAACTCTGTTGAACTAGAACGCACCATTTAAGATAAGTGATCATATAATCCTCTGTTCTAGATATCAGCCGGACAAATACATGGAACATGGTCTTCCTTATTGTCCAGCATTTGTTTCCCGATTTCCGATTTGTTTGACATAGAACTTAACTGAACACATCCATTTAGTTCTGACCGGGCCCGGTACATAGGTCAAAACATAATCATCGAGGGGCCCAGATATCAACTTCTAATCCAAGAAGGAACAGATAAACTTCGACTCATATGTTTGTTCTACCACTCATTGAATTACACACAAAGGCACGTTTTATAACATCGAGTTACCAATGCGTTTTCGTACAATCAATGCATAACCAACTTGTAAGTAACAAATCATATCTCTAGGTTTGAAGACTTATATGATATTACCGTCTCACGATCACTCGAGATAGGATTCCATGAAGTGATTCCAGTGAGCATGGGTTGAGTCCAATGCTCAGAACTTATGAGCACTCATGATTGTTGTAGCCATGTCCAACACCTTAGACCTCTGAAACCAATCATGACAGTTTTGATTCATACCTACTTCCGACATATAACCGACTGTGGAGGTTTAAATAATATGATATACCAAACATAATTATTCTGGAAGTCAAAACATGCAAAAAGAAATAAAGTAAACGATTGACAAGAGATAGTAACACTTTACTCATAAATAAAACACCTTTTATTCATCATCAAATGTCAATTACACTTTACAAATTTCATAATTTATCTAACTACTAAAACTTATATCATCCTTCAGCCCTATGCTCCGAGCATGCTGAAGATGCTTAACCCTACTCAGTCCCTTTGTGAGGGGATATGCTGGGTTCTCATCCGATGATACCCTCTTCGCTACGAGGATTCCTTCTTCTATTCGATGTCTGATGAAGAGATATTTTTTGTCAATGTGTCTGGATCTCCCATGATCTCTTGGTTCCTTGGCTAAGGCAACCGCACTATTGTTGTCACAGAAAATATCCATCGGCTCTTTTATAGCTAGTATAACTCCAAGGTCTCCGATGAAGTTCTTTAGCCATATAGCCTCCTTTGCTGCCTCGCTTGCTGCTATATACTCTGATTCACAAGTGGAATCAGCCACTGTCTCCTGCTTGGAACTCTTCCAAGTGATTGCTCCTCTGTTTACGGTAAAGACCCAGCCTGACTGAGAGCGGAAATTATCCCTATCAGTCTGGAAGCTAGCATCACTATACCGTACAACTCTCAAGTCATCACTCCCACCGAAGGTAAGGACCCAGTCCTTAGTCCTTCGCAGGTACTTGAGGATATTCTTTACCGCAGTCCAGTGTTCCTTGCCAGGGTTCCCCTGATACCTGCTAACCATGCTCAAAGCAAAGGCTACATCAGGTCGAGTACACGTCATAGCATACATGATCGATCCTATAGCAGAAGCATAAGGTAGTCGACTCATTTCTGCTATCTCAGCCTCAGTACTAGGGTTTGTGTCTTACTCAATCTGGCATTACTCTGAATGGGTAACTCACCTTTCTTGGAGTTATGCATGTTGAATCTTTTCAACACTTTGTCCACATAGGTGCTTTGACTATGTCCAATTAGTCTTTTACTCCGGTCTCTCAAGATCCTTATCCCTAGGATATAGGCAGCTTCACCAAGGTCCTTCATAGCGAAACACTTCCCAAGCCAGGACTTTACTTCCTGCAAAGTTGGGATGTCATTTCCTATGAGTAGTATGTCATCCACATACAATACCAAGAAGCTGACTATACTCCCACTAGCCTTGACATAAACACAAGATTCATCTTCACTCCTAGAAAAGCCAAATTCCCTGACCTTTTCATCAAAGAAAAGATTCCATCTGCGAGGTGCTTGCTTCAATCCATAAATGGATTTCTCAAGCTTACACACTCTATTAGGGTACTCGTTGCTGACAAAACCCTCTGGCTGACTCATGTAAACATCTTCAGCCAACTTTCCATTAAGGAAAGCGGTTTTGACATCCATTTGCCATATTTCATAGTCATGAAATGCAGCTATGGCTAACAGAACCCGAATAGACTTAATCTTGGCTACTGGAGAAAAGGTTTCATCATAGTCCACTCCAGGAATTTAAGAGAAGCCCTTTGCAACCAGTCTAGCCTTATAAGTGTGTACTTTACCATCCATGTCGGTCTTCTTCTTGAAGACCCATTTGCACCCTACAGTCTTACGACTTGGTACATTCTCAACAAAGTTCCAAACTTGATTGTCATACATGGATTGTATCTCGCTATCCATAGCCTCTTTCCATTTCGCAGACTCGGGGCCTGCCATGGCTTCCACGTAACTGTTAGGTTCATCCATACCTACTAGTGTCTCATCACTAATAAGTGTCTCACCTTCCGCAGTAATATGAAAACCATAGTAGTGCTCAGGTGCATTCCTAACTCTCGTGGAACGTCTCAGAGGTACAGAATCGTCAATTGGCTCAACAGGAGTTTCCTCCTCAAGTTGAGGGCTAGGATTTGAAGTTCCTTCACCACTTGACTCTTGAATTTCTTCAAGGTCAATTTGCCTCCCACTGTCTCCTTGGATTATAAATTCTCTCTCACGAAAGACTCCTCTTCTTTCTACAAAGACCACATTATCACTAGGTCTGTAAAAGAGGTAACCGAAGGATCTTTGTGGGTAGCCGATGAAAATACACCTCTCGCTTCGGGGTTCTAGCTTAGCATGAGACTCGCGCCTCACAAAAGCTTCGCAACCCCAAATATTGATGTGGTCTAGTTTGGGTACTTTACCAGTCCACATCTCGTGAGGAGTTTTGGCAACTTTCTTTGTAGGGACTAGATTAAGGATATGGGCAGCAGTCTCTAAGGCATACCCCCAAAATGAGATTGGTAGCAAAGCTCGACTCATCATGGAACGAACCATGTCTAACAAGGTTCGATTACGCCTCTCAGCCACACCATTCAACTGCGGTGTCCTGGGAGGTGTCAATTGTGAGACAATCCCACATTCCCTTAGATAGTCGAGGATCTCTGAACTAAGATACTCACCACCATGATCGGATCGAAGCATCTTAATGTTCCTGCCCAATTGATTCTCGACTTCCTTTTTAAATTCCTTAAACCTTTCGAAAGTCTCTGACTTATGCTTGATTAAGTAGACATATCCATATCTACTGTAATCATCGGTAAAAGTCAAATAATAACGATTAGCATCCCTTGTGGCATGTTTGAATGGTCCACACACATCCGTGTGTACAAGGTCCAACAACCATCACCTCTCTCACAAGAACCTGTGAAGGGTGACTTTGTCATTTTTCCAAGTAAGCATGATTCTCAACTATCATCTAACTTTAGATCAAACGACTCCAAGACTCCATCTCTTTGGAGTTGGCCTATGTGCTTCTTGCTTATATGTCCAAGTCGACAATGCCATAACGATGCTTTATCCAAGTTATTATTATTAATAGAATCAATACACATCACATTATTTCCTAAGTTATCAACCACAGATACTGTTTCATACACACCATCACAGGGTAATGCTTTAAAATAAAGAACATTATTAAAGAAAGCATAAATAGAACCAACTTCATTATTAAATGAAAAATTAAAACCTTGTTTATACAATGCATGAAAGGAAATAATATTTCTTGCCATTTCTGGCGAATAACAACATTTATTCAAATCTAAACTAAACCCACTACTTAGCGACAAAGTATAAACTCCAATCTTGGTGACAGGTGTAACTTTCCTATTCCCCATGATTAAGTTTATTCTTCCTTGCTCCACATTCTCACTTCTTCTTAGTCCCTGCAAGTCACAACAAATGTGAATACCACAACCGGTATCAAGGACCCAAGATTTAGAATGGGGTGAGTTATTAGAAATGATAGTATAAATACCTACATGGTTGGGTTTAACTTTCCCATCCTTTACATCTTGCTGGTACTTTGGGCAGTTTCGCTTCCAATGTGCCTTTTCATGGAAATAGAAGCATTCAGCCTCTTTTGGGTCAGAAGAAGGAGTGATGAAACCTTTCTTGGTTCCTCTTGAAGAAGAGCCATCAAGGGTCCTAACCTTGGTACCCTTCGAAGAACTCTTTCTCTTCTTCCCTTGTCCTTTCCCGATTGCCAAGACAGGGGCGGAGTTTGTAGAAGTAGGAGTAGTAACAACCGCCTTACCCTTAAGACCACTTTCCGCGGTCTTTAAGAGTCCTTGAAGTTTGCTGAGTGTGACCTCTTCCTTGTTCATGTGGTATGTCATGCGGAGTTGATCATAACATGAAGGTAAGGAGTGCAAAATGATATCTATTGCAAGCTCCTCAGGGAAGTTCACATTTAGCTTCAGCAAACGGTCCACAAATCTTTGCATTTTCTGCATGTGGCCCGTGATGGGTTCACCATCCTTCATGCGAGTTGTTATCATGGAGGAGATGATTTCGTACCTCTCTTGACGAGCACTTTGATGGTATCTTTCCATCAAGTCTTGGTGCATCTCATAGGGGTAGAAATCTTCATAGGATTTTTGGAGATCCGCGGTCATAGTGGCCATCATGATGCATGCCACTTTGGTGGCATCCCTTTCATGTGCCCTAAACTTAGCGATCTCTTGAGGAGTTGCAACTGTCTCATCAATCTCCTTAAGCTCCTTATCGAGGACATATTCCTTGTCCACATAGCGAGTAATCATTCTGATGTTTCTGATCCATTCATTAAAGTTGGATCCATCAAAAGTGACTTTCCCACATAAGTTCATAAGAGTAAAGGAGCCATTGGGATTAGAGCCAGAAGCAGTAGTGTTTGCAGAAATCTGAAACTGAAGAAGGTTTTAGTTTAGATATAGAGATAGTCCTTAATAAAACACCCAAATGTAGTATTAAGGCTAGGATCCAATCACAATATATTATAACTTAGAAGAGGTATGCCGTAGTCTAAGTAATAACATATTTGAAAGGTAGGTGAATGACGATTCACCAATTTCCACCAAAAACGAAATAGTAAATATTAAGTTTTTTTTATTTGGTACTTAGAAATTCCTAGATTCTTTTGAGATTCAATGAACTTTTCAAAGGCATGTTTCAATCTCGAGTGTGCCCTCCAAGTTTTGTGAATGGGATGCCGAGGATCACAAAATGAGGTGTGAAGTAACCATGCAAACTACTTGGTACCCTTAATAAATTACCCCTCAATCGATGTGCCAGTTAACCACACACACTCCATCGATACTATGATAAATATTAAGTCACCCTTCACCTACCTTGTTAAGTCCAAGTTAGTGTGCCGGTTAACCACACACGCTCCACTAACGACTTAGACAAAGTGTAAAGTGTAATTTCATGGATTAGCACCTTATTCACATTTTTCCTAAAGTAACTAAGATTGGAAATTTCATAAAACATTTAGTTACTTTATAATATTCATCATACTTTTAATGAGAATTTATAAGTCCTTATCTACCCGTTCGGCTAACGACCCTCCACCGGTCAAGCAAGCGGTGGGTGAGAGTGGACACCCATTAAGTTGCCATTTTATAGGCAACAACCTTATACCCACCTTATAGACCGACTTCGTGAATGAGGCGTACTAGCGGTAAGACGACTTTGTTCTTATACATACATATATATATATATATATATATATATATATAATTAGTAAATCATGATAATATAAGTATAAGGGTTGAATTTTAACTTTTAAAATTCTAAGGGTTGGAACTAAAGTTTTAATATGACTTTACTTGTTCCAAAACTTGAGGGCAAGTTTTGTAAACTTTCAAAACTTTTCATTTCTTGTAATTTATGAGTTTAATAGAGTAATAAAATGAAGACTCTTCATTTTTCTAACTCTTGTGTTCTTTTAATGGTTTTTAATCCAAGTGACTTTTGGTTTTCCATAACTTGAGGACAAGTTATGGACTCCATTAAAACACATTATGATCAACATTAATCTACCACATAGGTTACAAATAATTCCTATGATCATCTAAACATCATAAGAATAAGAACATGAATATGAACACTTCATAAATCAAAATTACACTTAAAACTTTGTAATTTTGATAACTAGTTGTTGTAAATGAATTAGCAACGACATTACACCATCTAAAACAAGTTTTCAAGTTCCAAAACAGTTTAGGGTAATGTTTCTAATCCATTTCCAGCAACTAAAGTCGAAAATTTGCACTCTGTCGACCCTACTCGCCGAGTGCATGAACCTACTCGACGAGTAGGTTGAAGATACAAGTGAACTCGACGAGTCCCCCCATGGACTCGACGAGTCCAGCAGTCAGACAGCAAGTGTTTCAACTTTTTCAACTATATTGCATCAAGTATCAAACAAACAAGCCTAGGCTCTGATACCACTGTTGGGTTTTGAGCATTCTAACACTTCCTAAGTGTACATGCAACCCTAATAAACCTTGGATCTATGTTTGTCTAAGATACATGCATATAATTAATTTTTCCAAGGTTTATATCCTAGCTAGCATGGCATGGGGAACATGAATCAAATGAAGCTAGAAGAAATACTTACCTTGAAGTTGTAGTTGATTGCTTCGAGTTTTTGAGCCTAGCACCAATAGTGTGGATGCCTCAAGTGGAAATCACAAATCACCACAAACTTGGAACTTTGAGAGAATAGTCACTACTATATTGAAATTTGCCCTCACCTCAACAAGTGTCAACTAGTCACATTTCAAGAACCAAAGCCTCCTTTATATAGTGTGGAGGAATAGGGTTACATCCCTAAAACCCATGTCTCTTCATTTCCATGAGATCCATGGGTTAAAGCTCCATGGAGTATCCATGGACTTTTCCATGCAAGCCTAGCCCATTCCAAATAAGCTTTAGCCCACACTATATAAATATAGAACCCCATATTTAATTAGTAATATCTTTGATCTCTAAATTAATCCTAGATTAATTATAGATCACTACTAATTAAATAATATGATCTTATATTAATATATTAGAACTTATAATATATTAATAAATCATAACTTGTACTATTCTCAAATATTATCCATAAATTGTTCGGGTGAAGTGCAACCCAAATGGACCATGTTGGGTCGGGTCAAGTACATACCAAATATAGTTATGAACTTAGACACTATATCCAACACTTATAAACTCCCACTACCTCAAGAACTTAGAAATATCCATCCTATCTTCCACGTCTCAAATCTTAAAAAGTGTCTATCCGATGAAACCCTCATGATCCCTCTTGATGAGATCGAGATCAATGAAAACCTAAACTTTGTAGAAGAACCAATCGAAATCATGGATCGAGAGATCAAACATACGAATCAAAGTGGCATCCCGATAGTGAAGGTTCGCTGGAATGCCAAGCGGGGACCCGAATTCACTTGGGAGCGCGAAGACTCGATGAAACAGAAATATCCGTATCTCTTTCCAAATCCATGATTTGTATCTTAATTCTAAATTTTGGGATGAAATTTCCTCTAATGGGGGGATAATGTGACAATCCGAAAACTTTTCATCACTATAGCTCGTTCCCAT
The DNA here is from genome assembly GCF_052625555.1 of Lactuca saligna. Lineage (NCBI taxonomy): Eukaryota > Viridiplantae > Streptophyta > Magnoliopsida > Asterales > Asteraceae > Lactuca > Lactuca saligna. Next base: position 20,896,740 of record NC_136423.1, on the reverse strand, counting down.
TAATAAAACCGTTTGTATTCAATTTTTTCCTGTTAACTTTTGGTTTAAATTAATTAAATTGGGACTTTTTATTTGGACATCATAAATGTCGAAACGCATTAGAAACACGTGAAAACATTCTCGATATTCAATTGGAAAATTTTTAGTTACGACTAAGTCGGGTTACGATAATTTAATCGGGTAGATTTCCACCGGGCCACCAACTCAAGCCTTATATAAAGGATGAGTGAACTTCAGTTTATCTTTTTACCACCTCCTCATAACTTTCTCTCTCTCTAAAACTCGAGTTTGATCCAAAAACGCCTCTTCAAGCTCCCAAAATCGTAAGTAATCTACCATACCTTGTTGTTTAACTTGTTAAGCATGTAAATCTGTGTTTAAACCATCTAAAACCATCAAGAACTTGTGTTTACAGTTTGGGAACACCTCCCAAAACCGTAAACTCCCTTAAAGGGGTTTTCAAGCCCCAAAACCCTTCCAAATCCCTTCTAGTGCTTAAATATGACTAAAGGACTTGCATGTACGATCCTAGAACACGAAAATCATGTCTTTTGGTTAGTAAACATGAGTTTACGGCCCAAGAACATTCTTGGACCGTAAACACACCTTCATAGGCCATAAACACCTTTTTGGGTGTTAAATTGCCCCTTAAACACCTCCAAAAGCTTCCATGAGTGCCCATAACCTTATATTCCTTCATGTGACGCACCAAACCATACAAAAATGAACCACACTTGAGTTTATGGTTTGGGAAGGTCTCCCAAAATCATAAACACCTCCAAAGGGTGTTTAAGTGCCCTTAACACCTTGTATGGCTTAGATTTGGGTCTAGAACTTTGTATGCTTAACCTACAACCACCAAAACACATGAATCATGGAAAAACATGAGGTTACAGCCATAAACTCATGTGTTTATGGCAGTAAAATCCCCAAGGGTCCTTCATGAACCGTAAACCCCTTTTCCAAGGTCATTTCAAGTCCCGATCACTTCCTAAGCCATAGAATCAACACTAGAACCTTCCCTTGAGCAATGTATGACCTTTAAACATCCAAGAACACACCATCCATGAGTTTACGGCCGTAAAATCATGGGGATACGGTCTTTGAACCGTGAACACCCCTAAGGGTTTACACATGAAGATTAAACTCCTTATCTAGGCCCTACACATCCGTACATGCTACCCGGATCACTCCTAACACTTGAAATAAAGTGTTTTCGCGCCTCGGAGTGTATTTTATTACTTAATTGGTAGTTCAAAGTCTAATTAGATACAATTATGTATCTCTTCATATTACATAGGAACCTCGCGTGTATTCAAGCCTCGAACTGACACTTAGCATCCTAACCGGCACATTTCTCGATTGGTGAGTTCATACCCCTATTCCTTGTTTTTATGGTTTTCAGGGCGGGAATACAAGCAAAAGTACAAGAATATTTTGTACTCAAACTTATTATTTCGTATGAAATGTTTCATATTCCGTATGCTTTTAACACTGGAAATCGTATTAACCAACCATTTAACTTGCAGAGTTAGTTTTCGAACTATTTGTGAAACCCATTATAAATGTAACATCCCGGAATATTAAGAGTAGAGTTGAAGGGCTAAAAGTGTAAAATTGAAGGTCAACTCGGCGAGTCCATGGGTGGACTCGGCGAGTAGGGTCGCGACTCAGGTCGTGTGTTAAGTGGCCGACTCGGTGAGTCCAAGGATGGACTTGACGAGTAGGTGTTGTGTATGGAAAACCCTGATTTCGAGGGTTGAGCCCTATATAAAGAACATCATATCTTCTCCCCAGTCTCCTTATCATTCCTTGAGTTCCAGAAGCCCTAAATTCGTGAGGAGACCCCATTATCAAGTGGATTAGAGCTTGGAGAAAGATATTTAGTGCTTTAAGCTTGAACATTAGAGGCTTGTATCAGGAAGCTTGGGGGAGATCAGGAATCTACAGTTGGTTGGGCTCATTCTAGGGGGTAAGGAACCATTTCCTTAAGCTATTTTCTTCATGGGTTCATGTGTGGTGGTTGATATGACATCTAAATTGAGATAGAAGCTTGGATCTGAGGATGCTACTTCAGATCTAGGTTTGGAATGGTCTTATATGTCATAAAGTCCCTGTTGATGAGTGATTGGTGAAGCTACCTTGTCCCAAACCCTAGCCCTATAGAGTAAATGCCTAGATCTCTTAGGATTCACATAAAGTTTGCCACTTTACATGATGGATGGCTTGTAAAATAGTAGATCTATGGTTTAGAGCTTCTGCATGGCTTGGAAAGCCTCTGTATGGATTCAGATCTAGGAGTACTTGGCGAGTCACAAGGGTGTACTCGGCGAGTAGCTTGAAGATAGGCTGGAACTCGGCGAGTTGGTTGAATATCGGGAGGAACTCCGCGAGTTGGAAGAACAACTCGGCGAGTTGGTTGCAGATAGCCTTGGACTCGGCGAGTCTGTTCTTGGACTCGGCGAGTCTGGGCGTGAGGTCCTAACCTTTCTTCTGGTTGTGCTGTGACTCGGTGAGTTATGTGCGAGTGGGCTCAGAGTTGTTGGACTCGGCGAGTCTCGGGGTGACTCGGCGAGTTGGGTCACGAATTGAAGGAGGTTCTTTGTATGAGGACTCGGCGAGTCATCGGGTTGACTCGGCGAGTAGAGCCAGTTAGGGGTAGACTTTAACTTTGACTTTGACTTTGACCAAGGGTTGACCAGTTGATTTCCAGGGGTAATTTGGTAATTATTGGTATTTATTGGATGCAGTCTTTTGGGTATTGACAGTGTTGGAGTTCGAGACGGAGGTTGCAGCAGTCTCATCTTATCCTTTCAGTCAGCAGTCGCGAGGTGAGTTATCCTCACTATATCAATAGGGTGTCAGGTACCAAGGCCAGCCCTTTATCAGATTGAGATCCAAGTATCTGTTGTTATGTTATTGCTTTGATATGTTTGCATCTGGGTAGTTAGGATGGTATTCGTTAGAGACCTAGTTAAGGTTGGTATCCTAGTATATAGGATGATGCTATGCTAGTGACCAGTTAGGTCGGTATTCTATTAGAGTATGTTGTGTTATGTGATCTGCTAGATCGGTTTGACTGAATATGAATTGTTTTGTGATTGTATGTTTACGTGCACATGGTTGTTTGGACTGGAGTTGGGTTGATGCGGGTCCTGCTTCGTGCTGTAGGCCAAGATACCCAGGGCGGACCGGTTGTTCCGAAGGCCCAGCGAGCGGTCCGAATAGGCTGTAGGCCCCACGAGGGCGGACCAGACGTGTCAAGGCTCGGAGAGTGGACCAGGCCGACTGAAAGCCCAATACGGGCGGACCAAGTCATACTGTAGACTCAGAGAGTGGACCAGGTGGGTTGAAAGCCCGGTGCGGGAGGACCAACCACACTGCCGACTCGAGGGACATGACTGGACTCGGAGGGTGGACCAGGTGGACTGAAGGCCCAACACGGCGGACCAGTCTCATAGTAGACCCGATATGCATGACTGTTTTGTGATTCGTTATGATATAGCATGTTATGTGTATGGTATATGTGGTTGGTATTTTTGGGGGTATCTCACTAAGATTTCGGGCTTACAGTTGTGGTTTAATGTTTTTCAGGTTCTTCAGGAGACTGTGGCAAGGCAAAGGCATGATCGTACTGCTCCTCGTGTTTATGTTTTATGAAATGGACATGGGAATACTCTGATAGTACATGTATTGAAAACCTTTTTGTAATAACTTAATGAATTGGGATGTTTTTGAAAATTTTAAATTTTATTGAAATTTTGGTCGTTACAAGTTGGTATCAGAGCCTTGGTTTGAGTGAATTGGAGGAACACTCGTGTGACTCCAATCTCAAATCGAGGAGGGTTTTCAAAAGAGAATTTAAAATGGTTTTCAAAATAAGTAAAGGAGGACGCGGAGGTACGATCAGCCGGAGCTAGTAAGTAACCTCAAAATACCATACATGATATTTGTTTTATTGAGCTTTGATAGAACAGCATGCTAGAGTTAGGCTAGGGGTCTTCAGGATTTCATGATGTGTTGCCTGATTTATGATGCCTGTTAGCCTAGGGTTTCCTTGTGAGAGATTTCCAGTGTTCCTCTAGTGGTGAGGGTAGAGCGTTGTTATGTATGTTTTCACTAGGGTGTTGTGGTAGTATTTCATACAAATATGGGTAGGTGTGGAAGGTAGTATGGGCCCGTACTAATGAAAGCACAGGACCCATACGTGCATCAGGGAAATCATGACCTCTAGGGTTGGGTTGAGAGTTGGTTCCCGGGTTAGTGGGAAGTGTCTGAGATTTTGGTGATTTATTTTCAGTATGGAGATTTCGAGGCGTGCTGGGAGTGGATCCGGGTCAGGATCGGGTGCAGGAGAGGGAATTCCGGATGGGTCAGTACCGCCCGAGGTTATCGGTCAGATGAGTATGCACGAGTTGGATGCGAGGATTCGTGAGATCCTGCATGATGAGGTTGCTGCATTGTTCCGGGCCGAGCTGCCGGAACTGTTTGGGTCGATCAAGACCGCCATGGTGGAGTATTTTGATGAGCGCTATGCAGCTCTCACAGAGACGGCTGCCGCAGCGGCTACAACGGCTGTAGCAGCAGCAGGGGGAGGAGCGAGTAGAGGTTTTCAGTATCGGGACTTCGATAATACGAAGCCTCCCACTTTTGATGGAGTTCAGGATCCGATCGTTGCTATGAGGTGGTTATCAGACGTGGAGGGGTGTTTCTTCACGTATTCATGCCCTGCTGATCAGAGGGTGAGGTGTGCTCTGAACCTGCTAAGGCTCGGGGCAAAGGATTGGTGGAGGTTGACCACGGGGTCATATTTGGATGCGCAGACGGCTGCGGTTTCATGGGATCAGTTCAGAGAGATGTTCAGCACTCGTTATGTTCTGCAAGTTAAGAGGGAGAGGTTGGCTTAGGAGTTCCTTGAGCTGAAGCAGGATTCAGAGTCGGTGACAGAAATCACCAGGATGTTTACTGAGAGGGCGATGTTTTGCCCTGAGTTCGCTTCAGAGCAGGCTCAGATGTCCCGATATCTGAGTATGCTAAAGAGAGATATCAGAAAGTTTGTGTCCACACAGAGATGCGAGACTTTGTTGGAGTTGCAGGAGGCCGTCAGGCGGCGTGAGTTAGAGATTGAGTTGCAGTTGCGTGAGTTGAGGCAAGCTCCGGTGCAGTCACAGCCGATGACGAAACGGTCTAAGACCGTTGATTCTAGGATGGGAGATCAGGGCAGCCACGTTTGTGGAAAGTGTGGGAGGGGTCACACTGGTGTTTGTCGGTCCGGTGGTGCATGCCGCAAGTGCGGAAAGGAGGGGCACTATGCGAGGGATTGTCAGCAGTCGGTGCCGGTTCGGGATTTGAGGATCTGTTATCATTGTCATCAGGTTGGGCACTTGAGGGTCAACTACCCACAGCTTGTTGCAAGACTTGTGCAGGCTCCAGCACCGGCCACTTTGAGGATCACAGGAGGAGGTCAGGGTGGAGCGGAGCCCCCAAGGGCTTAGGGTCGTGCTTTTCAGCTTTCAGCAGAGGAGGTCAGAGCAGTGCCGGATGCAGCTGCGGGTATGTTCCTTTCTTGATGTCTTATTATTTTATGATTAGGGTGGAGTATTGTTTTTCTGCTAGTATTGTTGCGTGGATCTCAGTGTTGTATTCTTGGTTTTGAGGGTTATGGCTTGGTTATGGGTTAGTGTATCGGGTTTTCGCTGGATATCTTTTGTGAGGGTTATTAGTGAATGCGGTGCTGGTCTGAATGTCGGGTAGCATCTGTAGTCTGAGGAGTGGATAATTGAAGGTTGGGTTCCTTTCGAGCGGGTTGATCAGTGTGGGAATGTGTTTTTGCGAAGGTTGTTAGTGCTAGTGGGAATCGGTTCGCGTGAAAGAGTATGTGTCATGAAGGGTTGTTGAGGGAGGTCGGTGATGGCGACCGGTGGTTGTTAGTCAGTGCCCTAAGTGGGGGAGAATTGGAAAATTGTCCAGGAGATCGATGAGCATAGTAGGATGTTTGGCTGCTTGGGTTTCAGCAGTGGTTCTGTCAGTCGAGAGTATAGACTGGTATGAGTAGGTGGCAGGCGTGCGGGGTGAGATGCAAACCAAGGGTATTTGATTGTGTAGTGCCTAGGATCAGACCGGGATCGAGTATGTATGATGGATATAGAGTTCGGAACCCTAGGGGGCTAGAACATTATGCATGGGAGGATTTCCCGGAGAGGTAACTCGGAATGTTGATTGCTAGTTGAGCGGTCTGAATAGACTGAAGGCCAATAGGCATACCAGTCAAGTCGAAGGCTCGGTGAACGGTCCAGCTAGACTGAAGGCCCTGGAGGGCGGTCCAGGTCTGCTGAAGGTTATGAGAGTGGTTCAGTTTGGCTGAAGGCCTGGTAAGGCGGTCTAGTCATGCTGAAGGCTCTGCATGTGTCGTTAGACCGGTGCAAGGTAATGGATTGAGTATGTCGCGATATGTTAGCATTGCAAGGTCTGGCCCCGGATATTGATCGCAATCAGTGGAGGTAGTGCATGGACTTGAGAGTCTTCGCGAGTGGATTCAGAGTATGTATGGTGCATGGGATAACAGTTATACTATAAATGGGTGGTGTAGCGTTGGCTGAGCACCGTGGCACTTGCCGTGGTGACAAGGCGGTCAAGTGGTTTTCGTTGGTAAGGAAAGAGGGGGGAATGTAATTCCGAAGGGGAGTGCAGATTCACAGAAGTGAAATAGTAGCGTAGGGTTATGATCGGAGTGGTCCAATTGTAGTCATTAAGCAGAACGTGTGCGGCAGCGGTATGGGATGACATCATGTGGGGATGTCTGCTGAGGTCGCAGGAGGAAATTCCGAGGGTGTAAAGTCAAGAGGCTCGTAAGGGATGCAAGTATGGTGTTTTGGATTCCCAGCTTGATTTCGGTGAAGGAATTGTGTAGCAGTGGTTCATCCTGAGGGATGTTTTGAGGGTCGTCAGTGTGATGGGTTTTCCTAACCCGAGGGTGCTAGAGCTAGTTTAGCATGTGCATGCGATTGCAAGAGGAGAACTCATAGGAGTTGCTCTAAAGAGTGTGTCTTTCTGTCAGCATGGAATGGATAGAGTTGGACTCGGATCAGGAATCCGGTGGTGCATAGTTATTTATAGCTCATATGGGTCGAGTAATGGTTGTGATTTGGAGCAGTGTTGCATCATGGGTGGTACTTAGTTGTTATGTGTGGTTATCAGAGGGTAAAACCGGTGGCCGGCTTGTGACGGTGGTCAGGACACCGTGAGCAAGGAGAAAGTGAGTTTATGGGTTCCATGGTCGTGCTTTGAGGAGCCTGGTTGGGTTAATGCCAGGAGTTGTAATGCGAAAGAATTTCTAGAGTCAAGTTATCGCAGGCTTCGAGGACGAAGCCAAATTTAAGTGGGGGAGAATTGTAACATCCCGGAATATCAAGAGTGGAGTTGAAGGGCTAAAAGTGTAAAATTGAAGGTCAACTCGGCGAGTAGGGTTGCGAATCAGGTCGCGTGTTAAGTGGCCAACTCGGCGAGTCCAAGGATGGACTCGGTGAGTAGGAACTGTGTATGGAAAACCATGATTTCGACAGTTGAGCCGTATATAAAGAACATCATATCTTCTCCCCATCCTCCTTATCATTCCTTGAGTTCCAGAAGCCCTAAATTCGTGAGGAGACCCCATTATCAAGTGAATTAGAGCTTGGAGAAAGATATTTGGTGCTTTAAGCTCGAACATTGGAGGTTTGTATCAGGAAGCTTGGTGGAGATCATGAATCTACAGTTGGTTGGGCTCATTCTAGGGGGTAAGGAACCATTTCCTTAAGCTATTTTCTTCATGGGTTCATGTGTGGTGGTTGATATGACATCTAAATTGAGATAGAAGCTTGGATCTGAGGATGCTACTTCAGATCTAGGTTTGGAATGGTCTTATATGTCATAAAGTCCCTGTTGATGAGTGATTGGTGAAGCTACCTTGTCCCAAACCCTATCCCTAGAGAGTAAATGCCTAGATCTCTTTGGATTCACGTAAAGTTTGCCACTTTACGTGATGGATGGCTTGTAAAATAGTAGATCTATCGTTTAGAGCTTCTGCATGGCTTGGAAAGCCTCTGTATGGATTCAGATCTAGGAGTACTCGGCGAGTCACAAGGGTGTACTCAGCGGGTAGCTTGAAGATAGGCTGGAACTCGGCGAGTTGGTTGAATATGGGCAGGAACTTGGCGAGTTGGTTGCATATAGCCTTGGACTCGGCGAGTCTGTTCTTGGACTCGACGAGTCTGGGCGTGAGGTCCTAACCTTTCTTCTGGTTGTGTTGCGACTCGGTCACTCAAGGGATGACTCGGTGAGTTATGTGCGAGTGGGCTCAGGGTTGTTGGACTCGGCGAGTTGGGTCGCGAATTGAAGGAGGTTCTGTGTATGAGGACTCGGCGAGTCATCGGGTTGACTCGGCGAGTAGAGCCAGTCAGGGGTAGACTTTAACTTTGACTTTGACTTTGACCAAGGGTTGACCAGTTGATTTCCAGGGGTAATTTGGTAATTATTGGTATTTATTGGATGCAGTCTTTTGGGTATTGACAGTGTTGGAGTTCGGGATGGAGGTTGCAGCAGCGTGATCTTATCCTTTCAGCCTGCAGTCGCGAGGTGATTTATCCTACTATATCAATAGGGTCTAAGGCACCAAGGCCGGCCCTTTATCGGATTGAGATCCGGGTATCTGTTGTTATGTTATAGCTTTGATATGTTTGCATCCGGGTAGTTAGGATGGTATTCGTTAGAGACCTGGTTAAGGTCGGTATCCTGGTATATAGGATGATGCTATGCTAGTGACCGGTTAGGTCAGTATTCTATTAGAGTATGTTGTGTTATGTGATATGCTAGATCGGTTTGACTGAATATGAATTGTTATGTGATTGTATGTTTATGTGCTCATGGTTGTTTGGATTGGAGTTGGGTTGAGGCGGGTCCTGCTTCGTGCTGTAGGCCAAGATACCCAGGGCGGACCGGTTGTTCCGAAGGCCCAGCGAGCGGTCCGGATAGGCTGTAGGCCCCACGAGGTCGGACCAGACGTGCCGAGGCTCGTAGAGTGCACCAGGCCGACTGAATGCCCAATGCGGGCAGACCAATCACACTGTTGACTCAGAGAGTGGACCATGTGGGTTAAAGGACCGGTGCAGGCGGACCAACCACACTGCAGACTCGAGGGACATGACTGGACTCGGAGGGTGGACCAGATGGACTAAAGGCACGACACTGCGGACCAGTCTCACAGTAGACCCGATATGCATGACTGTTCTGTGATTCGTTATGATATAGCATGTTATGTGTATGGTATATGTGGTTGGTATTTTGGGGGTATCTTACTAAGCTTTCGGACTTATAGTTGTGGTTTAATGTTTTTCAGTTTCTTCAGGAGACTGTGGCAAGGCAAAGGCGTGATCGTACTACTCCTCGTGTTTATGTTTTATGAAATGGACCTGGGAAAATTTTGATAGTAAATGTATTGAGAACCTTTTTGTAACAACTTAATGAATTGGGATGTTTTTGAAAAGTTTAAATTTTATTGAAATTTTGGTCGTTACAATAAAATTGTAATACCGTAAATTTCAAAACAAAATTTTCAAATTTTTATAAAACATAATTCATTTAATATTCAGAAAACAACCACATTTAATTATCCAATTCAAGTAAATACAAAATTCCAAGATCTCAAATCATAACTCCCATGCGTGTGTACTGATCAAGTCGGCGCCTTCCCGCAATCGTCACTAGTACCTGAAACAAATAACATCAAACACTGTAAGCACAAAGCTTAGTGAGTTTCCCCAAAATACCACATATAACACATATTAGCCACTAGAGGCTATAACTCTGTGGGTCCGTGCACCCAAACTCTGTGAACCCTCAGGTTCTAACTTTGTAAACATGCACAACATAAATCACATAGAAATAATGCAGTACAACACATAACGTACATAGCATACAAATACTCTATCACATAACTCTGGTTACCTACTCAAGGAAAAGTATAGTGAGAAGATTCACCTCGCGTGTCTCGGTAAGTCGTGAATCCTAAAATCACTAGTGCTCGATCTCCCGAGCTATAGTCCTCCTAAATCACTATACATCTCTAATTAACACTTTCCCAACTAAGGTTGACTACTCTTTAACAAGTCAACTTAGGTCAACGCTGGTCAACGGTCAACTTTGACCGGACTCGGCGAGTGCAATATAGCGACTCGGCTAGTCTGAGCGTATATACTTATTTCCCTGAAATCCTCCCTTGACACGTCGAGGATTCACCTAACTCGACGAGTTCCATCTGGCATGAGTTGTGGGGCCACCACGACTTAACTCGCTGAGTCTCAAGAATAAGTCGGCGAGTCTAGCTTGACTCAGTCCACCTGTCCACTCTGACTCCCCCTGACTCACTGAGTCAACCCTCCCCAACTCGGCAAGACCACTCGCTGTGTGGTCGGGCAATATTCATACTACTCGCCGAGTCTGTTCATCGGACTCGGCAAGTCCGTGCCATGCAATGACTTAAACTTGCTCATAAGGTCAGATCCAGTCCATTAACCCATAGATCCAGTCCTTCCAAGCTTATTTAGCATGTAAAGTCACTATCTTGATGCACATACAATCTCTATATGACCATATATGATGTTTTTGTCTCAAATACTACAACTCAAGGTCATAAACTCCATTGCTATACATAAAGCTTGATGAGTGAGGCTCTCTGGACCTCTATGGATCCAGATCCAGAGCCTCAACACAAGAAGGGAACTCTTTGGCATCAAATCAACCCAATAATGTCCATAAGAAAGCTTAAATCCCATTAAACTTCAGAAAACAGAAGATAAGCCGAAATCATACCTCTAGATCGATGATCTAAGCTTCAAATCCACAGTATAGCAACCTCCTTTGCTTCCTCTTGACTAGAACCTCCTCCTTCTTTGCTAAATAACAAACACAAGGTCAAGAAATGCTTCCTTTCTCTCTCAAAACATTCAAGCACTCAAGGGTTTCTCTCTAAGGGTTGGGTGAGCACAAATGACGGCCATAAGGCCCTTTAAATAGGTCTCAAACCCCAAAAATTTGGGTTTCACCACACAGCGTGGACTCGCCAAGTCCACTCTTGGACTCGCCGAGTCCGAACGCGAACCCGTGCCCAAAACCGCGATCCTACTCGGCGAGTTTGAGCTCTAACTCGTTGAGTCCACTCACAATTTCCAAAGATGAGCCCAAAATAAATACCTAGAAATTCCGGACTGTTACAATTCTCCCCCACTAGAACTACACTTCGCCCTCGAAGTCTCACTCTGCAAATAACTCTGGATGCTGCTCTCGCATCTCACGCTCCGGTTCCCACATCATCTCGGACCCCTTCCGATGTTGCCACTGAACCAAGACCAAAGGTACCTCTTTGTTCCTCAGAACTTTGATTTTCCGATCTCTGATGGCCACTGGTCTCTCAGCATAATTTAGGCTCGCATCCAACTGAATATCATGTAATGGAACCACTGCCGACTCATCGGCTATACACCTCCGCAATTACGACACATGGAAAGTGTCGTGAATCTGCCCCAACTCTGCTGGCAAATCCAAGCGATAGGCTACCCTGCCTACCCTCACGACTACCCGAAATGTTCCGATATATCGGGGCCCCAACTTATCCCTCTTCCTGAATTGGATCACTCCCTTCCAAGGAGAGACCTTCAGGAGCACAAAATCACCGACCTGGAAATCAAGTTCAGACCGGCGTCTGTCCGCATAACTCTTCTGTCGACTCTAAGCAGTTAATAACCTCTGTCTGAACTGCTGGATTTGCTCTGTCGTTTGAAGCACTATCTCCGTGTTGCCCATAACACGCTGCCCAACTTCTCCCCAGCAAATGGGGGTCCGACACTTCCTCCCGTACAACAGCTCAAAGGGTGGCATACCGATGCTCGAATGATGGCTATTGTTGTAAGAAAACTTGGCCAACGGCAAATACGTATCCCAACTTCCCCCGAAATCCAATACACATGCTCGGAGCATGTCCTCGAGGGTTTGAATCGTCCGCTCACTCTGTCCGTCTGTCTGGGGGTGATATGCGGTACTAAAATGCAGCCTAGTACCCAACTCCTCATGGAACTTCTTCCAGAACATGGAAGTGAAACGCACATCCCGGTCGGAGACAATCGAGATCGGCACCCCATCCCGAGATACCACTTCCCTCACATATATCTCTGCTAACTTCTCTGCGGAAGAACTCTCACTGATGGCAAGGAAGTGAGCGCTCTTCGTCAACCTATCCACAATCACCCAAATTGCATCAACTCCCCGAGCAGTCCTTGGCAATTTGGTGATGAAATCCATGGTGATCTGTTCCCACTTCCATTCGGGAATCTCCAATGGCTGCAACTTACCATGCGGCATCTGATGTACGGCCTTAACCTTACGGCAGGTTAAGCACCTCGTAACGAACCATGCAACATCTCTCTTCATACAAGGTCACCAATACTCCTTCCTCAAATCCAAATACATCTTAGTGGCACTGGGATGGATCGAGAATTTCGACCGATGAGCCTCTTCCATCAAAAAAGCACGCGCACCTCCCACAAACGATACCCAAATACGCCCCTAAAAAGTCATAAGCCCCCGACCATCGGTAACGAACTCCGATACCAATCCAACAACTCGCTCTCTCTTCTGGATTTCTGACCTTACTGCCTCGACTTGTGCTCCTCGAATGGTGTCCAACACCAGAGTCATCACGGTCAAATGCAAACACACACCTCACAACGGGGCACTCTCCGCGCCACGACCCAGGGCGTCGGCTACCACATTAGCCTTGCCCGGATGGTACAGGATCTCACAATCATAATCCTTAACCACATCCAACCACCTCCTCTGCCGCATATTTAGGTTGGGTTGATCCATCAAATACTTCAGACTCTTATGGTCCGTGTATATCGTACACCAAACCCCATACAAATAATGGAGCCAAATCTTGAGGGCGAACACCACTGCCCCTAACTCCAGGTCATGGTTGGGATACCTCGACTCATGAGGCTTCAACTGCCTCGATGCATACGCTATCACATGCCCTCTCTGCATCAGTACCGCTCCCAACCCCAAAATCGATGCATCGTAGTATACAACAAAGTCCTCCGTTCCTTCCGGGAGGGCTAACACCGGGGCCTCGCATAACCTTTGGCGAAGCGTCTCAATGGAGGCCTGCTGCTCGGGGCCCCATGAAAAAGCAACACCCTTCCAGGTCAACTGTAAAGACTTTGTTTCCAGGCTTGCCATTTTTAGCAATATAATGGTCTAGGTTAACCTTTGTAACCCGTTTTGAAATAATAAGATTGTATTATTTGAGTATTATGTGTTTTGTGCTTAATTGCTTAATTATGTGGTTTGATTAATTAAGAATAAAAATTAGCGTCAAAATTTAAGTGTATAATAAACTTGATATCTTTAGATAATGTTCTAGTAGTTGAAACAAGGTTTCCAAAGATATAAAGAATGCCGAAATCCGAGTTATAACGAGGAAGTTATGACCTGTCGAAGTTTCACGACAGAACCGGCACCGCTGATTAACGTAAAAAGTGAAATTTACGTTAGAGCGATATTTAGCCTTAGTGATCTAAATGAGAATCGAAGATCTCGTTGTTAGTATCAAAGCGATAAAAAGTTAGGCGAGAATGGACGTCAAACGAAGAAGTTATGAATTTATAACGAAAGTTTCTGTCCCGGCCTATTAAAAATAAATAATAAAAATAAAGTCTAAATTAACCGACGGAGTCTAAACGAAAGTTGTAGAGCGTAGTCTCACCTTTCTGTGGATATAAAGAATGTTGAAAACGGAGTTCGTATGAAGAAGATATGAATTTCCGAAGTTTATTAATTAATTTGTATTTATTTTTAATTGAAAATTCGGAAGCATTATCCGAAGATGAGTCACAGATCTCATCCGAGGTACGCGCCGCGTACTCGAGTACGCCCCGCGTACAGCCAAAGTGTCGACACTTCGGATGACGCATGCAGTGACGCAATTCGGAGGAAGTACGCGCTGCGTACTTCGGATGACGCATGCAGTGACGCAATTCGGGCAGCCGGCCAAATTGCTAATTTCCTCTCGTTTTTGTGCCGGAGCTCTGCGTTTTTACCCCCGAAGCCATCCCGAAGCCCCGGTAATATTCCCAAGTCCCGAAGCGAGTCCCGAGATCCTGAAGATCCCGAGAAGTGCGGTTTCTGAGCCGAAGCTCTGCCCGCGAGAATTTCGATTTTCCTAGAGATCTTCCAGATCTGCTGAGGATTACTACTTTTGCAAGCCGTAGTGCTGTCCGATCATCTTCTGATCAAGTGAGTGTATACTACCTTTCATAAACGCAATAATAATACAAGTATGGTACGAGGGTATTAAGTTTATTTTCGTTTATACGTGTGAATGCGTTGTTACTTTCTCATAACATATAACTATGAAGTATTTTATACGAGATACGTGTTATGTGTATATTTTGTTGTTATGTGTGTGAATGTATATTCACTTTCTTCTATCTTACAGATCTGATTATTTCTATACGAAATACGTGTTATGTGTGTGTGCCTCATCTGTTATATGGAACAAGCATGCTATACAGGTTTTGAAAATATGTATAAAATGAATGTTTTTATCTACTAATATGTTGGGTAGAACATGGGTAGATAGTTGGTGTGTAATAAACAGATGAGAGGCCTCGTTGTTGTTTGATCCAGTCATCTAGCGGAATTTAGATGACGACCACGGACTTTTCTAGATAGTCCAGTGGAACGCTAGCAGGCTCATAACCTGTAGGTGTTAATGAACTTGGGTGTTCATTCGCTGTATTCCATCCCCCTCATGGTTGCCTTATTTGACTTATATTGCTGAGGAAACCCCGCAGCATGTGTTGTAACCCCAATGAAAATATTCTTAGATTAGTTCCCTTGTGTTAGTTATTCTAGGGACGTAAAGTGAGAATAACGAGAATGGGTAACTGGGTTATTGTTGGTTGATAATAATTAATTTAATTATTTATTGTGGGTTGAAAACCCTATATGCTCACCAGGCTCCCAAGCCTGACCCACTCAGTTTTATTTGTATTACAGGAAGTGGCGCATGGGCGTAAGATGGTTGAACCATCAAGTTGTTTTGTTTACAAGTCTGTATATGTAAATATTTGTTGAATGACTTGTAATGTTATCGTTTATGCTTGTTGGTCTATATCGGAACATGACACCCCGAGTTTTGATTATATAATGAAAAATACATTTCTTTTATGAAATGCTTTGGTAAACATTGTTTTATCATGTTTTGTTTTTGGGAACAAATTCCGCAACTCTTTCAAATCAAAAGGATTTACTCTGAATTTATTTTAAAAGCATAAATGAAAATCGGTCTTTTCTGGCCGAGATTTTGGGGATGTCACAAGGTCAACCTAGTGAGTGGCACTGCGATCTTTGAGAAATCCCTGATAAATCTCCGATAATAACCGGCCAACCCTAGAAAACTCCTGATCTCGGAGGGTGACCTCGGCACTTCCCAACTCATCACTGCCTCCACTTTGGCTGGATCGACCAATATCCCATCCTGGTTAACAAGATGTTCTAGGAACTGGACCTCTCGCAACCAGAAATCACACTTGGAGAATTTGGCATAAACCCTCTACAATCTCAGAACTCCGAGGATCTTCCTCAAATGCTCCGCATGTTGCTCCCTAGATCTCAAATATACCAAAATGTCATCAATAAATACGATCACCGACCGATCCAACATCAGCCTGCATACCCGGTTTATGAGATCCATGAACACTGCCGGAGCATTGGTGAGCCCGAAAGGCATCACCACAAACTCATAATGACCATAACGCGTCCTAAACGTTGTCTTCTGGACGTCCTCATCTCGTACCCTCACCTGATGGTATCCAGACCTCAAATCGATCTTGGAGAACCAAGATGCTCCCTGCAACTGGTCGAACAAATCATCGATCCTTGGCAACGGGTAACGGTTCTTGACCGTCAGCTAGTTCAACTCCCGGTAATCAATGCACATCCGGTGTGAACCATCCTTCTTCTTTACAAACAGAATGGCGCTCCCCACGGCGAGCTACTCGGCCGAATAAACCCTTTCCCCAGCAGCTCCTGAAGCTGCGAGGATAACTCTTGCATCTCTGGAGGTGCAAGATGATAAGGCACCTTAGCAATAGGCGCAGCCCCCGGGACCAAATCAATACCGAACTCTACTTGCCTCACGGGAGGCACCCCCGGCAACTCCTCTGGAAAAACATCCGGGAACTCACGCATTATAGGAACCTCCACCACCGACCTCGGCCTCCTGGAATCAACCCGCGTATCTGACACGTACGCCACAAAACCCTTATAGCCCTGCTGTAAACACTGCCTCACCCTAGCGACCAAACAAAATGCTGATCCAGAATGGGTACCCTCGCCGTACACTGTAAGAACTCCCCCACTAGGGTCTCGTATGGTCACTAGGTGCCGCTCGCAGTCAATAACCGCACCGAACTTGCTCAACCATTCCATGCCCACGATGACACAAACATCCCCCATGGCAATAGGAACGAAATCAATCGGGAACTCAACACCGAAAATCTCGAGTACGCACCCACGGATCACCTCCGTGGCATATATCGCCTTCTCATCAGCTATGGAAACTCTCAGAGGCCGACTCAGCGCCTTGCGACTAACACTGATGTGGTGACTAAAAGCCAAAGATACAAAGGACCGACTCGCACCCGAGTCAAATAATACCAAGGTAGGTACAGAATTCACAAGAAAAGTACCTACGCATAACATAATATAAGCATAAAATTTCAACATTATAATAAATACACGAAAGAATACATACCAGCCACGACATCGGACGCTGCGCGGACCTCCTTCGCGGTCAACTGAAATGCTCTCCCACGTGCCCTCGGCACCTTGGCCTTCATTGGCCCACTCCCGGTAGCTCTGATGGCGGTAGGGGCAGATCCCTGAGGTTCTCCCTGAGCTGATACCCGCAACTGCGGACACTCCGCCTTTTGGTGTCCGGTCTGGTTGTAGTGAAAACATACTGCAAACCCCTTGGGGCAGTCCTTGGCCATATGCCCCTCCTTGCCACATTTGTAGCAAGATCCTGCTCCACACACTCCATCATGACCCTTTCCTCACTTTCCACAAGTGCGGCCCTTCTGGCTCCCTGATTTGGGATCAGCGGCCTTGGCCCGCTTGGCTGCCGGCTAGAATTGTGTCGGTCGCCGATCCCTCCCATGAGACTCAGCCTCCTCCCTAGCCTGAATCTCAGCAAATGTCCGGTATGAGGAGTTCGCCACGAACTACCGAATGTCCCGTCTCAAAATACTCAAATATCGACTCATACGTGCCTGCTGAGTGGACACGTGCTCAGGGCAGAACATCGCCTTCTCGTGAAACATCCTGGTAATCATCGTAACAGACTCAATGCCCTGCTTGAGGGTCAGAAACTCCTGGGCCAAACGCTCCCTCTCCACCTGGGGAACGTACTCATCTCGGAACATGGCAGTGAACCTCTCCCAGGTCACTGCCGCAAGCTCAGTAGGCGAAAAGTGTGCTGTGACAAACTTCCACCAGTCCTTCGCTCCCAAGCGAAGCTGGTTTAGCGCGAACCGTACTCTCAAAGGCTATGGAGATGGGCAAGTGAAAAAACACCCCTCTATGTCAGAAATCCATCTCATAGCTGCCACCGAGTCTTGGGTCCCATCAAACTCCGGTGGTTTCGTGTTGCTGAACTCCCGGAACAGCAACGCGTCACCACCCTGCGGCCTATCAGCAGCAACAGCTGCAGTGGCCGCCGCAACCGCAGCCTCAGAAAGAGCGGCATAACGCTCATCGAAGGTCTCAATCAACGCGGTCTTAATAGACCCGAACATCTCTGGTATCTCTGCCCTGATGACCGCAACCACCTCCTCATGAATGATCTGTCGGATCTCCTCATCACTAGCCCCGTCACCCTCCGGCATATGACGTGTCCTCACCATGATCAACCTCTGAAATACAACATACGATAAATAAGAATCCGCTCGAGCATACTCACACTCGACAACCCATCCCTCCTTCATCCTTGGTATTCCGAAGATTCTTACTTGGACCGTGCACCGCCCCGGTGCTTTCAGTAGTACGGGCCTAATACTACTGTCCATACCATCTCAGTACACACCCCAAATCCTCCTCTTCGGATCCCAAATTCTAAGTACTCTATCACTCTCTAACAGATCTCTCATAAGCTCCTCGCTGCTACCTACTCTCTCTCAAGCATCTCATAGCAGCTAACATCTCCCTAAGCTAAGGCATCACAAATCAGGGCACTCTAGTCCTAAAAAGAATACCTAGCCTACTCTAGCAAGAGAATACATCAGATCAATTTCCATAAACATATAATAAGGGTATTTTGGGAAATCACCGTTCGGGCGCTGACTGATCGTACACACGTTTCTTCTTTGAATTTCTCTAAAAATCTTTTACTCTTAGAAAAGTTTAGTTTTCTTTTGAAAATATTTTCCAAATGCTCAGTTTGAGTTCAAATACTTCCGAAGGTGTACCCGAATCCCTCAAACCAAGGCTTTGATACCAAATTCTAACACTGTAAATTTCAAAACAAATTTTTCAAATTTTTATAAAACATAATTCATTTAATATTCAGAAAACAACCACATTTAATTATCCAATTCAACTAAATACAAAATCCAAAGATCTCAAATCATAACTCCCATGCGTGTGTACTGATCAAGTCGGCGCCTTCCCGCGATCGTCACTAGTACTTGAAACAAATAACATCAAACACTGTAAGCACAAAGCTTAGTGAGTTTCCCCAAAATACCACATATAACACATATTAGCCACTCGAGGCTATAACTCTGTGGGTCCATGCACCCAAACTCTGTGAACCCTCAGGTTCTAACTCTGTAAACATGCATAGCATAAATCACATAGAAATAATGCAGTACAACACATAACATACATAGCATACAAATACTCTATCACATAACTCTGGTTACCTACTGAAGGTAAAGTATAGTGAGAAGACTCACTTCGCGTGTCTCGAGAAGTCGTGAATCCTGAAATCACTAGTGCTCGATCTCCCTAGCTATAGTCCTCCTAAATCACCATACATCTCTAATTAATACTTTCCCAACTAAGGTTGACTACTCTTTAACAAGTCAACTTAGGTCAACGCTGGTCAACGGTCAACTTTGACCGGACTCGGCGAGTGCACTATAGCGACTCGGTGAGTCTGAGCGTATACACTGATTTCCCTGAAATCCTCCCTTGACACGTCGAGTATTCTCCTAACTCGACGAGTTCCACCTGGCATGAGTTGTGGGGCCACCACGACTCAACTCGCCGAGTCTCAAGAACAACTCGGCGAGTCCAGCTTGAATCAGTCCACCTGTCCACTCTCACTTCCCCCTGACTCACTGAGTCAACCCTCCCCAACTCGGCAAGACCACTCGCTGTGTGGTCGGGCAACATTCATACTACTCGCCGAGTCTGTTCTTTGGACTCGGCGAGTCCGTGCCATGCAATGACTCAAACTTGCTCATAAGGTCAGATCCAGTCCATTAACCCGTAGATCCAGTCCTTCCAAGCTTATTTAGCACGTAAAGTCACTATCTTGATGCACATACAATCTCTATATGACCATATATGATGTTTTTATCTCAAATACTACAACTCAAGGTCATAAACTCCGTTGCTATTCATAAAGCTTGATGAGTGAGGCTCTCTGGACCTCTATGGATCCAGATCCAGAGCCTCAACACAAGAGGGGAACTATTTGGCATCAAATCAACCCAATAATGTCCATAAGAAACCCTAAATCCCATTATACTTCACAAAACAGAAGAAAAGCCGAAATCATACCTCTAGATCGATGATATAAGCTTCAAATCCACAGAATAGCAACCTCCTTTGCTTCCTCTTGCCTAGAATCTTCTCCTTCTTTGCTAAATGAAACAAACAATGGTCAAGAATGCTTCCTTTCTCTCTCAAAACGTTCAAGCACTCAAGGGTTTCTCTCTAAGGGTTGGGTGAGCATAAATGACGGCCATAAGGCCCTTTAAATAGGTCTCAAACCCCGGAAATTAGGGTTTCACCACACAGCGTGGACTCGCCGAGTCCACCCTTGGACTCATCGATTCCGGACGCGAACCCGTGCCCAAATCCGCGATCCTACTTGGCGAGTTTGAGCTCTAACTCGCCGAGTCCATTCACAATTCCCAAAAATAAGCCAAAAATAAATACCAGGAAATTCCGGGCTGTTACAATTCTCCCCTACTAGAACTAGACTTCGCCCTCGAAGTGTCACTCTCGCATCTCACGCTCCGGTTCCCACGTCATCTCGGACCCCTTCCGATACTGCCACTGAACCAAGACCAAAGGTACCTCCTTGTTCCTCAGAACTTTGATTTTACGATCTCTGATAGCTACTGGTCTCTCAGCATAATTCAGGCTCGCATCCACCTGAATATCATGTAATGGAACCACTGCCGACTCATCAGCTATACACTTCCGCAATTGCGACACATGGAAAGTGTCGTGAATCTGCCCCAACTCTGCTGGCAAATCCAAGCGATAGGCTACCCTACCTACCCTCGCGACTACCCAAAATGGTCCAATATATCGGGGCCCCAACTTATCCCTCTTCCGGAATTGTAACACTCCCTTCCAGGGAGAGTCCTTCAGGAGCACAAAATCACCGACCTGGAACTCAAGTTCGGACCGGCGTCTGTCCGCATAACTCTTCTATCGACTCTGAGCAGTCAGTAACCTCTGTCTGACCTGCTGGATCTGCTCTGTCGTTTGAAGCACTATCTCCTCGTTGCCCATAACACACTGCCCGACTTCTCCCCAGCAAATGGGGGTCCAACACTTCCTCCCGTACAACAGCTCAAAGGGTGCGTACTGATGCTCGTATGATGGCTGTTGTTGTAAGAAAACTCGGCGAACGGCAAATACGTATCCCAACTTCCCCCAAAATCCAATACACATGCTCGGAGCATGTCCTCGAGGGTCTGAATCATCCGCTCACTCTGTCCGTCTGTCTGGGGTTGATATGCAGTACTAAAATGCAGCCTAGTACCCAACTCCTAATGGAACTTCTTCCAGAACCTGGAAGTGAAACGCACATCCCGTTCGGAGACAATCGACATCGGCACCCCATGTCGAGATACCACTTCCCTCACATATATCTCTGCTAACTTCTCTGCGGAAGAACTCTCACTGATGGCAAGGAAGTGAGTGCTCTTCATCAACCTATCCACAATCATCCAAATTGCATCAACTCCCTGATCAGTCCTTGGCAATTTGGTGATGAAATCCATGGTGATCTGTTCCTACTTCCATTCGGGAACCTCCAATGGCTGCAACTTACCATGTGGCCTCTGATGTTCGGCCTTAACCTTACGGCAGGTTAAGCACCTCTCAACGAACCACGCAACATCTCTCTTCATACAGGGCCACCAATACTCCTTCCTCAAATCCAAATACATCTTAGTGACCCTGGGATGGATCGAGAATTTCGAACGATGAGCCTCTTCCATCAAAATGGCATGCGTACCTCCGACGAACGGTACCCAAATACGCCCCTGAAAAGTCATAAGCCCCCGACCATCGGTAATGAACTCTGATACCAATCCAACAACTCGCTCTCTCTTCTGGTTTTCCGACCTCACTGCCTCAGCCTATGCTCATTGAATGGTGTCCAACACTGGAGTCATCACGGTCAAACGCAAACATACACCTCACAACGGGGCACTCTCCGCCCGACGACTCAGGGTGTCGGCTACCACATTAGCCTTGCCCGGATGGTACATGATCTCACAATCATAATCCTTAACCACATCCAACCACCTCCTCTGTCGTATATTTAGGTTGGGCTGATCCATCAAATACTTCAGACCCTTATGGTCCGTGTATATCGTACACCGAACCCCATACAAATAATGGCGCCAAATCTTGAGGGCGAACACCACTGCCCCCAACTCCAGGTCATGGGTGGGATACCTCGACTCATGAGGCTTCAACTGCCTTGATGCATACGCTATCACATGCCCTCTCTGCATCAGTACCGCTCCCAACCCCAAAATCGATGCATCGCAGTATACAACAAAGTCCTCCATTCCCTCCGGGAGGGCTAACACCGGGGCCTCGCATAACCTTTGGCGAAGCGTCTCAAAGGAGGCCTGCTGCTTGGGGCCCCATGAAAAAGCAACACCCTTCCGGGTCAACCTAGTGAGTGGCACTGCGATCTTATAGAAATCACTGATAAATCTCCGAGAATAACCGGCCAACCCTAGAAAACTCCTGATCTCGGAGGGTGACCTCGGCACCTCCCAACTCATCACTGCCTCCACTTTGGCTGGATCGACCAATATCCCATCCTGGTTAACAAGATGTTCTAGGAACTGGACCTCTCGCAACCAGAAATCACACTTGGAGAATTTGGCATAAAGCCTCTCCGATCTCAGAACTCCGAGGATCTCCCTCAAATGCTCCTCATGCTGCTCCCTAGATCTCGAATATACCAAAATATCATCAATAAATACGATCACCGACCGATCCAACATCGGCCTGCATACTCGGTTCATGAGATCCATGAACACTGCCGGAGCATTGGTGAACACTGATCGTACACACGATTCTTCCTTGAATTTCTCTAAAAATCTTTTACTCTTAGAAAAGTTCAATTTTCTTTTGAAGGTGTACCCGAATCCCTCAAACCAAGGCTCTGATACCAAATTCTAACACCATAAATTTCAAAACAAAATTTTCAAATTTTTATAAAACATAATTCATTTAATATTCATAAAACAACCACATTTAATTATCCGATTCAAGTAAATACAAAATCCCAAGATCTCAAATCATAACTACCATGCGTGTGTACTGATCTAGTCTGCGCCTTCCCGTGATCGTCACTAGTACCTGAAACAAATAACATCAAACACTGTAAGCACAAAGCTTAGTGAGTTCCCCAAGATACCATATATAACACATATTAGCCACTCGAGGCTATAACTCTGTGGGTCCGTGCACCCAAACTCTGTGAACCCTCAGATTCTAACTCTGTAAACTTGCACAACATAAATCACATAGAAATAATGTAGTACAACATATAACATACATAGCATACAAATACTCTATCACATAACCCTGGTTACCTACTCAAGGTAAAGTATAGTGAGAAGACTCACCTCGCGTGTCTCGATAAGTCGTGAATCCTGAAATCACTTGTGCTCGATCTCCCGAGCTATAGTCCTCCTAAATCATCATACATCTCTAATTAATACTTTCCCAACTAAGATTGACTACTCCTTAACAAGTCAACTTAGGTCAACGCTGGTCAACGGTCAACGGTCAACTTTGACCGGACTCGGTGAGTGCACTATAGCGACTCGGCGAGTCTGAGCGTATACACTGATTTCCCTGAAATCCTCCCTTGACACGTCGAGTATTCTCCTAACTCAACGAGTTCCACCTGGCATGAGTTGTGGGGCCACTACGAATCAACTCGCCGAGTCTCAAGAACAACTCGGCGAGTCCAGCTTGACTCAGTCCACTTGTCCACTCTGACTTCCCCCTGACTCACTAAGTCAATCCTCCCCAACTCGGCAAAACCACTCGCTGTGTGGTCGGGAAAAACTTTCATACTACTCGTCGAGTTTGTTCTTCTTTCTCGGCGAGTCTGTGCCATGCAATGACTCAAACTTGCTCATAAGGTCAGATCCAGTCCATTAACCCATAGATCCAGTCCTTCCAAGCTTATTTAGCACGTAAAGTCACTATCTTGATGCGCATACAATCTCCATATGACCATATATGACGTTTTTATCTCAAATACTACAACTCAAGGTCATAAACTCCATTGCTATTCATAAAGCTTGATGAGTGAGGCTCTCTGGACCTCTATGGATCCAGATCCAGAGCCTCAACACAAGAGGGGAACTATTTGGCATCAAATCAACCCAATAATGTCCATAAGAAACCCTAAATCCCTTTATACTTCACAAAACAGAAGATAAGCCGAAATCATACCTCTAGATCGATGATATAAGCTTCAAATCCACAGAATAGCAACCTCCTTTGCTACCTCTTAACTAGAATCTTCTCCTTCTTTGCTAAATGACACAAACAATGGTCAAGAATGCTTCCTTTCTCTCTCAAAACGTTCAAGCACTCAAGGGTTTCTCTCTAAGGGTTGGGTGAGCACAAATGACGGCCATAAGGCCCTTTAAATAGGTCTCAAACCCCGTAAATTAGGGTTTCACCACATAGCGTGGACTCGCCGATTCCACCCTTGGACTCGTCGAGTCCGAACGCGAACCCGTGCCCAAATCCGCGATCCGACTCGGTGAGTTTGAGCTCCAACTCGCCGAGTCCACTCATAATTCCCAAAAATAAGCCAAAAATAAATACCTGGAAATTCCGGGCTGTTACACCATCGTTTCGGTAACGACTAAGAATATGATTGTTATTTCGACCCTAGTGGTCATATCAAATTGAGTCCGACTACGATGAGTATGTTACGTGGTTCAGAGAACCAAGTTCGATGTAACATCCGACTTAAGCCATAGGATTCAAGTAAGAGATAATCGAAGTGATTGGTAGAGGTATTGTGACGGTTGCTTGTAGCTAGAAATGCTACCTTTTAAGATGTGATTAGAACATGAAGGAAGGTATAGTTTGTTTTGGAATTTGACTCTAAAATACCTGAGTCCAAGCAATACATCATACGATGAGAGGCCATTAGAACATGACCTATCGGTCTATTATGATAATCGAAGGAAGAAACTTATCTCAAGTTTGTTATAGAAGGAGTGTCCAATAAAGATCAAGATCGTGACATGAAGGTCATTATTGGAAGTCTAACAAGAGATAGAGAGTGTAACACCGAAAATTTTAAACAAAATTTTTTTTCCAATTTTTATAAAACATAATTCCATCGATATTCATAAAAACAACCATTTTAATTATCCAACAAAACAGTACAAAATCCCAAGATCATAATATCAAGCTCCGAACGTGTGTGTATACAGATCAAGCCGGTGCCTTTCCGCGGTCGTCACTAGTACCTGAAACAAATAACATCAACACTGTAAGCACAAGGCTTAGTGAGTTCCCCAAAATACCACATATAACACATATTAGCCACTCTAGGCTATAACTTTGTGGGTCCGTGCACCCAAACTCTGTGAACCCTCAGGTTCTAGCTCTGATAAACATGCACCACATAAATCACATAGAAATCATGCAGTACATCACACAACATACATAGCATACAAATACTCTATCACATAACTCTGGTTACCTACTCAAGGTAAAGTATAGTGAGAAGACTCACCTCGCATATCTCGGTATCTCACGAATCCTGGAAATCCCTCGTGCTCGATCCTCCGAGCTCTAATCCTCCTATAACATTATATGCTTCTAATTATATCTCTAAGGTTGACTATCAATAAGGAGTCAACACTGGTCAACTCTGGTCAACGGTCAACGGTCAACTCTGACCGGACTCGGCGAGTACCCAGGCGACTCGGCGAGTCTGGGCGTGTACACCAATTTCCCTGGAATCCTCCCTTGACACGTCGAGCATTCACTCCACTCGATGAGTTCCACCTGGCATGAGTTGTGGGGCCACCACGACTCAACTCGCCGAGTCTCAAGAACAACTCGGCGAGTCCAGTTTGACTCAATCCACCGGTCCATTCTGACTCCCCCTTGACTCACTGAGTCCACCCTCCCCAACTCGGCGAGGCCACTCACTGTGTGGTCGGGAAACATTCATGCTACTCGCGGAGTCTGTTCTTCGGACTCGGCGAGTCCGTGCCACGCACTGACTCAATCTTGCTCTAAAGGTCAGATCCAGTCCATTAATCCATAGATCCAGTCCCTCCAAGCTCATTTAGCACGTAAAGTTACAATCTTGATGCACATACAACCTCTATATGACCATATATAATGTTTTTGACTCATTTACTACAACACAAGGTCATGGACTCCATTGTCATACATAAAGCTTGATGAGTGAGGCTCCCTGGACCTCTATGGGTCCAGATCCATAACCTCAACTCAAGGAGGGAACCAATGGGCACCAAATCATCCCATAAATGACCATCATAAGCCCTAAATTGCATAATGATTCACCAAACAGAAAATACTCAGAGATCATACCTCTAGAGTGATGATCTAAGCTCCAACTCCCCGAAATAGCAACCTCCTTTGCTTCCTCTTGCCTAGAGTCTCCTTCTTCTTGCTAAATAACACACACAAGGTCAAGAAATGTTCCTTTCTCTTCACAAATCGCTCAAGAACACAAGGGTCTCTCACTGAGGGTTGGGTGAGCACAAATGACGGCCATAAGGCCCCTTAAATAGGCCTCAAACCCGGAAATTTAGGGTTTCATTACACAGCGCAGACTCGCCGAGTCCATATCCTGGACTCGCCGAGTCCAGGCGCGCTCCACTGCCCAAATCCGCGTCCCTACTCGGCGAGTCTGAGCTCCAACTCGCCGAGTCCCCCTCACAATTCAACAAAATTAAATTTACAAGATACCTGGTAAAATCCGGATGTTACAACTCTCCCCCACTAGAACTAGACTTCGCCCTCGAAGTCTCGCTCTAAAACAGCTCCGGATGCTGCTCCCGCATCATACCCTCCGGCTCCCAGGTCATTTCTGATCCCCTCCGATGTTGCCACTGAACCAATACCAGAGGTACCTCCTTGTTCCTCAAAATCTTGATCTTCCGATCCCTAATAGCCACTGGTCTCTCAGCATAATTCAGGCTTGCATCCACCTGAATATCCTCTAATGCAACCACTGCCGACTCATCGGCTAAAAATTTCCTCAACTGCGATACATGGAAAGTGTTGTGAATCTGCCCCAACTCTGCTGGTAACTCCAGCCGATAGGCTACCCGGCCTACCCTTGCAATCACACGAAACGGACCTATAAACCGGGGTCCCAATTTTCCCCTCTTCCTGAACCGGATCACTCCTTTCCAAGGAGAAACCTTCAGGAGAACGAAGTCGCCGACCTGAAATTCCAGCTCGGACCGGCACCTATCCGCATAACTCTTTTGTCGGCTCTGAGCGGTCAATAACCTCTGTCTGACCAGCTGTATCTGCTCTGTCGTCTGACTCACGATCTCTGTACTACCCATTACCCTTTGCCCAACCTCTCCCCAAAATATGGGAGTCCGACATCTCCTACCATACAACAGCTCAAAGGGCAGCATACCGATGCTCGAATGATGGCTGTTATTGTAGGAAAACTCTGCCAAGGGCAAATACGTGTCCCAAATACCCCCAAAGTCCAATACACATGCTCGAAGCATGTCCTCAAGTGTCTGAATCGTCCGCTCACTCTGGCCGTCGGTCTGGGGGTG
Organism: Lactuca saligna; assembly: GCF_052625555.1. Lineage (NCBI taxonomy): Eukaryota > Viridiplantae > Streptophyta > Magnoliopsida > Asterales > Asteraceae > Lactuca > Lactuca saligna. The sequence goes on along the minus strand of NC_136423.1, from coordinate 20,869,339 downwards.
GTATGCGGTACTAAAATGCAGCTTAGTACCCAACTCCTCATGAAATTTCTCCCAGAAACGGGAAGTGAAACGCACATCGCGATCTGAAACAATCGAGATCGACACTCCATGCCGAGATACAACCTCTCTCACATAAATCTCCGCCAACTTCTCCGCCGAAGAACTCTCACTGATGGCAAGAAAGTGAGCGCTCTTTGTCAATCTATCCACAATCACCCAAATTGCATCGACTCCCCTGGCAGTCCTCGGTAATTTGGTGATGAAATCCATGGTGATCTGTTCCCATTTCCACTCGGGAACCTCCAATGGCTGCAACTTGCCGTGCGGTCTCTGGTGTTCGGCCTTTACCCTTCGACAGGTCAAACACCTCTCGACAAACCATGCGACATCCCTCTTCATACAAGGCCACCAATACTCCTTTCTTAAGTCCAAATACATCTTTGTAGCCCTGGGATGGATCGAGAATTTCAATCTATGAGCCTCCTCCATCGGTGTAGTACGCGTACCGCCCACAAACGGTACCCAGATCCGGCCCTGATAAGTCATAAGCCCTCGACTATCCGTTACAAACTCAGAAACCAACCCAACGACCCGCTCTCTCTTCTGCATCTCCGCACGCACAGCCTCAGCCTGTGCCCCACGAATGGCATCCAGAACTGGAGCTATCATGGTCAATCTCAAACATACATTTCACAGTGGAGTACTGTCCACCATGCGACTCAACGTGTCGGCTACCACATTAGCCTTGCCCGGGTGGTACAAGATCTCGCAATCATACTCCTTGACCACATCTAACCACCTCCTTTGCCGCATATTAAGGTTAGGCTGATCCATCAAGTACTTCAAGCTCTTATGGTCCGTGTAAATCGTACAACGAACCCCATACAAGTAGTGCCGCCAAATCTTGAGGGCGAACACCACTGCCCCCAACTCCAAATCATGTGTGGGGTACCTCGTCTCGTGAGGCTTCAATTGCCTCGATGCATATGCTATCACATGTCCCTTCTGCATCAGCACCGCTCCTAGTCCTAAAATCGATGCATCACAGAATACCACAAAACCTTCCATCCCTTCCGGAAGAGCTAATACCGGAGCTTCACACAACCTCTGGCGAAGCGTCTCAAAGGAGGCCTGCTGCTCGGGACCCCATAAAAATGTAACACCCTTCCGGGTCAATCTGGTGAGTGGAACTGCAATCTTGGAGAAATCCTTAATAAACCTCCGATAATACCCTGCCAACCCAAGGAAACTCCGGATCTTAGAAGGTGACCTTGGCACCTCCCACCTCATCACTGCGTCAACCTTGGCCGGATCGACCAATATCCCCTTCTGGTTAACGAGATGTCCCAGAAACTGGACCTCCCGCAACCAGAAATCGCACTTGGAAAACTTTGCATAAAGTTTCTCCGATCTCAAAACTCCAAGAACCTCCCTCAAATGCTCCTCGTGTTGCTCTCTAGATCTCGAATATACCAGAATATCATCAATGAACACAATCACCGACCGATCCAACATCGGCCGACATACCCTGTTCATGAGGTCCATGAACACAGCCGGGGCATTGGTGAGCCCAAATGGCATCACCACAAACTCATAATGCCCATAACACGTCCTGAATGTTGTCTTCTGGACGTCCTCGTCCCGCACTCTCACCTGATGATAGCCCGACCTCAAATCAATCTTGGAGAATCAAGATGCTCCCTGTAACTGATCGAATAAATCGTCGATCCTCGGCAACGGGTAACAGTTCTTGACCGTCAGCTTATTCCATTCTCGGTAATCAATACACATGCGATGCGAGCCATCTTTCTTTTTCACAAACAGGATGGGTGCTCCCCACGGCGAGCTACTCGGCCGAATAAACCCCTTCCCCAGCAGCTCCTGAAGCTGCGAGGATAACTCTTGCATCTCTGGAGGCGCAAGGCGATACGGCACCTTAGCGATAGGCGCGGCTCCCGGAACCAAATCGATACCAAACTCCACTTGCCTCACGGGAGGCACACCTGGTAACTCTTCGGGAAAGACATCTGGAAACTCACGCACCACTGGAACTTCATCCACTGAACTCGGTCTCTCGGAGATCACTCGCGTATCCATCACATACGCCACAAAACCCTTACAGCCCTGTTGTAAACACTGCCTCGCCCTAGCAGCCGAACAAAAGGCTGATCCAGAACGTGTACCCTCGCCGTAAACCGAAAGAACTCCCCCACTAGGATCTCTTATAGTCACCAGCTGATGCTCGCAATCGATAACCGCGCCGAATCGGCTCAACCAGTCCATGCCCACTATAACACAGACATCACCCATCGCAATAGGAATCAGGTCAATCGGGAACTCAACCCCAAAAATCTCCAATACACATCCCCGGAGGACCTCCGTGGCACAAATCACTCTGTCGGCGGCTATGGAAACCCGCAGGGGCCGACTCAGTGCCCCATGACTAACACTGATATGCTGACTAAATGTCAAAGATACAAAAGATCGACTCGCACCAGAGTCAAATAACACTAAAGCAGGTACAGAATTCACAAGGAAGGTACCTATGCATAGCATAATATCTCAACACCATAAATAAATAATGAAAAGGAAGCGTACCAGCCACAACGTCGGGTGCAGCGCGGACCTCTTCCGCAGTCAGCTGAAAGGCTCTCCCCCGAGCCCTCGGTGCCTCGGCCTTCATGGGCCGACTCTCTGTAGCAATAGCTCTGATGGCGGCGGGAGCAGACCCCTGAGATGCTCCGCGCAGCAGCGGACACTCTGCCTTCCGGTGTCCGGTCTAGTTGCAGTGGAAGCACACTGCAAATCCCTTGGGGCAGTCCTTGGCCATATGCCGCTCCTTGCCACATTTGTAGCAAGATCCTGCTCGACAGACTCCATCGTGACCCTTGCCGCACTTTCCACAAGTGCGGCCCTTCTGGCTCCCGGGTCTGGGATCAGCGGGCTTGGCCCGCTTGGCTGCCGGCTGGGACTGTGCCGGCCGCCGATCCCTCCCTAGAGACTCCGCCTCCTCCCTGGCCTGAGTCTCAAGCTCAATCTCCCTCTTCCGAGCATTTGCCTGAAGCTCGGCAAATGTCCGATACGAGGAGTTCGCAGCGAACTCCCGGATATCCCGTCTCAGAATGCTCAGGTAACGGCTCATACGTGCCTGCTCGGTGGACACGTGCTCAGGGCAGAACATCGCCCTCTCATGAAACATCCTCGTAATCGCTGTGACTGACTCGGTACCCTGCTTGAGGGTCAGAAACTCCTGTGTCAGACGCTCCCTCTCCACCTGAGGAACGTACTCATCTCGGAACATGGTAGTGAACCTCTCCCAGGTCACTGCCGAAAGCTCAGTCGGTGTGAAGTGTGCCGTCACAAACTTCCACCAGTCCTTCGCTCCCAAGCGAAGCTGGTTCAGCGCGAACCGAACCTTCAAATGCTCAGGGGACGAGCAAGTGAAGAAGCATCCCTCCATATCATATATCCACCTCATAGCTGCCACCGGATCCTGCGTACCATCAAACTCTGGTGGCTTGGTGTTGCTGAACTCCCTAAACAATGTCGCATCACCTCCCTGGGGTCTTGCCGCAGCAATCGCTGCGGTAGCCGCTGCAACCGCAGCCTCAGAAAGAGTGGCATAGCGCTCGTCAAATGTCTCAATCAACGCGGTCTAAATAGACTCGAACATCTCTGGTATCCCAGCTCTGATGATCGCAGCCACCTCCTCATGAATGATCTGTCGAATCTCCTCATCACTAGCTCCGGCATCCTCTGGCATATGACGTGTCCTCACCATGATCAACCTCTGAAATACAACATGTGATAATTAGACTTCACTCGAACACTCTTACATTCGACAATCCACCCCTCCTTGATCCTTGGCATCCCAAGATTCTTATTTGGACTGTGTACCGCACCGGTGCTTTCAGTAGTACGGGTCCCAATACTACTGTCCGCACCGTCTCAGTACACACCCCAAATCTTCCTCTTCGGATCCCAATCCCCAAGTACTCTATTATACTTAAATCACTTTGAAATAGATCTCACACAAAGCCCTAGCTGCTACCTAATTACTCTCAGCATCTCATAGCAGCTCACCCCTCCCTAGGCTAAGGCATCACAAAACAGGCCACTCTAGTCCTATTAGCAATACCTAGCCTACTCTAGCATGCAAATACATCACATTAATAATAATTATCACATAATATAAAGGTATTTTGGGAATTCACCGTTCGGGCGCTGGCTGATCGTACACACGTTTCTTCCTGGAAAATCTTTTACTCTTAGAAAATTTTGGTTTTATTTTGAAATATCTCTTCAATTCCTCAATTTGAGTTCAAATACCCCCGAAGGTGTACCCGAATCCCTCAAACCAAGGCTCTGATACCAATTTGGAACACCGAAAATTTCAAACAAAATTTTTTTCCAATTTTTATAAAACATAATTCCATCGATATTCATAAAAACAACCGTTTTAATTATCCAACAAAACAGTACAAAATCCCAAGATCATAATATCAAGCTCCGAACGTGTGTGTATACGGATCAAGTCGGCGCCTTCCCGCGGTCGTCACTAGCACCTGAAACAAATAACATGTAACACCGAAAATTTCCAAACAAATTTTTTCAATTTTATAAAACATGATTCCATTAATATTCATTAAACAACCATTTTAAGTATCCAAACAAGACAATACAAAATCCCAAGATCATGATATCAAGCTCCGAATGTGTGTGTGTACGGATCAAGCCGGCGCCTTCCCGCGGTCGTCACTAGTACCTGAAACAATAACATCAACACTGTAAGCACAAGGCTTAGTGAGTTCCCCAAAATACTACATATAACACATATTAGCCACTCGAGGCTATAACTCTGTGGGTCCGTGCACCCAAACTCTGTGAACCCTCAGGTTCTAACTCTGTGAACCTTCCGGTTCTAACTCTGTAAACATGCATAACATCAATCACATAGAAGTAATGCAGTACAACACATAACATACATAGCATACAAATACTCTATCACATAACTCTGATTACCTACTCAAGGTAAAGTATAGTGAGAAGACTCACCTCACGTGTCTCGGTAAATCGTAAACCTGAAATCGCTAATCACTCGACCTGTCGAGCTGTCGTCCCCCTATAGCACAATACACCTCTAATTAATACTTTCCCAACTAGGGTTGACCACACTGTAACAAGTCAATCTAGGTCAACGCTGGTCAACGGTCAACGGTCAACTTTGACCGGACTCGGCGAGTACCCAGGCGACTCGGCGAGTCTGGGCGTATACACCAATTTCCCTGGAATCCACCCTTGACACGTCGAGCATTCCCTCAACTCGACGAGTTCCACCTGGCACGAGTTGTGGGGCCACCACGACTCAACTCGCCGAGTCTCAAGAATAACTCGGCGAGTCCAGTTAGACTCAGTCCACCTGTCCATTCTGACTCCCCCTTGACTCACTGAGTTAACCTTTCCCAACTCGGCGAGGCCACTCACAGAGTGGTCGGGCAACATTCATGCTACTCGCCGAGTCTGTTCCTCGGACTCGGCGAGTCCATGCCATGCACTGACTCAATCTTGCTCTAAAGGTCAGATCCAGTTCATTAATCCATAGATCCAGTCCCTCCAAGCTCATTTAGCACGTAAAGTTACAATCTTGATGCACATACAACCTCTATATGACCATATATGATGTTTATGACTCAAATACTACAACACAAGGCCAAAGACTCTATTGACACTCATAAAGCTTGATGAGTGAGGCTCCCTGGACCTCTATGGATCCAGATCCATGGCCTCAACTCAAAGAGGGAACCAATGGACATCAAATCATCCCATAAATGACCACCACAAGCCCTAAATTGCATCATGCTTCACTAAACAGAAAATGGTCCGAGATAATACCTCTAGAGTGATGATCTAAGCTCCAAATCCACGAAATAGCAACCTCCTTTGCTTCCTCTTGCCTAGGGTCTCCTTCTTCTTGCTAAATAACACACACAAGATCAAGAATGGCTCCTTTCTCTTCACAATAGATCAAGAACACAAGGGTCACGCACTGAGGGTTGGGTGAGCACAAATGACGGCCATAAGGCCCTTTAAATAGGCCTCAAACCCGGAGATTTAGGGTTTCATTACACAGCGTAGACTCGCCGAGTCCAGGCGCGCACCATTGTTCAGTTCCATGTCTCTACTCGGCGAGTCTGACCCCCAACTCGCCGAGTCCCTCTCTCAATATGACAAAATTAGATTTACAAGATACCTGGTAAAATCCGGATGTTACAACTCTCCCCCACTAGAACTAGACTTTGCCCTCGAAGTCTCGCGCTAAAATAGCTCCGGATGCTGCTCCCGCATCATACCCTCCGGCTCCCAGGTCATTTCTGATCCCTTCCGATGTTGCCACTGTACCAATACCAGAGGTACCTCCTTGTTCCTCAAAATCTTGACCTTCCGATCCCTAATAGCCACTGGTCTCTCAGCATAATTCAGGCTTGCATCTACCTGAATATCCTCTAATGGAACCACTGCCGACTCGTCGGCTATACATTTCCTCAACTGCGATACATGAAAAGTGTTGTGAATCTGCCCCAACTCTGCTGGTAACTCCAGCCGATAGGCTACCCGGCCTACCCTTTCGTTCACACGAAACGGACCTATAAACCGGGGCCCCAATTTGCCCCTCTTCCTGAACCGGATCACTCCTTTCCAAGGAGAAACCTTTAGGAGAACAAAGTCGCCGACCTGAAATTCCAGCTCGGACCAGCGCCTATCCGCATAACTCTTTTGTCGGCTCTGAGCGGTCAATAACCTCTGTCTGACCAGCTGTATCTGCTCCGTCGTCTGATTCACGATCTCTGTACTACCTATTACCCTTTGCCCAACCTCTCCCCAACATATGGGAGTCCGACACCTCCTACCATACAACAGCTCAAAGGGCGGCATACCGATGCTCGAATGATGGCTGTTATTGTAGGAAAACTCCGCCAAAGGAAAATACGTATCCCAACTACCCCCAAAGTCCAATACACATGCCCGAAGCATGTCCTCAAGTGTCTGAATCATCCGCTCACTCTGGCCGTCGGTCTGGGGGTGGTATGCGGTACTAAAATGCAGCTTAGTACCCAACTCCTCATGAAATTTCTTCCAGAAGCGGGAAGTGAAACGCACATCGCGGTCTGAAACGATCGAGATCGGCACCCCATGCCGAGATACAACCTCCCTCACATAAATCTCCACCAACTTCTCCGCCGAAGAACTCTCACTGATGGCAAGAAAGTGAGCGCTCTTCGTCAACCTATCCACAATCACCCAAATTGCATCGACTCCTCTGGCAGTCCTCGGCAATTTGGTGATGAAATCCATAGTGATCTGTTCCCACTTCCATTCGGGAACCTCCAATGGCTGCAACTTGCCATGCGGTCTCTGGTGTTCGGCCTTCACCCTTCGACAGGTCAAACACCTCTCGATAAACCATGCGACATCCCTCTTCATACAAGGCCACCAATACTCCTTCCTTAGGTCCAAATACATCTTTGTAGCCCCGGGATGGATCGAAAATTTCGATCTATGAGCCTCCTCCATCAATGTAGTACGCGTACCGCCCACAAACAGTACCCAGATCCGTCCCTGATAAGTCATAAGCCCTCGACTATCCGATACAAACTCTGAAACCAACCCAACGACCCGCTCTCTCTTTTGCATCTCCGGACGCACAGCCTCGGCCTGTGCCCCACGAATGGCGTCCAGAACTGGAGCCATCACAGTTAGTCGCAAACATACATTTCGCAGTGGAGCACTCTCCGCCCTGCGACTCAATGCGTCGGCTACCACATTAGCCTTGCCCGGGTGGTACAAAATCTCGAAATCATAATCCTTGACCACATCTAACCACCTTCTTTTCCGCATGTTTAGGTTAGGCTGATCCATCAAGTACTTCAAGATCTTATGGTCTGTGTAAATCGTACATCGAACCCCATACAAGTAGTGCCGCCAAATCTTGAGGGCGAACACCACTGCCCCCAACTCCAGATCATGTGTGGGGTATCTCGTCTCGTGAGGCTTCAACTGCCTCGATGCATATGCTATCACATGTCCCTTCTGCATCAGTACTGCTCCCAGTCCTAAAATCGATGCATCGCAGAATACCACAAAACCCTCCATCCCTTCCGGAAGAGCTAATACCGGAGCTGCTCGGGACCCCATAGAAATGTAACACCCTTCCGGGTCAATCTGGTGAGTGGAACCGCAATCTTGGAGAAATCCTTAATAAACCTCCGATAATACCCTGCCAACCCAAGGAAACTCTGGATCTCAGAAGGTGACCTTGGCACCTCCCACCTCATCACTGCGTCAACCTTGGCCGGATCGACCAATATCCCCTTCTAGTTAACGAGATGTCCCAGAAACTGGACCTCCCGTAACCAAAAATCGCACTTGGAAAACTTTGCATAAAGTTTCTCCAATCTCAAAACTCCAAGAACCTCCCTCAAATGCTCCTCGTGCTGCTCTCTAGATCTCGAATATACCAAAATATCATCAATGAACACAATCACCGACCGATCCAACATCGGCCGACATACCCTGTTCATGAGGTCCATGAACACAGCCGGGGCATTGGTGAGTCCAAAAGGCATCACCACAAACTCATAATGCCCATAACGCGTCCTGAATGCTGTCTTCTGGACGTCCTCGTCCCGTACTCTCACCTGATGATAGCCCGACCTCAAATCAATCTTGGAAAACCAAGATGCTCCCTGTAACTGATCGAATAAATCATCGATCCTCGGCAACGGGTAACGGTTCTTGACCGTCAACTTATTCAGTTCCCGATAATCAATGCACATGCGATGCGAGCCATCCTTCTTCTTCACAAACAGGATGGGTGCTCCCCACGGCGAGCTACTCGGCCGAATAAACCCCTTCCCCAGCAACTCCTGAAGTTGCGAGGATAACTCTTGCATTTCTGGAGGCGCAAGGCGGTACGGCACCTTAGCGATAGGCGCAGCTCCCGGAACCAAATCAATACCAAACTCCACTTGCCTCACGGGAGGCACATCTGGCAATTCTTCGGGAAAGACATCAGGAAACTCACGCACCACCGGAACTTCATCCACCGAACTCGGTCTCTCGGAGATCACTCGCGTATCCATCACATACGCCACAAAACCCTTACAGCCCTGCTGTAAACACTGTCTCGCCCTAGCAGCCGAACAAAAGGCTGATCCAGAACGTGTACACTCGCCGTAAACTGAAAGAACTCCCCCACTAGGATCTCGTATAGTCACCAGCTGGCGCTCGCAATCGATAACCGCGCCGAATCGGCTCAACCAGTCCATGCCCACTATAACACAGACATCACCCATCGCAATAGGAATCAGGTCGATCGGGAACTAAACCCCGAAAATCTCCAATACACATCCCCGGAGAACCTCCGTGGCACAAATCACTCTGTCGGTGGCTATGGAAAACCGCAGGGGCCGACTCAGTGCCCCACGACTAACACTGATATGATGACTAAATGCCAAAGATACAAAAGATCGACTCGCACCCGAGTCAAATAACACTAAAGCAGGTACTGAATTCACAAGGAAGGTACCTATGCATAGCATAATATAAGCATAATATCTTGACACCATAAATAAATAATAAAAAGAAAGCGTACCAGCCACAACGTCGGGTGCAGCGCGGACCTCTTCCGCAGTCAGCTGAAAGGCTCTCCCCCGAGCCCTCGGCACCTCGGCCTTCACGGGCCGACTCTCTGTAGCAGTAGCTCTGATGGCGGCGGGAGCAGACCCCTGAGATGCTCCGCACAGCAGCGGACACTCTGCCTTCCGGTGTCCGGTTTGGTTACAGTGGAAGCACACTGTAAACCCCTTGGGGCAATCCCTGGCCATATGCCCCTCCTTGCCACATTTGTAGCAAGACCCCGCTCGACAGACTCCATCGTGACCCTTGCCGCACTTCCCACAAGTTCGCCCCGTCTGGCTCCCGGGTCGGGGATCAGCGGGCTTGGCCCGCTTGGCTGCCGGCTGGGACTGTGCCGGCCGCCGATCCCTCCCCAGAGACTCCGCCTCCTCCCTGGCCTGAGTCTCAAGCTCAATCTCCCTCTTCCGAGCATTTTCCTGAAGCTCGGCAAATGTCCGGTACGAGGAGTTCGCAGCGAACTCCCGAATATCCCGTCTCAGAATGCTCAGGTAACGGCTCATACGTGCCTGCTCGGTGGACACGTGCTCAGGGCAGAACATCACCCTCTCATGAAACATCCTCGTGATAGCTGTGACTGACTCGGTACCCTGCTTGAGGGTCAGAAACTCTTGTGTCAGACGTTCCCTCTCCACCTGAGGAACGTACTCATCTCGGAACATGGTAGTGAACCTCTCCCAGGTCACTACCGAAAGCTCAGTCGGTGTGAAGTGTGCCGTCACAAACTTCCACCAGTCCTTCGCTCCCAAGCGAAGCTGGTTCAGCGCGAACCGAACCTTCAAATGCTCAGGGGACGAGCTAGTGAAGAAGCATCCCTCCATATCAGATATCCACCTCATAGCTGCCACCGGATCCTGCGTACCATCAAACTCTGGTGGCTTGGTGTTGCTGAACTCCCTAAACAATGTCGCATCACCTCCCTGGGGTCTTGCCGCAGCAGTCGCTGCGGTAGCCGCTGCAACCGCAGCCTCAGAAAGAGCGGCATAGCGCTCATCAAATGTCTCAATCAACGCGGTCTTAATGGACCCGAACATCTCTGGTAACTCGGCTCTGATGACCGCAGCCACCTCCTCATGAATGATCTGTCGAATCTCCTCATCGCTAGTTCCGGCATCATCCGGCATGTGACGTGTCCTCACCATGATCAATCTCTGAAATACAACATGCGATAATTAGAATTTACTCGAACACTCTTACATTCAACAATCCACCCCTCCTTGATTCTTGGTATCCCAAGATTCTTATTTGGACTGTGTACCGCACCGGTGCTTTCAGTAGTACGGGCCCAATACTACTGTCCGCACCGTCTCAGTACACACCCCAAATCTTCCTCTTCGGATCCCAATCCCCAAGTACTCTATTATACTTAAATCGCTCTGTAACAGGTCTCACACGAAGTCCTAGCTGCTACCTAATTACTCTCAGCATCTCATAGCAGCTCACCCCTCCCTAGGCTAAGGCATCACAAAACAGGCCACTCTAGTCCTATTAGCAATACCTAGCCTACTCTAGCATGCAAATACATCACATTAATAATAATTATCACATAATATAAAGGTATTTTTGGGAATTCACCGTTCGGGCGCTGGCTGATCGTACACGCGTTTCTTCCTGGAAAATCTTTTACTCTTAGAAAACCTTGGTTTTATTTTGAAATATCTCTTCAATTCCTCAGTTTGAGTTCAAATACCCCCGAAGGTGTACCCGAATCCCTCAAACCAAGGCTCTGATACCAATTTGTAACACCGAAAATTTCCAAACAAATTTTTTCAATTTTATAAAACATGATTCCATTAATATTCATTAAACAACCATTTTAAGTATCCAAACAGGACAATACAAAATCCCAAGATCATGATATCAAGCTCCGAATGTGTGTGTGTACGGATCAAGCCGGCGCCTTCCCGCGGTCGTCACTAGTACCTGAAACAATAACATCAACACTGTAAGCACAAGGCTTAGTGAGTTCCCCAAAATACTACATATAACATATATTAGCCACTCGAGGCTACAACTCTGTGGGTCCGTGCACCCAAACTCTGTGAACCCTCAGGTTCTAACTCTATGAACCTTCCGGTTCTAACTCTGTAAACATGCACAACATCAATCACATAGAAGTAATGCACTACAACACATAACATACATAGCATACAAATACTCTATCACATAACTCTGATTACCTACTCAAGGTAAAGTATAGTGAGAAGACTCACCTCACGTGTCTCGGTAAATCGTAAACCTGAAATCGCTAATCACTCGACCTGTCGAGCTGTCGTCCCCCTATAGCACAATACACCTCTAATTAATACTTTCCCAACTAGGGTTGACCACACTGTAACAAGTCAATCTAGGTCAACGGTCAACTATGACCGGACTCTGCGAGTACCCAGGCGCCTCGACGAGTCTGGGCGTATACACCAATTTCCCTGGAATCCACCCTTGACACGTCGAGCATTCCCTCAACTCGACGAGTTCCACCTGGCACGAGTTGTGGGGCCACCACGACTCAACTCGCCGAGTCTCAAGAATAACTCGGCGAGTCCAGTCAGACTCAGTCCACCTGTCCATTCTGACTCCCCCTTGACTCACTGAGTTAACCTTTCCCAACTCGGCGAGGCCACTCACAGAGTGGTCGGGCAACATTCATGCTACACGCCGAGTCTGTTCCTCGGACTCGGCGAGTCCATGCCATGCACTGACTCAATCTTTCTCTAAAGGTCGGATCCAGTTCATTAATCCATAGATCCAGTCCCTCCAAGCTCATTTAGCACGTAAAGTTACAATCTTGATGCACATACAACCTCTATATGACCATATATGATGTTTATGATTCAAATACTACAACACAAGGCCAAAGACTCTATTGACACTCATAAAGCTTGATGAGTGAGGCTCCCTGGACCTCTATGGATCCAGATCCATGGCATCAACTCAAAGAGGGAACCAATGGACATCAAATCATCCCATAAATGACCACCACAAGCCCTAAATTGCATCATGCTTCACTAAACAGAAAATGGTCCGAGATAATACCTCTAGAATGATGATCTAAGCTCCAAATCCACGAAATAGCAACCTCCTTTGCTTCCTCTTGCCTAGGATCTCCTTCTTCTTGCTAAATAACACACACAAGATCAAGAATGGCTCCTTTCTCTTCACAATAGCTCAAGAACACAAGGGTCACTCACTGAGGGTTGGGTGAGCACAAATGACGGCCATAAGGCCCTTTAAATAGGCCTCAAACCCGGAGATTTAGGGTTTCATTACACAGCGTAGACTCGCCGAGTCCATATCCTAGACTCGCCGAGTCCAGGCGCGCACCATTCTTCAGTTTCGCGTCTCTACTCGGCGAGTCTGAGCCCCAACTCGCCGAGTCCCTCTCTCAATATGACAAAATTAGATTTACAAGATACCTGGTAAAATCCGGATGTTACATAACATCAACACTGTAAGCACAAGGCTTAGTGAGTTCCCCAAAATACCACATATAACACATATTAGCCACTCTAGGTTATAACTCTGTGGGTCCGTGCACCCAAACTCTGTGAATCCTCAGGTTCTAGCTCTGATAAACATGCACCACATAAATCACATAGAAATCATGCAGTACATCACACAACATACATAGCATACAAATACTCTATCACATAACTCTGGTTACCTACTCAAGGTAAAGTATAGTGAGAAGACTCACCTCGCGTATCTCGGTATCTCACGAATCCTGGAAATCCCTCGTGCTCGATCCTCCGAGCTCTAATCCTCCTATAACATTATATGCTTCTAATTATATCTCTAAGGTTGACTATCAATAAGGAGTCAACACTGGTCAACTCTGGTCAATGGTCAACGGTCAACTCTGACCGGACTCGGCGAGTACCCAGGCGACTCGGCGAGTCTGGGCGTGTACACCAATTTCCCTGGAATCCTCCCTTGACACGTCGAGCATTCACTCCACTCGACGAGTTCCACCTGGCATGAGTTGTGGGGCCACCACGACTCAACTCGCCGAGTCTCAAAACAACTCGGCGAGTCCAGTTTGACTCAATCCACCGGTCCATTCTGACTCCCCCTTGACTCACTGAGTCCACCCTCCCCAACTCGGCGAGGCCACTCACTGTGTGGTCGGGCAACATTCATGCTACTCGCCGAGTCTGTTCTTCAGACTCGGCGAGTCCGTGCCATGCACTGACTCAATCTTGCTCTAAAGGTCAGATCCAGTCCATTAATCCATAGATCCAGTCCCTCCAAGCTCATTTAGCACGTAAAGTTACAATCTTGATGCACATACAACCTCTATATGACCATATATGATGTTTTTGACTCATTTACTACAACACAAGGTCATGGACTCCATTGTCATACATAAAGCTTGATGAGTGAGGCTCCCTGGACCTCTATGGGTCCAGATCCATAACCTCAACTCAAGGAGGGAACCAATGGGAACCAAATCATCCCATAACTGACCATCATAAGCCCTAAATTGCATAATGATTCACCAAACAGAAAATAGTCCGAGATCATACCTCTAGAGTGAAGATCTAAGCTCCAACTCCCCGAAATAGCAACCTCCTTTGCTTCCTCTTGCCTAGAGTCTCCTTCTTCTTGCTAAATAACACACACAAGGTCAAGAAATGTTCCTTTCTCTTCACAAATCGCTCAAGAACACAAGGGTCTCTCACTGAGGGTTGGGTGAGCACAAATGATGGCCATAAGGCCCCTTAAATAGGCCTCAAACCCGGAAATTTAGGGTTTCATTACACAGCGCAGACTCGCCGAGTCCATATCCTGGACTCGCCGAGTCCAGGCGCGCTCCACTGCCCAAATCCGCGTCCCTACTCGGCGAGTCTGAGCTCCAACTCGCCGAGTCCCCCTCACAATTCAACAAAATTAAATTTACAAGATACCTGGTAAAATCCAGATGTTACAGAGAGCAGGTCCAAGATCGGGCACCACCTGCAGTCAGGAAGTCTTAGAGTTAGATACTCCTCCGAAGGAACATCAGTTACGGTTATTACTTAGGATGAAGAGATAATGTATGGAGTCATCATGTGAGCCTTGTTTCGTTGATAATTCTGGGACGTAATCATCCTAAGGGGGAGATAATTGTAACACCCGTAAATCCGGGCTAGTCAATTTAGAGATAACAGGGGTCGAAAATGACTTTTCAACAAAATATTATTTATAATTCATAATATTAACCAAGTTGTAGAATATGTCTCAAGGGTTCCGTACATATAAAGAACGCCGAAATCTGAGTTATAACAAAGAAGTTATGGCTCGTCGAAGTTTTTCGGCAAATACGGCGCAGCACCGGGAGATGTAAATAGTGAATTTAATATAAAGGACTTTTTAGCCTTATGGATCTATATGAAAGTTGTAGAATATGTCTCCACCTACGCGTGGATATAAAGATCGTCAAAAACGGAGTTCGTATGCAAAAGTTATGGCATTCCGAAAATTTAGCTTTTAAAAACCCTAAACTAGCTCATTCACGACCTGAGAATTATGAAGCTCATGACATTCTATCATAATTTGGAATCTAGAAGCTGTGAGAGGATATGATCCAATTCACGACGTGAGAATTATGATGCTCACGACATTGTGTCATAATTCGGAATCTAGAAGCCGCGAGAAGATAAGATCCAATTCACGACGTGAGCTTTATGACACTCACAGCGTGAGGTGTCATGGCCACCATCCGAAGCTAGGGACGCAAATGGCAAGTCTACGGAGTGAATCATGAGAGTCACGACGTGAGTCTTATGACACTCACTACGTGAGTGTCATAAAAACTTAATATAAATAGCATGCGAGCCAATCTGAAAATCTCACACCTTTCTTCATTTCTTCGCTCTAAACTTTCTCTCTCTAAGGGTTTTAACCCTCCCCTAAGCCTAGGTGATCCCCTAGCACCCTAAGGAAGCCCCGAGGCTCCCGGAGTCCCAAGAAAAAGAGTCTTTCAGTTTCGAAACGTTGCTCCAAATAAAGTCCGGTTTTCTTTAAAATCCGTTGTAAGTGAGCTACGCTTACGCAATTTTAAATAATATAGCTTTCAAATAATTATAGTAATATTATTAGGTCCTTAAAAGAATTATTTGGGCTATTATTATGAGTTATATTGAGTGTTATTTAACGCTTATATAATAATAATAGCTAGACTATTAATTAGTCACGGTTGACGTTAGACTAAACCCTAGTGGAATTGATACTAGGTTTTATCAAAGGAAAATTGTTTTGAGAGTATCGAAGCACTGCCCAAGTGCTGAGTCACCACCTACTCAAGTGAGTGTATAATCACTTTCACCTTACACATATATATGAAGTATTTTCTTTAAAATACGTGCTATGTGTAATTATATTAATTGTTTAATTAAGGTGACTATTGAATAGATGTTTTATACAAGTTTTAAACTGTATATGTATTTTTATCTACTAATATTTTGGGTAAAACATGGGTAGATGAATTAGATAATGTGTGATGGAATAAAAGTTGATGAGAGGTATTGATGTTTAAGATGATCTAGTCATCTAGCAGAGTATAGACAACAGCCACAGACTATTTTAGATAGTCCAGTGGAACGTTAGCAGACTTGTAATTGGTAGGTATGTTTGAACTATATGTTCATAAGGTTTTCTTGAACTATATGTTCATTAGGTGTTTTTGAACTATGTGTTCATCCGTTAGTTCTTCTTTTTGACACTATTACGTGTCGGGGTACGGGAGCGTACGTGAGTACTTTATTAGTATTTTCCATATACCTTTATTTTGAAGAGATTTGGAGTCTTTGTTTGTTTTATGAAGTGATCGGAAAAGATTCATGAGTCAGTGTTTCCATTCTCGATGCCGGATAGGAGTGAGTCTGTGGGTTATATACCTCATGATATTCAGACCACAGCCTAGGCGTTAGTAAGTGTTTCCTTTCTCGATGCCGGATAGGAGTGAGTCTGTGGTTTATATACCTCATGATATTCAGACCACAGCCTAGGCATTAGTCAGTGTTTCCATTCTCGATGCCCGATAGGAGTGAGTCTGGGGGTTATATACCTCACGATATTCAGACCACAGCTTAGGCATTAATCAGTGTTTCCATTGCTGGATAGGGTGCGTCTGGGGTTATAGACCTCATGATATTCAGACCACAACCTAAGCATTAATAATTCCCCTAACTTAATTATCTGTTGGTTCTTTCTTTTACGAACAAAGGTTCGTGGTTAAACTTATTCCATTCATTTGATGTCTTCTTCGATCCTCGTTTGGTGCTTGGGAATTTCCGAAGCAGTTTCGTTAGTTAGTTGTTCATATCGATCCTTTAGGCTAGATCTAGTAAGATCACTGTTTAGGATCAGTATGTGGGGATCGACGTTGTTAGTGCTTGTAATATAAACCTTGGGCAGCGATGGACTTCGTGCCTATTCCTTAGGAAGAATCCTTAGTAATGAGTGATAGTTGATTCTTAGGGTAAATCCTTAAGAAACTAATAAGATAATGGAGATTGGGTAATTGGGTTGATTGTTTGATGTTTAAGCATAATAAATTTATTTATTGTGGGGTAAAAACCCTATATGCTCACCAGGCTCTCAAAGCCTGACCCACTCAGTTTAATTGTATCACAGGTATCGATACGAAGTTGCTTTACACTGAGAGATTAAGGAGATATAGATCACTAGTGAAATAAATGTAAGTTCTGTTTATGCTTATGTTTCTGTATTGACGATGACATCCCAAATGTTTTAAAATGAATAAAATACGATTCTTCGGAAATGCTTTAATAACATATTTATCGTGTTTTTCTGGGAATAAATTCCGCAACATTTTTTATTAAAAGAGGTACTCTGATTTTCATAAAGCATAAACAAAATCGATCTTTTCAGGCCATGAAATTGGGGATGTCACATGTATTGTACATTTCCACTATTTGAATCATTGCGAAGGAAACAAAACAAATAGTATAATTGATTTATTTTTATTTGCATTTGTTATAATATCTGAGAAGATTGGGGATCGATGAGTTCAAATTATTTGTTAAATTCAAACTAGGAATTTATATTTATCCTTATATGCTACTTTGAAGTAGCATTTTTAATTCTGGCTAAAAGATTACTTTTTTCAATTAAATAATTGGAGTTTCATCATGTCATAAGGAAGAAGAGCACATCCATATAGGTTGTAAAGAATTGGTTTTTGTAAATGTTGACGTTCACATTGTTACCGACAATAAGAAAAATGGAGAAATAGCAATATACTTAGTTTTTTAATCAAAATATGGAATGCAATTTAGTTTTCAAAAGTAATAACAATGTAATATAATTTTCTTACACAATACAACAATGTACTTTCATTTAGTTACCAATAATATCATAATACTTTGTTGCTTACTAGATAACAACAACATACTTAGAATTCATTACACATACTAGTGATGAACTTACACAGAGAACGGTAAAGAAAATACCGAAACTAACCTTCCACGGTCGTCATTAGCACAAACCTTTTTACTTTACTAATATATATATATATATATATATATATATATATATATATATATATATATATATATATATATATATATATATATATATATTAAAACCCGTGGAACCCACGAGTATTAATTTTAAATAGAATTAAAAAAATTAATTATGTAATAGAATAATATATCTTTAATTTAGAAAACTTATGATTTGCAAAAATATATTGATTTACAAAGATAAATGTTTTATCTATATATTTATAAATGATTAGTTAAAAATTAAAATATACATTGTAAAATAACATAGAAATTATAAAAATCGTAATTATTAATCATAAATTTGTAAAAAGTTATTTTTATCCAACAGTGATATTTTGTTTATAAGTCAATTATTGCTATTTTAATTAATATATAAAATTGATTTTGTATCATAGTATTTTTGAAAACAATTTCCGAAAACTATAATAATGATAAAATACAAATGAAAACTTATACAATTACCATTCCACATCATGTTGAAAACTTGTATAGTACGTTTAAAAAAGCTGTGAATGTATTTTTGTTTAAACAAAAGATTCCTGAAAGCTTTGAAGGTAAGATAATTTGGTTCAAAGAAACTCCATGGATGAGGTTTGAAACATTGGTTTGTTGAAGGTTAATTTTTCCATCTGTGATGCTTATTAGAAGCACAATTGACCTTATTGCATCCAATGCAACAAATTTGTCACTTAAAATTGATAATTTAACGATGTAAATTTTCAAAACAATTTTTCATTTTTAAATATAACATAAGTCGTGATAAAATCTCAAAACTCAAAGTATCATATAACATCTTGGTAAATACATCCCAAAATCTCAAGTACATAAAAACTTCTTCGGTGTGTACTGATCAGGCCGGCTTCTTCCCGCGATCCTCACTGGTAGCTGAAACACATATCACATAAAATGGTAAGCATAAATGCTTAGTGAGTTCCCCAATATACCACATACAACACATATGCCACTGAAGGCCATAGCTCTATGGGACCTTCTAGTCCATGTGTCTCAGGGGACTTCCATCCCAACCTTAGTAGACCTTCCGGTCCTACCCATAATAACCTTTCGGTCCTCCTCATTGACCTTCCGGTCCTCCCCTTCGACCGTCCGGTCCGTATCATCTTGACCTTCCGGTCCATACCCTATTGACCTTTCGGTCCATATCATGATGACCTTCCGTCTATAGCATACTGCTCATAACATATCATAACACATGCATATCACATATCAACATATATCACATACTCGTCATAACACATAAGACCTTCCGGTCACACCTAATTCCTAGTCTAGGTAACGTATAGTGAGAAGACTCACCTTTTATGTTGCCTAGTAACTCACATGCTTAGTATCCCTAAACCTCGTAACAATGACCTAGCCCCGCCTAAACTTATAAAGTAATCATCTCAAATCAATAACGGCTCTCAAGGCTAGGCTAGTCCCTTCCTATGTTCTCTCAGAAGGCTAAAAGACCATTTTACTCCTCTAATGGTCCAAAAGTCCAAACATTGACCAAACACTAAAAGTCAACGAAAGTCAACATGGGCAGTACGCGGGGCATACGTCGGCGATCCAGAATCGAGGTCTAAACCCCCTACGCGGCGCGTTCGGATCTTTACGCCCAGCGTAAGTCTCAGTTTCGTGTTCTTAATGATTTTGGTCTGAATCGGTTAAGATACATGCTCATATTCCAGATCTAGATCTCCTACTGCCTCTTAACCCTTAAAGTCGAAACCTTTAAGCCTTTGCATGGCTATAAAGATCACCAATCACTTGAAATATAAATCCTCTTTCCCTATTAAGCCCTAATCTCATGCATGGCTTAATAGGAACGTCTAAGATTGGATTTTTATGAACTTACAACACATATTACACGTAAATAGGGAATATCTAAGATTATGGAGACCATTTGCTCATAAAGTCTCCTCCTTGGGACTAAAAACCTTAAAAATTGGTCCATAAAGCACAAATTAAAAATGTCAAGGAAGGCTTTGAGCTTTTTACCTCCAAGTGAAGCTCCAACCTCTGTAGAACTCAGATCTAAGCTTGAACTCCAACTTCTAGCCTCCTCAATGACCTTCTCTTCTTCTTCTCAATTACACAAGGACAATATCAAGCTCAAAAAATCACACACAAGCTTAGAACGACGGTATTTCTGTCTTAGGGTTTCACTCTCTGTAAATGGTGGCTGGGGTGAAGACCATATCATTTCGCTTATAGTCCTCAAGTCACATTTAGGGTTTTGAGTCTGGGCTAGTTACGCCCAACGTACCTGATTAAGTCCACATCCATAGTAAGCGCATGAGTACGCGCAACGTACTCTTCAGTACACCCAGTGTACTTGTTTGCTACATTCTTTCTTTTAGGGGATAAACTTGGAAACTTGGTAAAGAAGGAGGTTTAAGAGATGTACCTGAATTTCAAGGTGTTACAATTCTCCCCCACTAGAACCAGACTTCGCCCTTGAAGTCTCATGCCGCAAACTTTGGATACTGCTCCCGCATCTCCAACTCCGGCTCCCATGTCAGCTCGGACTCTCCGATATTGCCACTGGACCTAAACCAGGGGCACCTCCTTGTTCCTCAGAACCTTGATCTTCCGATCCACAATTGCGATTAGCCTCTCAACGTAATTCAGGCTCGCATCCACCTGAATATCCTCTAGCAGTACTACTGCCGTCTCATCAGCTATACACTTCCTCAACTGGGACACGTGGAAGGTATCATGTATCTGACTTAACTTCGCAGGTAGCTCCAAACGATATGCTACCTTGACCACCCTTGCGATCACCCTAAATTGACCAATGTACCGGGGCCCCAACTTGCTCCTTTTCCTGAATTAGATCACTCTTTTCCAAGGAGATACCCTCAGGAGTACGAAATCTACAACTTGAAAATCGAGCTCGGATCGTTTCCTATCCGCGTAACTCTTCTGGCGACTCAGGGTTGTCATCAACCTCTATATGACCTTTTGTATCTGCTCAGTAGTCTGAAGCACTATCTTAGTGCTTCCCATCACTCGCTGTCCTACCTCTTTCCAACAAATGGGGATCCTACACCTCCTCCTATATAACAACTCAAAGGGAGGCATACCAATGCTCGAGTGGTGGCTGTTGTTGTAGGAAAACTCATCCAAGGGTAGCTATGTACCCCAACTCCCACCGAAGTCCATAACACATGCTCGTAGCATGTCCTCAAGCGTCTGTATCGTCCACTCACTCTGCCCATCTGTTTGCGGATGGTAAGCAGTACTGAAATGCAATCTCATACCCAACTCCTCATGGAACTTCTTCCAGAACCTGGAAGTGAAACGTACATCTCGATCTGACACAATCGAGATTGGCACTCCATGACCCAACACCACCTCTCTCACATATATCTTGTTGGATTAGTGTCTAATTCCATAACTATTTTGGTATGTACTTGACCCGATTATGAGCATGGTCCTTTTGGGTTGCCTTCACCATAGCAATATGTAGGATGAATTAAGAAGAGAAAGGTTTAAATATGATTTATTAATATATTATAAGAATAATATATTAAAAGAGAAATCATATTGTTTGATTAATATTAGTCAAGAATTAATTAATAATTAATTTAGTGACTAAAAGAGATTAATTAAACTTAGGGGACTAGAGTTGTAATTATAAGATAATTACAATTGGACTATGGATTACCTAAATAATATAGGTTGGACGAATTCTATGGGAAGCCCATTAGAAATCATCCAAGGGATATGTTAAACGAGTCCATGGGTTGCTTAGGGCTAAAGTAGCCAGATTAGGGTTTCCTAGTTGTAAACCCTAATAGCCTACATGAATATAAAGGACCCTTAAGCCCCAAAAACGTGGACAAGTCTTCCTTTACGGTTTCTAGACGTTTTGGGAAGCCTCCTCTCTTTTACTCTTCATCCAAGTAGCTTAGTGGGGTTTGTGACTCCATTAGAGGTGCAGCACTTGAGGCACTAAGCTTTCTGAAGCCAATCAAAGCAAGGAATTGATTGTTATTGCTATATAACAATCAAAGGTAATTCTCTAAACCCTAATTCAGTTTATTATATGATCGATCTAGGGTTTATAGCTTTGGATGTTCAATTGCATGTTCATTAGACAAACTAGATCCAAAAGCTATTAGGGTTTGCATGTACACCATAGAAATGATGTATTGCTCAAAACCCAACAGTGGTATCAGAGCCTAGGGCTATTTGCTAGTGAATTTGATGCTTAATTGATTGAAATTTGACTGAAAATCAAATTTTTTTGGCTTCTGCATGCCTGACTCGACGAGTCCAGGTCCAGACTCATCGAGTCAGGGGGTCTGGCAGGCTGTTTTCGCGATTTTCTTACGGTTTTGGTTTGGGATACTTACCATAAAGGTTTTTTAATTAATAAAATCCGATTTTTATTGATTTTTTGGTGAAAAGCTTCAAATTGCACCCTTTAGGTTTTACAGTTTAAATTTGAACTTAAAGTTTTGTTTATGAAATTTAAATAAGTTAAACCCTAATGTTTTGAAAAGTTTCAAAACATTCCCTCAATTTTTGGAATTTAAATTTTTTGATTAAAAGTTTAATTTTGAAATATTTAAATTCTAAACCCTAATGTTTTGAAATGTTTCAAAACTTACCCTCAAGTTTTGGAATTTAAAAGTTGATTAAAAGTTTAATTTTGAAATGTTAAATTCTAAAACCCTAGTTATTTGAAAAGTTGAAATCACACACTTATGGTTTTATTAATTAATTAAAGTGTGTAATTAAAAGAGATTTAATAAACCCATAAAGTTTTGGTTTATATTTAATTAAATTAAAAGTATAATTTACTAAATTAAACCACCTAGTATTTTAAAAGTGTAAAATACACCCTATACTATATATCATTAAAAGTCTAATATTATATATATGTATGAGTAAACAGTCAATCTTACCGTTAGGAGACCTCATTCACGAAGCTGGTCTATAAGGGGTGTTTAAGGAAATTGCCTATAAAATGGCGATTGAATGGGTATCCACTCTTACCCACCGCACTCTTGACTAGTGGAGGGTCGTTAGCCGAACGGGTAGGATAGGACAAAAACCTTCCATTATAAGTATAATGAAGTACGAAGTAACTAAATGCATTTTCAAATTCCCAAATCATAGTTACTTTAGAAAAAATGTGAAAGTGTATGCTAACCCATGGAATTACACTTCGTACCCTTGTTAAATGTTAGTGGAGCGTGTGTGGTTAACCGGCACACTAATTTGGGGATGACATTGGTGGCGAAGGGTGGCTCGATGCTTATCATAGATCAATGGAGCGTGTGTAGCTAACCGGCACATTGATTAGGTGATAGTAGCATTGGGTGCACCACGTGATTCGTATGGTTATTCACACCTTGTTTGTGATCCTCGGCATCCCAGTCACAAATAGTAGGGCATAATCGAGATTAAACATGCCATTGAAAAGTTCAATGAATCTCAAAAGATCTAGGAGTTTCAATTCATTTAAAACATAAACTTCTTTTTCGTTTTCCATGGTAGAAATTGGTAAATCGTCATTTACCTAGCTTCAAATATTCTGCGACTAGATTACGGCATCCCTCTTCTAGGTTGTAGAGTATTGTGTTAGATCCTAGCTTGATGTTTCATTTGGGTGTTACATTAAGAATTCTAATCAACTTAACTCGAATTTTCTCCCATTTTGTACATGTCTAGTTCTGACAATCATGGTCTTCCCAAATCCCATGGAACAAGCTTTCCAAATGAAGATGATGTTCCACGATATGATCGAGGAATAAGAGATCATGCTTCACTTCCTCCACCTCCTCCAATTGTTCTCCCCAACCCATAAGCTCAAAGACTTGAAAAGTTCAAACTCACTCAATCCCTTTTGGTAAGTAAACACGAAGATGGGAAACTTGTGTGTGCACACGTCTTAGAGATGAAGTCACACATTGATCAGTTAAGCATGTTAGGTGTCGAGATTTCAAGTGAGTTGGCTATTGGTTGGGTTCTTCAATCACTTCCTGAATCATATAGTGAGTTCGTTAGAGAGTACTATATGATGGATCATGATGTGACCGTCATTGATCTCACTTATTTTCTTATAGTTGGTGAATCAGCAATGATTTGGCGTGCTGGTCAAGCAAATTTGTCTGGTGAATCAAACTCCCAAACTTCATTGGACACTGGCAACATTGGAAGTCCAGAAAGAGCTAAGTCTGTGATTATCCGATGTGCTATGCCAAAGGAGTCCATTTTCTTTTATTGCCAAGAGAAGGGACATTAGAGACGAAGCTGCCCTGTTTACCTGAGAGATCTAAGAGATGAGAGAGTCAAGACGTATGGCTCTGCTTCAGGTAAAATACATTAACTAACTCTACAAGTTTCTATTTTTGATTCTTAATACATGATGTGATAAGATTACATTTTGATGAAGAAGCTGTTGAATCTGATCACGAAGAAATGGATTTCTATCGCATGGATTCAAAGATCGGATTTTTGAGCTGCTACTTTAGAGTTAGGGTAGATTGCTAAGAAGTATGTAATAGCATAGTTTTTTCAATTGAATTGCATTGTAAGGACAAATTTTTCCGCAATAAAATGAATTTTGATTTTATCTTATTTATTTATCCTTGCAATGGCATGTATGAAAAAATTGATGTTTTGAAGGTTTCTATTATTAGCAATAACGGATTTGATTCTTAAATATGTTATTTGTGGAGATGTCAAGAATTTACCAAATAGGGAGAGTTTCTCATTGCCCAAGTTTCGATTGGACAGAAATTTGGAATCATACAACTTGCTCGTGTGATAAATGAGAAACTTCATATTTGGAAATTAGACTAACTCTTTGACAAAGTGTCAAGTGAAGGACTAGGAGATCGAGTACACAAGATTGTACGTTGATCAAGTCCACCACAAGAGTTATAAAGATATTCGTCATGATTTACTAAAGTTTAGTAAATATGGTTATACTTATAAGATTGAGTATAATTCTGAGTTGATTGAAAGAGTTTCAATCAATAGCAGAACGAATAAGAAGAATCTTGTAGGTAGAAAGATAAAAGTTTTTCTATTCTAAGAAGAAGGGAGAGTAACTTTTATTGTGTTTATGATAGGTCTTAATGATTAAGAACCATGTCTCAATTGATCCTCTAAGTGAGTCTTAGTGCACTTGCATGTCTAAGAAGAGGAATTGAGAATTGTATAAATGGTTAAATCAAGAAGTCAATCATACTTCGTTCGAATATCAAGTCGTAGAGTCAAGATTGTGACTTGAGTGAAAAAGTCTTTAGTAGGTTTATAACACTTAACAAATGTGGAATTTTGAAAAGTTTTCTTATTCTTGCACATTAGAAATTGGTAAGTCATGATGTCTTGGATAAGACAAAGACCAACTAGGACCAATTTGTGAAGTGTTTTGTCTTGGTAAATGCTACACTAACTCTTCAATATTTGTTTATCAAGAAATTATTCTTGATAAGAGAACCTTATATGTCAAGGAGTCAGTGGGAGTTTTAATGTTTTTGAAAAGATTTCGAAAACAAATCAAGAATAAACCTTATCGATCATCACTAGCACACGACTTGAGGTTTGCAACCTATCGTGTTGACATTATTTTGTTTTTGTGTCATTCCAATTGAGTTAATTATGCATGTGAATTCTATGAGTTCTCATTTGAATGCATAAAGACAAAATACCTTGATCGATGGAAAGTACATTGATATGTAAGGATAAGTTTCTAAACTACTTGGAAGACATAGTGGGCACTCGTGTTACCATAAGGCAAGAAATCAAGATTAAGAAAGTTCAGTCCATATGAGTTTGGACTTGTCGTCAACTTTGGTTTTGGCAAATTCACATGGATAGGAACTCATACACCATAAAATCTAAGTGCCATAAGATTCCCTCCTTCATGAAAATGATTGTGAGGAAATGCTTTCACTAAGAGAGATTTTAAGAAGATATCAATTCTGAAAATTGTATTCTCAAATTCGATTATGGTTACGGCATCCCTTTCCATAGTTCAAATTGTGAGATTTGGCAATTAGTTTGAACATCTGGAACTTAGTAACATAAGTTCTGAATTGTTTAAACACACATATAAGCTATCTAAGGCAAAGGTGTGCAAGTTTAAGAAGCTTAGATAAAGGCTTATCGAAGCATCTGGTATTAGAAATATGAATTCAGAAATTCAATAGGCATTGTTTTCTGGAAGTTCAGTTGTTTTCAGAATACATGTCAAAGCTAGTGGGAGCATAAGTGTTATCCTTATATGATAATAATCATCATGATAGTGGGAGCATAAGTGTTATGCTTGTATGATTATTATAGCAAGTATTGCAAGTTAGCAATATTAATTATAGAAAAACAAAGATTCAATTTGGAAAGTTGCATGGTTTGAAAAGTTGTTTTGCTATAATTAAGGGAGAGAATATTATACTTCATTTCAAAATCTAAAGCTTAGATTGAAAAATTTTAATAAATTTAGCCAAAGGATACATGGTGTGTTCTCAAATTTCGATTATGATTATGGCATCCCTTTTCTTAATTCGAATTGTGAGAACGTGACACATAAAAAATTATGGCAGAAGATTGATAAAGTATCATATCTTTATGTAAGACATTATGCATCGTGTCCCATATACTTCGTGTATAGGATCGATTGCAAATACTATAATATTTGACCATTCTAAAATTTTCCAAATGTCTAGTGCATTAAGAGGGAAAAAGGACTAGAATCGGTTTTGACTAAAATAATTAAACAACTATCAAAGGACAATCCAAAGTTCGCTGAGGATTGGTCGCTTGTGAGTAGTTGGAAGTATGGTATTGGATGGACCATATCAACATTATTATGAATAGATAAGATTCTATTAAGAATGAGTTGTCATATGGCAAATATGGAAATGTTTCCATATTGAGAGTTGGATATTGAGAATCTATGTCGAGATTAGAAACTTTTATGCGAGAAGGATGTTCAAAGGAATGTACTTTGAATGTGAGACTTCGTGTCTATAAAATTGTCTTGTAACAATTTCTAAGAGAGTACCTTGTAATTTCATTAGCCAAGTCTTGGTGACTTTTGTGCTATGACTTTACGAAAGGATCATTGCATAAAATCTTAGAATCTAGCATATTCTAATAGTAGCAAAGAACCTTGTGTTCTTACACTAATGATAAGGATTGGGAATTGTAAAATGAGCATCATTGGAAAAGTTTTTAAATTGATCTATTTCACAAAGCATGGACCATAGGAAACAAAGTGTGCATGCTTGGAGCATGGGACAATTGTTGTTGTAATTCAAGCAATGAGTTGATTATCCGAAACATTAAATGATAAATAATGAGTAATCAATATGGTGGATAAATAGAAGTGTTTTAGTTACTCTCACAAGTTTGGGGCCATATAGGATTAAGTATTATTGTTATGTTTCAGTTTGCATGTTTTGACTTCCAGAATAACTGGGTTATTCGAACCTCCACAGTCGGTCATACGTTGGAAGTAAGTATGAAGGAAGACTGTCATGAAGAGTCTGTAAATTGTCTGAAGAGTTTAGACATAGCACAAGTTTGCTGCAGGGTTCATGAGTGCTTTGATAAGATTAGAGTATTGGATTAAACCCACGGTCATTTGGATCACTTCATGGATTTATCACGAGTGATTAGTGAGACGATAATATTGTATATTCTTGAAACCGAGACGTGTGAGTTGTTATTTGTTGGTGGGTTGCACATTGATAATAAGTAAATGCACCAGTAACTTGGTGTCATAAAACTTATTGTCGTGTGTGATTTGATCAGTGAATGCAAGCGAGCATTTGAGTCAAAGTTTACCCATTCCTTTTACCCAAAGTGGGATAAAAGCAGTATCTGTGGGCCCCTCGATGATTTAGTGATGACACCTAAGCGCTTGGCCAAGTTGGGACTAAGTTGATGTGTTCAATTGTAGTATGTTGTTAGTCGTCATAAATCGTAAGTCGGGAAACAGCATAGAGAGAATGATTGAAATTCGTGTCTTATGTCTATACGATATCTTGAGAATGGAGGAATATATGATCCCTTATCTAAAGGACACGCTATCTGATAAGATCAGAGTTGACAGTGGCTTTTGAAAGCTACGATTGTTGATCAGGTTCTAAAGTCATACGGAAAATAGTTATTAGACTTATCCAAGTGGGAGACTGTTGGATTAGTGTCTAACTCCGTAACTATTTTGGTATGTACTTGACCCAATTATGAACATGGTCCTTTTGGGTTGACTTCACCATAACAATATGTAGGATGAATTAAGGAGAGAAAGGTTTAAATATGATTTAATAATATATTATGAGAATAATATATTAAAAGAGAAATCATATTGTTTAATTAATATTAGTCAAGAATTAATTAATAATTAATATAGTGACTAAAAGAGATTAATTAAACTTAGGGTACTGGAGTTTTAATTATAAGATAATTACAATTGGACTATGGATTACCTAAATAATATAGGTTGGATGAATTCTATGGGAAGCCCATTAAAAATCATCCAAGGGATATGTTAAAGGAGTCCATGGGTTTCTTAGGGCTAAAGCAGCCAAATTAGGGTTTCCTAGTTGTAAACCCTAATTGCCTACATGAATATAAAGGACCCTTAAGCCCCAAAAACGTGGACAAGTCTTCCTTTACGGTTTCTCGACGTTTTGGGCAGCCTCCTCTTTTTTACTCTTCATCCAAGTAGCTTAATGGGGTTTGTGACTCCATTAGAGGTGCAGCACTTGAGGCACTAAGCTTTCTGAAGCCAATCAAAGCAGGAGTTGATTGTTATTGCTATATAACAATCAAAGGTAATTCTTTAAACCCTAATTCAGTTTATTATATGATAGATCTAGGGTTTATAGCTTTGGATATTCAATTGCATGTTCATTAGACAAACTAGATCCAAAAGCTATTAGGGTTTGCATGTACACCATATGAATGATGTATTGCTCAAAACCCTTCATATCTATGCCAACCTCTCTGCAGAAGAGCTCTCATTGATAGCAAAGAAGTGAGCGCTCTTCGTCAACCGGTCCACAATCACCCAAATTTCATTGACGCCCCTCGCACTCCTCAGCAATTTGGTGATGAAATCCATAGAAATATGTTCCCACTTTCACCGGGGAACCTCTGGTGGCTGCAACTTGCCATGCAGCCGCTGGTGCTCAACCTGAACCCGGTGACAGGTCAAGCACCTCTCAACTACCCACGTGACATCTCTCTTCATACAGGGCCACCAATAGTCTTTCTTCAGGTCCAAATACAACTTAGTGGCCCCGAGATAGATCGAGAATCTCGATCTATGCGCCTCCTCCATCAATATACTATGTGCCCCGCCCATAAATGGCACCCAAATCCGACCATGAAAGGTCATCATCCCCCGGCTATCGGTAACAAACTCGGATACCTTCCCGATCACCCGCTCCTTCTTGCGATTCTTCGGTCTCACAGCCTCTGTCTGGGCCTCTCGGATGGTATCCAGTACCGGAGTCATCACCGTTATCCTCATACATACATCTCATATAGGGGCACTCTCCGCCCTACGACTCAGAGCATCAGCTACCACGTTAGCCTTGCTCGGGTGGTACAAGATCTCGCAGTCATAATCCTTTACCACATCCAACCATCTCCTCTGGCGCATGTTCAGGTTGGGCTGATCCATCAGATACTTCAAGCTCTTGTGGTCCATGTATATGGTACACCGAACCCCATACAAGTAATGGCGCCATATCTTGAGGGCGAACACCACTGTACCCAACTCCAAATCGTGCGTGGGATACCTCATCTCATGAGGCTTCAGCTGCCTCGACACATATGCTATCGCATGCCATCTATGCATAAGCATCGCACCCAACCCCAATATCGACGCATCACAGTACACCACAAAATCCTCCATTCCCTCCAGAAGGGCTAACACCGGGGCTTCGCACAATCTCTGACAAAGAGTCTCAAATGAGGTCTGCTGCTCTGGACCCCACATAAAAGCCACACCCTTCCGGGTCAACCTGGTGAGAGGAACGGAAATCTTGGAGAAATCCCTGATAAATCTCCGGTAGTAGCCGGCCAATCCCAGAAAACTCCTGATCTCGATGGGGGATCTCGGCACCTCCCAACTCATAACCGCCTCAATCTTGGCCGGATCGACCAATATCCTATTCTGGTTAACGAGGTGTCCCAAGAACTGGACCTCTCGTAACCAGAAATCACACTTGGAGAATTTGGTGGAAAGCCTCTCCGATCTCAATACTCCGAGAATCTCTCTCAAATGCTCCTGATGATGCTCTCTAGTGTTGGATTAATGTCTAAGTCCATAACTATATTTGGTATGTACTTGACCCGACTCGGCATGGTCCATTTGGGTTGCACTTCACCGGCACAATTTATATGGATAATCTTTTGAGAATAGTATGTTTATGATTAATATTAATATATTGTAAGTTCTAATATATTAATATGGAATCATATTATTTAATTAGTATTGATCAAGAATTAATTTATAATTAATTAAGTGATCAAAAGGAACTAATTAAATATGGACTCTTATATATATGGAATGGGCCAAGTTCATTTAGGTTGGGCTAAGCTTTCATGGATAGTCCATGGAGTGTTTAACCCATGGATCCTAGGAAATGAAAGGTCATGGGTATTATGGTTTAACCCTAATCCTCCATACTATATAAAGATGTCCTTGGTTGGTTAAATGGAGCACTAGTGTGGTACACTAAAAAGGGCTAGCCGATTTCACTAGAGAGAACCAAGTATCAATATTCTCTAAAGTCTTCCAAGGTGTTTTGGTGATTTGTGATTCCACTTGAGGCTTCCAAACTATTGGGGCTAAGCTCTTAAAGCTTGAAGACACCAAACTACATCAAAAGGTATGTCATCTAACTAGTACTTTGTAGTATAAGTGCTTCATAATATGCTAGTTAGGATTAAAGCCTTGGAAAGTTCTTATTTGCATGTATTATAGAGAAAACATAAATCCAAGGTTTATAGGGTTGCATGTACACCATAGGAGTGTTAGAATGCTCATAACCCAACATCTAGATCTCAAATACACCAGAATATCATCGATGAACACGATCACTGACCTATCCAACATCGGCATGCATACTCTGTTCATGAGATGCATGAATGTTGCTGGTGCATTGGTGAGCCCGAAAAGCATCACCACGAACTCGTAATGCCTGTAACAAGTCCTAAACGCCATCTTCTGGATATCCTCATCACACACTCTCATCTAATGATATCCAGACCTCAAGTCTATCTTGGAGAACCATGATGCTCCCTAAAACTGATCAAACAGATCATCGATCCTCAGTAATGGATAACGATTCTTGACCGTCAACTTGTTCAACTCCTGGTAATCAATGCACATCCGGTGTGAACCATCCTTTTTCTTGACAAAAAGGATTGGTGCTCCCCATGGTGAGCTATTCGGCCTGATAAATCCTTTCCCCAACAGCTCCTGAAGCTGTGAGGATATCTCCTGCATTTCTAGTAGCACAAGGAGATAGGGCGCCTTGGCGATAGGCACTGCCCCCAGAACCAAATCAATGCAGAACTCTACCTGCCTATCGGGAGGCACTCCCAAAAACTCCTCGGAGAAAACATCCAGGAACTCATGCACTATCGGCACATCATCGACCGAGCTTGGCCACTCTGCGGCTACTCGTGTATCCATAACATATGCTACAAATCCTTTACAACCCTGCTGTAAACTCTGTCTCACTCTGGCAGCCAAACAAAATGCTAACCCAGATCAGGTAACCTCGACATACACCGTAAGTACTCCCCCACTAGGGTTTAGTATCGTCACCAACTAGCGCTCGCAGTCTATAACAGTTCAAAATCGGCTCAATAAATGCATGCCCACAATGACACAAACATCCCCCATCACAATCGGGACCACATCTATCGGGAACTCAACACCGAAGATCTCAAGTATACATCCTCGAATCACATATGTAGCATAAACCGCTCGCTCTAGCTATAGAAACTCATAGAGTTCGACTTAACGCCTCTTGTCGGATACTGATGTCCTGGCTAAACGCTAATGACACGAAAGGTCGACTCGCACCCGAGTCAAATAACACCAAAGCAGGTACAGAACTCACAAGAAAAGTACCTATGCATACCATAATATAAGCACAATATCTCACATCCGTATAAGTAAATAAAATAATACATACCAGCCACAACATCGGGCATTGCACAGACCTTCTCCGTTGTCAACTGGAAGGCTCTCCCGCGAGCCTTCGGTACCTCGGCCTTTGCTGGCCGACCCTTAGGAGCTCGTGCAGCAACAGGGGCAGATCCCTGCGCTGATCCCTGTAACAAATGTAGGCACTCAGCCCTCCGGTAACCCATCTGGTTATAGTGAAAGCCAACCATAAATCCCTTGGGGCAGTCCTTGGCTATATGCCCCTCCTTGCCACATTTGTAGCAAGCACCCGCCCAACAAACTCCATCTTGTCCCTTGCCGCACTTCCCACAAGTGCGACCCTTCTGGCCTCCAAATCTCGTATCGGTGGGCTTAGCCCGCTTGGCTGTCGGTTGTGACTGTGTCGGCCGCCTATCCTTCCTCTGAGACTTGGCCTCCTCCCTGGCCCGAGTCTCCAGCTCGATCTCCCTCTTCTAGGCATTTACCTAGAGCTCAGAAAATGTCTGGTATGTTGAGTTTGCCACAAACTCATGAATGTCCCGCCTTAGTATGCTAATATATCGGCTTATATGTGCCTGTTCAGTCAACACGTGCTCAGGGAAAAACATCGCCCTCTCGTGAAACATCCGTGTAATCACCATCATGGACTCTGTCGACCTGGGAGAGGTTCACCACCATCTTGAGGGATAAGAACTCCTGCACCAACCATTCCCTCTCCACTGGGGGGACATACTCATCTCTGAATATGGTGGTGAGCCTCTCCCAGTTCACCGATGTAATCTCTACAGGAGTGAACTCTGCCGTCACAAACTTCCACTAGTCCTTTGCTCCCAACCGAAGGCGGTTCAGTGTGAACCATACCCTCAGATGCTCCGGACAATAACAGGTGTAGAAGCATCCCTCAATATCAAAAATCCACCTCATCACAGCTATCGGATCCTATGTACCATCAAACTCTGGTGGCTTCGTGTTGTTGAACTCTCGGTACAGCAACGAGTCACACCCCTGTGGCCTGGCAGCCGTGACAACTGCGGTGGCTGCAGCAGCAGCCTCCGTAACCGCATGGTATCGCTCATCAAATGTCTCAATCAAGGTGGTGTTAATAGACCCAAATATCTCTGGGATGGCCTCCCGGATCGCTTCAGCCACCTCATCGTGAATCATACCACGGATATCCTCATCGCTAACATCGCTGCTCTTAGGTGTGTGGCGTGTCCCAACCATGATGTCTCTGAAATACAAAACAAAATATATAAGAAAATCGGTCGATCCTCACCGGTACCTAAAACACATATCACATAAAATGGTAAGCATAAATTCTTAGTGAGTTCCCCAATATACCACATACAACACATACGCCACGGAAGGCCATAGCTCTATGGGACCTTCCATTCCATGTGTCTGAGGGGACTTCCGTCCCAACCCTGGTAGACCTTCCGATCCTATCCATAATAACCTTCTGGTCCTCCTCATCGACCTTTCAGTCCGTATCATCGTGACCTCCTACTACCTGTTAACCCATAAATTCGAAACCTTTAAGCCTTTGCATGGCTGTAAAGATCACCAATCACTTCAAACATATATCATCTTTCCCTATTAAGCCCTAATCTCATGCATGACTTAATATCAACGTCGAAGATTGGATTTTTATGAACTTGCAACACATATTACACGTAAATAGGGCAGATCTAAGCTTATGGAGACCATTTGCTCATAAAGTCTCCTCCTTGGGACCAAAAACCCTAAAATTTGGTTAATAAAGCACAAATCAAAAATGACAAGGAAAGCTTTGAGCTTTTTACCTCCAAGTGAAGCTCCAACCTCTGTACAACTCAGATATAAGCGTGTACTCCAACTTCTAGCCTCCTCAATGACCTTCTCTTCTTTTTCTCAATCACACAAGAACAATATCAAGATCAAAAACACACACAAAAGCTTAGAATGATGGTATTGCTCTATTAGGGTTTCACTCTCTTTAAAATGGTGGCTGGGGTGAAGACCATATCATTCCTTTTATAGTCCTCAAGTAACATTTAGGGTTTTGAGTCTAGGCCAGTTACGCCCAGCGTAACTTTGGTACGCCCAGCGTACCTAATTAAGTTTGTGTCCATAGTAATTGCATGAGCACACGCAACGTACTCTTCAGACAACGTACTTGTTTGCTACATTCTTTTTTTAGGGGCTAAACTTGGCAACTTGTTAAAGAAGGAGGGTTAAGAGATGTGCCTGAATTTCGGGGTGTTACAGATAAAATATCGCCATAAATGCCCCAGGAAATGATTTTCTGACATGTCATTTGTATTGACAAGATATCGCCATAAATTCATAAATTCCCTCCATTCTTAACATCAATCTCATATGTATTGAACTCGGATAAATTAGAAACTCCTAAAGCGTGAATTACGTTGCTTCCCTCAGAAAGATTCAACTGATGAACATCCATGCTGTGAACGAAATGCAAATAATATATCAAAAAACTACTACTACAATCAAGAAACACGAAAAGATAATAGAAATGGTGAATTGGTCAAACCCTACATTTATGAAGTCCTTCCAAAGAATCTCTCCATTAATGCTGGAAATGGAATAAAGACATGTGCCACCATAAACAAAAATTGGATTGTCCATATCAAGCTTCAAATTGGCATGCAAATGATTACCATGTCACCGTTAATGCTGGAACTTACCTATAAAAGATAACTTTCTTGGAATATGTGATAATTTTAAACAATTCCCAATTAATGAAGCAAATATAATGAAAAGATTTAGTCTAGATATCTATACAAACCCATCTAAAGTGAATGATAAAACCTACAATTGAAGAAAAAAGATAACTTGCATGTCTACTTCTTTCTGCATTATAGCATTGCACTTTGAAAGCATAATGCTTAAATTTAAATAAAAAAAAATATAAAAAAAAAACATATGTACACATTGAGAGGCACACACACACAATTGAGTTGACAAACAGAGGAAAAAAGGATAATATGAAACAGTAAAGTAGTAAACTGTTTGTAATTTATTCTCCAAAAACTTGAACAGGTAGGGGATAAGAATTCAATTATTCTTCAGTGCAATCAATAATTTTATAATTTTTACTTTTACATGGTGTATAAAAATTATTATACCCAATTACCATTTGCCCTCATTCAAGAATGGGCTAGGGTCGAAACAACTAACCTTTAGGCAAAACTTCAACCTTCTTACAATGCAATCAGCAACACACTCTACAATTAACCAAATTAAAACATTCTTCAATAGTTAAAACATTGTACACTGTATCTATAATCTTGTAAATGGGTAGCCTCTGAAAATTACAGCCAATGAGTACCTAAAAATCAAATTAATTTGTAGAATATTGAAATTATTTGACAAACACCGTTTTTGCAGTCAAATTATAAAAAATAAATAAATAAATAAATAAATAAAATTTGAAATACATATTAACCCATTTGAAAATTTTTGATCAAAACAATTTAATAATATACCCCTTGAGTTTGGATCAAGACTTGGATCATATAAATTCAATAAATATTAATTTTTATATAAAATTCATATACACCGTATTCTAAAACTCTTAACCTACTTGACTTTGGGTATCGGACACCTTAAAACAACTTGAAAGCCTTACAGATAATAATATATTTGCAAACATTCATTAATTGAAAACATAGATGTGTCAACCATAATTATACAAAAGTTAATTTTAATTATTACCTTTTTTTGGAATCGGCAAATATTTATTATAAAATGACCCCGCCTAGCAAGGTGCTAGGGGTGGGAGAACATAGTAAAGGAAGAATTACAAACAACATATGGGGTTAACACACCATTCTATCCACTGCATAGAGCACTAACTCCTCCTATACTTAGACCATATGAATACATTAGATTTTATCAGATCGACGACTTTGGCTGGCGAGGGCCTAATCTTCTTGAAAATCCAGTCGCATCTAGCCTTCCAAATATGCCATATGGTTCCATAACAAATGTTGATTAAGAATCTCCTTTTCTTTGGACACGACCCCCATTGGGCTGTGAATTTCACCAAATCATGCCTATTGCAAAATTGGTAACCAGGTATGCCACACCATTGGAATACCTATTCCCAGACTTTGGCTGCCATTGGGCATTGAAGAAGGACATGAGCAACATCTTCATCTTTAGCTTCACAGAAGGTACACGTGGGGGATGTGACTTGAATACCCCTTTTGATTAAGGCGCAAGCAGTTAGGATTCGATCAAGGTAGGCTCTCCACATAAAGTAATTAACCTTTAAGGGTACGTCATGTGTCCAGGTTATTGCTGCTTCACCAGGTTGCATGTCTCTCCGGTCGATTCGCAGTCTAAGGTCTTCCACATGAAATACTCCATCATTGGAGAGCTTACAAACCCACTTATCATTTCTTGTCCCTAATTGAATATTACCGACCCTATTAAGAAGCAAGTCGGCTTCACGAATCTACTCAGTCGCTCCAGTTTGTACATTTCAGGGAAGGAAGCTTTTAAGGTCATATATCCAGTCCACCTGTCATGCCAAAACATTGTTTTTTCTCCTGTACCTACCTCCTTTAGAATTACATCTTCTATATTAATTCCAACTTTCATCAGCTCTCCTCGGGCTTGAGTTATGTTCTTCCATACCCCCGTAATTAATTGCTTGGACATATAGTCTGCTGGCTTATTTTTAAGATTATGGAGACCTTCGATGACTTTACTCCATAGGCACGTGTTTTCAACTCTCAACCTCCACCACCATTTCGTTATTAGAGAAAGTTTGAGAGCCTTTCACGAACCCAATCCCAAGCTGCCATTTTCTTTGGGTGCTGTCACCTTTCCCCATAAGACCCAATTGATCTTCCTTGAATCCTCCGACCCACCCCATAGAAACCGTCTTCTTATTTTTTCCAGAGCCTTTAGGATACCTGTGGGAGCAATAAACAGAGAGAAACAGAATGTTGGGAGACTACCAAGGACAACTTTAGAAAGAGTTAGACGCCCCCTAAGGACAGATTTTTTGATTTCAAGCGCTTAGTCTTAATTGTAATTTTTCAATCACTGGTTTCCAATATTTTTTAACTTCATGTTTGCCCCCAACTGGAACCGCCAAGTAAGTGAAAGGAAGATTTGCAGGTTCACATCCTAAAGGTCTAGCAAGAGGTAGGACTTCTTGTGAGTAAACTCCAATTCCAAAAACTCGTGACTTTTTAAAGTTGACTTTGAGCCCAGATGATACATGGAAGCATCGAAGTATTCTAGCAAGGTTCTTGAATTTCTCTTCACTCCAATCCCCCACGAAGAGTGTGTCATCTGCGTAGAACAGATGTGACACAGTCAAGTCACTGTTCGGTATTTTTTTCCCCTGAAGATACATTTTCTGCATGCCTCTTTCATAGCAATATTTATGCTTTCTCAATAAAAATTGTTAACTTTATAACTTGGGAATTTTATATCCGTCAATAATAATAAGATGTGAATTAGGGGAATTACCTAAAGTCCTGAACATTGACAAGATTTAGTGAAGCTAACAAAAAGGGGAAGGTGTAGCCAAAAGGACTATTTGGTCAAATTTTAGAACAAAAAAGTGCCCCCTAAAATGAGTTTGATAGAATAAAGAACTTCAGAAAATCATCATTAAAAAATATTTTTTACACAATTAAAAGATGTTGGTAACCAACCCATACCATGTATCTATATACCAAGGCTCGTGAAACTATGGTTTAATCCCAATTTGGTTTGATTGCATCCTACGCTTCAAATCATGAAGCATATAACTCATTTCATGTCTTTATAAACCAAAAAGTTCCTCTGTTTTTAGGTTCATAGTAAGATCTACAACATATAATAGATGAAATATCATAGAAATTTAGGTTAGAAAGTTACCTAAGTTTAAAGTTCAAAATCAAGGATTAGCAGCGATGCTTGAAGTATGTTGCTTTCAATGAAATCAACAAATTGATAATCATAAATGCTATGCTAAAATAAAAAAAAATATAAAAAAAAAACATAAAATTCATAAAAAATATTATATTACCCTTTCCCTCTTTCGGTTGAAACAAAATACCAAGCAATAGCAAACAACAGTCGTCGATTTGAATCAGAATGATAGTTAATGGAGAGCAGATGGACCGATTAGTGACCATTGCCGCTCAAAACTCCAAGATTTCACTCTTCCGTCTTTACAAATAAAAAGTTTAGATCTTTACACAAAAGGTACCTAGTAGCAGAGGGCTATGAACACAGCGATGAATGGAATCCATTTGGCAAGAATATTGTTGGTGCTTAATGTGTTTCTTTGAAAATAGAGAAAGGTAGGGTGAGTTCGAAGAAGAAAGCGGCTACTACATATGAGAATGGGTTTTCTAGGGTATCAATTGGAGTGATTTACAAAGATATAGGGCGAGACGTATCAATTGAAGAATTATGGGTGAGGTAATTGCTTGTTTAGTGACTGATTTTACAACTGAAGGTAGTTAATTAGGGATTTCTAAATTCAAATCACAGCTAATCAAGGGAACGAGATTTGAGGATGATTAAATATTTAGAAGATAAATTCTTGATTTTCCGATTGAAATATGAAAATTGAAAAGGAAAACATTTGACTGGTAAATGAACATATAAGGCCAGAGGATAATATCGGAATTTCAATTTGATAAAATGAGCTGGACTATAAGCAAGAAAAAGGCTTCGAGAATGCCACGTGGCATTTGTGGTACTGTTTTATTAGAAGAGAATATACGAGGGCTCATGCGAAAATACAAATAATTTGTAAAAACGCGAAAATAAGAAAAACCTATGAGAGTGTGCCACGTCAACCTTATATTTTGGGCAAGAATCATCCAAATTTTGAACTACATGATGATAATCGGTGATAAATGAGAAATTGTTTCATATTAGCAAAACATGTTTTTTTGACTTTTTTATTATGAAAATTTGAATTTAAAAGTGGTTAAAGACGTGAAAAAAAAAGAGAGAAATAGTTATTAAAACCACATTTATAAATAAAGTACCATAACACACTCCTACGTAAACTTATTGTCTTTAATTTAATGTTAATAAGTGATCAACATTCGAATTGGCTGAAACATTCGGGTGTGTAGGATGTCATGTCAAGTATGTTGGATTAGTGTCTAAGTCCATAACTATTTTGGTATGTACTTGACCTGATGGTGCATGGTCCTTTTGGGTTGCCTTCACCAAAGCAACTTGATAGAATGAATTATGGAGAGAAAGGATTAAACATGATTTATTAATATATTATGGGAATAATATATTAAAGGAGAAATCATATTGTTTAATTAATATTAGTCAAGAATTAATTGATAATTAATTTTATGGCTAAAAGAGATTAATTAAACTTAAGGGACTGGAATTGTAATTATAAGATAATTGCAATTGGGCTATGGATTGCCTTATATTATAAGGTTGGACGAATTCTATGGGGAAACCCATTAGAAATCGTCCAAGGCCTTTAAGAAAGGAATCCATGGGCTGCTTAAGGCTTAAGCAGTCATATTAGGGTTTCCTAGTTTAAATCCCTAATAGCCTACATGTATAAATAGCACCCTTAAGCCCCAAAAACGTGGTGAACCTGTTCTCTAGGGTTTTGGACGATTTTGGGCAGCCTCCTTCTCTTCTCGTCTTCATCCTATTTCTCTTGGTGTTTGTGAACCATTAGAGGAGCGACATTTGTGAATCTAAGCTTTCTAAAGTCATTACAAGAAGGAATTGTGATTGTTATTGCTACATAACAATCAAGGTAATATCTTAAACCCATTATTATGTTAATATGGATTATCATATGCTAGATCTAGGGTTTATAGTCTTGGATAAATTGCATGTACAATAGAGAAACCTAAATCCAAGCATTCGGGTTTGGATGAGCACATAGGATGTTCTTATGACCAAAAACCATCAGTGGTAACAGAGCCTACATTGGTTTCTATTGTATTGATGCATTAGGTAGCTGAAAATCGTTTTCTGGCCTTCTGTTCGACCTGACTCGGCAAGTCACTACCTGGACTCGGCGAGTCATCCCTACTCGGCGAGTTCCAAAGTGTGACTCGGCGAGTCGGAGCGTCAGACAGAGGAAATTTCGGATTTTGTTGCTGTTTTGCTTAAGGATAATTACCATATTCATTTTAAACCTATAAAATACGAATTTTATTGTTTCTTAAAGAATATCCTTGCCAAAACACAAGATAATTACCAATTGATTAGATAATAACTTCCTTATATGATAAAGATTGGATTATTTGTATTAATTGGGTAACTTATTTTGTAAGAAATTGAAATTAGGTCAAATATAGATAATGATGATATTAATTGTTTAATTTATATTATTTGTTATTTGATCCTTGTGTTATGAACAGTTTCAATTTTTCCCCTTTAGGTTTTATAATTTGAAATTTAAATAGTTAAAACCCTAATGTTTTGAAATGTTTCAAAACTTGCCCTCAAATTTTTGGAATTTAAAAGTTGATTAAAAGTTTAATTTAGAAATGTTAAATTCTAAAACCCTAGTATTGTTTTGAAAAGTTCAAATCACACCCTTATGGTTTTATTAATTAATTAAGGCGTATAATTGAAAGAGGTTTAATAAATCCATAAAATTATTGGTTTACATTTAATTGAATTAAAAGTATAATTGTTAAATTTGACCACCTAGTATTTTAAAAGTATAAAATACACCCTATAGTATATATAACATTAAAAGTCTAACATTATATATATGAGTAAAAAGTCAGTCTTACCGTTCGTAGGCCTCATTCGCGAAGCTGGTCTATAAGGGGTGTTTAAGG
Organism: Lactuca saligna; assembly: GCF_052625555.1. Taxonomy (NCBI): domain Eukaryota; kingdom Viridiplantae; phylum Streptophyta; class Magnoliopsida; order Asterales; family Asteraceae; genus Lactuca; species Lactuca saligna. Next base: position 20,828,177 of record NC_136423.1, on the reverse strand, counting down.
AAATTGCCTATAAAATGGCGATTGAATGGGTATCCACTCTTACCCACCGCACTCTTGACTAGTGGAGGGTCGTTAGCCGAACGGGTAGGATAGGACAAAACCTTCCATTATAAGTATAATGAAGTACAAAAGTAACTAAATGTTTTTACAAATTCCCAATCTTAGTTACTTTACGCAAAAGTGAATTGATGCAATTCCATGAAATTACACTTTGTGCCCTTGCGAAGACGTTAGTGGAGCGTGTGTGGTTTACCGGCACACTAAATGGTTCTAAGCAAAGGTAGCAAAGGGTGACTCAATGTTTGTCATAGTTCGGTGGAGCGTGTGTGGTTTACTGGCACATCGAATAGGTGACCATAACATGTGAGGGCACCATGTAAGTTTGCATGGTTATTCACACCCGCTTTGTGATCCTCGGCATCCCAGTCACAAACAAGAGGGTCATATTGAGATTTAAACATGCCATTGAAATGTTCAATGAATCTCAAAGGATCTAGGAGTTTTCATAGATTTAAAACTTAAATTTATTTTTCGTTTTTCATGGTGGAAATTAGTGAATCGTCATTCACTTATCTTCAAATATTCTGCAACTAGATTACGGCATCCCTTTTCTAGGTTGTAGCGTATTGTGTTAGGTCCTATCCTTAATATCTCATTTGGGTGATTTATTATGGACTCAATCGATCAACTAACTTGAATTTGTCTTCTCCCGTTTTGTAGATGTCAAAGTACAACAACTATGGTCTTCCCAAATCCCGTGGAACAAGCATTCCACATGAAGATGATATTCCACGATTCGATCGAGGAACAAGAAATCATGCTTCACTTCCTCCTCCTGCTCCCGTTGTTCTCCCTAACCCACAAGATCGAAGAGTTGAAAGGTTCAATGTCACTAAAGCCCTATTGGAAATGAAACATGAAGATGGTAAACTCGTGTGTGCCCACGTTCTAGGAATGAAATCACACATTGATAGGTTGAGAATGTTGGGTGTGTCATTCCCGGATAAGTTGGCTGTGAACTGGATTCTGCAGTCACTTCTCGAATCATATAATGAGTTCAAAAGAAAGTACTATATGATGGATCATGACGAAAGCCTCATTGACCTAACTTACATGCTCATTGCTACTGAATCATAAATGATTTGGCGAAGCAATGGAGCGTATTTATTGGGAAAGTCAACCAACCATGCTTCCGAGGACGTTCTAGGAGAACCGACATGCGTTTGCTGCCAAGAGAAAGGGTGTTGGATACAAGTCTGCCCTAAGAACCTGAAGAGTCCAAAAGATGGGAGAGTCAAAGAGTATGACTGTACTTCAGGTATAATCCACTATCTAACTCCATTAAGTTCCTATTCATTGATTCTTAATACATAATGTGATAAGATTGCATTTGAATGTTTTTGCAGGATCGATGAAAAGAGAGGAAGCTTGATGAAATAGCAAGATGAATCTAATCACGAAGACATGGATTTGAAGATTAGATTTTGAGCTTAGATAGAGTTGTTAGGAATATTTATTACATAGTTTTTCAGTTGTTTTTGCATTGTAAGGACAAATGTTTTCCGCTGCTTTTTATAAATAAAATAAATTTTGTTTGACGTGTTTATTTATTTATTTCCTTGTAATGAAATCGTTATGAAAAAATGATGTTCGTAACAAATGGATGTCATTCTTAATTATGTTATTTGTGGAAAAGTCGGGAATTTACCAAATAGGGAAAGTTTCTCATTGCCCAAGTTTCTATTGGACAGAGATTTGGAATCGTACAACAAGAATTGTATGATGAATGAATAAACTTTCACATTTGGAAATTAGACTAATTCGTTGAAAAAGTGTCAAGTGAAGGACTAGGAGATCGAGTACACAAGGTTATGTGTTAATCAAGTCCACCACAAGAGTAACAAAGATATTCGTCATGATTTACTAAAAGTTTAGCAAATATAATTACACTTATAAGATTAAATGTAATTCTGAATTGATTGTAAAAGTTTAAATCAATAAGCAGAACGAATAAGAAGAATCAAGTAAGCAGAAAGAAAAAAGTTTCTCTATTCTAAGAAGAAGGGAGAGTACCTTTTATTATGTTTTATGATAAGTCTTAATGATTAAGAACCATATCTCAATTGATCATCTAAGTAAGTCTTAGTACAATTGTATGTCTAAGAAGAGGAATCAAGAATTGAAGAAATGGTTAAATCAAGAAGCCAATCATACTTCATTCCAAAACAAGTCTTAAAGTTAAGATTGTGACATTGAGTGAACAGTCTTAAAAGGTTTATAACATTCATCAAATGTGGAATTGAAAAAGTTTTATTCTCGCACACTTGAAGTTGGAAAGTTGTGATGTCTTGGATAAGACAAAGATCAACTAGGACCAATTTTATGAAATGTTTTGTCTTGATAAAAGCTACACTAACTCTTGAATATTTGTTTGCTGAGTAATGTTTACTGAAAAGAGAATCTTATATGTCAAGGAGTAAGTGGGAGTCTTAATGGTCTTGAAAGGTTTCAAGAACAAATCAAAAATAAACCTTATCGATCATCACTAGCACACGAGTTGAGGTCTACAACCTATCGTGTTGACAATATCTTGTTTCTATGTCGTTCCAATCAACTTAATTATGCATATGAGTTCTATGAGTTCTCATTTGAATGCATAAAAGGCAAGGACCTTGATCAATGAATAGTACATTGATAGGAAAAGGTGAGCTGCTTAAGTACTTGGAAGACATGGTGGGCAGCTGTGCTACCATAAGGCAAGAAATCAAGATTGAGAAAGTTTGGTCCATATGAGTTTGAATTTGTCGTAAACTTTGGTTTTGAAAAATTCACATGGATAGGAACACATACACCATTAAAATCTAAGTGTCATAAGATTCCCTCCTTCATGAAAATGACTGTGAGGAAATGCTTTCACTGAAAAGAGATTTTGAGAAGATAGTGATTGTGAAAATTGGATTCTCGAATTCGGTTATGGTTACGGTATCCCTTTCCATGATTCGAATTCTGAGATTTGGCAATTAGTCTTAATTGTTTAGACACACATATGAGTTATCTAAGGCAAAGGTGTATAAGTTTGAGAAGCCTTGATAAAGGATTATCATAGCATTAGGTATTAGAAACATGAACTTAAGAAATTCAATAAGTATTGTTTTTCTGGAAGTTAAGCTGTTTTCTGAATACATGTCAAAGCTAGTGGGAGCATAAGTGTTATGGTTATAATAATCATCATGATAGTGGGAGCATAAATTGTTGGATAAGGTGTCTAAGTCCATAACTTATTTGGTATATACTTGACCCGACCGGCATGGTCCATTTGGGTTGCATCTCATCCAAACTATTATGGATAATTTTATGAGAGTTATACACATATGTTTATTAATATATTATGAGTTATAATATATTAATATGAAATTACGTTATTTAATTAGTTTTAGTCTTAAATTAATTATGAATTAATTTAGAGATTAAAAGGAAGACTAATTAAATTATGGGCTATTTGTTTTATATAGTGTGGGCTAATACTCATTTGTTAATGGGCTAGGCTTATGTGGAAGTCCATGGATGATCCATGGAGCTTTTAACCCATGGATCCTTGGAAAAGGAAAAGACATGGGTTATTAGGGTTTCACCCTAACCATGCACACTATATAAGCATGCTTATGGAGCATGAAATGAGGCCTAAGAGAAAACTAGTGAACTAGTGTGTGTGTGCATGTGTGTGGCCGATTTATACAAGGTGTATACTCTCATCAAAGTTTTCCAAGAGTTTGTGGTGTTTGTGATTCCATTTGAGGCATTCACACTATTGGTGCTTGGCCCTCAAACTCCTTAGAACCAAACTCACCAAAAGGTATGTAATCTCTTCTAACTCTTTTATGTTGAAATGTTCCCCATGCCATGTTAGATAGGTTATAAACCTTGGAAAATTATTATTTTGCATGTATTTAGACAAACATAGATCCAAGGTTTATTAGGGTTGCATGCACACTTAGGAAGTGTTAGATTGCTCAAAACCCAACAGTGGTATCAGAGCCTAGGCTTGCTTGTTTGATACTTGATGCAAAATAGTGAAAAAAGTCAAAATCGTTGCTGTCTGCATGGTGGACTCGCCGAGTCCATTGGGGGGACTCGACGAGTCCAAGGCAAACTTCAACCTACTCGACGAGTCAGTTCATGCACTCGACGAGTAGGATCGAAAGAGTGCAGATTCTTGACTTTTGCTGCTGGAAATGGACTAGAAACATTACCCTAAATTGTTTTGGTGTTATAAAACTTATTTTAGTTGGTGTAATGGTTGTTCTAATCCATTTGCAATAGCATATATCAAAATTCCATGATTTTATGTGTTCATATAATTCTTGAATTTTTGATGATCATGTTCATGTTCTTATGAATTTAGAAAATGATAGGAATTATTTACTGAATTGTTTAGGATTAATTCTTTATCATTTATGTGTTTTAATGGAGTCCATAATTTGTCCTCAAGTTATGGATTACCAAAGGTCACTTTCATTTAACACACACTTAAAACACATAAGTTACATGAAAATGAAGAGTCTTCATTTTTATGAACCTTTAATTCATAAGTTATGAAATGAAGAGTTTTGCAAAGTTACAAAACTTGCCCTCAAGTTTTGGAATTTGTAAAGTTTCACACACTTTAATAAACTTTAATTCCAAACCTTAGAGTTTTAATAGTTAAAATTCAACCCTTATACTATTTATAACATTAATGGTTAATTATTATATATATGTATAAGAATAAGTCGTTTTACCGTTAGTAGGCCTCATTCACGAAGCCGGTCTATAAGGTGGGTATAAGGTTGTTGCCTATAAAATGGCGACTTAATGGGTGTATACTCTCACCCACCGCTTGCTTGATCGGTGGAGGGTCGTTAGCCGAACGGGTAGAACAATGACTTTAAATCCTCATTAAAAGTATAATGAATATTATAAAGTAACTAAACTCTTTTAATTCCCAATCTTAGTTATTTTAGGAAAAATGTGAACATGGTGCTAGTCCATGGAATTCACACTTTGTACCTTACCAAGTCGTTGGTGGAGCGTGTGTGGTTAACCGGCACACTAACTAGGACTAGTAAGGATCACGAAGGGTGACTTAATGTTTGTCATAGATCAATGGAGCGTGTGTGGTTAACCGGCACATTGATTAGGTGATAATATTAAGAGCACCAAGTGAATTAGCATGGTTATTCACACCTTGTTTTGTGATCCTCGGCATCCCAGTCACAAAACTTGAAGGGCACAATCGAGATTGAAACATGCCATTGAAAAGTTCAATGAATTTCAAAAGAATCTAGGAATTTCAAATCCAATTAAACCTAATAAATCATTTCGTTTTCATGGTGGAAATTGGTGAATCGTCATTCACCTACCTTTCAAATATATTATTACTTAGATTACGGCATCCCTCTTCTAAGTGTAATATATTGTGATTGGATCCTAGCCTTAATATTACATTTGGGTGTCTTATTAAGGATCCTAAATATCTAATCTAAACTTACTTTCTTCTTTCAGATGTCTTCCAACACTAATGCTTCAGGCTCTAACCCAACTGGTTCTTTCTCTCTCATGAATCTTTGTGGGAGGGTCATCTTTGATGGTTCCAACTTCATGGATTGGATTAGGAACATCAGGATGGTTACTCGTTACGAGGACAAGGAATATGTCCTCGATAAGGAGTTAAAAGAACTTGATGAGTCTACTGCTACTCCTGAGGAGATCGCTGAATTCAGGACTCATGAGAGAGATGCTACTAAGGTGGCATGTATCATGATGGTCACGATGACAGCCGAGCTCCAAAAGTCGTATGAAGATTTCCACCCTTTTGAGATGCACCAAGACCTGATGGAAAGGTACCATCAGAGTGCTCGTCAGGAGCGGTATGAAATAATCTCCTCCATAATAACTACCCGCATGAAGGATGGTGAATCCGTCACGGGTCACATGCAAAAGATGCAAAGGTATGTGGACCGTTTGCTGAAGCTGAATGTTAACATCCCCGAGGAGTTGGCAATTGACATCATTTTGCACTCCTTGCCTTCTTGTTATGATCATTTTCGAATGACATATCATATGAACAAGGAGGAAGTTACCCTCAGCAAGCTTCAAGGACTCTTGAAGACCGCTGAAACCGGTCTTAATAGTAAAGCGGTTGTTACCTCTACTACTCCTACTCCGACTTCTACCCCTGTTTTAGCTATTGGGCAAGGAAAAGGGAAAAATAGGAAGCACCCTTCGAAGGGTACCAAGGGAAAGTCTCTTGAAGGCTCCTCATCAAAGACTAAGAACGGTTCTGTCACTCCTTCTGCCATTCCCAAGGATGCTGAATGCTTTTATTGCCATGAAAAGGCACACTGGAAGTGAAACTGCCCTAAGTACTTGCAGGATCTAAAGGATGGGAAAGTGAAACCCACCTATGCAGGTATTTACACTATATTGTCTAATTACTCAACATATTCTAACTCTTGGGTGCTTGATACAGGATGTGGTATTCACATATGTTCTGATTTGCAGGGCCTAAGAAGAAGTGAGGATGTGGAGCACCGGAAGATAAACTTAATCATGGGGAATAGGAAGGCTTCACCTGTTTCCAAGATTGGAGTTTATACTTTGTTGCTTAATAATGGGTTAAAATTAGATTTGAATAAATGTGTGTACTCGTCTGAAATGGCGAGGAATATTATTTCTTTTCATGCTTTGTACAAACAAGGTTTTACCTTTTCGTTTGATAATGAATGTGGTGGTATTAATGCTTTCTTTAATAATGTGTTTTATTTTAAAGCATTACCTTGTGATGGCGTGTATGAAACTGTGTCGATTGTAGACAACTTAGGAAATAATGTGTTGTATATTGATTCTTCTACTAGCCTAGATAAAGCATCATTGTGGCATTGTCGTCTTGGACATGTAAACAAGAAACGCATAGGCCAACTCTAAAAGAGTGGAGTCTTGGAATCATTTGACCTTAAATCAGATGATAGTTGTGAATCTTGTCTACTTGGAAAAATGACAAAATCACCCTTCACTGGAACTTGTGAGAGGGGTGAGGGTTTGTTGGACCTAATACATACTGATGTATGTGGGCCATTCAAAACGGCCACAAGGGATGCTAATCGGTATTATGTGACTTTTATTGATGATTTTAGTAGATATGGGTATGTCTACTTAATCAAAAATAAGTCCGAAACCTTTGAAAGGTTTAAGGAATTCAAGCAGGAAGTAGAAAATCAATTGGGCAGGAACATTAAGATGCTTCGATCCGATCGAGGTGGTGAGTATCTTAGCACCGAGTTCCTTGACTATCTTAAGGAGTGTGGGATTGTCTCACAATTGACTCCTCCCAGGACACCACAGCTGAATGGTGTAGCTGAGAGGCGTAATCGAACCTTGTTGGACATGGTTCACTCTATGATGATTCGAGTTTCGTTACCAATCTCTTTTTGGGGGTATGCCTTAGAGACTGCCGCCCATATCCTTAATCTAGTCCCTACAAAGAAGGTTACCAAAACACCTCATGAGATGTGGACTGGGAAGGTTCCCAATTTGGACCACATCAAAATTTGGGGTTGCGAAGCCTTCGTGAGGCGTAAAACTCATGATAAGCTTGAACCCCGAAGTGAAAGGTGTATTTTCATCAGCTACCCACAGAAATCCTTCGGTTACCTCTTCTACAGACCCAGTGAGAATGTGGTCTTTGTAGCACGAAGAGGGATCTTTCACGAGAAAGAATTTATAAGCCAAGGAGACAGTGGGAGGCAGATTGATCTTGAAGAAATTCAAGAATCAATTGGTGAAGGAACCTCAAACACTAGCAATCAACCTGAGGAGGAAACTCCTGTTGATCCAGCTGACGAGTCTGTACCTCCGAGGCGTTCCACACGGGTTAGGAACACACCTTCGTTTTATTATGGTTTTCATATTACTACGGAAGGTGATACGTTTATTAGTGATAGTACACTAGTAAATTTGGATGAACCTAGCAGTGTTAAGGAAGCCATGGCAGGCCTGGAGTCTGCTAAATGGAAGGAGGCTATGGACAGCGAGATACAGTCCATGTATGACAATCAAGTTTGGAACTTGGTTGACAATGTACCAGGCCGTAAAACAGTCGGGTGCAAATGGATCTTCAAGAAGAAGACCGACATGGAAGGAAAAGTGCATACTTATAAGGCTCGACTGGTTGCGAAGGATTTTACTCAAACTCAAGGTATTGATTATGATGAAACCTTTTCGCCGGTAGCAAAGATTAAGTCTATTAGGGTTATGTTAGCCATTGCAGCATTTCATGATTATGAAATATGGCAAATGGATGTCAAAACCGCTTTCCTTAATGGAAAGTTGGCTGAGGATGTGTACATGAATCAGCCAGAGGGTTTTGTCAATGCAGAGTACCCTAATAGAGTATGCAAGCTTGAGAAATCCATTTATGGATTAAAACAAGCATCTCGTAGCTGGAATCTTTGTTTTGATGAGAAGGTAAAAGAGTTTGGCTTCTTGAGAAGCGAAGATGAGTCTTGCGTGTATGTCAGAGCTAGTGGGAGTATAGTTAGCTTCTTGGTACTGTATGTGGATGACATACTACTCATAGGAAAAGACATCCCAACCTTGCAGGAGGTTAAGTCCTGGCTTGGGAAGTGCTTTGCTATGAAGGACCTAGGGGAGGCTACCTATATCCTAGGGATAAGGATATTAAGAGAAAGGAGTAGAAGACTAATTGGACTTAGTCAGAGTATCTACTTGGATAAGGTGTTGAAAAGGTTCAACATGGAGAATTCCAAGAAAGGAGATTTACCGATCCAAAGCAATACCAAACTGAGTAAGACTCAGAGTCCGAGTACAGAGGCAGAGATAGCTGAGATGAGCCAATTACCATATGCTTCCGCAGTTGGCTCGATCATGTATGATATGACTTGTACCCGTCCTGATGTGGCATTTGCTTTGAGCATGGTCAGCAGGTATCAGGGGAACCCTAGCAAGGCTCATTGGACCGCGGTAAAGAACATTCTCAAGTACCTGCGGAGGACTAAGGATTGGATCCTTACCCTTGGTGGCAGTGATGACTTGAGAATATTAGGGTATAGTGATGCTGGTTTTCAGACTGATAGGGATAATTTCCGCTCTCAGTCGGGCTGGATCTTTACCTTAAATGGAGGGGAAATTTCTTGGAAGAGTTCCAAGCAGGAGACGGTGGCTGATTCGACTTGTGAATCAGAGTATATAGCAGCGAGTGAAGCAACGAAGGAGGCGATATGGCTAAAGAACTTCATCGGAGACCTTGGAGTTGTACCAGCTATTAAGGAACCTATAGAGATTTTCTGTGACAACAATAGTGCGGTTACCTTAGCCAAGGAACCAAGAGATCATGGCAGATCCCGACACATTGACAGAAAATATCACTTCATAAGACACAAGATTGAAGAAGGACTCCTTGTGACAAGGAGGATATCGTCGAATGAGAATCCTGCAGATCCCCTTACGAAGGGACTGACGAGGGTTAAGCATTTTCAGCATGCGAGACCCATCGGGCTGAGGGACGATATTAGTTTTACAGATTAGATAGTTTTCCTGAAACTTGTAAAATGTAATCAACGTTTGATGATGAATAAAATTTGTGATTTATTTATGAGTAAAGTGTTACTATCATTGTCAATTATTTACTATTGTTTCAGTTTTGCATGTTTTGACTTCCAGAATAATTAATTTATTCAAACCTCCACAATCGATCATACGTCGGAAGTAGGTATGAATCAAGATTGTCATGAATTGGGTTTGTAGATGCCTTAAAGGTGTTTAGACATGGCAATGGTTGCTGCAACATTCATGAGTACTCATAAGTTATGAGTATTGGTATAAACCCACGCTCACTTGTATCACTTCATGGAATTTATCTCGAGTGATCGTGAGACGATAACATCATATAAATCTTTAAACCTAGAGATATGAGTTGTTACCTATGAGTTGGTTGTGCATTGATTGCACGTAAACGCATCAGTAACTTGATGTTATAAAACGTGCCTTTGTGTACAATTCAATAAGTAGTAGAACAAGCATATCAGTCGAAGTTTATCTGTTCCTTCTAGAAATAGAAGCGATATCTGAGCCCCTCGATGATTTTGTGTTGACCCATGTACCAGGCCTGGTCAGAACTAAACCGATGTGTTCAGTGAAGTTCTTCATCAAACAAATCGGAAAATCGAGAAACAACTGCTAGACAATAAGCAAGACAAAGTTCCATGTGTTTGTCCGGCTGATATCATGAGAACAGAGGATTATGTGATCACTTATCTAAAATGGCGCTTCATAGTTCGACAGAGTCTTCATTGTTCGAGGGAGTTTTCGAGAGCTACGATTGTTGGTTGGTTCCTGAAGTTATAGGCAAATATAGTTATTAGACTTATCCAAGTGGGAGTCTGTTGGATAAGGTGTCTAAGTCCATAACTTATTTGGTATATACTTGACCCGACCGGCATGGTCCATTTGGGTTGCATCTCATCCAAACTATTATGGATAATTTTATGAGAGTTATACACATATGTTTATTAATATATTATGAGTTATAATATATTAATATGAAATTACGTTATTTAATTAGTTTTAGTCTTAAATTAATTATGAATTAATTTAGAGATTAAAAGGAAGACTAATTAAATTATGGGCTATTTGTTTTGTATAGTGTGGGCTAATACTCATTTGTTAATGGGCTAGGATTATGTGGAAGTCCATGGATGATCCATGGAGCTTTTAACCCATGGATCCTTGGATAAGGAAAAGACATGGGTTATTAGGGTTTCACCCTAACCATGCACACTATATAAGCATGCTTATGGAGCATGAAATGAGGCCTAAGAGAAAACTAGTGAACTAGTGTGTGTGTGCATGTGTGTGGCCGATTTATACAAGGTGTATACTCTAATCAAAGTTTTCCAAGAGTTTGTGGTGTTTGTGATTCCATTTGAGGCATTCACACTATTGGTGCTTGGCCCTCAAACTCCTTAGAACCAAACTCACCAAAAGGTATGTAATCTCTTCTAACTCTTTTATGTTGAAATGTTCCCCATGCCATGTTAGATAGGTTATAAACCTTGGAAAATTATTATTTTGCATGTATTTAGACAAACATAGATCCAAGGTCTATTAGGGTTGCATGCACACTTAGGAAGTGTTAGATTGCTCAAAACCCAACATAAATGTCATGATTGTATGATTATTAAGGCAAGTATTGCAAGTTAGCAATATTATTTATAGAAAACAAGAGTCATACTTTGCAAAGTTGTAAGGGTTGAATAGTTGTTTTGCTATAATTAAGGGAGAGAATATTATGCTTCATTTCAAAACTAAAGGCTTAGGTTGTGGAATGTTAATAAATTTAGTCAAGGATACATAGTGTGTTCTTAAATTTCGATTATGATTACGGGATTCCTCTTCATAATTCGAATTGTGAGAACAAAGTACATAGAATATTATGGCAGAAGATTGATAAAGTATCAAGTCTTTATGTAAGACATTATGAATCGTGTCCCATACGCTTCGGGTATAGGATCGATTGCAAATTCTATAATATTTGACCATTCTAAAATTTTCCAAATGTCTAGCGCATTTAGAGGGAAAAAGGACAAGAATCGGTTTTGACTAAGATAATTAAACAACTATCAAAGGACAATCCAAAGTTTGCCGAGGATTGGTCGTTTGTGAGTAGTTGGAAGTATAGTGTTGGATGGAGTATATCGACATTATTATGAATAGATAAGATTCTATTAAGAATAAGTTGTCATATGGTAAGTATGGAAAGGTTTCCATATTGGGAGTTAGATATTGAGAATGTATGTCTAGATTAGAAACTTTATGCAAAAGGATGTTCAAAGAAATGTACTTTGAGTGAGAGACATCACATTTATGGAATTGTCTTGTAACAATCTCCGATAGAGGACTTTGTAATTTCATTGGCAATAGTCATTGTGACTTTAGTGCAGTGACATTACGAAAGGATCATTGCATAAAATGTTAGAATCTAACATATTCTATAAGTGGCAAGATATTCTATCACTTGTGGAAAGGATTAGGAATTATGAAATGAGTATGATTGGAAATGTGTTCATTTGATCTATTTCACTAAGTAAGAACCATAGGTAAACATTGTGTGCATGCTAAGAGCATAGGACAAGTGTTGTAATTCAAGTAAGAAGTTGATTACCCGAAACAACAAATAATGAGTAATCGATATGGTGATAAATAAAAGGTGTTTTATTTATACTCAAAGGTTTGAGGCCATATGGGATTAGTATTATTCTTATGTTTCACTTTGCATGTTTTGACTTCCTGAATAATTTAATTGGTTGAGAACAGTCAAATTATTCGAACGAACCACAGTCGTTTATGTGTTGGAAGTAGGTATGAATGAAGACTGTCGTGAATTGGTGTGTGGATTGTCTAAAAGAGTATTAGACATAAGCAAATGTTTGCTGCAACATTCATGAGTGCTTATGAATATGATTTGAGCATTGGATTAAACCCACACTCACTTGGATCACTTCATGGATTTTATCACGAGTGATTGGTGAGACGATAACATCTTATATTCTTGAAACCGAGATGTGTGAGTTGTATCTTGCAAATCGGTTACACATTGATAATATGTAAACGCACCAGTAACTTGGTGTTATAAAACACATTGTTGTGTGTGATATGGTGAGTGAGTGCAAGCGAGCATTGAATCAAAGTTTATCCGTTTCTTTTATCCAAAGTATGATAAAAGCGATATCTTAGGGCCCCTCGATGATTTAGTGATGACAAACGTAAATGCTCGGCCGGGCTAGGGCTAATTTGATTTGTTCAATTAGTCAGTCGTCATAAAATAGAAATCGAGAAATAGTACAGAAAGAATGATTTGAAATCATGTCTTATACGATATCTAGAATGGAGGAATATATGATCCCTTATCTAAAGGACATGCGTATCTGATAGGATCATAGTTGACAGCGGCTTTGGAAAGCTACGATTGCAGATCAGGATCTGAAGTCATACGCGGAATAGTTATTAGACTTATCCAAGTGGGAGACTGTTGGATTAGTGTCCAAGTCCATAACTATTTTGGTATGTACTTGACCCGATGGTGCATGGTCCTTTTGGGTTGCCTTCACCAAAGCAACTTGATAGGATGAATTATGGAGAGAAAGGATTAAACATGATTTATTAATATATTATGGGAATAATATATTAAAGGAGAAATCATATTGTTTAATTCATATTAGTCAAGAATTAATTGATAATTAATTTTATGGCTAAAAGAGATTAATTAAACTTAAGGGACTGGAATTGTAATTATAAGATAATTGCAATTGGGCTATGGATTGCCTTATATTATAAGGTTGGACGAATTCTATGGGGAAACCCATTAGAAATCATCCAAGGCCTTTGAGAAAGGAATCCATGGGCTGCTTAGGGCTTAAGCAGTCATATTAGGGTTTCCTAGTTTAAATCCCTAATAGCCTACATGTATAAATATCACCCTTAAGCCCCAAAAACGTGGTGAACTTGTTCTCTAGGGTTTTGGACAATTTTGGGCAGCCTCCTTCTCTTCTCTTCTTCATCCTCTTGCTCTTGGTGTTTGTGAACCATTAGAGGAGTGACATTTGTGACTTTAAGCTTTCTAAAGTCATTACAAGAAGGAATTGTGATTGTTATTGCTACATAACAATCAAGGTAATATCTTAAACCCATTATTATGTTAATATGGATTATCATATGCTAGATCTAGGGTTTATAGTCTTGGATAAATTGCATGTACAATACAGAAACCTAGATCCAAGCATTAGGGTTTGTATGAGCACATAGGATGTTCTAATTACCAAAAACCATCAAAGTATCACAACACATGCAATATAGTAAGCAAAGTACATCAACCATTTCATTAATAATGTCTAAGTTTTACATGAGTTCAAACAGTAAGTGATCAACATCAAAAGTAGATATAGAAAGAGACATAAGATGTAGCTCGGTACAAGGTTGTCTTCGCAAAAGCTCTTGGAGTGTACCTGTCTATTAGATTTCTTGAGAATACAAGTTATTTTGAAAGAGATGATCAACATTTTAATGCTGGTGAGTTCATAAGTATTTAATTATGGTTATATAGTTTTAACAAAATGATTGAGTTTATTCTAGAAGGTCTTATACTTCCTGCTTTACACTGGAAAGTAGTTTTACTCCATAAAACACTACTAGAAAACAGCCTTTTACGACGCGCAATGCATGTCGTAAAACGCTCAGACGACGCGCAAATGCGTGTCAAGGAAAGCCCTGTCATAACAAGAGACGACACGCTTTTGCGCATCGTCTATAGACGATGCGCATTTATGACACACAATGCGTATCATTAAAGCCACTGTCAAGAAAGCCCATGTCATAAATGAAGAGGACACACTTTTTTGCATATCGTAATTTTAATTTTTTTTTTAAAATATTTATAGATTTACTGATTTTCAAATTGAATTTGCACTTCATGTCTCATAATAGAAAATAAAATAACATATACAAAAAATATAATCCATTGCACAAAAGTTAATGTCATACAACTTCTATATAAATGGACACATAGAGAAGAACAAGAATTTCCATACAATGCCTGCATCACTTAGACCCATTTTTTAAACAATTTCATTACTATATACGATAATTTCTAAAAACACAACCATGTCTGCTTCAGATAGCTCTGGCGACTCATCCACGGACAGGCTACCCATAGCCTGAAAAAATAGAAAGGGCAAATTGGTCATTTTGGGATAAATTTTATTTCCAATGGGTCAAATGGGTAGAGAATGTACCTACATTTGCAATACGAACCATAGAAGTGACTCCAGCTGCAAAAAGTAAAGCAGGTTGGAAGAGAGAACCATAGAGAATCCAAAGTGAATAAGATGAGGTGGCAAGCAAGCAAAATAAGAAAATGTATTACATCATAATCATACCAGTTGATGTATTCAGAAGATTTGATGGACGACTAATTGAGAGCATCATGCCTGTATCAGGGGCAAGTGTGGAACATAACGTAAGACTATTTGGTTGGATAAACCCATCAAACCATGAATCCTAAAAGCCATTCCAGTAAGCTTTCCATTTAGCTCTGGCAACACCTTTCCCACAGCCTAATTTTTTTATAAAATATAAAAAGATTTATAAAAAAGAATATAAAAATTTACAATTTCGTTTTATATAAGAATAATATATACCTTGGCAGCAAATGACAAGAAACAAGATTTATAAAAAAAGATTTATAAATCTTTTTTTATAAAATATAAAAAGATTTATAGAAAAAAGGCATAAAAGCCCTCCTGATCCTTATCATCAATTGCAATACAAATGACAAGAAACAAGAATATGAATTATAAATTTATTTTTACCTTAGCAAGGAATCCAAATTGACCTAGCATGCAACTCCACTTGATAATGTTGTAGGCATACAGCTAAAAAGAGCTAGCCCTGTAAGAAAATAAAAAAAAAAAAAAAAAACTTCAATTATTGCATCTAACTGTAAAAGAACAAGATTAAAAGATATACAAAGAATTGATTGATGCTAGAAAAAGAATTCAAATATGTCTAAAGCCACACCTGTGTACATAGGTATACACCAGTGAGATTCAAATGAATAACTTCCTGCCATTGAATTGTTGCCTGTCATTCAGATTTTGCTGTCAAATTAGGCCAATTTGCACACTCTAATAAAACTGCACGAATCACTTCAGGGTTTATTCCCTTATCAACCTAAAATCACCAATCAAAACAGATTAAATATGTCATATTTGTATTCATTTCATAACTATAAGTACTTGATTCTAATATATGACTCTCAAGAGCAAAATGAGATGTATATTTTGAACTTCAAAGTTGACAAGAATAATATTTCAGATGTATGAAAACTAATAAGCACCTATGGATATAATGTAAAGCACGAAAACAAGATTATTTTGGTTGATTTTGAAGTTGGGGAGTAATTATCTGAATCTATAAAATTGAAAGGGTTGACAAATGAACAGACATGTCAGAAATTGCTCAAGTCTCCATGTCACAAACTGATGAACCTAAAATTTGGAGAAAAATAATGAAAAATCTATAAAATTGAAAAGGTTGACAAACTGTGACCAATGCATCTCTCTATGTCTGCATACCCATGACAACTGTCACATGCACAACATAGCGAATGCCATGTAATCAATTATTAGTTGTTGCACTGCCATCACTCTGGTCAAGTGTTACACTGAAGGTAGGAAGCATTAGGCCCCAACAGACTTCCACCATAAACCTCAATATGGCTGATCTGCTACAACATAGTAAGTAGATCTACACACACATACAAAGAAATTAGAATGCAATTGAATGGAATAGCAAATTCCAATTCCAATCCTAAGAGTGGAATTATTATCTTACTCTAATTTTCCTGATTTTACCTTGAGTTGTTCTTGGATATGCCTTATAAGAGCTCCATTTGCACCAAATGGTTTTTCTTCAGTTTGTTTCCAAACAAGATTAAGTATACCATCCAACCCTAATAATCTATTAACACTGTTTGTTTGTTTGTTTTGTGGTATTGATGAAGCATCTGCTTTCATCTTAATTTCATTTTTCTCAATTTGATCATAAAGAGCACCCAAATACTCTTCAGCTAAGTCCTTTTCATCATCAATCCCACGGTTGTTCCAAATAAAATCAGCTTTACTCATCTTACATATAAACAAACCAAGCCATCAAAATCAGAAAAATAAATGAATATATAAACTGGGAATAAATAAAAGATTGAAATCCTGACCTTATCTTTGACCATGCTATTATGGGCATCCATATTGAGCATAATCACATAATATGCAAGAACATATGTTGTGTCAGCACTAGTGAAGGAATTACGGTTGCACTTACAATATCTTTCAGCAAATTTTTCCATGATTTTGTCAATTTTTTATCCTTGCTGCCACAAAATTGGTAAAAATGTGAATTTAATATGCAAGTAAGAACAAATTTTGGGGAACCTAAATTGGGGAATCTAATTAACATTATAACCAATAAAGGAAATCCAACAATAGAACATGCTCATCGCACAAAAGCAACTGATAGATGTATAAATACCCATTTTTTCTAATGAATGTGTAACACCGTAAAATTTAAAACAATTTTTCATAGTTTAAATCATAATTTTATTCACAATATTAAAAATCTCATTGTTTCTCATAACAAAACAAAAGTCAAAAGCCCAAGATCATAACATATGTAAAACTCTGCACATGTGTGTACTGATCATGCCGACGCCTTCCCGCGATCCTCACTGGTACCTGAAACACATCACACAAATATAGTAAGCACAAGGCTTAATGAGTTCCCCAAAATACCACACACAACACATACGCCACTCGAGGCTATTTTACGACCCTCTGGTTGATGTGTCTCAACGGGACACTCCAGTCCCGTAGCTCGTTGGACCCTCTGGTCCGGTCATAGCTCGTTGGGCCCTCCGGCACGGTCTGTCTCGTTGAACCCTCAGGTCCGGTCTATACAACACATAACATAATCATAACACATAGCACATAAGCACATACATACTCATAGCATATATGACCCTCCGGTCTACACGTAACTACCACTCTAGGTAATGTATAGTGATAAGACTCGCCTCGGGTGAAGAACAGCTCCTAAAAACACTGCTGCCATGCACCGGCCTCTAACTCTGTACCAAACCCACAATTATCTCAATTAGGAGCTAAGTCTAACTTCCCACTTATCAGATCAAAGGACAGGCCACTGACTAGCCCACCAATGCCCTAAGCCCATTAGGCCCACCAAGGCCCAATAATAAATGGGCCCACACACAGACCAATTACTAAACAGAAAGGCAAGCCCACCCCAAGGGCTCCAAGCACAATTATACCCTCCCTTAGTCCAAAACTCTTTTGCATGACGTCCAAACTCCAGGCCCAACTCCTAAAGCCCAACACAAAGCTTAGCCCAAAAACCCCCAGAAGGAGTTACGTTGGGCGTACCCCCTTTGGTATGCTCAGCGTACCCAGATGCGCATGGATCTGATCGGGGCCTCAAACGCTACGTTGAACGTTCCTAAGCTTACGCCCAGCATAAGTCCCAAACTTACAATTCCTCTGATTTTGATCTGAATGGGTTAAGACAAAAGTTCAAAACTCAGATCTGGACATTCCTCAGTCTCCCAAACCATAAAGTCGAGACCTTTAGGCCTTTTCATGGCTGAAAAGGTTATAACTCACTTCAACCTTTTATCCCCTTTTCTTTTTAAGACCAAACTCATGCATGACTCCATAACCATGACCAAGATTGGATTTTTATGGCACTACAACACTAATATCACTGAAATGGGACAGATCTAGGTCCATGGAGTCCCTTTTGCGCATAAAGTCTTTACCTTTGGGACTTAAACCCTAGAAATGGACCATGAAGCATAAAATAAGAAGGTCAAGGAAAGCTAGGAGCTTTTTACCTCAGATAGGAGCTCCAACCCATGTAGAACTCGGATCTACTCTTGTTCTCCAACTTCAAGCTCTTCCAATGGCCTCCTCTTCACCTTCTTCACCTTGAAATGGCACCATCAAGCTTAAAAACACACACACAAGCCCACTACGGGTTTTCTTCTCTCTTAGGGTTCCCTCTCTAAATAATGTCGGCTGGGGGACAGGCCTTAACATCCCTCTTATAGTGCACAAACCAAAATTAGGGTTTTGAGTCCAGGCCCACTACGCCCAACGTAATTTAAGGTACGCCCAACGTACCGTGTATACTCCGTGTCCAACTTAAGCGCATGAGTATGCACAACGTACTCCTTTGTACACCCATCATACTCATTTGTGACAATTCTCATATATGGGTCAAACTTGACAATTTAGCAGAAGAAGAAGGGTTAAATAAATATACTCCAAATTCTCGGGTGTTACAATTCTCCCCCACTTGAATTAGATTTCGCCCTCGAAATCACTCCTTAACCACATATATTTCAATCTCTGGAAGGCACCTACCGAATGAATCTCATACTACACCAAAAACTTCTTCCATGGACAACTGAACCCACACAGAACTCCCAAAATCAAAACTAATCCAACCACTCTAACGCTGATATGCCCAATCCCAATATCTGGAAACTCTAGTGGCCTGACCCGCCGTCGGACCGTCTAATCCAATGATCACCATGATACTCGATCCTTAAATGTCAAACCCTGATAACTCACTGATCCTCTGACTCTGACGAGACTGAAACCCAAAATCAGCTACCGTTCCCTTATACCAACCCCGTTAAATGATCCGACTCACTCCCCAAGCACAGAAAGGTCCACACCTGACTAGGGCTCATACACTCACTATCTGCTATCTGCACCTATCCGAAAGGAGCCCCTAACACTTTGCCCTCATAACAAAATAATAACCATGCTCGATCAGAAGTGTCCTCACACATCACTCTCATAAGACTCAGCTTCAGTCCCCATATCCCTTTTGACACCACACGAGGTATGACCTCAACCCACACATTGAACCTTCATGGTTACTTATCACATGATCCAACGTCTCACGAAATTCTCTATCATATCAGCTCTCTCTGCCCAGTGACGCACAAGTCACAAAGTTCTCTTTACTCCAAACGGATACTATACTCTCAAATAGAATTGTCTCATGTACCCCATGGTATATCCCGTACCAATGAATTGACCATGCTCAGATCTATGATATCAGGTGACAGCAATAACCCCCCCCCCCCCCTCTCTTAACTCGGAATTCACCTCTACGTCCAAAACTTGCACCGCGTACCTGACGCATCACCACAGCCCAACTCATCTTGGGACTTTGGGGCTGCCCCAAAGTGGGAATTACTCATTCCAACAAAACACCCATCACATAACTCATGACTCACATCCTGCGCAGAAACCACCTCCCTAAATCCCTTTGGTTGTGACAGACACAACTTAATTTGAAATATCGCGATTTCCGACAAGTATGGAGACCCCAGTCTCGCCCCTCGTTCGACCGCCAGGCTCCCAAAACTCAACCATTAGGGCTACCCAAGCCTAAAATTCTCATGTTTCGTGCTCTGATCAAAGAGTATTCCCTCATAACCACCTCTCGCTGACTAGAGAATACTACGACTCCCTGTAGTATTACGACAACCTCCATCTGACTAGTGATTACTACGGCTCCTCGTAGCATCACAACACCCTCCTCTGACTAGTGAGTACTACAGCTCCCCATAGCATCACAACATCCTCCTCTGACTAGTGAGTACTACGGCTCCCCATAGCATCACAACACCCTATGACTAGTAAGTACTACGGTTCCCCGTAGCATCACCACACCCTCTGACTAGTGAGTACTACGGCTCCCCATAGCATCACCACACCCTCTGACTAGTGAGTACTACGACTCCCCATACATCACCACACCCTCTAACTAGTGAGTACTACGGCTCCCCATAGCATCACCACACTACATCCATTAACTCATGCTCCGCGATCTAACATAAATAGATGCCCACACTCATCCAAATCATGCATCAATATTTCTAGCAACAACCGCCAGAACCAGAACACTTTTTCCCGCTGCAATCCTCATTTCTAAATAATCCCTCTTGATGTCAATACCCGAAGGCTTCCATTGGAATCATAGATACTCGGTACACCACTTGCCGTCACAAACTCAAGACTCTTCGGAAATCATGTCATTATACTCGGATCCCTCGAAACACCAATACAGAACATTACAATATCCTGCCTCAACCCCTTATCTTCCGACTCTCAGCATCATGCAGATAAAACAATCCATTCCCTCCGAATCTCATAATTAACCCTTCGTTTTACCCAATGCGCAACCTCAGTGTCTCCAAACACTCCATTGGAACACGGAGAAATCGTTAACGTTTCAGAACGCGTTGATGACCATCCAAAGTTCTTTCCTTTACTGCTCAAAACCCATACAATAATACACATACCGATCTGGGATTTGGCTGCCCGATCATCTCCTATATACCCCAAAGGGCATATAATAATCCATACATCAAACCATAAGTCCTCAATTTCTAACACCCTCCCTACGAGCTTACCACCTTGAACATACCTAACCACCACCAGATTCCTGACCACTGGCCACCTGTCGTGGAGACACTCGTCCATTCTCATGCATTATCTCGCTCTGCACTTCGCCTCGACCACTAATAACCCTGGTCTCATGAATCCGAATCGCAGGTCTCTATATCCAGGTCTCTAACTGTTCTTGAACAAGTCTCTGGTCCCCTCAATAAAATACCCAGTTCTCCCCCACTAGGGTTCGAACCATCCTAACTGACACACTAATAATCTGTTCTACAGACTGTTTCCACCAATAACATCGCACCTACTCTTGGAAGGTACTACCCAATGCCCGATGATCTCCCCTCATAGAGATCAAGCAACCCCAATTATCCTGACTCTCCGAAGAAATCCCCAGGAACTTCTCATCACGACTGCCTCTAGTCCTTCCAACATCTTATACCACCCCACTACCGGACATTTCAACTGTCCAGTAATACCTAGACTATCAGACTGGAAATACTAACTCATCAGACTCCTCATCCTCGACTTCTCAACCAATGTGTGAATCATCATTAGAAAAGGGACTCCACTTCCATGCTCAATACCCATCATACACAAAAGAGCCACCGCCCTGTTGTACTCTACTAGATTACCCGTTGTTACAGCTAACACACGCCCTACTATACTCAATTAGGGTGCATCCAGGCCCTAGACCATCTCAACCCCAACTGACAACCTGCTCATGATATATCATTATCTCGCGGCGGACATGCCATCATATACTTTGGTGGGATATCGTCATCGCTATCAACCCGTAGGGTTTATTCCTCACCCCAAACCGAAGTCTCACTCCCCTTATGTTTTTCCACCAGAAACTGAAATAACACTACTCAGGTCACAGAAGGTGACATCTCTTCTTTGAACTCATTCATCATGGCCTTCTGGCCTCATATACTATCGTATCTGATCCTCACCAAATCAATCATGGCTGGTTAACCGAAAAACCACAAGCATTCTTGCCACAAGTCATGGTACTCAGTCCAGGACATCACCTCTCATTCTGCTACAATGCACGGTACCCGGACCATGGCATCACTCCTCAGTCTGCTACGGTGCATCGTACTCGAACCATGACAACACTCCTCGATCTGCTATGATGCATGGTACTTGAACCATGACGTAAGATGCATGGTACTCGAACCATGACATCACTCTTTAATCTGCAACCAACCATGGTACTCGAATCATGATGACTCCTCTCGATCACCTCTAGATCTCTCGCCCCTACTTGTTTCCCTAGTACCTTAAGGATTCTTACTTTGACTACTCACTGATCCGGTGTCTTCAGTAGTACGGGCCCTATACTACCACCCACACCGCATCATTATTCATCCCAAGTCCTCCTCCTAGGATCCCAGATCACAAGTACTCTGATCTCGCTATGCATAGTCTACTCTCCAGCAGACCTCTCATAAGCTCCTTGCTGCTACCTACTCACTCTCAAGCATCTCATAGTAGCAGAAATCTCCTAGGCTAAGGCATCACAAATCAAGCCACTCTAGTCCTAATATGATTACCTATCCTACTCTTACATGCATATCATATCATATCATATCATAACTCATCACACATAATGTAAGGGTATTTTGGGAAATCACCGTTAGGGCGCTGGATGATTGTACACACTGTTCTGCTCTGCTCTTTTCAAACCTTTTTCTCTTTTAGAAAAAACTTGTTTTATTTTTTAAAAAAAAATCTCTAAAATCCTCAGTTTGAGTTCAAATACGCCCGAAGGTGCATCCGAATCCCTCAAACCAAGGGTCTGATACCAACTTGTAACACCGTAAAAATTTAAAACAATTTTTCATAGTTTAAAGCATACTTTTATTCACAATATTAAAAATATCATTGCTTCTCATAACAAAAAAAAAAGTCAAAAGCCTAAGATCATAACATATGTAAAACTTCGCACGTGTGTGTACGGATCATGCCGGCGCCTTCCCGCGATCCTCACTGGTACCTGAAACACATCACACAAACATAGTAAGCACAAGGCTTAGTGAGTTCACATACAACACATACGCCAACTGAGGCTACTGACGACCCTCTGGTCGATGTGTCTCAGTGGAACCCTCTAGTCCCATAGCTCGTTGGACCCTCTGGTCTGGTCATAGCTTATTGGGCCCTCCGGCCTAGTCTGTCTCGTTGGACCCTCTGGTCCGGTCTGAATCGTTGGACCCTTCGGTCCGGTCTATATCGTTGGACCCTCCGATCCGGTCTATATAACACATAACATAATCATAACACATAGCACATAAACACATACATACTCATAGCATATATGACCCTCCGGTCTACACGTAACTACCACTCTAGGTAATGTATAGTGAGAAGACTCACCTCGGGTGAAGAACAACTCCTAAAAATGCTGCTGCCATGAACCGTCCTCTAACTCTGTACCAAACCCACAATTATCTCAATTAGGAGCTAACTCTAACTTCCTACTTATCAGATCAAAGGATAGGCCACCGACTAGCCCACCAATGCCCTAAGCCCATTGGGCCTACCAAGGCCCAATAATAAATGGGCCCACACACGGCCTAATTCCTAAACAGAAAGGCAAGCCCACCCCAAGGGCCCCAAGCACAATTATACCCTCCCCTAGTCCAAAACTCTTTTGCGTGACATCCAAACTCCAGGCACAACTCCTAAAGCCCAACACAAAGCTTAGCCCAAAAACCCCCAGAAGGAGTTACGCTGGGCGTACCCCCTTTGGTATGCTCAGTGTACCCAGATGCGCATGGATCTGATCGGGGCCTCAAACGACTACGTTGAACGTTCCTAAGCTTACGCCCAGCATAAGTCCCAAACTTACAATTCCTCTGATTTTGATCTGAATGGGTTAAGACAAAAGTTCAAAACTCAGATCTGGACATTCCTCAGTCTCCCAAACCATAAAGTCGAGACCTTTAGGCCTTTTCATGGCTGAAAAGGTTATAACTCACTTCAACCTTTTATCCCCTTTTCTCTTTAAGACCAAACTCATGCATGACTCCATAACCATGACCAAGATTGGATTTTTATGGCTCTACAACACACATATCACTGAAATGGGATAGATCTAGGTCCATGGATTCCATTTTGCTCATAAAGTCTCCACCTTGGGGACTTCAACCCTAGAAATGGACCATGAAGCATAAAACAAGAAGGACAAGGAAAGCTAGGAGCTTTTTACCTCAGATAGAAGCTCCAACCCATGTAGAACTCGGATCTACTCTTGCTCTCCAACTTCAAGATCTTCCAATGGCCTCCTCTTCACGTTCTTCACCTTAAAACGGCACCATCAAGCTTAAAAACACACACACACACACAAGCCCACTACGGGTTTTCTTCTCTCTTAGGGTTCCCTTTCTGAATAATGGCGGCTGGGGGAAAGGCCTTAACATCCCTCTTATAGTGCATAAGCCAGAATTAGGGTTTTCATTCCAGGCCCACTATGCCCAGCGTAATTTAAGGTACGCCCAGTGTACCGCGTATACTCAGTGTCCAACTTAAGCGACTGCGTACGTGCAACGTACTCCTTTGTACGCCCAGCGTACTCATCTGTGACAATTCTCATTTATGGGTCAAACTTGACAATTTAGTAGAAGAACAAGGATTAAATAAATATACTCCAAATTCCCGAGTGTTACAGAATGTGAACGGATTTAGATTTGAAACTTGAAAGAAAAAAAATAAAAGAAAAACAAAGAGATTCAAGCAAAAACAGCTAAATCTTTGAATATTCCATGAATCCTTATCAGTGTGAACTTTCACAATTTTCGGAATTTGATTTCCCCCAAAAGAAGTGAACCCGCGTTTCATTAAAAAAATATAAAGCGACATACTTAGAGGACGCGCATTCTATGTTATGTGCCCTCTGTGTTTTTTTTTTCCTTTTAATGTGACACTTATTTTAGGACGCGCAAAAATGTGTGCCCTAAATCCTTCTAATTTTTGGAAAGCAGACATTGTTTTTAGGGCACATACTATTGTGTATCATAAAATAGCGCATGTCATGGTTCGTGCGTCGTAAAAGACTGTTTTTCTATTAGTGAAACCATTTATGATTAAGTGTTATTGATTATAACCTATTTACACATAATTTTAACTTTACATAAAATTATGGGGTGAATGATCCCGTTTTAGTTTTAAAAGTAGTTTTAATTCCCATAAAACTGTTCCTTTCTTTGTAGTTTTAATTCCCCATAAAATTGTTCCTTTTGTTTGTAGTTTTAATTCCCCATAAAACCATTCCTTTTGTTTGGAAAATGAATGATGCATTAGTATTTATTAAGCATGCCCTACTGGGGCAACCACAACCCTGCTACTAAGATTATTAATGTGGGTTACTGCGAGATGAGTTTATAAACCTTAAAATTTACACTAATGGTGTAAAGACAACCCTATAACTATGTTTGTTATATTGGGTTAAAATGTGATAAATGTTGTAACCATGTTGATTGACGGATGTAAATATGACGACCTTCTGGCGTCGAAATAATGTGACATTTGTCACCCCTCGGCATACCGTATTGGACTGTAGCTAACAGTCGGGGTGTAGGATGGTCTGTCCTTTATAGATCTATACACACAATGCCCGCTCTCCCTCCAGGAGACTCTGGTTACGAAACATGGTAAACAGTGTAATTTGTGCCATGAAGTTGTTTCTCATCTTTTTAGTTTATTTGTTTTAAGTAAAGATTGAACGTTATCCTTTTCTTAATAAATTGGTTTTAAACCTGGTGTACTTATCTAGTAAAATATGTGTTTTACTTGTGTCATAAATTATAATTACTATAATTTATATGCTTTATGTGATTAACATGATAATTCATGAAAGTACCCCTTTGCTTTACTTTGAAGCAAAGGTGACTATATTGGAAATGAGGTAACTTTTACGTTCATATATATACCATATATATATATATATATATATATATATATATATATATATATATATATATATATATATATATATATATATAATCAAGAAGGAAATGACCTTCGGACAAATAAGTTCACCCTAAATACACATCCAAACAAGGAAAAGGAAGTAAGACTATTTATCAGTCCTAAGTCCTTTAAGTCTTATTTATATATCTATACATATGTAAACATGATTTCAGACTATTATTAGGTTAAGGTTTATATATCTATCTATCATGTATAATCATGGTTTAACTGACAGTCGGATGATTGATCCTACCCTAAGCCCACAACCAAACACGGAACAGGAGTTAAGGCAATTAGCAATCATCCTAAGTCTACTAAAGATTATTTATATATAGATACATATATAAGCATGATTCGATAATCTAAGGTTTTGAGAAGTTTTCACAGACAGTTCAAAGTTATTTCTAAACATTTTAAAAGGTTTTAACGTGACTCTAAAAGAGTTTATATGACTTAAGGTCATTTGAAAGTATTTGGAAATCTACGATTATTATCACAATCTTTCAACATAGGTAAAGTCTTTTTGATGTGATTTACATTTCAAATAGATTTTTATAACACAAGTAGATTGTGTTCAACTTGTATTCCCCCCCCCCCCCCCCCTCTAAAAGCATTTAAAATCATTTAAAAGGGTATATTATAGGGGTATGAACTCACCGTTGGTGGATGTTTCAATGGTAGATTCGCTTAAGGATGAGAGATTCCACAAACCCGAGACAAAAATGAGTCCTAAATGACATATAAAGGCATATATATATATATATATATATATATATATATATATATATATATATATATATATATATATATATATATATATATATATGCGCATGAATATAGTGTTTAGAAGCAACTACATGCAAGGAAACACCCTTAGGGACTAGGAAACACTTGGACCAAGTGTTAGAATCACATGTGATTCATCTTATGGGTGTGTACGGCCAAAAAGAGGAGTGTGCGGCCGTAGGTGTGCGGCTGTACACTCATGGTAAAATGTGCACAAGAGGGTGTTTTAATGATATGGAAACGTGTGGGGGTTATTACTCAACAAGAATTGGAACTAGATTCGAACTTTGGAGGCCCTTTTTGGGGTGTTTTGAGAGGTGTACGGCCACACATGGGTGTACGGCCATACACTCTTCTTGTTCTAGATAAATGTCGATTTAAGGATGTTTAACCTCAGTATCTGTGACATCCCCAATTTCACGGCTAGAAAAGACCGATTATGCTTTATAAAAATTAGAGTACCTCTTATAAAAAATGTTGCGAAATTTGTTCCCAGAAAAACATGATAATTACGTTATCAAAACATTTTCAAAGAAATGTGTTTTTATGCATTTTAAAACATTTGAGATGTCTTCGTCAATACAGAAACATAAGCATAAACAGAACTTACATTAATTTACATTAGTGATCTACATCTCTTTAATCTCTCAGTGTAATGTAACTTCATAACAACATCTGTGATAGAAATAAGCTTGAGTGGGTCAGGTTGGGAAACCTTGTGAGTACATAGGGTTTTCAACCCACATAGAATATAATTATTAAGTTTAAACATGAAACAATCAACCCCATTACCCATCCCCATTATCTTTTATAGGATTTATCCTAAGAATCAGCTATTCCTCGTTTTTTCATTCCTAAGGATCATCCTAAGGAAACGAAACGAAGTCCATCGTTTGCCATGGTTTACACAACGGGCATTAACTTTGCATAGTCGCCAAGGTTTAGGCACCAAGTCTGCATGATCGTCGGGGTTTACACAGCAGGCACTATGTCACATAGTCGTCATGGTTTAGGCACCAAGTCTGCATGATCGCCAAGATTCGGGAACTAAATCTGCATAGTCGCCCGTGTTTATAGTACACCAGGTGAACACATCATTCACAACACCTACAGGTTGCGAGCCTGCTAGTGTTCCACTGGACTGTCTAGAATAGTCTGTGGTTGTCATCCATACTCTGCTAGATGACGGGGCCAACGTTTTGGTAAAGGCTTCTCTCATTGTTCACCTCTTACCCTGTTCTCCTGGTCTAATTCACCTTTTATCTCATCGTCCAACTCATATCTCATCTACCCATGTTTTACCCAACGTATTTTGTAGATATAAAATACATATATGGTTTAAATTATTTAAAACATGTATAAAAATCTTTCACCCAGCCTAGACAACAAGTATTCAGACAATATGCACACATAGCACGTAATTTATATTAAATACTTTATATCTATGTGTACGATGAAAGGGACTATGCACTCACCTGATACGGTGGTGACTCGGTACTCGGACAGCACTTTGTTACTCTTAAAAGAATCTTCCTCGGACAAAACCTAGTATCATTACCACTAGAGTTTAGTCTAATGCTCGACGAGACTAATTAATAGTCTGGCTATTATTACTATTATATAAGTACGAAACAATATTTCTCAACCACTATGTACAGACAGGAGCCAGACATGAAACACCGGAGGACAACATCATTTTTTTTGGCATAAAAGCACTTTCTGAATCCAGCAACCCAAGCGGTCCTCCAAACCAGATTCCCTGTACCGCAAGTGATTAAAATATATTATAACGACACTTAAATATCTCATAATAATAGCATAAGTACTCCTTATAAGTTCCTAATAACATTACTCTATTTAATTGAAAGCTATATTAAAAATAGCGTAGGCGTAGCTCACTTACAGCGGGTTTTAAAGAAAACCGAGCTTTGGTCGGAGCAGCGTTTCAAAACTAAAAGACCCTTTTTCTTGGGACTCCGGGAGCCTCGGGGCTTCCTTCGAGTGCTAGGGGTTCACCTAGACTTTAGGGAGGGTTAAAAACCCTAGAGAGAGAAAGTAATTTAGAGAGAGAAGGAGAATGGTGTGAAATTTCCGAGCAATCTTGCATGCCCTTTTATAGGTGTTGGACTTCGGATCTACGCTGCGCGTTCAGCAGTATTACGCTGCGCGTAGCTTCGGATAGGGTTGCCAGCCTCGCACCAGCTGGCTTATACTTGCATCGGACCCAGATAAGATCGAGGGTATGCGGGGCGTACCGGACTTCATACGCGAGGCGTAAAGAGAAGGTGGCATGTCACAATCCGAACCAACCTCTTATCAGCGATGGATGGTCTAGATTGCGCCACGTCATCGGTATTCGCACCAGGTCTCGCAAATTTAAGATCCAACTTTAAAAAATTATATCTTCCTCATACGAGCTCCGTTTTGACGTTATTTATATCCACGTGAAGGTGGGAACGTACTCTATAACTTTCGTTTGGACTCCGTCGGCTAATTTTGACTTTATTTTAAAAGTTATATTATTAACAGGCCGGGACACGATTAGTCCGTTAAAATCTCCATAACTTCTTCATACGACGTCCGTTTTCATCCATCTTTTTATCATTACACTACTATTAACGAGATCTTCGATTCCCGTTTAGGTTGTATCAGCTAAAAGCCGCTCGATCTCATGTTCGAATTCCAGGTTGGGTTTTGTCGATCCGAAACCTAGAAAAATCATAACTTCCTCATACGAAGTCATATTTGGACGTTCTTTTTATGGACGCTCTCGGTTTAACGTATTCTACAACTTTCATTTAGATCGCTAAGGCTAAAAGTCGCTCTATTGTAAATTCACTATTTACGATTCCCGGTATTGTGTCGGTTCCGTCGCAAAACTTCGACGGGCCATAACTTCTTCGTTATAACTCGGATTTCGGTGGAGTTTGTCTTGCACCTTCCACATCATCATATCCACCAACACTACCAAAATAATCTTTCACGTTTTTGTGCTATTTATAAGCTCTTTGGCAGTCGCTCTGTACAGTCGCTCGAACGGTTTCCCACAGATCTGTACCCCGATACATATCAAGATTTAAATATGTCTGCAAAAAAAAAAAAAAAAAAAAAAAAAAAAAAAAAAAAAAAAAAAAACCCTAGAGTATGATAGATATAAGCTAAGGGCGAGGGAGGGCAGATCAGACTCATACTGAGGACTCATGAGCATTCTAGATACGAGCTGAGGGCCAGGAAGGGCATGTCAGACTCGTACTGATGGCTTAGCGGTATTCAGTCTCAGGACTGATCAGGTCGGAGAGCAAGCCAGACATAAGTTGTGGGTCGAGGGCAAGCCATACTTATGATGTGGGCTCAGGGGTAATCCAGTCTGTTAAGTTGTGGACCCATTGCATGTTGTTATTATATTTGTGCTATTTGTTATGTATTGGTATTTTGGGGGAACTCACTAAGCTTCAGGATTACAGTTTTGAATTATGTTTCAGGTACTTTAGAGGATCACGAGAAGGCGAAGGCGTGCACCTCCTTATATTTTGTTTTACTGTTTTGGGATTTCTCTGATGTGAAACTTATTATGAAAACAATTTGTAAACAATGATGGTTTGGAGTTTATTTTAAAAGTTTAAAATTTTCAAGAATTACAGTACAAAAGCAATCCTTGGCCTAAAACATCATTAGAGAACTCCCGGTATGAGCCCAAATCCTCTTCAAATCTTCGATGACCCAATGTCCTTCATGTCTTCATAAATTAATTATCTTAAAATATATGTTTGCTTCTAATTTCAATTCATCAACTATCGTGTTTTGCAACATCTTCAAATGTCACCAAGCTCAATTTTTTTCAATCTGCATGTGTACTTAATTCCCAAAATCCATGATCGTCTCCATTCCGCGCTAGTCTTCTAAAAATCTACAATTAAACACAAAAATTAGAAATTACTCGACATAGATAAAATAAAAAAAATACGCTCAAATAAACTATAAAAAAAAAAGTAAATAAAATACACATATCAGTGTATAAGCTTGCTTAATTTTTAGCTTATTAAAATAATTGTTTGGTGGGACCATTAAATTACCTTATAAGTTATTTGAGATTACTTATTATAAACTAATGAGTGTTTTTAACGAGTTTTCTAAATGTACCTTTATATGTTTGTTTCATTACATTTCAATGTAAAAAAATAAAAATAAAAATAAGCTTATCATATCTAAATTAGGGATTGTGTGATAATAAATGATGAGTCAAATTGACTCAGACCTACTTCTTTTATCAAACCCTATGAAAGGTATATCCTAAACTATAGGAAAGAATCATATGCTTCTAATTTGACTGATTCGGACTTAACCTCTAACAAAACCTAATAAAAACATATCAAACAACATCTTAAATAGTAACTAAACATAATCGATCATATTTTCAATATAGAAAATATATGTTATCATCATAGTTACTTATAACTATTAATTACACATATAAAATGGAGTTGAAAAAAATTAAGCATCTAAAAATCATATTTGAACAAAAATAATATAAAACAAATGATGCAAATAAGTTTTTAGCTTAAAATGAAAAATACCATTCAAATATAATATTTTGAGTTTTGGCTTTCACTTTTGCATGAAATCATAGTAACTTCTAAAAGTTTCAAGTTTAGCTATGTAATTCTTATAAAGAATATGATAAATAGCCTTTTATTCGAGTCTAGTCTTATATGTTTTCTCAACTCTTACATATGAATCTGCTCCACAAGTTTAAATAGAAGATGAAACAAGTGTAGAAGTCCCTAAAATATCATCTTTGACTATGCGAAGTGCTTCGACAACACACTCAGCATCCATTCGATATTGTGGCGATTCCAGAGAGCATGATACTCCGATTTCAAGCAATAAATGCAAACAATTTTGTGTTTTCATGTAACATGTTTTCTCTACTATACCTCTCTCATTCTTTCTCATAGCAAGGTTCTCATCTTCATCATTTAGAAGCAATGGATCTACGATTTCAAGTGCACCAACACCCATAGATTTCTTAGCATAATGGTGTAGGGTAAGTCCATCTCGAAACATGGCATCCGTAGGCTTCTTACTTGTGATCATCTCTAGCAACAAAATCCCATAACTATACATATCGCCACTTGGTGATACGTGGCTCCCAAGCCCATATTCTGAAACAAAGATTTTTTCATTATATTAGTAATATATGTAATCTGCCAATCAATAACAGTAATTAAGAAAATCTCCGAAATTTAGTAACTATTTTTGAATTATTGTTTATGTCCTTCAAACAACTTTTTTAAATTGATAATCTCAATTAAGGAAAACCTCCAAAAATAACAAGTGTTTATTCATTAGATTATTCTTTTTAGAGTCAACCTACAGTGTTTCTACTCGATAGATGATAGGTATCAGAATTACTATATATATATATATATATATATATATATATATATATATATATATATATACTAACTGAGTTTGTAATTGCTTATTTAAAATATTTATTAGTTTATTGGAGTTTGATATCACTAATACGATAAGTTGAAAGTATGTCACGGCAAAATATGTGCTTAAAACCTTTTCTCGGTTTGCTAGCGGAGAAAGGTCTAGTGGTTCCAATCCTCGACGAGGATTCCAATGTACCCCAAGAATTATGTATTTTTTACAAGTTTTTAAATAAACAACATCGCTATTAACAAGTGCTCACTACCTTATAAGTCCTTTGTTTTTAAAAAGTTTTTTAATGACGAAAAAATTATTCTAATACGAGTTGTCATCTACTCACATGTGTTTTTTACATAGTTACCCCAAATTGAAAGGGAGAATTTCATATATATCATTCTTAAATATCAAAATATCATATTTATCCAACTTAATTTCTAAATATTATATTTACCCTTCATAAAATTTCTAAATATCATATTTACCATTTATAAAATTTCAAAATATCATATATATCATTTTTAAACATCATAATATCATATATGCCCTTTTTAAATATCAAAATATCGTGTATGCATTTTTTAAACATCAAAATATCAATGGTAATATCTAAAATATCTTTCATCTACAATATAATCAACAAAAAACTAAAAAATCAAAATATACATTTCATAGAGAGGGTTGAAGATGAATATTTTTGTTTGTCAAGAGGACAACATTCCAACAATTTAGAAGTTCGCATTCCATTATCATAGAACTAAGGATAATATCGTTAATTTTTTTAATTATTATAGTAATTTTAAGTTATAAAAAATGATTATAAAATATTAAAAACATTATAAAAAGGATTTGAACAAATATGATATTTTTGTTGATGATTTTTTTATATAAGTGGCGATGATTTGACACATAACTGATAAAAGTTTTTATGTTATAGTGTTATATGGGTAAGTATACATTTATAGTGTAATGGATTTAAAAAAAAAAAAAAAAAAAAAAAAAAAAAAAAGTATAAGAACATTCACAATAGAGTTTGTTGGAGAGTTTTCTAGATGAAATAAGTTGGTTAAAATCAAACAAGTTATTGTAAAAAGAAAATCACAAGATAAGATTTTACTTTGCATGTAAATTTGCTAATTCTGTACATAAATATTTTTTTAATTATAATGATACTTTGCTTATACTAGTTATCCACGGTACGTATGGACTTATAAATAATATTTATAAAAGAATTTATCATGATATAAATATCTTGAGTTAAGAGTTGTAATAATGTCTTACCAAAAGGCTTTTTTTTGTTGTGGATGCTTTAAGGTTGGATGGAGTGGGCTCTGTAAGAGCTCGACACATTCGAGTTGTATTCGACAAACACTACGCCACGAACTAGGCATATTGAGTTCGGTAGTCTAACTCGGCAATTGTGTTTTGATGAGAGAGAAAGTGAATAAAATTTAAAATTTGTATGGTTTTTTTCAAAATAATTACCGTTTTTTTCTTAAAAATTTTAAATTTTTAATACTCTTACAATCTTTATAAATACAAACAACTATCTTATTTTATAACACACAATATTCTTCAATTTTTCACTCAAACATTTCTTATTTTAAGAAAAAAAAATAGTTTCTTCTAATTTCCCATCCAACCAAAAACTCCAAGAAAAAAAAAACCCCAAAACACAACCACTTCAAGCCGTTCATCAACTACCTTCTTCCAAAATCAAATTAATCATATATATTCACATCCTAGTTATATTATCCTGGTGCGTACTACACTTCATATCTTATTCATATTTCAATCTCAATCTCAATCCTAACCATAGTTTCAATTCTAATCTCAAGTACAATCATAACTAGAAAATGACTTCAACCCATTTGACAACCTTCCCAACTTTCAATTCCAATTCTAATCCCAATCTCAAAGCTAATTCCAAACTCACTCTCAACCTGAAATCATATTTGAAACAGATTTTGAGCATGAAGAAATTGAACCTCAGCCAAAACCCAAGCAAAAGGACAGGTACCTACCAAGAATTAGACACCAAAAGGAAGAAATGGCGTTGGCTCGTGGGTAATTAGATGTTTCGAAAGACCCAAAAGTCGAGAACAACCAAGATGCGCCAACTTTTTATCAGAATGTGAAGGTGTTTTCTATTAGAAATGAAGCTTGGAACTACATAAAAAAGATCAATTTTACTCGAAGTGGATGTGCACCAACAAAGTTGTCATGGAGTTTAATGTGATATGTGTAAGTGTGAAATGGTAGTGACAAAGTGGTGCGAACGATGAAACAATATTGCAGAAAGCTCTATCACTTTACCAGACTGATAAGAGTTCACCTTTCAAATTTCTTCATTTTTGGAATATTGTGAAAGAGTCGAAAAAGTGGAAAGATATCAAACTTCGGAATCATTCACGGGTGGTTCTAAAAGAACCAAAACATCTGAAACCACTCATAGTCAATCGTCAAATGCGTATTTCAAGATTGACCTCAACGAAGATAAGTCTATTGAGGTTCCAAAAGCTAGTCATCCCATGGTAAGAGACCAAGCAAGGGTAAAGGATTGCAAATAGTTCGAGTGACATCGAAAAAATAATAGTCGGCATGAACAACTTAATAACTACTTCGAAGTAACACTTGAGTGTTGCGAAAGAGAAGGAAAAAAGTCGTGACATGAAAATCTTAATGAAAGATATTAGTTACCTTACTCGAAACGAAAAAGAATTACGTTAACTCCCCGTTCCCAAGTTCAACTCAACGAGAGAAAAGAAATGAAATGGATGGAAGTGAGAGGAAAGTAAAAGAAATTAGTGTTCCCGAGTTTCATTAAAAGAAGGAAGTAGAAGGAAATTGAATAATCATTTTCCTTCCTAATTTTCCTTCTGATTTGGACGGATTTAAAGAATAAAAACAAAATGTTTAATTTTCCTTTCATTTCTCTCTGACTTGGAAATACAAAAAATAAATTTATTTTCCTTTTATTTCTCTTCTTTTCTCTCTTACTTTCTTTTTTTTTTCTTATTTTCTTTTTCATAGCTAAAAGCCGGGAACGAGGTGTTGTCAAAGACGTGATTGCAAAAAAAATATAATATGTAGGTTTATCTATGTTTCGTAGTTTTAATATATATGTTTCGTATTTTTAATATCTATGTTTTATTTTTTTATTTTTGTTAAGTATTATTGTAATTTTCCTTTCAAGTTAATGAGATTTTAGTTTTTATAAAAATTAATGTGTTTAAATTGATTTTTTTTATATAAATTAATGTTAGTTTTAAAAAAAAAAAGTATAGCATTACAAAAGTGACAAACGATTCCTTCTAATGATAAACTTTTGAAGAGGCCTAGCAAATGTGACGTAACGTAGAAAATTTAGTGTATCAAGAGTAGCACCACACCCTTTACTCCCTTTAGTCTAAACACTAAAGGTTTTCTTTGCATTTTGAGTTGCACAATATGTAGTAGAAAAATAAAACTATATCATGATATCTTTTTGTATGTCTAGATATGGGTATATTTGTATTATGCATATGTATATGTGTATGTCAGTATGTGTACGTATATATGTACGTAAATTATGTAAATCAGATAAATTAGTTGAGGTATCAGCACAACATACCTGGAGCTGCATATCCGACGGTTCCTCTAACTCCAGTTGAGCTGCTATGCTGTGTAATTGTGTACTCAGGTTGAAGGATCTTTGAAAGCCCGAAATCTCCAACATGTGCAACCATGTCTTCATCAAGTAGAATGTTGCTTGGCTTCAAATCACAGTGCACAATAGTCTTTCCAGCGTGACCATGAAGATATTCAAGTGCGTAAGCCACATCCAATGCTACACACACTCTTTGAAGTAGACTGAGTCGAGGGAGCTTGTTTTCCACGTCATGCAACCATTGATCTAAAGTTCCATTAGGCAAGAACTCATAAACAATGGCTTTAAATTCATTGCCTTGGAAGTCGATGCCACTGCAACAAGTTATAACCTTTGCAAGGTTTCTATGTCGGGCATTTTTCAGAGCTTCACACTCAGCGATGAAACTCTTGGAACCTCCTCGACGATGGAGGTTAAGTACTTTGATAGCTACAATCCCACTATCTGCATCGAGGTTTCCTCTATAAACTGATGAAAAGCTACCCTCACCGATGAAGTTTTTAGTGGAAAACCCATCAGTTGCTTTGTAAAGCATCTCGTAAGAAACCTGAATGAGAGACTCTCGGGTCATAGGCTCATGACTTACATCATCTTTGATTTCACTTTTTCTTCGATAAAACACAAAAAAGACCACCACAGCTATGCCAATCAGAACTGCAACTAAAATGATAGCTAATATAACTGCAAATCTCCGCCAGTTTTTCCTCTTTGGATTTGTAGAATGGCACTTGGGCAACCGGAGTTCAGGTACGCCGCCACAAAGCCGACTGTTTCCAACAAGAGATACTGTACTTGCGTTAGCAAACACTCCTTTGCTCGATACCTCCCCTTCAAAACCATTGAATGATATGTTGAGATTCTCCAAAGGAATTTCTTCAAGGTAAGTTGGGATCTTCCCTGTAAAGTTGTTATGCGAGGCGTCAAAAGTTTGAAGGGCACGCAAAGATCTCAACGACGATGGAAGAGTTCCCTGAAAGACGTTGCTGCTTATGTCAAGATTCACAAGGCTGCTACAGCTGCTAATGGTGGTAGGAAGATCTCCTGACAATCGATTATTTGCCAGAATAATTTCGTTTAAGTTCTTAAGGTTGCCAACCTCTTGTGGAAGTTCTCCCGACAATTGATTGCCACCCAAATTCAAGCTAATGGATAGCGTTGAGAGTTCAAATAGTTTCCTGGGTATTTCTCCAGTAAGGTTATTTCGATCGATGCTTAACGTAATCAGCCTCCTGCAGTTCCCTAAACTTGATGGCATGCTACCATTGAATTCATTTAAGCCCAGGTCGAGTTCAATCAATAATGAAAGATTTCCTAAAGAACCAGGAATGTTCCCTGAGAAAGAGTTATTCTTAAGATCTAGTTTCTGTAAACTTCCAAGATTGCTAAAGTTCACCTGATTAATTGTGCCTGTGAGTTTGTTATTAGACAAGTCTAGAGAAGTTAGGCCGGAAAGATTACCAATCGATGAAGGAAGGCCTCCAGAAAAAGCATTTGAAGCGAAGCTTAGAAAACTTAGTGTATTCGACAAGTTTCCTAGAGAATATGGCAAAAAACCTTTCATCTCATTGTAACCAATATCTAACATTCTTAAGTTTTTGCAAATCGACAAAGCCTCTATAAACGTCATTTCATCATCCTCCCCGCTCCCAAAATGATTCGAACCTAGGTACAAGACTACAAGATTACATGCTTCACGAGAAGTGATTATTAGTTTTCCAGAGAAGTTGTTTCGAGAAAGATCAAGGATTTCAAGATTAGGGGAACTGAGAACAGATGTGGGTAAGGGACCTGTAAAGTGGTTATCGGGAATAGAAAGTGCCTGAAGATGAGGCAGCATCGAACCTAAGTTCGTGGGTAGTCTACCAGTGAGTCGATTATCATCTAGAAGTAGTATCTCTAAAGAGGAAAGATTGTAAAGAGAAGGTGGGATGGAACCAACAAGTTTATTTTCAACCAATACGATAAATGTGAGGTTACTCAACCGGTGAAAGACATCTGGGATGCTTCCACCGAGTCCACATTTACCAAGGGAAAGAATTTCAAGGGATGTAAGATTCCCGATGAACCTTGGAATCCCACCTGATAAATTGTTGACCGGAAGTATGAGTTGGTTTAGCATCAACAAGGAACCAAGTTCATCTGGGATCTTTCCAACCAGATTATTCTGACCCAAAACAAGCGACCGGAGGTTGGAGCAATTCGATAAGCTGGCGGGAATGTTTCCAACCAGAATATTTTGACTCAAGTCAAGCAATTGGAGACTTGAGCAATTCGATAAACTGGCTGGAATGTTTCCCTGGAGAGAATTGTTATAAAGAGATAGTTCTTGTAACAGAAGCAGCCGGCCAACTTCAGGTGGAATCTCACCGGAAAGGAAGTTGTTTTGGAGCTGAATCTCCCTGAGAAAGGTTAGATTTGCGATGGAAGGAGATAAGGAACCGAGTAAGCCTCCATCGGAAAGATTCAAGGCGATGACTCTTTGGTGGTTGGGGTTGCATGTCACACCTTCCCATTGGCAATGAAGGGAATCGTTCCATGAGATCATGAGACCTTTTGGGTCTTCTTTAATCTTGGATTTGATTGCAAGTAATGCGACACGATCCCCAACACAGGTGGTGCAGTTCTGTGCGTGGATGACTGCCGGAAACGCTGCAATGTTCATCAAAGTGATGAAGAGCAACGGGGTTGCATGTCCCTTAAAGAATGGTAGCCGTTTGGCACTCATTTTTTGGAAGCTATGGCAATGGTGAGTGTGAGTGGGTGACTAACGATTTCTGGTACTACTTTGTGCTTTATTTTCTTTAAATTTACTACATATAAAGGAAGTATCTGTTCAGCATTTTACATTTTCATGGCGTCTCGATTGTGACGTGAGTGGCTGATTTTTTGTCTAACATATTATAGATATAAATGGAATCAAACCATTGTCAACGGGTGCATGTTTTCATACTAATTTTGGTGTGTTCTTTAGATTTTTCTTGAAATTGAATGCTCCGTATAGGAGTCACGATCGACAAAATCAAAACTATACGTCCATCATATTAGACTTTCATTGCGTCTCGACTGTGACGTGCGTGGTTGATTTTTCTCAAAGAAATTTATGGATATATGACATAGACTCGTAGTAAACGAAGTCAACGAGTGAATAATAAACACTCATTTAAAGGAAGTCGAATTTGACTTTGTACATACACATTTCCATGCGTATTAAATATTAAATTTAGGAGTTATAAGAGCATTCATAACCGTGAGTTTAATGGGAGAGTTGAATGAGGTGGTAATTCTATGTGTCATTCAATGAATGAAACTCTACCATTATGAGATGTCACCTTGGCATTCAATAGATTTGGAGTTCAATAACCATTGAACTCTTCAATGGGAAAAAAGAAAGTTTTATTCTTAAATATTTACTATAAATTATATTTTGTAACATTCTACTGAACTTTGTAGAGTTCAATGCATTGTAGGGAAAAAAATAATAGACTTGTATGGATTCTAGAAATATGATGTGGCAATTCGTTAAACTTTATGGAGTTCAATGCATTGTGGATGTCCTTAATACAAAAGTGGTTTCCTTTTTTATGCCATTCTTTTAATCTACAAAGATATAAGAAAAAAAAATATTTTTTAATTACCAAAAATATATATAAAGAGAGAGTGAGAAATGAGTTGTTTGTTTTTTTTCTTAATTTATCAATTGCTTTTTTTCATATATAAAAAAATATCAATTTCTTTTTGTTTAATTTTTCTTTTTATGATGTTGAACACCAATTTTCATTATCACCTTGAGTATTTAAGTTTTTTTTAATAGTGAAACTTTTGAATCTATTCCAATCATTTACAAATGGAATCAACAATCTTATGACAATGTCCTTTCTAATGAGCTTTAACATTTAAAACTTGGAATCCATTCCAAATACAAATGGAATCAACAATCATATGACAATATACTTTCCAATGAGCTTTTAACACATTGACACTTTGATTCAAAACATAAAAACCCTATTCAGTAATCAAATGAAATCAGCAGATGATACAAATGAAATTAGCAATATAATCAACAACTTATAAAAAAAAATTGAAACACATGAAATAAACTATATGATCATCACATTTTGAACATACTAAAACAACAATATAATCAAAGACCTTATGAACCGATTGAAACAAATAAAATCAGAAAAATCAGACAATTGATATCAACAATATAACCAAAATGTCCTTATTAGATGATTGTAAATATGCAGAAGGGTAGTTTAGTAATTTTGTAGATATAAAGTTGTAACCACTTGTTCTAGTAGTTTTCTTGTACATATAGAATAGCAGTCATCATTTTTTTCAATCGATGAGAAGTTTTTGTTTCCATCTGTTCTCTCTATCTCTAAATACAAAATGGTATCAGAGCAAAATGCTTCAGATTCAAGCTTCACACCTTTGATTTTCTAAGTTTTCCAATTCAGGCTTATTTATCTTCTAAACCAGATCCGATTTGAAGATCCTCCTTTTCCTTTCACGACAGATTCATTGATTTCTTAAAAAAAAGCAAGCATGTCGACTTTAAGTGCAAGAAATTCAACTTCGTCTGAATCAGTTATGTCTCCTATTGACGATCGGTTGCATCCATATTACCTTCATCATTCAGATAATCTAGGTTATGTTCTTGTATCTCAGCCTCTTATCGGAGATAATTACTCTTCGTGGTGTCAAGCAATGTTGATTGATTTGTCTGTTAAGAACAAAACTGGTTTTATCAATGGATCTTTTCCTAAACCTTATATATCAGATTCTATCATGTATAATTCATGGACGCGAAATAATAATACGGTGATATCATGGATTTTAAATTCTGTATCCAAAGAAATCTCTGCAGGTATCATGTTTGTAGAGACGGAGTTTGAAATATGGAATGATATAAAAGAGCGTTTTTTACAATCCAATGGACCTCGTATATTTCAGATTCGTAAGGAATTAGTTAATCTAATTTAGAATCAAGACTCAGTTGGAGTGTATTTCACGAAATTGAAGTCCTTATGGGAAGAGTTGTCAAATTTCCGACCACATTGTTCATGTGGTAAGTGTGAATGCAATGGTGTCAAGGAAATTGAAAAGTATTTTCAAGATGAACAGATTATGAATTTCTTAATGGGACTAAACGATTCCTATTCACAAACAAGAGGTCAAATCCTTCTCATGGACCTGTTACCTCCTCTCAATCGTGTGTTCTCCCTTGTCACTCAAGAAGAAAAACAAAAGTCCTCGTTTACTGATAATCACAACTCCATGGCTCTTTTGGCTACAACTAATGTTCGAAAGCCTCAGGTTGGTAATCAATGCAAAGAACGCCCCTATTGCACTCACTGCAAATTTGCAGGACATACTGTTGACAAGTGCTACAAAGTACATGGCTACCCTCCTGGATATAAATCAAAGGGAAAAACTACTTGTGTTGCTGCATTCACTGGAAATGATACTCCCACATATGATAGGCCTGAATTGGAAAATGTTGTTCGAGGTTTCTCACAAGCTCAGTGTCAACAACTCATGTCTGCCCTTACCAATCACATGATTTCAATTAATCCAAACGAAGAAACTCCTTAAAGTAAATATGTTTCTTTGTCAATTCACAATGGGTTTCATTCACAAATTTGGATTATCGATTAAGGGGCAACACATCACATATGTTACGATGTCAATTTGTTTATCAATAAATGAAAAATTAATCATTATACTATTACATTTCCAAATAAGATGGTAATTCCTGTTCATATTATTGGTGATGTTCGAATTGATCATCTTTTCATCCTCAAAGATGTCCTCTATGTACCATATTTTGATCTTAACTTGATTTCGGTTAGTTCACTAACAAAGATACAAAAGTATATGATCAAATTTACATGTGATCATGCCTATATTCAGGATGTGAAGCACAAGAAGATGATTGGCAGGGCTAATTGTATTGAAGACTTGTATGTTTTGAAGAATACTAAAGCAAACGTGAGTGTTGTTTCTCTGGATACTTGGCATCGGTGTTTGGGACATCCATCCAATAAATGTATTGTTTATATTTGAAATCAATTAGAAAATGTAACTGGTACTTCAAACTTTCATAAACATTGTTCAGTATGCCCACTGGCAAAACAGAAAAGATTACCCTTTCGCCCTTTAAATAATGTGTGTGATGAAAATTTTTCTTTAATTCACTGTGATATATGGGGACCTTTAAAAGTTCCTAGTTCACAAGGGCATCGATATTTTGTCACGATTGTTGATGATCACAGTCGGTATACTTGGATATACTTGCTTAAGCAGAAATCTGAAGCCCAACAAGTTATTCCCAGGTTTTATCAACTGGTCCTTACTCAATTCAATAAGAAAATAAAAGCTTTTCGTTCAGATAATGCCCGAGAACTTGATTTCTTGCAATTCTTCAATGAAAAAGGTGTATTACATCAAAAGTCTTGTATGGAAAGGTGACAACAAAATGTTGTCGTTGACAGGAAGCATCAACATCTTCTTAATGTTGCTCGTTCACTTCTTTTTCAATCGAATGTATCAATCTCATTTTGCACAGAATGTATACTTACAGCTGCATATCTCATAAACAGAATACCTTCTGAATTCCTAGGTGACAAAACCCCATTTGAAAAACTTCACGATAAGAAACCATCTTACTCATACTTTCGAACTTTTTGATGTATGGCTTATGTCTCAACATTGGTTTCACAAAGAAACAAATTTTCTCCATGAGCAAAACCTTGTGTATTCTTGGGTTATCCACCTTTCATGAAAGCTTAAAAGTTTCTTGACACTCGCTTCACATCAGATCATATATTCACGGGATGTTATCTTCCATGAAACAATCTTTCTATTCAAAAACACCAATTTGGTTCCATCAAATGATCCATTCTCTGATGTTGTCTTACCACTTCCAAGTGATGAATTTATACCCATGTCTTTTTCACCAAATTTACATGTCAATCCTAATAATTCCAACATTGATCTTGTTCCAGTCAAACATGTTGAACCTTCTTTAAGTCGTTCTTCCCGCAACCATTAACCTCCATCATATTTGCGAGATTTCCATTGTAACATGGTCCAAGTTGCTTCTTGTAAATATCCTTTACAAGACACCTTATCATATGATCATATTTCATCAAAACATAAGGCTTTAGTTATGGCTATTTTGCCAATTTTGAGCCTAAGTGTTATATGCAGGCTGCCAAATCTAATGAATGGCCTGATGCTATGCAATCTGAATTACAGTGTAACGCCTGGTTCCTGGTATGTATTAAAATAAGAATTATTCATATTTGCTAAGGGACTTGATGATTTGGAGACCCCAAACTCGTTGAGTAGGAATTGGAAATGTTGGACGCATGACTTAAAGTCTACTCAACAAGTCAAGGAGCCTCGACTCGACGAGTAGGTCTGCCATAGTGAAATCCTAATTTTCAGGGTTTGCACCCTATTTAAACACCTTAACACACCATTGTGGCCTCCTTCATCGCCTCCCTTAATCCAAAAAACCCTAAATCAAACCCTAACCCATTTTGAGTGTTCTTGAGCCATTTTTGTGTGTTTTTGGTGGTTTTGAAGCTTGAGAAGGAAGAAGAAGCTTGGGAGTTCAAGAGGAAGCAAGTAGATCCAGAGGTTGTGTTCGATTTCCA
Organism: Lactuca saligna; assembly: GCF_052625555.1. Lineage (NCBI taxonomy): Eukaryota > Viridiplantae > Streptophyta > Magnoliopsida > Asterales > Asteraceae > Lactuca > Lactuca saligna. Next base: position 20,784,564 of record NC_136423.1, on the reverse strand, counting down.
GCTCATTTGAGGTATAATATTTATACATTGACCATTCATCTATTAGACTTCTTCTTGGAGTAGTTTAGGGCCTTAAGGAGCCATTTTTGGAACCATTCATGGATGCAAGCATGTTTTGGGGCATTGCTTCAGATCCAGAGCCTTTGAGGGACTCCATGGCATAAAGGTGCCAACTTTGTGGCCATGGGAGTCCCATGCATCCTAGGAACCACTTTTTAGGGTTTTTTGAGCTAAATAACCTAAGCATGCACATAAAGTTAGAAACTTTACGTGTTATATCGACCCTAGGAGGCCAGATCTATGTTTTGGATGTGTTAAGCCCGATTGGAATCGACTGTATAGTCTTGGATCATAGGGGACTCGACGAGTCGTTCTTAGGACTCGGTGAGTCGGGTCGTGGTTTCCCAAACTTCTCTATTACTTAGCAACTTGTTGAGTCTAGAAGATGACTCAGCCAGTTAGACATGTTTTGGACTTAAAAGTCAAGAACTTGACAAGTCTAAGGATGAACTCGCCGAGTCAGTGAGCAAATGTCCCGACTGTATAAAGGACAACTCGACGAGTCCAAGGAAGGACTCGACGAGTTCAAATGGAAAGTCCCGATTCTGTCATAAGGAGAAATTCGATGAGTTAGAGGGTAACTAGACGAGTCAGATCGTGAATTCGAGATTCTATGAATTATGGAACTCGACGAGTTGATGGACCAACTTGGCGAGTTGAGTCAACCAGGATGTTGACTTTGACTAGGGTGTTGACTTTGACTTTGACCATTACCCAAGATTGACCCTTAAAGGGGATACGAATATGAATGAGTAACTAAAGGAGACTATTATGTGTAGCAGTTTGAGGAGAGTTGATCCCAGCACCGAGGACAATTCAATTACTACACAACATTGAGGTGAGTTAATTTCCCGTAGAAGTGGGTCTAAGGCCACGATGTCGGCCTACTAGTAGGAGTTTTCTTGTTAGATGATTTTCTTTGTGATAATTGTCTGGTATGCCACTATCAGTTATGTTTATGTGCTAGTAAGTTATGATGTTATATGATAGTGGTAGTAGGGGGAATAGTCCTTGTATCAGTCGAAAGGACCAAAGGGCTAGTTCGGTCACCTCGGTATGCTTGACAGTATGGTTATGTTATGTTGTTATGTGGTAATACTAGTAGGGGTGGAACAGTCCCCGTAACTGGTTGGGATAAACCGGAGGGGTAGGTCGGACACCCCGGTATGCCTAGCATGGGTAGGTTGAGCACCCCGGTATGCTAAGCAAGGTAGGTTGGGCACCCAGATATGCCTGACAGTATGTTATAGTATGGTATGTGGTATGATAGGGGAACTCACTAAGCTTTGTGCTTACGGTTTTCAGTTTTTGTTTCAGGTCCTTCTTATTTGAAGGGAAAGGAGACGGCACAGTAGCAGCACATCACACACATGATTTTCCGCACAAGAGATTCTTGGGATTTGTACCTTGACACTGTTACTATTTGATGATATGGTTTTTAGACATGTGACCTATGGATTTTATGAAATGAAGTAACTTGATGATGTTTTTCTATAAATGATTTTATGAATCGTGATATTAAAAATGAAAATTTTGGTCTGTATTTTTTGGATGTTACAAGTTGGTATCAGAGCCATGGTTTGAGGGATTCGGACACACCTTCCAAGGTGTCTGGACTTAAATCGATGGTTTGAAAGATTTTTACAAAGAAAATAGTTTTTCTAAAAATTAAAATAAATAGTTTCGAGAAAGAACAAGGTGTGTGTGGTGCGTGCGATCAGCCAAGCTCAAGTATGTTTTCCCCAAGATACTCATACATGTTATGTTATGATATGTTATGATTATGAGAAGTGCATGCTAGAGTAGGGCTGAGGATCTAGGAAGGATGTCTTATGTGCCTATTATATGTGTATGAGAACTGCATGCTAGATTAGGCTAAGGATCTAGGAAGATGCCTTATGTGCCTGCTATATGTGCTTATTGAATTTCATGCTAGAACTGATTAGTCAGTGATAAGATGGCCGGAAATGCTTGGTTTTGTTACTCAATGCTCGAATGCTGCTTGCTTTGTGCTTTTAGGAGCTCTAGTTATCTTTAAATAACTGATAAACAAATACATTGAGTTACATATTGAGAGGACTATATAATTTCAGAATTTTAGTTCTAGCCCTATTTCGCAGCTCTTTTTTGAATCCAACCATTGTAGGGTAGGACCTCTCATTCGAAGAATTATCTAGTTTGAGTGATATGTAATGGTATTCACGAGCTAGTTAAGTAAAGGTAACAGGAAATTCTTATGTAGATGATGGTAGAGAGTAGGTTGGAGAGTTACCCTAGGGTAAGGCAAACCTTGAGGAAACCTTGAGGAAAGTAGAAGGGACATGGTGAAGTCAAGGCAAACCTTGAGGAAAGTACGGATAGATGTGGAAGGTAGTATGGGCCCATACTACTGAAAGCATAGGATGCATACTTGAGTCAAGGAGAGCCGAGATAGAACCAAGGAACTTGTAGAATGTGTGAGGCCTATCGAGGTTATGTATGACCCTGACGATTATGTGTTTTGTTTCAGAATGGTAGTGACACGTCATGGAGCAGGAGGTTCAAGGTCTTGTCAGGATCATGTTCAGGTTCAGGTTCTGATCCAGTTGATGATGAACTACGCAATTTAATTGCGTCTGAGATCATGAGAGGCATTCTTGAGGCGACCCCGGTGATTTTTGGGTCGATCAAGGAAAGGATTATCGACCGGATAGAGGATTGCCTCAGGGCATTTCAGAGGGACATGGCACCTAGCCAGTCAAGGAAATGCACACTATCCTTCAAGGACTTCAGGGGATGTGGTGCACCAGACTTCCACGGGGTGAAGGACCCCATCGTGGCCAAGAGGTGGATTGCAGACATGGAGTCTGCTCAATTGACGAGCTTCTTCCCTGAGGGGTCGAAGGTCCAGTACGATGCAAGTGGTTTGAGAGACATAGCTCAAGATTGGTGGGAGGCGGTCAGTGATTCCTTGGGATCCCCAGCCATTGAGGCTATGACTTGGTCAGACTTTGTGACCAGGTTTAGGGCTGAGTTTGCGCCAGCTATGGAAATTCAATAGACCTTGTCAATCATATCATCCAGGGTCTTGCACCATGAAAAGCTCACAAACTCCCGGATATCATCTCTCAACATAACATGATATCTCATCTTCATCATCTCCTCATCCGCAGCGTACTGTGGAACCAACAATGCACTATCCCTAAACTTATCAGTAATCTCCGCCACAGTCTCTGTAATCTAGTGAAGGTCCTAGAACTCCCTCACCAGCTACTGCACCTCAATGGCCGGTGTAAAATCCCTCAAAAAAATCCTCTCATGTCATTACTGTCACAAAATCCTATCACGACTAGCAATTAGGTCCTTAGCCCCAAAGAAATCAGGCACTCCGTATTCCTTGAACTCCCGGAATGAGGGAGTTCAAGTCCTAATCTGACATGCAACGATCTTGGCTCGAAAGGACCAAAGCCGCTCCTCCATAATCTCCATGATCCCCTCCTTGACGATACCGAAAATCACCGGGGTAGCATCAAGGATGTCGCGAGTAACCTCGACTGTGATAAGCTCATGTAGCCTATCATTAATTGGCTTTGCACCGGAAGCTGAACCTGATCCCGAACGTGAACCTCCTCGTGTAGCCATCACCATCTTGAAACTGAAAATACAACATAGAAAAGAATCGATAAGGAAGTTCGAAGGGATTCCTCCTCACCGGAATCCTTAGAGTTCCCAGGTCTTCCCTTGTCTCGGGTATAGGTCATGTGCTTTTAGTAGTATGGGCCCAATACTACCTTCCACACCTACCTGTACCTTCCCCAAGGTCATACTTGATACCCCTAATTCACCCAACCATACTCAAAACATGACCCACAAAACACAACACATACGCATATCCTAGACTCTTATTGGATTTCTCAATCCTCAAAGAACCAGAAACCTCAATCAACACCGCAGGTTGCCTTATGCATGCAAGTTATACATAAATAGAATCACATACACTATCAAATAAAGTTTATACCTTAAGTCCACAACTAAACAAGGACCACGAAATGAGGCAGAATCCATCATTCTAGGACTATGCAATCCTAAGCATATATAACTTTGAAACCATACACTTAGCAAATAACAAGGTCAACATTGATTCCTAGAAATATATAGCATCGAATTTCCTAAGCTATAAGGCATCACACAAATCAAGCAATTTTATCACATAATTCCTAAAGGTATCCTTAGCCCTATTCTATAATGCACTTCATATATTAACATACTAGTTGAAATTCATAAGCATGGTTTAATTTTGGGAAACACTTACTTGAGCTCGGCCGATCGCACACATTGCACTCTCCTTCGTTACTTAAGAAACTGTTTTCAGAAAAAACTTGAATTTTGTTCTTTGGAAAAGGTTACAATTTCCTCAGTTTGAGTTCTGACACACCCGAGGCTGTGCCCTAATCCCTCAAACCAAGGCTCTGATACCAACTTGTAACAACCCAAAAACCAAATAAAATTTTTCATTTTTAAAATAGGAATTACAATCATAATTTGTTTCCAAAAACCCATTACATCATATAATGTCAAAATATCAGAGTATCAATATCAAAAAATACAGAAAATGTTGGAGAGAGTGAATGTTGTGCCATCAAGTCAGGCCTTTCCCTTTAGTATCGGAAGTACCTGAAAACACCCAAATAAACTGTAAGCAAAAGCTTAGTGAATTCCTAAAATATCACATAACATACAACCACAGAATACCATGCGACATACATATAATTGCCATGGGTTACCCCCATGGTCTTTACCTGGTGAGGCATGGGTGTTGGGGTTTGTATACTACAACATCCTATGGTGCACATACAACCCTAAAAACTTTGAAGCTATGTTTTCTCTAATTATACATGTAATATTGTTTCCAAAGCTTTAAACCTACAACTAGCATATAAATGTTATAAACTACATAAAATACTAGTTAGAAGTTTACCTCTTTGTGTAGCTTGTAGAACTTGATGAATTTGGCCTTTAAAAGCTTATCCCTAACAGTGTGCAAGCCTCAAATGGAATCGCAACACATCATAGACAAAGGTGAAACTTGATAGAGAATTACATGCACCAAAAAACACCCATGAACTCCAAGAACATGCATGTAGGCATTTTTAGGTTAAGAACATGTATTTTGTGACAACCGTCAAATTTCGGTCAAGTCAAAGTCAACTAAAGTCAGCAAGTCAAACCGTTTGACTCAATTTGCCCTTGGGTACTAAAATTTACACTATGAAACTTCTACATAACTCCTTATTCTAATGAGAAATCATAAAGCAAAAAGTGCGAACATCTAGATCTCCTTAACCTAAAATTGTGGTACGTGGCGAGCCAAACCGATAAAACAATGATGCATACTCATAGGGAGTGTGTAAGATCCTTAAACAAGGCTTAACAGGGTTTACGAACCATGCATTGCGATGCCGGACACTCACAATTGTCACACATGGAACCTCTCTCAATCGTTTTCACTCTATCTCTCTCTATGTCAAATCTCTCCCAAATCTCTCCAAGTATGTGAAATCTCTCTCAAATATCTCTCTGTATTAGAAATCTCTCCAAGGATGTCGAATCTCTCCCAAATCCCTCTAAGTATGTGAAATCTCTCTCAAATATCTCTCTGTATGATAAATCTCTCCAAGAATGTCAAATCTCTCCTAAATCTCTCCAAGTATGTGAAATCTCTCTCAAATATCTCTCTGTATGAGAAATCTCTCCAAGAATGTCAAATCTCTCCCAAATCTCTCCAAGTATGTGAAAACTCTCGCAAATATCTCTGTGTATGAGAAATCTCTCCAAGAATGTCAAATCTCTCCCAAATCTCTCCAAGTGTGAGAAATCTCTCCCAAATCTCTCTCAAAAGTTTCCCGTAACTTTTTGGAATCATTCGGGTCATTCCAACCCTTAACCGGGTCAAAAACGGCTTAAAACGGGGTAAAAACGAGAAAACGGGACCTTAGGAACCGAAACCCTTCTTAAGGAGCCGAAGCTCCTTAAGGCCGAGACTAGGAACCAAAAAGGCCCCAGGACCGAACAGAGCCTCTGTTGGCTGAATCCGGAGGACCGAGCCCCTGTAGCTGAGACCGAGCCTCTGCCTCTGTTCGCTTCTCGCACTCTCTGTTCGCCTTCCGCCTCTATGTCGCTTCCTCTCCTCTATGTCGCTTCTTCACTCTCTATCTCTACCCGCCTCTCGGTCTCTGCTCTCTCTTCCTTCCTCTCGGTCTCTACTCCGCCTCTCTGTCTCTTCCCTCCTCTCGGTCTCTACTCCGCCTCTCTGTTCTCTCCTCCCCCCTCTCGGTTCCTACCCTCTCTCTTCTCCCCTCTCGGTTCCTACTCTCCCTCTTCTTCCCTCTCGGTTTCTACCCTCCCTCCTCTCGGTTTCAGCATCAGAAGGCCGAACCTCGGCCAGAATTCGGAAATTTGTCACTTTTAGCCATTTTTGATATTTTTAACATTTTAAGCCCGTTTTTCGTGATTTTAAAGCGGGATTTTCTCCAGAAATTATATTTTAACATAATAAACTCTAAATATTCATAATTTAAACATATTTTGATGAAAATCATTATTTTAATAATAAAAATCAAATGGGTGAATTATTAAAGGTGGAGTGTTGACTTTGCCTTATCCAATGTCACAAGCAACCACCCCACACCCACTCTTTGACTAACCACACCTCCCCACCTTACCTAAGTCACTTCAATGTCCCTTACACTCAAATTACACTCATTCCCACGTTTTTAGAGCTGGAACAAACATCCTCTCTCCTTATTTCTCTCATTTGCTCTCATTTCACTAAGTATCAAACACCACTTTTCTCTCAAACTTTTTCTCCACCAAACTCGAGATTCAAGGCTGATTATCAAGTGTTCTTCCACATTTGGTAATAATAATCCATTCTCCTTATGATTATCTCACTTATTTCCACTCAAATCATGGATATCTTACACAAACTCCATCATATTTGTGTTAGAGCTTCGAATCTTCAAGTGATTCTTCAAGTGTTCTTGGCTTGAACACTTCTCTCCTTCAACACTTATCTACTGAAATCACTCAAGGTGAGTTCATACCCCTACATTTTTATGTTTTCTCAAGTTTTCAGGGGGGAATACAAGTTAAAACACCAAGAACATAACTAAAATTTTCTAACAGCCTTCATCAGAAAAGTTCAACTCCATTCACGGACTGTTTTGGGCATCTTAAACATTTTTGTTTTCAAAACTGTACAAGGTGCAAATAGTTCAAGTTTTTAGCTTTAAAATGACTATTTGCACATCTCCATACGATTTTTCTACAATTTATGGTGATTTTTACAAAACTGCCTATCATTTCAAACAACAATCCGGACCAGTTTGTGATTATGGACTTTTTCACCCAAGTTGGAGGTCATTAAAAATCGTGATAAAAATTATGAGTAAACTAGACACATTTTTTGAACTCTCAGAATTTACGGATCTAGTTTTCGACTTCATATGATTTTTCTATGATTTTTCCAAAACAGGGCTGAATGGCTAAAGTTAGCCAACAGCATGTAAATATCATAACACTTTGTATTATGTTGAGCAAAGTGTATAAACCTAAGTTCTAATTATTGAATGTGTTTCCTTGTTAGTTTGTCATCATGAACTGAAACTAAGTCATTCATAATAAATATTGATTATTCATTTTCGAACACGTATATCAAACTATAAAAGTATAGTTTAATAAATTCATAACACTAATACATTTCCATAAAAGAGTTCATACATATTACATACATTTTAGATAAACTATAATAGGTATAGTTTATGATACATCACTCAACACACTCGTACAGAAAGAGTACATTCATACAAGAAAGATTTATATTCACACACATTTCACGTAAATTTGTTAACCTATATTGTGAGACTCTCTCTCTCTCTCTCCCCGTACATCCGAGTGCGGGATATAATTCCTGGTAGTTATAATCAGAATCTCCTTGAGGGAGAACGTGATACTTGTATATAGATCTATATTGGGTTTGACACCCCACACCTTGCTGCTAGCTACAGTGGGACCTACAGGTCTACGGGTGACAAATGTCATTTTATTTTTCGCGACGCCTGAGAACGTCGTGGCAGGTTCACATAGTCATAGTATGATTATAGCGACTCACATAGGGATATAACAATCCATAAGTTTACGGGATTTTATTTTTAAAACCTAAATGAATTTTATGTCGATTTAAAATCACTTTTTATCTCTATGAGTACAGATATTACTGTACACTTTTGGTTTTGGTAGTTACGACTACACATCATTTGAAACCACATTTATACTTTTAAGTATGGTCAATACTTGTTATTTCTCGGTCCTCTAATTTAGGACTACATATATATAAAGTATTAACGAACATGAGAACATACAGAAATTTCATTTAATTCAAACGCGCCCATGTCCATTTAAGTACATAACATTTTCTATTAATAAGAAAGGTTACTTATACATTTTGGTCTTTAGTCATAAGACTACATTACGCAGATTTTAAAGAAAATATCGGATTTTCTGGATACATATTCTAACGCTTTTACAAGGAAAACGATTTACTTTTCCAACGAAATCTCTTATGAACTCACCAACCTTTGTGTTGACACTTTTCAAAACTACTTGTATTCTCAGGAATTCAGTGAAAACAGGAAATCAACAACGTTTTGAGGATGGGACGATAAATCGTCAAACAGTTCACTGTGTATTATAATGTAATTGATGTGAATCATGTAACCATGTGCTTTGATGTAACGTTTTCAATTATATTTGTGTTGGTTGTATTTACTTTGAGCACTATTATACTCATTGTTGTGATACTCTACATGAAGTCCTCCACCCCCGGACGTTTCCATCATCCTTGGTTTGGGGGTGTGACATATTTATATGTTGGATTTCAAGAGTCATGGGTATAACCCAAAACCATACCCATGGGTTTTATGATCCATGGTTCATGTGGCCCAACTCTTTATGTATCCATACATAAACTTGGTCCAACATTGATCATAAACCCAACACATATAAATATAACTAATTACCATAATTAGACCCCATAGATTTAATTAGTCTTATTTGATCACTAAATTAATTCCAAATTAATTCTTGATCAATACTAATTAAAAATATGATTTCATATTAATATATTATAACTTATAATATATTAATAAATCATATATATAACCTTCTCTCAAGAATCCATTCTAACAAATTAACCTGATGATATGCAACCCAAATGGACCATGCTATTCTCGGGTCAAGTACATACCAATAATAGGTATGGGCTTATACATCTAATCCAACAGTCTCCCACTTTGATAACTCTAAAACTATTATTGCAAGTACGACTCCAAAACCCGACTAGCAATCATAGCTCTTAAAAGCCGCTGCCGAACTCTACCTAGTCAATGACGTGTCCATTAGATAAGGGATCATATATTCCTCCATTCTAGATATTATATAGACTGAGACATGGATTCAAATCATTCTCTCTATCCATCTGTTGTTTCCCGATTCCTGATTTGTGACGACCGACTAAATGAACAAATCAAATCAGTCCAGGCCCGACCGAGCACTTAGGGTTGTCATCACTAAATCATCGAGGGGCCCACAGATATCGCTTTTATCCACATAAGGTAAAAGGAATGGACAAACTTCAACCCAAATACTCGCTTGTACTCACTCATCAAATTACACACAATGATATGTTTATGACATCCAAGTTACTGGTGTGTTTACATATGTCAATGTGCAATTTGTAGAATCTAAGAATCGAGTTTGAATCTTAATCAGAGTAAGTAATCAGAAACTGAATGAAAGATTGAACACCGATGTAAATAAGATCGTGATTCAGCTCAATATTACGCTTTAGGTTTACAGAGTACAAAATTAGACAAGACTGTAAAAGCTTATCTAACTCTAGTAAAGACTCTTATTTATAGGAGAGTAAAAGCGTACAAAAAATATACTAAGGACTAGACATCAAAGCTTCATATAAAATTCCTTAGTAAAATAGATATCAAAACATACGAAGAGTACATACAAAACTTCTACTCTTTACAACCAAACTACCCATACATTCTCCCCCTTTGTAAAAAGAGTTGAAGACTTCAGTTTGTAAGAAGTTGAATGGAGTACAACATTACTCTTCGTATCTCAGTATACCAAGAGATAATCTTTTTAAGTTCCTTCTTGTCACCTTCATTATTCTTCTTGCAATGGTTCATATGAACAATTAAGTTCGTATATTGCGAAGTAGAATATCTTTCAACTTCACTTGCCTGGAACAAAAATCTCTTTGACTTTCCTGACTTGTCCTTTCGAGAGAAGACTAAGCCAAAAGGCTTCAAGCATATATCACCATTAGCATATTTCTTCAAGTCTGCTTGAGTCTTTGAAGGAGCCATTGGTGTTGTAATTTCCAGACCTTTTGTTTTAGCTAACTCCACATCTGTCATTGCCAAACATTCATAATAATTCTCGATAAAAATTTTGATGTGAGTAACTCCCAGCTTGTATTCGTCAGGCTCAATGTTTTGAATATATGAAAATGATCTTTCCTTCAGCAGTAATGCAACTTGTATAAGATCATACAAGTTCATCAAAGGAAAGTCATCTATTGTAAACTCGCACACATCTCCATTTGCCCTGGTCATAATATACTTCATGTTTTGGACTGTGTTTTCGAAAACCACATCCTTCTTTATACTGATGACCTTCTTGATCTTGACTAAGGACCACACTTCTTCTGCAGGCTTGGCAAGAACCGCATGAAATCTTATCTTCATGTGTGTGCCTTTATCCTTCTCCTTGAATTTACTTTCAGCTTTGAACTGAGGCATGATGAACATCATTTCGTTAATTGGAAATTCAAATTGGCTTGCATCCGTATTCGTGACAATATAACTCTGTTTAGGCTTCTTATCAAACGAATACATGTGATTGAATGCAACCTTGTCTTCAATTGTTTCATAGTTGTAGTTCTTCGATGGATCACCCTTGTTCATACAAGGAGGATCACTAGCCCTCTGAGTCATGATGCTTTGTATCATCCTCATCTTCTCAACTTCTGCTTCAGCCTCTGCCTTCTTTTCATCTTTAGATTTTTCAATTAAAATTGACTTTCCCTTGCCTTCGAACCTGATTCCTCTATCACTTCTCTTCTACCAGTATCAATAGATTTACCAATCACAATACCTTTCGAAATTGGTCTTGTAATAGGCACAGTTGTAACAATTGTAGAAGTAATAGGACCAACAGTTGCTATAAATGGTTTTGAAGTTGGAATTTTGGAAGGAAATACCTTACCCACAACCTTCGCATCTTCATCACTAGGCTTCGTACCTTAGACTTTATTTTCTCACTCTTGCACCCATGTGCTAGCAGGTGGGGCATCCATGGTAGGAAGAAGGCTTGATATTCTGGAAAGATGAGCCAACTACTGAATAAGTAAGGCTTCGAATTTAGAAATTTTGTAGATAAGATCTTCAGAAGAGAGTAAAGAAGACGAAACAGGTGCAGAAGATAAAGCTTTAAGCTCCTTTAGCATTGAAAAAACCCCCATGAAATTTTTATTCTCAGTTGTAGAAAGTTGAGTAATTTGACAACTCAAACTTTCATACAACTTTGCGAATTTAGTAACAGCATCGCAGATGATATCCATCTTTTGATTTAGAGATGCAAATTTAGTACGAACATTTGCAATCTCTTTCTCCATATCTTGACGCAGTTTTTGGAGTTTGTAATTGACATCTTCTCTCACCTGCTTCACATCTTGAATAAACAAAATATGTTGTTCCTTTGCAATTGATTTTAATGACTTCAGATCACCACTAAATGTAGATTTCTGAGCATTGACCCTCAGCTCATTATTCTGATCACAAATGTCAATTTTATCGAGAAGACGGGACTCATAATCCTTAATCATGCCAGACACTTTCGAAGAAAGCCTTCCTTCAATCATCTTCAACATACCATCGACTTCAAGACTTGTTATAGAATTTCCTCCCCCGAGATCTTCCTGAGACTGAAGAATTGAATTGAGTTTGGTATTCAATATCTTGAACTGTTTCATTGTCATTAGCATATGATCTGTAAAGTTTGTCTCTTCTTCATGAAACTCTAAATTTTCAAAGGTTCCACCAAAACCTTCGGACTCGTGTCCTGTTTCCATGAAAGAAGAATCTTTGATTGGAGAAGTAGTGGTAGGTGGATCAGTTGATTGTGAAGAAAGCGGAGATGTGAATGGTTGTTGAATAATAGTTGCAAAAGTAGGAGAATCGGTTGTGGATGTTGTTGGAATGATAGGTGTAACCTGTGAAGATAAAGAAACAGTTGTGTCTGGGGTAACATTCGAAGATTTACCTTTGTCTTCAACATATGAAGCATCCTCACCCATTGTGACACTTGCATCCATATTAGATATATTTACAATAATGTCAGAAGTTTGTGCCTCCACAGAAACGGTCTTGGCAATCGAAACTTCGAGTGGTATTACAATATCTTTTTGAAGATCAGCTCCTGGTGTCTCTGGAATGGTTTCAGTTTCATCAGCTATAGATTTTGATGAAATAAACACTCTTCCCTTCGTCTTCTTTTTTGAAATATGTTTGGCCATGTCTGTTTCCCTTCGCTTCTTAGAAGACGGTGATGCAGGGGCAGGAATCTCACGAAAAATGACTCCTTGATGCGAAACGTGCGGTTTACGAACAACATTGGTCAAATGTGAGCGACTGTTGTGCTTAGACTTCATCTTGATTCTTCGAAAAACTCCAGTCTTCGAAGGAATAATTCCCTTTTGAGTCGAAGGAGTGTCAGCAATAACAACATTTGGTTGGATTGGCTCAAGCTCTGAGATTGGTACTTTCTTTGGACACTTTGCTGATGTAGATTCTTTAACAAATTTCGTAGAAGATTCAGCAACAACCTTCTTCAAACATTTTGATTTCTTATCTTCCTCTCTAGCCAATAGAACCCCGGTTTCAACAGAAGTATCAATGTTTTGAAAATAAGTAATAAGAACGGTGTTGGTTGGATCAACTCTCTTCAGCATAGCATCCGGAATGCGAGCAACAAATGGGAATTCATTTGTATCGTCAGTTGGATCCTTCGTACAACTATATATATGAAACACCGCCTTTTCTTCGTCTGCTGGTACCAAAATTCCTTCTTTCTCATAAAAATATTGAAAGATCAAGCTCCAATAACGGGCACACGAAATGCCATGAATAGCATTCGTGTTCTCTCTACTTTTCAAGAACTCCTTCCATAACTGAGTAGAATAATCGACCAGAAGATCATAGTATAGACCTGCAACCATTGCATAAACTTCCATCCGCCCTTTATCCAACCCAACAATTCTTCCGGTCAAGGATCTAAGAAAAATTCTGAATAAGAAATTACATACACTCGGAAGTCCTGACTTATCCTTTTCTTTGCTATCAATGGAATCATATAAAAAACAATTTTTCACAAATGTCATTGTAAGGAAATTTAAAATAAATAAAATCAAAACTTTTCTTTGATTTTAAAACTTACGGGAAAAAAAACTTATCCTTACAATGCAAATACATATGAAAACTATGTTGTTATCTATTCCTAAGCAATCTATCATAACTCGTAAGCAGCAGCTCAAAATTCTGATCTTCGAATCATGCGATCGAAATCCATCTTCGCGATCAGATTCAACATACTCTTCTTCTAAGCTTCCTCTCCATTTTTTATTCTACAAAACATCAAAATGCGACCTAGTCACATCATGTAATAAGAATCTCCAAATAGGAACTTAATAGAGTTAGATAGTGGATTTTACTTGAAGCATAGTCAAATTTATTGACTTTTACCATCCTAGTGAACTTTTAGGTAAATAGGGTAGCTTCACAACCAATGCCCCTTCCTTTTGGCAATAGAAACATATGGACTCTTTAGGAATGGTACACATGACTATCTCAGACTTTGCCTTTCTCTTTACCATTGGATCAGATGACTTGACCATGGTCGATCCCTTTCCATTGGAAAGATAAAGCTTTTCTAGATTTCTACTGTTACCATTGTCAATGTCCATAGAAGTTTGGGAAGTAGATCTTCCAATCAAATTTGCCTTACCGGTGCTCCAAATCATTGCTGATTCAGTAGCAACAAGAAATAGGTAAGATCATTAAGGGTCATGTCGTGGTCTGTCACATAGTAGTCCTTAATGAACTCACTATATGACTCGGAAAGCGATTGAAGAACCCAGTCAATAGTCAACTTCCTTGAGAATTTGACACCCAACTCTCCCAGCTTGTTAGTATGAGACTTTATCTTCAAGATGTGAGTACATATAGACAGTTCTTGCCAATAGGGATTGAGTGACCTTGAACTATTCACGAATTTGTGGCTCAGGGAGAATAATTGGAGGAGGTGGAGGAAGTGAAGTATGATTTCCAGTCCCATTAATGCACAACAAAGGGATTAATCTTTCACCTTGATTGCCATTTGGGATATCATCTTCATTAGGAAAGCTTTATCCAAAATGATAAGGAATACCATATTTGTCATAACTAGACATCTATGAGGGAGAATTTCAAGTTTAGTTGATTTAAGTCCTTAATATAGCACCCAATATAAAATATTAAGGCTAGGGCCCAACACAATATTTTATAACTTGGAAGAGGGATGTCGTAATCCAAGCTACAAAATATTTGAAGGTAGGTAAATGACGATTTATCAATTCCCACCATGAAAAACAAAATTTAACATTAGGTTTTAAATTAATTGAAACTCCTAGATCTTTTGATATTCATTGACCTATTCAATGGCATGTTTAAATCTCGATTGTGACTTTCAAGTTTGTGACTGGGATGTCGAGGATCACAAACAATGACTGAATAACCATGCAAATTAGCTTGGTACACCCAATATTACAACCACCTAATCAATGTATCGGTTAACCATACACGCTCCATTGATCTATGATTAACATCAAGATACCCTTTGCCACACACTATCAGTCCCAAATTAGTGTGCCGGTTAACCAAACAACGCTTCATTAATGACTTAACAAGGTGCAAAGTGTAATTTCATGGGATAGCACCAAATTCACATTTTCCTAAAGTAACTAAGATTGGGAATTTAATAAAGTTTAGTTACTTTATATTTATCATTATATATACTTTTAATGAAGGGAGAATTAATGTCATGTCCTACCCATTAGGCTAACGACCCTCCACCAGTTAAGGAAGTGGTGGGTGAGAGTGGACACCCATTAAACTGTCATTTTATAGGCAGTAACCTTATACCCCCTTATAGACCGACTTCGTGAATGAGGCCTACTAACGGTAAGACTGACTTACTCTTATATATATATATATATATATATATATATATATATGTATGTATATTATACCTATAATATTATAATAGTATAAGGTTTGAATTTTAAACTTTTAAAATTCTAGGGTTTAATTTGCAATTAAAGTATTCATGGGGGGAAACTTTACAAATTTCAAAACTTGAGGGCAAGTTTTGAACAATTTAAAAAACTTTTGGTTTCCATAACTTATGAGTTTAATATGGTTTTTATGGAAGACTTTTCAAGTTCCATAACTTGAGGACAAGTTATGGAAGACATAAAACTATTTTATGATGACATTAAAATAAGACCTTTCATTTTTTTTCATAACATATGAATCTTAATGAACTTTTAAAAGAAAAACTCTTCATTTTCCATAACTTGAGGACAAGTTATGAAGTTCATAAAAACCATTAAGATCAAATATTCCAATTAACACAATAATCAAATAATTTTTCCATGATCTTGATTAAACTCATAATAACAAGATAATTTATATCAACTATTTTACAAGAAATTAGTCTATTACACAAACTAATAAAATCTTGAAACTATGAAAATTATTTTTTATTTGGATGAGGATAATTATTTTCACAACATAAAATCGAATTTTTATCAAGAAAACATTTTATAGTAATTATCCAAATCCAAATTAAGTCAATAAATCCAAAAATATGCCAGACCCGTCACCACCTCGTGGTAATTTTGACCACCTCGTGGTGATCAGGCAGAGTAAAAAAATGATTTTTTAGCTTTGAAAAAAATAACCAAGCATCAAATATAATATAAAACAACTCATATCTCTGATACCACTGTTGGGTTTTGTATACTACAACATCCTTTGGTGCACATACAACCCTAAAGCTTTGGAACTATGTTTTCTCTAATTATACATGCAATATTGTTTCCAAAGCTTTAAACCTACAACTAGCATATAAATGATATAAACTACATAAAATACTAGTTAGAAGTTTACCTCTTTGTGTAGCTTGTAGAACTTGATAATTTTGGCCTTTAAAAGCTTAGCCCCAATAGTGTGGAAGCCTCAAATGGAATCACAACACATCATGGGCAAGGGTGGAACTTGAGAGAGAATTCCATGCACCCAAAAACACGCATGAACTCCAAGAACATGCATGTAGGCATTTTTTAGGTTAAGAACATGTATTTATATGTTGGATTTCAAGAGTCATGGGTATAACCCAAAACCATACCCATGGGTTTTATGATCCATGGTTCATGTGGCCTAACTCTTTATGTATCCATACATAAACTTGGTCCAACATGGATCATAAAACCCAACACATATAAATATAACTAATTACCATAATTAGTCCCTATAGATTTAATTAGTCTCTTTTGATCACTAAATTAATTCCAAATTAATTCTTGATCAATATTAATTAAAACATATGATTTCATATTAATATATTATAACTTATAATATATTTAATAAATCATATATATAACCTTATCTCAAGAATCCATCCTAACAAATTAACCTGATGATATGTAACCCAAATGGACCATGTTACTCTCAGGTCAAGTACATACCAATAATAATTATGCGCTTAGACATCTAATCTAACAATGAGCTACCCCCATGGTCTGATATCCAAGTGTCATGGGCTACCCCATGGTCTTCATACAAGTACCACAGGCTACCCCCAGGGTCTTCAAACAATTAAATACATAAACAATTATCAATCTACATATCAGGTAATGGGCCGGCATTGGTGCCTTCAACCCATTAATATAGTGAGAAGACTCACCTCAAACTGCTGATAAATAATAACTGCTCGGTTACTGGTCCGGAAATCTCACACTGAAAATATACAATTTACCCAAATTAGAATTATGATACAAACCCACTCATGGGCCCAAAATCCCTATGTCCAAGCTCTTCAAATAAGGCCCAAAGGTCTTTCGCCTTTAATAGGACCAATTACCCTTGGTCTAAAATCAATAAAGGGTCATAAGGCCCAAAAGGCCAAACCTTGCCACCTAAGGCCCATTTCATGACACACAAGGACCACGAAGGAAATTGAGCCAACCTACCCTAAAAGGGCCATGGCCCAACACTAGATAAGGCCCAAGAGTCCCAAAAGCCCAAATCTTGTCCCATCTCCCCAGAGGACGTACGTACAACGTACACCATCAGTACGCTTAGCATACTTGGTCTTAAGGCAGTACACACAATGTACATCCCAATATACCCAACGTATAAGGCTGCTAAGCATAACCAACCATTAAGAGCTTAATCCATGTAGCCACTATGTCAAATTCCAGATCTTGGTCATTTTAAAGGTCCTAGGGCATAAAGTTGGCAACTTTATGCCTTTGCATGCTTCATGGGATCCCAACATCCCATTTTGTCCAATAAGACTCACTTTAAGAACTCCAACCCTTGCATGGTACCATTTACAACCATCAAGATAGCATTTTGATGCTTCTAACATGCTAAAGGGACTCAGATCTAACATTTCTAACCTCTGGATTTGCGCAAACTCACAAAAGAGGATCCATGGACCAAAAATGAACTCACTATCAAACCCTAACTGAAACTAGCAAAAGGATTATCAAGGTCTGGACTTTTTACCTCCAAAAGCTCTCCAAGAAGATGTGGATGCAGGATCTAGAAGTTCAACCACGTCCAAGGCTTGCACACCAAACTCCTCTTCTTGCAAACACACTAAAATGGCCACCAAAGACACTTTAAAGCTCAAGGATCACACTCACTAGCAATTTAGGGTTTAAGGGACGATAACAAGCAGTTGAGGCTGATAAGAGTGAGGTCCAAATGACATAAGTGAGCTTAAATACGGCTCATGCCCTAATATTAAGGTTTTTATCTCTGGCCACGTACGCCCCACGTACACCTTAGTACGCCCAACGTACGTGGTTAAAGTCCACGTCCAAAACACCCATGTACGCTAAGCGTATACATATGTGCACCCAACGTACGACCGAGCCTCTCATGCAAAAATAAATTTAACCCAAGGGCTAAAATGTAACATACCTGAATTCTGAGTGTTACAACGTTGATCCTGCTCATGGGATACCTTGCATGACCAATACTCTGGTTGGAACTTGTAGCCACAATCGATGAAAAAAAATCAGTCGGCTTCTTGGGAGAAGCGGTTTGATGGTCTAGTTAGTGTAGGGGATAATAAATGTGAGTGAGTAATGAATGTGATTGATCGAGAGAGCTCCCCATCGCATGGGTCGTCCATTTTGTTTTATTTATAAGGTTTTGTGTACCTGAGGTGAGTAATAGTGTAACGGTAGCTTAAGTACCGATACCAACCATGCAACATGATAGTGGTGGGGATAATATGTTAGCTAATATCATCTTACTCACATATACCAT
Organism: Lactuca saligna; assembly: GCF_052625555.1. Classification (NCBI taxonomy): domain Eukaryota; kingdom Viridiplantae; phylum Streptophyta; class Magnoliopsida; order Asterales; family Asteraceae; genus Lactuca; species Lactuca saligna. The sequence continues at coordinate 20,765,788 of NC_136423.1, read as the reverse complement.
ATAATATAACGCATCATATAATATAACACATTAGTTGTTACCTAAGAAACCAATGGAACCTGGTACCAACCCATTTTCGGAATGTCTTCCTAAAGTTAATGACAACATAAACAAATTTAAAAAAATAGGGCTTATTGCAAATGGGGTGTAAGCTTAAAGATATTTAGGCATTAACCTTTTTATAAATAAAAAAAATATGGTTTCTAACCGAATACATTCGAACGCACTAAATTGGGTCTTAATTTAAATTTCTCAAACTTTGAGGGGGGCTTCATGCCATTTTCTCAGTATCTTCAAAGATAAGAGTCGGAAAATCACCTTATCTATCCTCTTCGACCTTCTCTTCGACCATAACCATGGCTGCCTCTTTTACTTCCTCCCTCTCCTCCACCTTCTCCTCCCTCTCTCTCCGCCGCTTCTCTCTCCTCCCCACTCACCAACTACCCAACTCTCTCTCCCTCCCAAAACCCCTAAATTTCCCCTCCATCAGAGCGCAGTCTACCGATATCGACACCACGTACTTCGACAATGTAGACCCAGATGAAATCACGACCTTCGACCCTCCGGAAAAACCGGAGGACTTCATCCCTCCGCCATCTTTCGACGACGGACCTCAGGAGTCTGAAGATGAAATAGCCGCTGCATACGAAGAATTATATGGACCAGCCTATAGCGGAGTCAGTGTGTTGGGTAATGACGTATATGTGATGGATTCGAAAGTAAAGAAAACAACCTCTTTCGGAAAAATAAAGAAAGATAAAGTCAGAGATGGATTTGATGAGAGGGTGGTTCAGGTGAGTAATTTCTTCCAAAATTAGGGATTCTAACTACATTTTGACTCTTAATGTCAATAAATCAATTTTCAGTTTCAAGATTATACATGAAAATTTTATTTGATGAAATATGATTTCCTTTGCTTGTTGTGACTGTTACTACAAGTAGATTGGTTATGTTGTAGAATTTGAAACCAAATTCATATTAATTTTGCGTCGTAGAAGATAGGTTTGACCTCAAATGTCAAAGGGTACAGTTTTTAGGTGAGGGATAGAAAATTACATCGTCAAAGAATTCCTTATATGATCCAAAACTGATATAACATCATCTCCAATTACTGTTTTGAATGTCCAAAATTCGATATACATGTCTTTAAATTTTGGTAATGTTGCAGGTGAGGAGGGTGACGAAGGTGGTTAAAGGTGGGAAACAGCTGCACTTTAGGGCGGTGGTGGTGGTCGGTGACAAGAAAGGGCAGGTGGGAGTTGGGGTAGGCAAAGCTAAAGAAGTGGTTGCAGCCGTTCAAAAATCTGCAACAAATGCTCGAAGGAACATAATAACAGTTCCTATGACAAAGTACTTGACCTTTCCTCACAGGTATAAATATAAATATATAATATATAATTCAGATTTCTGTGATCTTATTATATCATATCAAAATGTTTAATTAGGAAAACGTCTGAATGATGAAATTCAAAGGTTGCTATAATTTGGTTTATTGACTTTTGTTGACCATTGGCAGGGCGGATGGAGATTATGGGGCGGCAAAGGTGATGCTAAGGCCCGCGTCCCCGGGTACTGGAGTGATTGCTGGCGGTGCTGTTAGAATCGTGTTGGAAATGGCAGGTGTTGAGAATGCTTTGGGGAAACAACTCGGGAGTAACAATGCTCTTAATAATGCTAGAGCAACTGTGGTGGCTGTTCAACAAATGAGACAGTTTAGTGAAGTGGCTCGTGATCGTGGGATCCCGATGGAAGAATTGTGGAAATGATTGAGATGATTGTGTTTGAATGTGTACAATTTGTGTTCTTTTTTGTTGATGTTGTTGTTCGGAAGGGCATTTTGGGAACTTCATGACTCTAAATGGGTATTTTGTAGATCACTTGCATATCCCAAGTCTTTTATGTTTATCTTTAGTTTCATTAATCACTTAAAAACGGATATCTTGTGGATTAAAGGAAATGTGTCGAGTAAAAGCAATTGGAAAATGGAATAGAATTCTTTTCTATTTAAGAAAGTGCTTTATTTTTCCCTATGAAGGCTTTTGTGCTTTCATGTTTTTTTTTTATTGATAAGTATACCAAATCTGAATCCCATATGTTATTGATGATTATGAGTTGATTCTAATGCTTGGAGTGTACTTTAGAACATCATGGGTTTGCTATTCAACTGATGAGTGGTTAAATTTCATCTCCATTGATGGAATTGTGTGATTGTAACCCTAACCTCATGATTTGAGTTGTACATTAGCTTATTGTCATAACAATTGATGCAAATGTAAATTAGTTAAGTAAATGTTAATCCATGTGTGGTTTTGGTTATGATTCCATGAAGTTCCATTGTTTTTGTAATTGGAACTTGTGTTTCCAATGGTAATTTACCATTGGAATTTAATAGAGTAATTTGGAAGGAGAGTTTATAATCAAAACATGGTTTATATTACAAAGGAAACACGTAATGGAGATCTAGAATGATTTTTGATTGATTAAAGGATGTTTCAAGTCTTAATCGCTTTTGCAATTTCAATGATGGAATGGGTTCAACAAAATTATATAGGTGTATTGAGAATCACAATGGAATATGGAATGATGGAATCATAACTTAGAAATGGAATTGAGAATCACATGATATACTTATGATTTAGTGAATGTGATCATCATAAGTTCATGTGAAGATAGGTGAATTATTAACTCATTGAAGTATGTGTATTATGTATCATGTATGTATGTATGTATGTATGTATGTATGTGAAAAGTTAGTAATAGAAGCGCATAGTGGCAACTTTTGTCTTTGCAATTGGCATGTCCTTAATCATCAAAAGAGTCGAGATTCCATCACCGTTCTTTTACTTTTCTTTTGACAAGCAATCCGGCTCTTTTTTCTCGCACTATCCATGCCAATCTTTTGCAAATCTGATTTATATTTTATTATTTTTAACTAAAATAAGCAGATTTTAGTTATGGTAAAAACAATAAAAGTATACTTTAATTTGTTTTTTATTTACAATGTTAGTTTTAGTTTATTTTCTTATACCTAGTAATTATAGTTTTTTTTTTTATAAATATTATAGTTTCAAAAAATCTATGTTGATTTTTATTAATAAATTATAGTTTTCTTAATTGACCTAAGTATTACCATTCAAACTGTTTTGTATTCAAATAGGGTGCTTTAATTAAATAGAACTTTTAAAATATATTGCTGTAATATGAATAAATGAAAGTAAAATGAATAATAAACAAATTAATGAAAATATATTATTATCTCAATTATTTAGCATTTTATAAATTACCTAATAATATTTAACCAAATGCTTTAATTTGTCACTTTGTGTCCAACATGTGTATTGAAATATGTCCGGAAGTTCAAATCTTATACAGAACAAATATATACATTTAGTAGTAGAATAGAAGTTTTTGTGATTTATCAAATAGGGAGGAAGTTTTAATTATCTTATCCCCATCAATGTTGGTTTTGCAAACCACAAGAGCTACAAAATCAAAATATGTAAAAATATAAGTACTTTTAGGCTGAATAGAGTGTGAAAGTTAGAAAGGTTTGTTATGCTCGCTACACTAGCTAGAACACCGTTTCCCTAGCGGCTCGTTAGGGGGCTCGCTACCCTTTGATCGTTAAGCTTTTGGCGAGTTGAGATAGAATGAGTTTATGCAATTTGACCGGTGGAAGCTTATTTGAGTGGATTGCAATCTGCACTTTTATTTTATTAAAAAAAACATTATTTTTAAAGGAGTGTTATTATCCTCTATCAAATACTAAAAATTAAGTGTTGATAGAGAAAAATAATATGACATTAAAAAAGATGATGTTGGAATGTCCTATGATTATTACCACTCCTCCCAATCTTATCGATAATAGGACAAAATACCTTATTGCTTCATTCCATTTGTCATTTTTTTTAGGGTTGTTGACACCGTAACACAATAAAGTTTGACCATTTTACACATTTAGCCACTCATTTTTTGTGTGTGTGCGTGTGCGCGCGCCTAATAAACCATTAAAGTTGAATTTTATTTATCAATTACACTATTATATGACCTGATATAGAAACAGTCGGTCACTTGAATGATTAAATGTATAAATTCGTTAAATTTTATTGTTCTACAGTACCAAAAACCTCATATGGGTTTTGCTCAAAACATTCAATGATATCATAATATCACCTTTAAACCGGATACAATTTCCTCAAAACTCTTAATTAGCGGGTATTTTCTAACGTTAATGACCAACTGAACATAAAAAAATACTTGAATGGTTAAATATATAAATTCATCAAACTTTATTGTGCTAAAGTGTACCAAAAACCTTTTTTTTATTATATGATTATAGTCAATCTTTATAAAGAACGATAAACCTTAGTCCTTTATAATAATTAACGTATTTTATGCTCAATACTTCCAACAAATAAACCAAGTAAATTAATTTCCCTCGAAATTGAACCTAGTTTAGGAGAGTTTGCCCGACAAAAGGTCTTAGTTATAACAATACATTAACGTGTTAAAAATCATTTTTTAAATACATTTTCAAATACCAGCTAAAACAAGCCATTAGATTTTGTTGTTTTATAATATTTACATTTCAATAAATTATTTTTAGAACGATATAACATTATTTTTTTAGCATTGAAAACGCCATCGTCAAAAGTCTACTTTAAAGTGAAGAAATACTCCAAAGTAGTAATATCCAACGAAAACTCTATTTATTAAAAAACCACTACATTCATAATTAACCAAAAAATAAACTAATAACTCATGGTTCACGAAGAGCTTGAAGAGCCGGAAAATCTTGGTGAAGTCACGGGGAACAAAGGCAAAAGCTGAGGTTCCGATTCCCTCCTCGGAGTAGTCGCCGGCGACGGATGTAAGTAAAATCCTTTCTCTGCAATCGCCTTTTCTTCAGCCTCAACGTCCAAATTTGGGGAACATTCATTCGCCGGAGACCTGTTAAACGGATCGGAAAGAAGAGGTGTGACCGGACTAAGCACCAACGACGGAAAACCAAGAAGACTTGGGGACATAATCTCCGGCGCGTTGGGATTCCGTGGGGATCCGGAGAACCCTCCGCCGTTTGTGAATCCAGGAGGCAACGGACTGATTTTGAAGTTCTTGAGACTGCTCCGCCGTTCGTACAGCTTCGATGGTTGTTTGTTCGGACCCGTTTTCATGTCAGGGATAGGGTTTCTCGCAGCTAAGTCTGTCCTGGTGGTGGCTGTGGATTGTTTGACTGTTTCAGATGATCCGGTTAGCATTTGAACTACCTTTTTGAAGGATGTTGTGTCGGCTTGGATGAAGGTTGTTGGGTACGGGTTGTTTGGATTGGAGATCGTAACGGGGGTTGTCGGCGGTGATGGGTGGTTGATGGTGGTGGTGGAGCCGGAGGTGGAAGCAAGGTAATTCTCCATTTTAAGAATCTAGCGATGGATAGAGAGGTATAGAGGTAGATAAAAGTGTGTTGAATAAAAAATGGTATTTTATACTTTGTAGGGATTCATAGATAAATGAGTTGTAGGTGGGTCCTAATGGATCGATTCCCCAAGACGTGTGAGAAACTCACGCGCACATTAGAGACTTGTGTCCTACGTGTTACATGGTTACCGTCGGATTGCAAGTAAAGCCTTTAGCCTTGTATGGTGGTGTAACACACGCGGTATTGAAAAGAGTGGTTGTGGTGAGGAGAAAAGGGCACTCGTGACAACGCGATTGGTTAATTACAACTATGTTAGATTAGATGTGAAGTGTGATTGGAATTTGGAACCAAGTTTAAGCCAAAGTCCAACAAGGTTGTAGCTCGCCGTTGACTTTCCTTTCCCATTTGATTAGTTTTTGACGAAACTGTAAAATTGTATCTGCCGTGTTCACAAATACTTTGAATAGTCTTTAAAATTTTCAACTTAGCATGGTATAAAATCATTTTTTTTTTTTTTTTGGTTTTGATCTGAAGAACTTAAAAAGATTGTTTCGCTATTATTATTCATCTTTTTTTTTTCTTTGTATTTTTTGTTCTTAATGGTAGTGTTGTTGATTAGGAGATATCATAAGGATAGAGATTTATGATGTGTGAGAGAGAGGAAGGGTGGATCCGATTCTTTTCTTTTTATTTTTTAATTAATAAATTATTAAATGAATTATAAAAAAATACAAAAAAAGCGCAAAACAATATTTTCAAAATTTTCAGATACCAAAACCAAATGAAATTCTTTATTTTGAATCATTCATGCAAGTTGGAAACTTTTTATATCTATCCAATTTTTTTTAAAAGGCAAAACTACAAAATTTGTCCATGTGGTATTCAAAAAACTTTGGATAAAATTCAAAAAATTTCCAACTTGCATGGATGGTCCAAAGTTTTTCTTTAGTTTTGGTCCTGAAAATATTGAAATGTCCATTTTACCATTATTATTTATTTTTTCCATTTTTTTAGTGTGTTTAGAATTTAAAAATTATAAAAAAAAAATATATATCACCCTACCCCTCTTACTCCACCCACTGTACCCCCTTCTCTCTCTCTCTCTCTCTCTCTCTCTCTCTCTCTCTCTCTCTCTCTCTCTCTCTCTCTCTCTCTCTCTCTCTCTCTCTCTCTCGCACGCGCGCGCGCGTCAGCAACCAATAACACTCACATTTATTTGTTCTTCAACATTCAAGAACACCATTGTATCTTCTTCGCTCACATCCTCTCTCGACTCCGACTCAGGCGAGGATTTGCTTTGTAATTGGTTGTACGATACCTTCCTCTCTTCCGATCCACACCTTTGCCTTGTCGTCCTCACATTCATTTATTTTGTACTAGGAAACAAAGAAGACGCGGAAAAACCATAACTATTTCACCATCACTAGAAACCCTAGCTCTGCAATTCTGGAGATAACCTCCATGGTAGGCGGCACTGCGAAGCCTATATCTCAATGAAACCCTAAAAACGAAATGAAAAATGAAGTCAAGATATCGATTCCTCAACAAAACTTTGTCTCTGTCTACCTCCACCTCGATTCAGGAACATCAATGGCCAAATATACATCACTATCATCTTCTTGTAATCTCCAACCTATTTTTTAACCGATTTTTGATCTGAAAGGGTTGAACATCTGAAATCGAGTTTTGAACCAAATTCTGTTCGTCGGGGTAGCTCTATGGGAGAAGATGAAATCTAAAGTTGAGTTACATAGCAAAATCGGGGGCCCAAAAACACGCAGATCTAACATCAGAGGTCCAAAAAGAGGGATTTTTTGGAAGTGTCCCAGAGTCTACGATGAGGAATCTTTTTGTGCCTTTTCGCAAAACTCCATTGTTGTTTTGGCTGTTTAGGCTTTGAACGTGAAGATTGGGTGGTGGGGGCTTTGGTGGTCCTAAATCCGAGGAGTGATTTGAAGAATTTCAAGTTCTTTCCCATTTTGAAATGTGGTTAATGGTGGTGTATTTAGAGTAGCTCCGGCAAGTAGTTTGTTGGGGAATGCATCTTACTGAGAGAGAAACCGATCTGTGTTTTTGGGTGTATGAGAGAGAGAGAGAGTGAGAAATTATTTTTTTATTTTTATAATTATCTGAATACAAAGTAAATAAAGAAAATAGAAAAAAGAAACGAAAATGGCAAAATCGACTTTTCAAGTGTCTCAGGGACCAAAACTCAGAAAAACTTTGATTTTGGACATTTCATGTAAGTTTGAAACTTTTTGGACCCTATCCAAAGTTTTTTACATACCATAGAGACCAATCATACAATTTTATCCCAATTTTATAGTTTTGTCTTCTACTTTAGTTCTCAAAGTAATTTAAGAGTGACGAGTGACCACTTTAGTAATTTAAGAGTGTTGAGTGACCATTTTTACCATGTATTATCTTTTTACACAAAAGAACATTTTATATAAAAATTAATATAAAATTAAAATTTCCATTAAAATACCAGAAACACATATATTTCAAATTGATAAAATTGTAAATTTGGTCCCTGTGGTATGTCAAAAAATGTGACTTTTGTCCAAAATGTTTTGGATTTGCACTACAGGTCCAAAATGTTTCATTTGTTGCGACTTTGGTCCAATTTGTTTTGAACATATTTAAAATGACAATTATGCTATTATCTTTTTCTTTTTACTTTTTTTTTTCAATGATAATTATGCCCTTATCTTTTTCTTTTTACCTTCTTTTTCAATTATATATTTATAAGAAAATAAAAAGTAAAAAACTCACCCACCACCTCCTTAACACATTTTGTTTCTCTATCTCTATCTACTCTCAACACCACCATAACAACCGAGCGGAAAAACCTAAAAACAATTGCCACCACCACCTTCTGGAAAATTATAACGCCACCCCCACCACTTACCGAAAATTAGAATGCGGCCATGAATAGCATCTTAGCATCACCTTCTCCAGAGAGAGAGAGAGAGAGAGAGAGAGAGAGAGAGAGAGAGAGAGTGTGTGTGTGTTTGTGTGTGTGTGTGTATATAGGAAGAGGGATGTGGGTGGGTGGGGTTTATATTATGTATTTTTAATTTTATTTTAATTAAATAAGTAATAAAGGAAATAAAAAGTAAAGTAAAAAACAAATAGAAATGGAAAAAAATGTCATTTCAAACACATTTAAATCTGACATGAACAAAAAACGCAACAAAAAACTTATTTTGGATCAGGAGTGCAACTCTAAAATATTTTGGATCAAAGTCCCAATTTTTGACATACTATAGGAACCAAATTTGTAATTTTACCTTTGAAATTAAAAGACAACAAAGTTAAAGTTAAAAAAACACTAAACACTAAAAATTAAAATATTTTAAACATTAGAACAAGCTTCAAATTAAAATAAAACACAATACACGTACATTTGAAATGTTGACATCATTTGTCACACCGTCTCACAACTTGTCAAAACTCAACAAACCGAAAATATTTGTTAGTTTCTTCATGGAAATCCTCAAGAGCATTGACAAACAACATAATCCTAATTAAAAAAAACTAAATACACACTAAATATTTTGGTGAATAAAATAACCTTTATATAGTGTGTCACAATTAGGGTTACACCATGTAAGCCCTAATTATCATGACTTTTCATTTCAATGACTCATGGGTTATGTAACCTCCATGGATCATCCGTGGAGCATCTTGTGGGTTTAACCTAACTTGATAATCCATGGAGCTTTGACCCACTATATAAGTTATGGATGATTGACACAATCAAGCCATATATTTAATTAGTCTTCTTTTGATCACATAATTAATTATAAATTAATTATTGATCAATACTAACTAAATATTCTTCTTCTTATTATTAATATATTAGAACTTATAATATATTAATAAACCATAAGTGTCTTATTTCTCTCATTTAGTCTATCCAAGTGCATGATGCCATGCAACCCAAATGGACCATGTCGGGTCGGGTCAAGTACATACCAAATATAGTTATGGACTTAGACACTATATCCAACAGTAAGTTCAGCCGCTACGTCCGAATGTTGTTTTGTCACAAGAGAAAAATCCAAGAGAGTCTAAAGTTGATAATCGAAATCCAAGACATTTAATAAGTGTGGGGTGCATGTCGATATTTGGAGGGATTATTATTAGAATTCTAAGAGTGTCAATTCTGACTTCATCGATTTCCACAACGTAGAAGAGTTGTTCCCACGCTATGGAGTTTTCTTTCAATATTGATCAGAAATGTCATCCCAGCTGCCACGAAGTGGTTGAAACTTTCCCACGTCGTGGGGGAGGTTTTCATCATGAGCGGAGATTGCCATCCTAGATGCCACGACGTGGTCGACACTTTCCGATGTTGTGGTCATTTGTTCGTAATTCAGATTTTTCCTCGCTCGACGCCACAACGTGGTTGACACTTTCCCACGTTGTGGTCATTATACATTACATTATTTTTCAATCTTTTGCACTACATTTCAGAATTCAATGTTCTTGGTTTTATTTTTCGGTACATTCAAAAGCAACATTCCAGTTTCTAGTCTTCAAACAAATTTTGGAGCAACTTTTAGCAACCCCTATTCATTTCGATCTCGCCACTACTAGTGCATGGGAGTCTATTCCAATTTCCCTCTTTATTTTTATGTTCTTTAAATGTTTATGCATTCAATGGGGACATTGCATGAATTAAGTGGGAGGTAGGGGCCGAAACCTAAAAAGAAATTTCAAGATTAATTGACATTGCTAGATTGGAAAAAAGAATTAATTAAAATAATAATAAAGACTTCTAAAAATAACCTAATTTTGGAAATCTAGTTACATATTGAATTAAATTGTTGTATTGTTGTGTTGATACCTAGGTTGTAAGTGCTATGTTGGATGATCTGATGCGATCTTCGATGTTTATTTGAGCCAACATATGTTCTAGTGTATTTTTAGCTTCCCTATCTTAGTGAAATCATGGGAAAAAAACATAACATTGTTTAGTTTGCAAGACATAATACGTTTACAACCGTGTACCAAAAATATATCTAGGAAAGCTTATGTAGTCATTGCACTCTAGACTAATGCCTTTAACCAATAAGGGTTGATGATTAAGTTCCCTTGCTTAAGCATATATTTTTCTTAGGTTTTTATGAAACACCCAGTTTCCCAGGTATATTGACTTATTTCGCAATTCTTTATTTATGTAGGGTGACTCGATGAGTTTGTGCTCAGACTCGTCGAGTCTGGTCGCGACTGGATGATGTGGTTAATGAGGGGACTCGACGAGTCAGAGGAGTGACTCGCCGAGTCAGAGTTGATGAAAGAAACCCTAAGTTATCGGGTTTGGGACCTATTTAAAGGCCCTTATGGCCTTCATTTGCGGCTACCAGTCCATAGAGAGAAACCATAGAGTGCTTGAGCGTTTTGAGAGAGAAAGGAAGCCATTCTTGACCTTTGTGGTGTTGTTTAGGAAAAAGGAAGTCCTAACCAAGAGAAAGCAAAGGAGGTTGCTATTCTGTGGATTTGAAGCCAAGATCATCGCATTTGAGGTATTAACTCGGCTCATCTCCTATTTTATGAAGTATATATGGATTTAGGGTTTCTTGTGCCCTTTGTTAGGTTGATTTGATGTCCAATAGTCCCTTTCTAGTGATGAGGCTTTGGATCTGGATCCATAGAGGTCCAGAGAGCCTCACTCATCAAGCTTTATGGAGAGCAATGGAGGTTATGACCTTGTGTTGTGGTATTTGGGGCTAAATCATCATATATGGTCATATAGATGTTGCATGTACATCAAGATAAAGACTTTACGTGATTGTTGAGCTTGGAAAGGTTAGATCTAAGGATTAGAGGAATAGATCTAACCTCAGAAGGTTGTTTGAGGTTGTGCATGAAACAAACTCGCCGAGTCCATAAGCAGACTCAACGAGTCGGAGCGGGTTGTCCCATGATTCAGATCAGTGGATGACTCGCCGAGTTAGGTGAGTGACTTGGTGATTCAGAAGGGATTTAAAGGACTCGAGTTCATGTATGGACTCGATGAGTCTATGCAAGACTCAACGAGTTGGGTCAAAGGTTGACCGTTGACCAGCGTTGACCAGGGTTGACTAGAGTTGATTTAATAGTGTTAGTCAAACTAAGTCAGGAAGGTATTAATTAGAGATGTACTTATGTTATAGGAGGCGATACATCGGGGAATCGAGCTCGGGTGATTATCCAACATCAGCGAGGTGAGTCTTCTCACTATGCCATACTTGATGGGGTAACTAGGTTTGACCGGAAGGTCTTATGTGTATGATGTTTAGGTGATGCATGTTATATATGTGATATGTTATGGTATGAGTATGATGGTATGGACCGGAAGGTCAATAGAGTATGAGCCAGAAGGTCAACAGAATTATGGGATGGAAATCCCCTGAGACACTTGGATCGGAAGATCTTATAGAGTTATGGCCTGGAAAGGCGTATGTGTTGTATGTGGTATTTTGGGGAACTCACTAAGCATTTATGCTTACCGTTTGTGTGTTATTTGTTTTAGGTACCAGTGATGATCGCGGGAAGACACCGAAATGATCAGTACACACTTGCAGATGGCATTTTTTTTTTTTTTTGAGATCTTGGGATATGGATTTTGTATTATGTTTTTGGTGAAAATATCGGATATATGATTTTGGGATGATTTGGAAAATGAAATGTTTTATTAAAATTAAATGAAAAATTGTTTGAAATTTAATGGTGTTACATTTTAGTTTTGTGTGAAAAAAGTTAGTTGAAAAAAAATGTTGAGTGAACAAACCTTATGAAGATTGAAGAATAAAGCAAAAATTGCCAAGAAGTCAATTGGGTATTTTATTATATTATAATTTTTCTTTTCTAGATTATTTTTCTATATGTATGCTTGTGAGTTTAATAAAAGATTACCTTGAGGTTAAGAAAGATTTATGAGGTTATATACAGAGGGATGCATAAAATGAATGTTGTTTAAAAGAAGTAGGGAAGTGTTTATGATGATTGTGAGTATTTAGGATTGGGGAAGTTCTTAGGAAAATTTAGACACAAATACGTGCATTGCGATCTTGATGTATTGGAGAACTTTAAAATGGTTTGTCTGGTGCGATGTTAGTGACTAGGGTTTTGATGTGATGATATGATAATATAAAAATCAGTTTTGCTTGGGGGAAAAAATGGATCTTGATGTAATGGATAACTTTAAAATGAATTGTCTTGTGCGATGTTGGTGACTACGGTTTTGATGTGATGATATGATAATATAAAAATCAGTTTTTCTTGGGGGAAAACAAAAGACTAGTGTGGGGTAGTTTGATAGCGTTAATTTTATACATGTATTTATGGAATTTTCTTATTATTTTATACTATGTTTTTATGCTATTTAGAGCTAAAAGGTACTTATAATGCTTTAATTTATATTTTATAGGTATAACATGTTGCTATTGTGAAAAGGAAGTGAAAAGGATGGAAATTGGAGTTGGATTACAAAAATGAAGAAATTGGCTAAATTAGCCCATTAAGACCAAAGTAATTGTTGTACGCCTGGCGTACGTTGCTGGGAGAAAACGTGTCTTTCATTCAGTATGCCATGCATAATCCAAAGTACGCCCAACGTATGACGTCGGTTTAAAAATGTATATACAACCATTTTTCGGTAACCTAAAGGGAGATTACTGTAACATCCCGGAAATTCAGAAGAAAAGTTGAAGGGCTAAAAGTGTAAATAAGAAGGTCGACTCGGCGAGTCTACGGATAGACTCGACGAGTCGAGTCGCATTTCAGGTCGCGTAATGAGTGACCAACTAGGCGAGTCACATGGATGGACTCGGCGAGTTGGTGTTGTGTGAAGAAAACTCTAATCCCGGGGGTTGAGCCCTATATAAAGAACATAATACCCTCTCCTCAGCCTATTTACCTTCCCTTTGAGTTCCAGAAGCCCTAGATTCATGTGAGCTTTCCTTTGTGAGTAATTAGAGCCTTGGAGGAGGAAATCTTGGAGGGGAATTGAAGAGCAAGAAGATTTGGAGTAAGGGGATTTATAGAGATTTGGTCCATTCTCCAGTAGGAGCTTGCATTAGAGGTAAAAGATCTGTTCTTGAGCTTTTGTGCATCTAGATTTATCAGTTGTGGGGTTTTTGGAGCATAAATGAGGTCCATCTCGAGCTTGGTGTAAGATCTGAGGTTGCTACCTCAGATCTAGGGTTGTAATGGTCCAGGAAGCCATAAAGTTCATGCCCAAGAGTTGTTAGTGAAGCCTTCTTGTCCCAAACCCTAGCCCAATAGTGTTTTATGCTTAGATCTCTTTGGATTCACGTAAAGTTTGCAACTTTACATGAGGAATAGCTTGTGGAAGAGTAGATCTATGGATTGGAGCCCCTGCATGGCTTGGAAAGCCTCTGTATGGGTTAAGAGCTAGTGGTACTCGGCGAGTCACATGGGTGTACTCGGCGAGTTGCATGAAGATAGGAAGAAACTCGGTGAGTTGGAAGAACAACTCGGCGAGTTGGTTGAAGATAGCCTTGGAATCGGTGAGTATGTTCTTGGACTCGGCGAGTCTGGTCTTTAGGTCCTAACCTTTTTTGGTTAAGCTGAGAATCGGTGAGTCAAGGGATGACTCAGTGAGTTGAGTACGATTTGACTCAGAGTTGTGGGACTCGGCGAGTCTTGGGGAGACTCGGCTAGTTGAGTCGTGTTATGAGAGTTTCAGAGCATGGGGACTCGACGAGTCAGCGGGTTGACTCGGCGAGTAGAGTTAGTCAGGAGGGTTTGCCTTGACTGAGGACTTTGACCTTGACCAAGAGTTGACCAGTTGACTTCAAAGGGTAATTTGGTAATTATTGGTATTTATTGGGTTCAGTCTTTTGGTATTATCAGTGGTGGAGTTCGTGTTGGAGGTTGGAGCAGTGTAATCTTATCTTTTCAGTCAACAGTTGCAAGGTGAGTTATCCTCACTATATCAATAGGGTCTAAGGCACCAAGGCCGGCCCTTTATCGGATTGTAATCCATGTATCGTTGTTATGTTGTTGCTTTGCTATGTTTGCATCCCGGTAGTTAGGATGGTATATGTTAGAGACCTGGTTAAGGTCGGTATCCTGGTATATAGGATGATGCTATGCTAGTGACCGGTAAGGTCGGTATCCTGTTTAGAGTATGTTATGTTATGTGATCTGCTAGATTGGTTTGATTGGATGTGAATTTTTATATGATTGTATGTTTATGTGCACATGGTTGTTTGACTGGGGTTGGGTTGAGGCGGGTCCTGCTTTGTGCTGTAGGCCAATATACCCAGGGCGGACCGGTTATCCCAAAGGCCCAACGAGCGGTCCAGATAGGCTGTAGGCCCCACAAGGGCAGACCAGACGTGTTGAGGCTCGGAGAGTGGACCAGACCGACTGAAGGCCCGATGCGGGCGGACCAGTCATACTGTAGACTCAGAGAGTGGACCAGGTGGGTTGAAGGGCCGGTGCGGGCGGACCAACCACACTGCAGACTCGAGGGATATGGCTAGACTCGGAAGGTGGACCAGGTGGACTGAAGGCCCGGTGCGGAAGACCAGTCACACAGTAGACCCGAAGTGTATGGCTGTTGTGTTCGGTTATGATATGTTATGTGTGGTATATGTGGTTGGTATTTTGGGGGTATCTCACTAAGCTTTCAGGCTTACAGTTGTGGTTTAATGTTTTTTAGGTACTTTAGAAGACCGTGGCAAGGCGAAGGCGTGATCGTACTGCTCCTCATGTTTATGTTTTACGATATGGTTCTGGGAAGACTCTGATAATAATTGTATTGAAAACCTTTTTATAATAACTTAATGAATTTGGGTTGTTTTTGAAAAGTTTAAATTGGTTTGAATTTTTAGAGTGTTACAATTACGTTTTTTTATCTGTCCTTGGTCGACAAAAAACATTTTTTTTTGATGTTTTGAGGTTCTAGAAGGTAGTTGGATGGCCGTTAAGCTGATAGGAATGAAGATCTTAAGGATTGGAGAGTGGATTCACGTCGGAAATCATTTGGTTCGTTGTTCCGACCATGATTAACGTTCCAATGTGATTCTATATGCATTTACTTTCTGATTTATGGATGTAAAAACCCTTTGCTTTGTGTTTATGATTAGATGAATTCTTGAATCTGTGGATTAATTGCTTTAAGCTTTATTAGTTCTTATTCAATTTAATATGATTGCTTGATAAAGATCCTTATGTGTTGAAGTTGTATTCTTATCTGTTTATCGTTGAGCATTGTTAGGTTAGATGAACAATCTAGTTTGATGTGCTTGAATCATATGAGTTTATGAGTTATAAATTTGTATGACTAGTGTTTGATCAAAACTAGGGTTAAACAGTAAGTTTACGATTAAAATGTGTAAGTATACATGTGATGACCATTCATATATAATTAGCTTCATGATCTTGATGCTAGTAGTTCAAGTCTCTCATAATACAAACTGAATACTAAGTTTTAGGATAATTAGTGCACTTGATCACTCTTATTAAATGTCTTGAAAGTCAAAGGGTTAGTTGTTTATACCTAGAAACTAGTCATATTAGGAATCGGTGGACAAATAATAAATAACTTCTGTGTGAGCAATTATCTATGATTTTAAGATTTAATTTTGTCTAAACCAAAATACCTAAAGAGATTTTTCTTAAATCAGTTTATCTAGATTTGCTGTTTAGTTGTTTATTTGAGATTTAATTCCGTAAAAACCCTCTTTATTGTTTTTTCTGTTTAGTGTAACATATAATCAAAAATTCCAAATTACTTCATCACCGTTCCCCTTGTGTTCAACACCTGATCTTACCACAACTATACTATTTCACGATTAGGTACACTGTCTAGTGTGTTTATTAGTCCGGTTGCAAAAAAAAAAATCATTTTTATAAATTTAAAAGTTGAGCTATTAAAATATATACATAAAAACACACATCGGTTGCATAATTTGCAGCCTTGGCATAAGTTGGTTTCTCGTTGTCACCTATAATAATCCCCCACGTAGTATTTTCTTGCTAGAAATTCTTCATAACATAACTCTAATATGCACAGTTCTTGTCATTGATTTGGATACCAATGGACTGGAGAGAATAATTTATTGGGGCCATATTTCCAATACCAATCAAACGAGAATAACCAAAACATCAGTAAATACGAATAGTACCATCAATAATCAAGATCTCGAAATCAACAAAACTAACAAACAAAATGAATCCCTTGAAATCGACGAAATAAGCAAATCAAATCAAATGGAATATAGAAACGACCAAGAAAACCATACCCAAATTTGCACAACCCTCGAAATCAATCCGCGCAACTTTGTGTCTGCTACAACTCAACCCCAAAAATGAAAGTACATATGATAAACTATGCAGTGATACCATGTAAAATAATAAGACATAGAACGGTTAGGGTTTTATATTATTATCAAATGATAAGTACAATACAATAAAAGGAAAATACATAATAAATAGACTAGCTAATTTGGCTTTTCTAGCTAATGTGCCAACATAAAATCTAAAACAAAAAAATAAAACCCAAATCTTATGAGGCTCGCATTTAGCATGTTGCAACCTCTCAAAACCCCTGTCAAAACTTATATTAATCATCCCTTAAACTTTATAATCCTTTTGGATGTGCAAACTCATGAAAACAACACCCAAATACATCTATGGCCTTATTAGGAAGGAAGGAATCCTTCCCTCCCAATCCACTCAACCCACTGTCATACCATATGTTCTCTCTCCTATCTCTTCCATCTTTCCCAACCCACAACACATGCAAACCATATTTCTCAAACCACTTAACCTACTCAATTAAATAAATACAAAACAACAAAGGTACAACTCTTAAAACACATGCTACAAGAGAGAGAGAGAGAGAAAGAGAGAGAGAGGGGGGGGGGGGAGAGTATGAAGTGGGTTAGTGAAACCAAATAAACAACCCGCCGCTCCTAACCCTCACAACCCACTTAAGAGGGAGTGGTATCTTGAAGGACCAATGTTACCTCTTCTCCATTTTACTATGACTCCCTCCTCCCTTATATTAACAAAAAAAGGGTGACCATTTATGACTTGGTGATGTTAATTTATGTGGTAGTGAAAGCAAACCTACAATTATATATTATTTAATTATGTCCAATAGAGTTGCAAGTGTGCATAAGCTAGAAAAAGTACTTGAACAGTAAATAAAATGGTATAGGTGATTTTTATCATATATATATATATATATATATATATATATATATATATATATATATATATATATATATATATATATATATATATATATAGGAAAATCTCCAATAAATCCCTGATATTTTAGATCAGTTTATGGTTTAGTCTGAAATTAAATTTTGTTTACAAAAGAGTCATAATATCGGCTAAAACTTCGGAATAACCCTTTGTGGCCGGTTTCGGAGATTTAGCCGGTATTCTAGATTTTTTCGTTAATTCGATAAAATATTGGGACTTTTTTGTTAATTCAGATAAAAGTTCTGAATAACCGTTTTATCAATATATAAAAAATGGTTTGTTTTTTAAATGAGTGTATTTTTTTCATTTATTTTTATACAACGTTATATATCCAGTTTTACAGTCACAAAATTTATAAAAAAGTATCTATACAATCCAAAAAACTAACAAACTTCATAGATTTGTTTGAAAAACTTTACCGAAGATAGAGTGCTCCATGGTTGAAAGATTAAATTCATACAAAAATATTGTATATTTTCTTTTTATTTAAACATTGGTTTAAGTATTGAGATAACCACAAAACATATATAATAACACAATTAGGTATACTTAAATCTATGGGATAACCTTTCTCGTTAATATTCATTTTCTACTTCATTCTATTGGTTGTCTAAAACCTTAGTTCATCTGCCCTTTTTCTGTCTCTGTTTCTTTCTATCTATTGCAAAATTGGGAAGGATGCGATAAGGGATACATACACACACCCCTCAAATAGATTTATGTCTTTCGTTTTTATGTGCACACACACACATAAAAGTTTCTGATTTAGAAAGTGTGTGTGCGTGTGTGAAATGAGGTATCAATTTTCAAATGAATATTTGTTTTGTGGTCTTTCCAAGGCAAGATTAGCTGCTACCAAGATGTTGCTACCGTCCTTGGAAAATTGAGGCACGAGTTTAACATGAACATGTTGATGTGCATGATTCATCCCGTTTGTTTTCGTATCAATCAATTTATTTTCATGTCAGGTTGATTGGTTTAGAGTATAGACATTTGAAGTATGTCATTTCGTGCTATATTAAAACACTAAATAAGTTGATGAGTACAACTTGGAAAGGTGGATAACAAAAAGTGAAAAACAGAAAGGAGTAGTAGTTTGAGACGTGGATGAGTGAAATTCACAATAAATTTTAGGGTAATTGATCAATTAACGAAAAAACCCCAAAATTTTGATCAATTAATGAAAAAGCCCAGAATATTGGCTAAATCTGCAAAACCGGCCACGAAAAGTTATTCCGAAGTTTTAACCGGTACTCTGTCCTTTTTTGTACATAAAATTTAATTTGGGATTAAATTGTAAATTCACCCAAAATATTGGGACTTTATTGCAGATTTCCCTATATATATATATATATATATATATATATATATATATATATATATATATATATATATAGAGAGAGAGAGAGAGAGCTAGGTTTAAATATGGATTAACATCTATTGTGCGGATGTTTGAACAGTGCTATTCTACGAGAATAACAAAGAAAATATGTTGTTTAATAATATAAATATGCTCAATCTTATATAACTATTGTCATTCTCAGACATTCTCACTAATTAAACCGTCTATAAGGTTATTATAGACTTTTTATTATTATTATTATCATTCTGTCTGAATGTTATCAAAATATTTATGGAGTCATATTTTGTAAGAATGAAAATGAGGGAAAAACGATGTGTAGAAACAAAAATGAATAAGAATTAGCGAGAATGCATGAAAATGATGATAATTGTATAAGATTGAACGTAGTCAAATTACTAAACAACCTATTCTCTTAGTAATTATCATAGAATAACATTGTCCACACGTTCGCATAATAGTTGTCCATTCACATTATAACTTATATATATATATATATATATATATATATATATATATATATATATATATATATATATATATATATATATATATATAGGGAAAATGTCACTGTAGCCCCACTAACTTACAAGTTTTGGTTTAAAAGGTCCCTTATTTTATTTTTTGGCTTTAGAAGGGCATAAACTAACATTTAACCGGCTAATTTGGCCATTTTTTATAAAGTGAAGGGGTCACCCGGTGACCCCAATCTCAATCAACATTATTTCTTGGACATGTCATTAAAAGAAAGCCAGGTCATTAAACTAAATCATATGCCACGTGTTAGTGTATCGATAAATGACACCAACCCTTCCTCTCCAAGTAATTTTCGTCTTTAATCGGTTTCATCTACCAATATCTTCTTTTTCTTCTACTGTTCATCCAAAAATCAAACCTGGATTTTTTCTATGGCTGTCTACATGAAGATAAATCTTCATTTTGCTGGTTTGTTTACGAGGTATCCAATGATCAGTTACTCAGATGGAGTGGAGCAAAGGTTTGAGGATGTGGATTTTGCTGGAATGGACAAAAACGAATTTCTATTGTTCATTCAGAGATTCGCAAACGAGACGTGTGTTGATGTGTACTTTTGCATGCCCGATATCGAGTTCCCTAAAGGACTGAGGATAATAGCAAGTGAGAAAGACTACCGGGAGTTTATCGAAGTAGGGTATGATTCTGTTGTGTAATTTATGTGTACATGGATCATGTTGGTGTTCATGTTCATCAATGGATTGTTGATGAGATGGCTGAAGTATGCACCCCCGAGGATAAGTTTTCTAGTGTAGGTGAAGTAGTAGAAGAGTTGCATGTTGAGGCAGAAGGAGGCATTGACCTAGATGAAGTACAAGTGCAAGGTGATTTGGACGACAACTTTGAAGATGGAGATTGCATTCCCATGAACAAGACCTTGAATGATGTATTTTTGAACAAGCTCTACCCCAAGGAGCAACCAACTCCATCCACTCCACCTCAAGAGGATCCATCTCATGAAGATCCATTTGATCAGATGGATGACCACGACCCAATTCATGAGGAGGTAACAGCTTTTAATGAAAATGTTCATTAGAAAAAAACAAAAACCTGTGTTAGGAATGAGATTTGAAAATCCTAAACAGTTAAAACATATGTTGTGTAATTATGCTGTTGCTAAAGGATATCAATTGTGCTATAAAAAAATGATAGTAGGAGGCTTTTAGTTAAATGTTGTTCAGGGCAATGCAAGTTTAGATTGTGGGCTTCATGGATGAGTGAGGAAAATTCATTTAAGATTAAATCTCTTATAGATGACCATAATTGTGCTAGAAATTTTAAAATGGGGTCAATTGTAAGCTATGCATGGATTGGTAGCCATTTCACATCTAAATTTTTACAAAAACAAAAAATGAGTGTTAGGATACTAAAGGAAGAAGTAAAACAAAAATTTGTAATTGATGTGAGTATGGGATAGTGTAGAAGAGCAAAGAAATATGCAATTGAACTTATTGAAGGTACACTAGTTGAGCATTATGCCAAGCTTTGGTCATATGGTGAAGAGATAAGAAGATCCAATCCAGGATCAACTGTCAAATTGGATGTCAACAGTATGCCTGATGGGAAGACATATTTTAGTAAGTTTTACATATGCTTTGAGGGCCTGAAACAAGGTTGGAAAGGAAGTTGTAGAAGAGTAATAAACCTGGATGGTTGTTTCTTAAAGGGATTATGTAGTGGAGAATTGATATGTGCCGTAGGAAGAGATGCTAACAACCATATTTTCCCAATAGCATGGGCAATTGTGTGTGTGGAAAATAAAGAAAATTGGAAATGGTTTTTGGAGAATCTTCAAGATGATCTACAAGTTGATGATGGTAGTGGTATCACCCTGATGTTAGATCAACATAAGGTATATCACTTACTATACTTCATATTTCTTGTTAATAAAATTCCATTTCTTAACATATGAATTTAAATTGTATATGGGCTATTGGAGGCTGTAAAGGAAGTAATGCCTAATGCTGAACACAGACAGTGTGCAAGGCATATTGTTGCCAACTTTAGGAAAAGGTTCAGTGGTGTGCATTATGAGAGGATGTTTTGGAAAGCTTGCAAAGCATCACCTGAACCTTTATTCAATGCAGCAATGAAGGAAATACAAGTACTAAATCCTGCAACATTTGACTACCCTATGGAAAAGAACCCAAAATCATGGAGTAGAGCTTTCTTTAGAGAGGGGAGGATGTGTGATGCAGTTGAAAATGGATTATCTGAAAGCTTCAACAATGTCATTAGAGATGCAAGGAAAAAACCAATAATCACAATGTTAGAAGAAATTAGGTTGTATGTTATGGAGATGTAATTCAATCTCACCATCAAAGGTTGTTCGTGGCCTGATTTGAAACCATGCCCAGCCATTACAATCCTATTAAATCAGTTGAAAAGAGCTCAAAGGTTTTTTCTTTTCTATTAATACTTTATTTAGTTTTTCCACTATACACCCTAACTTTTATACCATTGCATCAGGTATTGGCAGGTTTTACCTACTGGTTTAAACCAGTTTGAAACAAGGAATTTGGCAGAGTCTTACAATGTGGATGTGGATAGGAGAACTTATTCATGTAGAGTTTGGCAACTAAATGGGTATGGATGTGTGCATTCAGTTGCAACAATCTCATACCTTAACAGTGATGTTGGTAATTATGTGGATCCAATGTACTATGGAGCAATTTATAAGACCACCTACAAGTATCCTATGTGTGGGATGAATGGTAGCAACATGTGGCCACCTACTGAATTCATTCCACCTTTGCCACCATTGAAAAGAAAAATGCCAGGTACACCTAAAGTTAATAGAAGAAAAGATTCAAGTGAAAGGGGTGCTAGACATACTGTGTCAAAGGTTGGGAAAAAGATTATGTGTAGTGTATCCAAACAAGCAGGACATAACAAGGTTACATGTTCTAAATCTGAAAAGCCAACAAAACTAGAGGTAAGGAAAACGAAGAGATCAGATTTTATTGATGGGAAGGGAAGTAGTTCTAAGAAGGCAAAAGGTATGCTAGATGAGGAAGGAGGGAGGGGTAATAAGGGTATTAATGGAAAAGTTGGGGGAAGGAAGCAGTGCTAAGAAGGCAAAAGGTATGACAGTTGAGGAAGGAGAGAGGGGTAATAAGGGCATTAATGGAAAAGTTGGGGAAAGAAGCAGTGCTAAGAAGGAAAAAGGTATGACAGTTGAGGAAGGAGGGAGGGGTAATAAGGGCATTAATGGAAAAGTTGGGGAAGGAAGCATTGGTAAGAAGGCAAATGATGTTATAGATGATAAAGGGGGGAGGGGTAAAAGGGGTAGTGATGGAAAAGTTGGGGAAGGAACCAATGGTAGGAAGACAAGAAAGAAGTCGGAAAGAATTTTGAAGAAAAAACTTGGTACACGGGTTGAGGGTAACAATGGGGAAGGCAACACTATTGACAAGCCAATGGAACTAGAATAGGTTAAGTGTGGTCAATGTTGTTATGTAGTCAATGTGTTTATGACAAATGATTTCGGGTTAAGTGTTTTAATTTGATGTTTTCCACTCACTTTGGTCATGCTAAACAATGTTGGATTAAGTGTTTCAATTTTATGTTATGTACTCACTGTGGTGTTATGTAGTCACTATGCTTATGCTAAACAATTTTATGTTATGTACTCACTGTGGTGTTATGTAGTCACTATGCTTATGGTGTGTTGTGTTTATGGACGTGCATGGTATTGGGGTCCATTATTTACATTAGTGCTGGTTATATATGGTCCAATTTACTCTAGGTGAACATGGCATTGATGTCTATTATTGACATTAGTGATTGAAAGTCATTACAAGGATAATGTAAATAACCATAACAATTTCCTTGACAAGGACATAAAAAACTGCTACATACGAATTACAACTTGTACACAATTATGCCAAAGAAAATAATCCAACTTAGAACTAAAGACATCTTCAGTTTCCAAATCTTTGATTCAAGCTTCTTTTTCGACCTAGCTAATCCTGCAATCATAACTGCTTCAGCACTCATATTCTTAGAGTCTGCTTCTTTAACCCAACAAATAAAACCATTACGAGGTCCCTAACAAAATTCATTTACAAGTTAGAAGTGTAGAATGCAAAGATAAAAACAAATAAATTAGGGATACAGTGTCCTAATAAAGAAAGTCAAACAAACCTTAGTGGGGCAAGCATAGAATGGTCTTCCAGGGTTTGATGGAGTGGAAGACATTCTGATTATGGTCAAACATCCACATGAGCATTTCACCATTTTTGCTTTGTTATTTCTGAGAGCTGCTAACTTCAAAATGCAAACAAGAACATGTACAAAGAAATGGGATCTACTGCCGAGTAAATGAGGTAAAGTACTTATAAAAAGCAAATGACGAAAATATCCCAGCCGAGTAAGGAAGTAGGTTCTTAAAAATTGTAAATTCCGAAAATACCCCTTGACGAAATTACCCCAATGTTTGACCTCATTAACATCTGTCACAGTTGGTGTACCAACAACAATTAATTTTCATTAATTAGGCCAACCAAGTGTCCAAATCGTTAGTATTAATCAAGAACATTGATCCCAACAAATCAAAACGCATTCAAGGTGTTTACATTTCATCAAGATAATATCAAAATGGCTGTTACATGTTCCCATGACTTCAAAAAACATCTGTAAACAACCACCACTAGATTACCACAAACATCATAGACGATTACCACAAACACAAACGAACACACACAATCCTAATAACATATATTACAATAAAAACCTTAAACATAATAGACGATTAAGACGAACACTAGATTTTCCTACCACTACTATTCACCTCCTTGAGAATCACTTGCTAACTATCAAGTGAATGATGAAAATCATTAGCAGGAGCTTCACCACGACAAGACCCACAACCAACAACGCAATAGATTTAATCTGCTTCTCAACCTTTTCGAACCTTTGCTGCATGTTCAGGACATCAACCCTGGAATGAAGGTAATCGCGACCCATCTCCTCCTTCATGCACTCCACCTCACCTTTTTGCTAGGCTATTTTATCACCACAGTCGCAAAAAATCGTGTGCAAATCGTTCAAGTATAGCCCGTCTCTTGAGCTAATCGAGTTGTTAGAGTTTATAGTATCTGGTGATGGTGGTGGGGTAGGCTCCATGGAAGACAGTGAAAGGGAACACGAGTATTCTATTTTCGTTTGTTGGTTTGTGTTTGGCCGGAAGCGGTAAGAAAGTGTTAGGGTTTTGTCCAAGAGACCATCCATTTATATAGTAGGGGACCACTTCACCCTTAGTGCCCAAGTAAGTGAACTCGGTGGCGAGTCGATGACGTGTAAATCGAGTCGTCTGAGTTGACTCAGTAGGTTACTTGGATGATGACATGGCAAGCAAACCGGTTGAATTGGGTCATAATCCCAAATTAGCCGGTTAAATGTTAGTTTATGCCCTTCTAAAGCCAAAAAATAAAATAAAGGACCTTTTAAACCAAAACTTGTAAGTTAGTGGGGGCTACAGTGACATTTTCCCATATATATATATATATATATATATATGTGTGTGTGTGTGTGTGTGTGTATGTATGTATATATAAAAGAGAGAGAGAGAGAGAGAGGTAGGTTCAAATGTGTATGAACATTTATTGTGTGGATGCAAGGGTTAATATGGGCCAAGTATTATTTAATTTTAATAAATAATTAATTAAATCATCTACCCTGTAATTTAGGCAAATTACTGTATTTAAAACCCTATTGCATCTTCAATCGACACCCACAAATGTCTTCCTTCTGTAGCAGATAAGTAAATCTTCCTTCTGTTTCATAGCTTCTCTGTAAAGTCGAACATACATGTAGCGTATCAACAAATGTCTACTTTCAAGAGCTCTACTTCGTTAGGGAATGACTCTCCTTTCTAGCTTGTGCGCTCGAATTCGACGAACACTCGCAATAGGTATACATTACAAACCCTAATTTGCGCTCAAATTCTACCTCATCATCTACCTTCATCTTTGTCTACATCACTAATGCATCCTCCTCCTCGCCACTGCTTAACTCTAAATCCTTCGATTGCTAACCACAAAACTTCAGTGGCACTGTTTAGCTTCAGTCCTCGACTAGTTGCTGCCATCACCCGCCTCCACCATATTCGATTTTGTGTCCAAAGAACAAAGAGATTGTTGCACTATAAAAAGGAAAACGCATCTTCTCGTCTCTTCGTTTACTCTTTGTTCTAATACGCACAATGGAAAGATTTAATCAATCTCAACCTTACAAATTCCACTAAGAAAACTATCTTCGAATACATCTGGTTAGTTTTTCTAATATGATTTATATTGATTTTTGACTTTTTCTTATGTTTCAAATTAGAAGACATGAATCTCTCTATTTTTTTTCCATGAACATATCTTTTAGTGATTGGTTTGTATGTAGAGTTTTCATTATTTGTTTGAGGTTGTAAACCTATTTATTTTAGAACCTATTTCTCTTTTAGAAAATAAAGACTCAAAGTCTTTACAAAGACTGCATAACTTAGCAAATGTATTTTAATTTTTGTGTTGGATGTTTGTTTTGATTTGATTATTGTTTGTGTATCCCCATTGGTAATTATTAACCATATTGAATATTAGAAGGGTGTTTAACCATAGAAAAATATCTTTATCTCTTTCACTAAATTAAAAGGTGGTCTGATGTAACTACTTTTCAGCTTCTCATGTGTGGACGTAGTATTGAATGTGTTATGGCAAAATGCAATCTATTCTGTCAAATGTATTTCTGAAATGAATGAATTCTTGGAGTCGATTTTATGAAATGATTTCTTATATTTGTATGTGTTTTATTTCAGGACTACTCAGAATATAGCAAAGTTGTTTAGAACAACAATGGTGGATGAAATATAACAATATAAAACAACAATTAAAATAAAGATTCTTTCATGAATGACATTGTATTCTTATAGAATGAAGATTTTTTAAGAATGACTTATTATAAAGTTTGTATTCTAATAGAATGTGGCAAAAATTCAAAAATAACATTGTATTCTTATTGAGTGTGATAGTAAATTTTTTTTGTTTACTTTTGGACCTTAGATTCTTCAATAATGTTAATAAGAAATGATTATTCTTTAAGAATGTTGTTATTCTTCAACTCATGGTTCAAAATTTTGTTATTCTTCAAAATTTTCATTCAATCAGAATATGTATTCTGTCAGAATTCATATTCAATCAGAATATGCATTTTATTAGAGTATGCATTTTAAACTCTGGGTCCATATTCATTCCTACATCCACACAATACTTACCATCCACATTATAACCTAGCCATATATATATATATATATATATATATATATATATATATATATGTGTGTGTGTGTGTGTGTGTGTGTGTGTGTGAGAAAAATAAATTAGGCGTAAAATGCCCCTGGGGGTTTTCCTTTCATTATATAATACAACAATTACAACTAAAGATCCTAATATCATGGATCTGATAATACAATTATACTTATCTTATATTTGAACCTAACTACAGTTTATTATCTTTACATTCCCCCTCAATCTTGACCGTTACTAGGTTGAGATTGTAACACAGTTTCTCCAGCATACTTCGTGTTGTAGGCTTGGTGAGTCCATCTGCAACTTGATCATTTGAAGATATAAATCTAACATCTAATGCCCCCATCGCTACCTTCTCTCTAAGAAAGTGAAAATCCACTTCTATATGTTTAGTTCGAGCATGAAACACTGGATTGGCTGTCAAATAAGTAGCTCCCAAGTTGTCACACCAAAGAACAGGTGCACGTGAGACTCCTAGTTCTTTAAGCAAATACTGTAACCAGGTCGCTTCAGCAGTTCCATTCGCCAAAGCCTTGTATTCTGCCTGAGTACTTGATCGTGACACAATGGGTTGCTTCCGCGAGCTCCATGAAATCAGATTAGGGCCTAAAAATATTGTAAAACCTCCGATGGATCTTCTATAGTCTAAGCACCCTGCCCAATCTGCATCAGTAAAGACACTCAATAATGTGGAGCTTGAACTTCTTGTATGAAGTCCTGTGGACATCATGTGTTTAACATATCACAATATCCGTTTGACAGCTTCCCAGTGAACGTATGTAGGCTTAGAAAGATATTGACATGCCTTATTAACAGGAAACAAAATATCTGGCCTTGTTAAAGTGAGATATTGCAAACCACCCACCATACTTCTATATTTGAAGGTATCTTCTTCATTTAACGATTTTCTAGAGTTTAGGGCCAGCTTATCAGTGACTAGCATTGGAGTTGAGACACCTTTACAATTCTCCATATTAACACGATGAAGCAAATCAAAAGCGTATTTGTGTTGTAGCAAATTGATTCCCCTTGAATTGTGAAGGACCTCAATTCCTAGGAAATAATTCAGTCGCCCAAGATCTTTGATAGGAAAAGCTATTGACAAGGCACGAATCAATTGCTCAATAGCCGTTTGGGAGGAACCAACAATGACAATGTTGCCAACATATATCAGCATATAGATAGAAATAACATCGTTAACCAAAATAAAAAGAGACATGTCGGCTTTAGAGGAATGAAAACCAAGATGAAGCAACTTGTCACGGAGTCGAGAGAACCAAGCTCTTGGCGATTGTTTAAGCCCATAAAGCGCCTTATGAAGTTTACATACATAATGAGGATGAGAAGAATCCTCAAAACCAGACAGTTGCTGCATATACAACTCCTCCTCTAGAAAACCATGAAGAAAGGCATTATTAATATCTATTTGCCGTAAATGCCAACCACGTGAGACAACCAAAGAGAGAACCAGACGAATCGTGGAAGGTTTAACAACGGGACTAAACGTGTCCTGATAATCAATGCCATATTGTTGTGTGAAACCTCACGCAACCAAATGTGCTTTATACTTGGTAGTAGAACCATCTGGATTTTGTTTTAGTTTAAATACCCATTTGCACCCAACAATATTGACATTATTGGGTCTTGGAACAAGAGACCATGTGTGATTTTTCTGTAACGCATCAAAATCAGACTGCATGGCTGTTAACCAAGTGGGATCTGCCATAGCCACACGAAAAGAGGTAGGAGTAGTAACTGCAAAAGCTCGTTTGGTAGGATCATATCGTACAGTGCCATCGGTAAATTTTCTTGGAAACGTCTTACTAGCTTGTCCTCGAGTTCGAGCACCAACAGGAGAATCATCAAGATCTGCCATTGGAAGTGGGGATATGACAACAACAGGTAACTGAACTTCTGGTAGTGGAGATGTCGCATGATCTGAAGGAGAAGAAGGAAGAGTTGATGGCACTGCTAGTGATTGAACTGCTGATGACTGGACAAAAGAGTATGGAGAGGCAGTCAAGATCGGTATGTCTGTGAGTATAGGCTGCTCCGGTGGAACATTTGGCAATAAATCTTTGGCTGGAGTTGATGATGCATTGAATGGAGGTGATGGCATTGTAACTGAATCATAATCATTAGCTAATAAAAGAGATAAGTCATAATTCCGCATATGATCATTAATAATGGCCGGTTCTGTTTGAGGAAAGAAAACAGGATTAGACTCTTGAGACGAGACAACAGAATTTTGACCGAGTGCAAAAGGAAAACGATGCTCATCAAAAAACCACATCACATGATATATAAATTTTACCAGTGGTCCTATCCAATCACTTATAGCCTTTATGAATAGAGTTGTACCTTAGGAAAACACACATAGTAGACCGAAAGCTGAGTTTACGGGTATTGTACTTTCTTAAACTTGGCCAACACGCACATCCAAATACATGGAGGAAAGAATAATCAGGATTAATGTTTAATAGATATGTAATAGGTGTGACATTATTTATGGTTTGACTAGGCATTCTATTTATTAGATAACATGCTGTCAAGAAAGCTTCATCCCAAAAACGAAGAGGGAGAGATGAATGTGCTAAGAGAGCTAAGCCTGTTTTGATTATATGGCGATGTTTGCGTTCAGCGACTCCATTTTGTGGAGATGTATGAGGACACGAGACCCGATGAGCTATACCGATTTTCTGAAAATAACGGTGGAGTGTGTGATACTCACCACCCCAGTCTGATTGAACACTACGAATTTTTGTGTTCAAGAGACGTTCAACATGGTTTTGAAAATTATAGAATACTTGCTCAACATCAGACTTGTGTTTGATAAGGTAAATCCGAGTGTATCTACTATAATCATCCAAAACACTAACATAATATTTAAAACCTCCACTGGACACCTGAGCAGGTGCCCAAACATTAGTATGTACAAGTTCAAGAGGAAAAGTAGAAACACGAACTGATTTACTATAAGGAAGTTGATGACTCTTAGCATGCTGACACGCATCACAAACAATTGACTCATTATGAAAATAATGACCTAATTTATTAGAATTTAAAATTGTCTTGGCAACCATTGAAGTGGAGTGACCGAGGCGTTGATGCCATTGAGGATGAGAAACTTTGACACTTGACAAACCATGATGTTGCGGAAGATTTCTTGTACGACTGAACGGAATGGGATAGAGACCTCCTTTACTTCTACCGTGTAGAAGAATTTTCTTCGTGGCTATGTCCTTAACAAAGAAAGCATTAGGGTAAAGCACAATAAACACATTATTATCAGAAACAAGTCTGTGAGTAGATAAGAGATGCTTGTTAATATGAGGGACATGCAAAATATTTTTGAGGTGAAAAGGTCTATTTGAACCGGGAATTATTGAATGACCAATATGGGAAATAGACAAACATGCACCATTTGCCACTTGTACTTGATCTTTCCCTTGATAAAGTTCATGAACAGAGAGGCGATCAAGTTCACTGGTTAAATGATCAGTAACTCCACAATGTACAAACTAGTTTGGATCCTGATAGTGTCTTCCTGTTGTCACACTGTTCGCATTGTGATAGTCTTCAGGCTGATGGGTATGATTAAATCGGTTTCTACAAATGAGAGCCGTGTGACCTGGTATACCGCAGACCTGGCAGTGTGGCCCCCCACTGTTTCGACCATGCCCACGGCCTCTGCCACGACCAACTCCTCCTCTATAGCTACCCTTCTGATTATTATAGTTGCGACAAGGTACACTGTTGTTGTTACTTGACTCTTAACGAGACACAATGTTTGCAGAAGATGTGAATTCAACTGTGTTTCCTATGGTAGCTGCTTGAGATTCATGTGCTATTAAGTAGGAATAAAACTCAGGAAGGGTTACCTTTCGTTCATTGCTCAAAACAGTAATGGCGGTAAACAAATCACCATGTCCTGGTCCAAGTCCTGCCAAGATATACCCAATTATTTCTTCATCATTCATTGACTGACCGATATTTGCCATTGTATAAGCAAATCCGGTCATCTTCTGATAGTAATCAACAACAGTCATATCTCCCTTTTTTGTTGTTGATAGTTGAGTGCGAATCTGAATCGAATTTCCACGATGTTGGGCAGAAAACATAGTGTGGAGTGTTGTCCACAATTCTTGAGCAGTGCTGATAGATCTGATAAGCTGAGGAAGAACTTCCTCGTTCATGGAGGCCAAAAGACCTCCAATTACAGCCTGGTCCTGAATAACCAATGTCTGATAATCAGGGTTAGGTGATTCCTTTGCGGGTTTTACCTCTTTTTTGGCGCTACTGAATCCGATGGCCACTGTTCGTGGGGGTACTGGTGTAGTGCCATCAAGGTGACCAAACAATTGCACTCCTCGTAGGATAGGAGTCACCTGGGCTTTCCACAGCAAGAAGTTGGTACGAGTCAACTTACAAGATATGGCGGTAGCGATGGTTGATGACTTCACGGGTGTAGACATAATGAGAATTGGAGAAATTGAAGGGACTAGAGAAATTTAAGAGATGCTCCTTTGGAAGGGAACCAAAAGAGTGGGAGATTGAGGTAGGGTTTTTCTGCGCAGAGAGATCAGACGGATCAGGCTCTGATACCAAGTGAGAAAAATAAATTAGGCGTAAAATGCCCCTGGGGGTTTTCCTTTCATTATATAATACAACAATTACAACGGAAGATCCTAATATCATGGATCTGATAATACAATTATACTTATCTTATATTTGAACCTAACTACCGTTTATTATCTTTACAATATATATATATATATATATATATATATATATATAT
The DNA here is from genome assembly GCF_052625555.1 of Lactuca saligna. Lineage (NCBI taxonomy): Eukaryota > Viridiplantae > Streptophyta > Magnoliopsida > Asterales > Asteraceae > Lactuca > Lactuca saligna. The sequence goes on along the minus strand of NC_136423.1, from coordinate 20,734,145 downwards.
ATATATATATATATATCTTTACTACTTATAAAAGAAATCTAACTATTTCTATAAATAGATTGAATATAATAATATTATTTTTTAAGACGTCCAAACTATTAAGCTTGAAGTACAACCCATTTATAATATAATAATATTAAAACTTTAACCTTATCCTTTATCCCCTAAAAATCTCATATCAAATTAATAGAAAAATTAATTTGCAAATTGAACCCGTCAATCTCAACACTTCAGCCATTTGAAGCGGTCAATGTCAACAATTTATAGAGGATCTTTTTTCTCACATTGGTAACAAGTCATCTCATAATATTTATCTTCGTAATCCCTTCAAAGTAAGAAATATACGCACACTCTCTCGAAGAACCCTAACCAGTAACCAAGACAGTATAACCACCACCACCACAGCCGCTCTGCCTCCTTCCGCCTTCAACCAACCACTATCACGACTACCGCCATTCCTCTCACCCACGGCATGAACTTTCTTTTGGAACATAACATTTTTCTTTAAAAAAATATCGTTGAAAGAAGCTATTTGTCCCCGCTGCTGTGCGCGGGTAACGACTAGTATATATATATATATATATATTAGAAAATACGAGTTTAAAATGTCCATATAGGTTAATCTCGATAACAATGTTTATGAATTAAATAGAACAATTTGTGCGTTCATTAAAAGAATGATTCGATCACTTTCATGGACTTATTTGGGTTATGAATTAAATAGACCAATTATTCTTTGGGTTATGATATTTTACTTGGTTAGTTATTTATTGGAGCATTTATATCGACAAAATAAATTTTGAACATAACTTTATTAAGAAACATCAAGATTATTAAGAAAGTGGATATAGAGTTGGGTCTATTAAATAAATAAATAGAAGTGGAAATTGGGATATACCAATGAGACTAACTAATTAAATTGAGAAGCGTAAATCTTTCCACGAATAGATTGTTACAACGAAGATAAAAGTACAAATTAAACATAATATAAGTAGTATTAAGTGATACTTGATATATGATCGTAGAGATTATTGATATGTGATGTAGGTGTTTAGAAAACTAAGTAGAGATTATTGATATGTGATATAGGTGTTTAGGAAGCTGGATAATTATCTTAGTCACTTCAGTGGTTTTACTCTTTGTTTGCTACTTCAGGTGAATCTTCTCTCTATGTCATGTATCTCATTGTATATGATATGTATGTTAGGATAATGGTACTCTTACAGTACAAGTATGCTAGTTGACTAGGATGATTCCTTGTTATGCATGTGTAGTTTAGGAGACTTGGTGTCTTGGTGTGTTAGACTCTTAGGTCTTGCATGTTGATTGTATGCTACTGTTAGGAGTTATGATTGGTTGAGGTAACCGGGGAATGTCATTTATTAGGATTATGTATGTTTGACTAGAGAATGAATCCATTGAGAAGTGGTCAAGGGCAAGGACACTAAGGAAGGCTAGTTGCCAAGGAAATATACTATGTTACTTTATATTATGAGTTTACGCTATATGGTTATTTGGTAGTGATAACCTAGGTTCTATGTCGTCTAAGTTGGATAGCCTGAAAACTCTTAGTCTAATGTCTGATTGTGATGTTATTATCTGATTGTTCGCTTTCTCGTGGATTATTGATTGTCTATCTTATTCCTAACTACATATGACTATATGTATTGTTTGAAAGTCCATGGGGGTAGCCCATGGCACTTGCTTGTAAGACCATGGGGTAGCCCATGACATTGCAAGGGCAAGACTATGGGGGTAACCTATGACACTTGCTTGTAAGACCATTGGGGTAGTTCATGACATTGAAAGGTAAAGACCATAGGATTAGCCTATAACATTTACTTGTAAGATCAATGAGGTAGCCCATGAGATTATAATGAAAAAACCATGGGGATAGCCCATGACACTTGCTTGTAAGACCATGGGGGTAGCCAATTGCATTGTAGGGAAAGACTATGGGGGTAGCCCATGTCAAGATGTAAGACTATGATTCGACCCATATCATCCATCTAGGGTTGGAGCAGACCCGTTATTTCATGTATGATTGTTATGTATGTTTATGTGGATATAAGATCTGATTATTCGGGGATACAACGAAACTCGTGTGTGGATGCATTGTATGTATGTTGGAATATGTGGTATACTGGAGAACTCACTAAGCTTTATACTTACAATTATAGATAAAATGTTTTACAAGTTGTTCGTGATAAGAGCTCGGTGAGATTGTACACACGCATCAAAGATATTGGTTTTCGTTGCTTGTAATTTAACTATGATAACATATGGTTTTTAATCAAATGAATGTTACTTAATGGTTTGACATAAAAGGTTTAAATGGTTAATCTATTTATAAAATAAAACTTCGCTTTGTAATTTTTAGGGTGCCATATTAAATGTTGAAAAACTTGATAACTTGTGTGACTGAGGCGTTGATGCAAGATTGAGGTAGAAATGGAAACAAACTTTTGAGGAGTTGAGTTGGTGACAAGATAAAGATCTTCGATGTTATCACAGAGGAGAAGTATTTTCCAAATATCTTAACCCTTCATCGTAAAAACATATTCACTAAATTTGACATAGCACTTATTGTTACAAGTAAAATAACAGAACGAAAATAAAGTTTTGAATGACTTGAGGGGTGATGAGAACGTGGTTAACATACACACAAAGAGATAGAAAGAGAATACGATATGGATGTTGATTAGGAAGGGTAGCGTTGTCCACATTACTTACAAATTTTTTAGAACTATCATCGACTAATAAATATAAAGAAATGCAATCATTCCTAATAGTTTGAAGAATTCTTGCATAAGCATCAAGGTGCGATGTGGCTCTAGAATCCATGTACAACAATCATGCGTTTTTTGATTCGTTTAAGTAAATGGCTTTGAAATTTTTTGGAAAAGAATTTGCTTAATCTTAAGCCGGTTTAGTAGAGTTGTCGAACCAATTCGATGTTAGGGGTGGTGTTATATGAGCTGAATAATCCTAACTGTAACAATTAGTTGATGAAGAAGGGTCGAATGCAAATTGTTGATTGTTGGGCCAAACATAAGTGGGATGGTGAGTCTAGTTGTGTGATATACTAACATAAGGGTTGATGATCTAGAAGGTGTCGATAGTAAGATATATGGGCTAACTGTTGTGAAGAGGCAAGCCCATATGGGGAATAATTTAGTAACATAGGAGAAGGGGTCCATAAGTTCTAAGTGAAGACCCATAAGGAACATAAGGAAAATCTAGTCCCATATGCTTTCTCTGACTAGTTCATAATTTTATAAATCTACTTTATAATTTTCTTATTAATATATTGTACTTTAAATTTTAAAATAACTCTGACTAAAACTATGTTCTTTTTCTTGTTCACTAACTTTAGATACACTGCAAAAAAAAAAAAAAAAAAAAAAAAGTAGATAACTTTGAATTCTATGTTGTGTTTTGGAATGCTTTGTTGAATTGATATTTTAATACATTAAAATAGCCTAGTTAACATGGTTCGCAAAGCCATTTTCATGAAAACGTGACGAACTTTTGTGGAGATGGCTAATGCCGTATTTCTTTAAAGCCATGTTTTCTATAGTTCTTATTTTACGTTATAAAACAACTAGAAGCGAGAATGTTTATTAAAAATAAAAGTTTAATATACAGTCAAAATGACATGATCAATTGGATACGTGATATTAGTGATTTAAATTTAAATTTTAAAAAATTTAAAAACAAAAAAGAAAATAATGCCCGTCTTTTATTTTTAGTTATGTTTTTCTTAAACTTAAAAGATACATTTGATGATTTGATCTTTAGTTAATTAAAATTTTAAGATATAAGTCTAAATTACCATTATTTTTTAGAATCACGATAAACTCTCTACATTTTAATCTATAAGTTACATAATTGTTATAAATTCATTCAACTCAAATTAGATATTGTATGTGCGCTATAATTGTTTTGGTGTCTAAAATATTATCCGATACATATTCGTTATTACCATTATTATATATTATGGAAATTGAGTAATCTAATCATTTATAATGTTATTAGTTTTTCTTTTTTGAAAGGGATCTTCTCTAACGAGAGTTTTCGGACCAACTTTTACGCACGGATTAATCTTCCGTTGCGAACAAGAGGTTATGTCTTATGTCCTCGAGTCACTGCAGACGAACCTTGAAGGCCACATGGGTTGCATAGTGTCAAGATTTGAACATGAATCAATATGTTATCCACTATATTTTCAACATGTCTATAGGCTATTTGGTAGGATCTGAAATTTTAAAATCTAAATTTTTAAGAGGTCTAAATTTCTAGGAGGGTTTGAAATTTTAAGATCTAAATGTTTAACATGTTGTTTGATTGGAACCTCTGAATTGTTGTACTGAATTATAAAAATGACAATTTTACCATTCTATCTTATTTTTTAGTGAATTAAAGTGTCTGTTTATAAAATAATCGAATCAATTTCTTAAATAACTATAAAAATATAAACACCCCATAAAATCCAAATTGAGCATTAATCAAAATTAAACACAAATCCAAATCAAACATAAATATTTTTAAATCCACAAATCATACTGAAATCCAAATAAAATCCTACAAATTTAATTTAGAGCATTTAACCCCAACTGATTTGCAATTTGGTTACGCAAATTAGTCATATATTCGTTGCCTTGTGAACCCCATTCCATATCATGTATATTTTGGCCATCACTTTCTCCCACTTGTGTTTGACGAGTTTTCTCTCATGTCTATGATCAATTCAACAAACAAATGCTTATTTCAGCAACATTTAAGCAAAATAAATGCATATTTTCAGAAACATTAAACATCATAAACATCATTTCTGATTTATCAGATTTCATAACATTATTTAACATCATATTTTATGATTTCATAACATCATTTAACAACATATTTTATGATTTATCAGATTTCATTACATCACTAACATCATATCAAATAATATAGGCAACTCGGATTCGAGGTAACTCTGATTTATCATATTTTATTTAACAACGAAACATCAGATTTCAAGCATATCAAACAATAACATCAGATTTCAGATTTCAGCCACATTCAAGGGTTTGATTTAAAAAAAATACCAAGATAAATACGAGCAAGTCTGATTAGATTTCTTATTTATCAAATAGATACACATTTGATTTTAGTTAACAGAAAAAGAAAAAAAAGGAGCAACTTTTTTGTGAAATCAAATCATCGAGACTTGTAGATGAAATATACAAACCTTCTGATTATATGGAGAAAAGATTACATAGCATGAGAAAGAGAGAGGACGAAAAGTTTACTTGTAGAAGTCGTCGGATGTGCAGGTGTCGGAGAGGACATCGACGATGAAGCTGGAGGCGGAGAGGAAGCCGATAATTGTGATGATGGGGAGGGAACACGACTTCTCAGTGGATCGGGAGGGAGGTTCTTGTATGCGGGGATGAGAAAGAAAAAATGGAGGCATGAAAGAAAGAGCAAGACCTAGGAGAGGGAGGACAACGCCCGTCTTTTTTTCTTTCTAGATGTGAGTTGATCTCTTATTTTTTAAGAGGCATTTTTTTAGATTCGGGGGTATTTAATAAAGAGGTTACCAAACAAGCCACATCTTAATATTTAAGAAGTTATCTCTTAATTTTTCAATTAAGAGGTAAACAAATGAGGTCTTATTAAGTCACCAGAACCTAATTCATTAACTTGATAATGTTTTTTAAAAAAATAAATAATAACCACATATTTTTGAAAAATGACCATAATGTTTGGAATGGGTCATTTTGGACCCATATTTCACATAGGGTAAATGGGTATATGATCCGAATTGAAAATATGGTCCCCCTATAAATACCATTACGAACTCATTTTGAACTTCATTTCAAACTCACTCATTTCGAACCCATTTCTTATATGTAATTTTCCATTATCTTTATAATTATGTCTTTAATTTAGAGTATATGTTAGAACCTAGATAATATATGCAATTATATATGTATTATTTGTATTTTTGTGATTTTTGGTGGGGTTTTAAACAATTATAGGATTACATATGTGTATACTAGATCAACAAACCTTAGACATATCTAAATTTTGACATGTCTGGAATGATTCTGGAATGCGTAGGACATGTTTGGAATACGTAGAACTTGTCTAGAATATGAAGAACACTTTTGAAATGTAGATCTGAAATGTTTTATCCGGAATGTTGATCCAACATTTTGATCTGAAATGTGCTAATACAAAGTGTCCACTGGAACGTACAAACAACAAATACCTAATTAATGATTCTTTTGATTGTATCATGGCATGACATACAAAGCGGTTGTAACTTCAATCTGTAGGCCTGAACTTGGGCGGGAATTCATGGCTCGTTTACAAAACAAACTAGTTTGTGTGGCCATGTTTAGGGTATCATGTTTGGTGATTATGTAAACATGACGATGGGTTTGGAATGTCACTCTGTACTCTGCCACTATCTTATGTGGAAGGAATTTACTGTTTTCCTCGATTTGACCTACAAGAGCTTCTATTTCCGGTACACGACTATCGGGTTTTCTACGACAGGAAAGCGTTTTGCTTGATTACCGGCTTGTGGTTTGGGGACTATTTCCGCCCTGGTTTTGATTTTGCCTAGTTTAGACAACGTGTATTTCCATTTGTATTTCCTTCACGTTCGATGAGAATGGCTTACCTTACTCATGTGTTTAATAACTCAATTCATCAATTAAATGATACAGATGTTGTGAGAGTCTCCCTACTATACATGCTAGAGTATGGATTCTTTGGGAAATAACGTCAACAACCAGTTACAAATGAACTTCTTGCAATCGTCTTTAATTTTGATGAGTTTAACATGTATATAATTATTTACATTAAATCAAATTATACATATACTTATTAAGTGTAATTGGTGACACAGGTACCCATGCGGTAGAGTGATGTGGGATTTCACTTACATACAATTATGTATTGTCTTTGGTAAGATTGAAGAGCATTTGAATCCCACCGAGCTAAGAGTCGACTATAGACTTACATATATTGTACATGGATTTATGTATGTACTTAAGGTATGTCCACTATAATTCATAATATTTTTTAAGTAGCAAAAAGTATTATAACATTATTATTTTGGTTAGTTATTTGACATCTTAATTTTGTAGATATGGACCATGGAGACATTTCCCAACAGTAGTATAGTTGTTGTTATCCCTCAAGAAGTCGCATACCCTAGGATGAAGCATTTATACGCTGGTCAATGTCAACATATTCTTAATGTTAGAAATGTATGTATCTTAATTCACCCTATAATCTATAATTCGTTATTCGGAAATAACATACCAGTAACATTTATATTGTTTTATGCAGCCCCCCCCCCCCCCCCAACGATTTATTGCAATCTAATATATATGAGTGTGTTGCTTTGTAGTGGAATGAGAGTTTGCGATGGATAGATGCTATAAATTAACCTGATATTTGAGTTATGGTGGTTGGGGGTATGAAGTCTTGTCCAACATGGAGCACATGGAGTTGCAAGTGAGCATCAAGAATAAAAAAGGAGCACTTGGAGGTATACAGAGCACATGGAGGTACAGAGAGCACTTGGAGGAACATGGAGCACTTGGAGGTGCAATGAAGCATCAAGAGTCAACAAGGAGCCCTTGGAGTTAGAGTGCAACATTAGGAAGGAGGATAAGCATCAATGATGCATCGCCTTTGGCACAAAGTGTGCCATCCATGCACAAGGTGCGACACCTTGGTGTTTAATATGCCACTCTTGTGTGCCTTGTTATGTTTCGGGAATGATGAAGTGTTGTTGATGAACATAGAAACAAGGATGCACCATTTAAGAGCAAGATGTGATACTATGAAGCATGATGCGCCACCAATGTTCATAATGTGCCATCCTGGTTCTTGATGCGCCACTCAGGTGTAAGGCTTGCTAGGGCGCTCAAGATTTTCATGGAAGATGATCATTCACAATGCTCACGACGTTGGAGGTTCTAGAAGCACCCACATGACACTCTTTAATTAGTTGGAAATTAGGGCATCCACTTTATGGGATAATTGTGGATGTTCCTGGCCCATTAGAATTAAAGTTTCCCGTGCTTGCCTATAAATAGGCTCATATCCCCATTCATTATTCCTTGCGTGTTTTATGCTAGTTTTTAGTGAGAGAAATCATTGTGAGGTTGAGAACACATCCTTTGGAGCAGTTAGTAAGCAAGAGATATTCTTTTGTTTTGAGAGCTCAAATGAGGTGTAACCTCTGTGTGTGCTTGTAATTGTTACTGAAAGTTAATAAAATCCTCTCTCTGTAACATCCATAAAATTCATGAAAATTTAAAACTTTTTCAAGCATCCAATAAACATTATTTATTACAAAATGTTTTCAAAATAGTTTTATATCAAAGTATCCCAGAAATCAAAATCATAAAATGTGAGGAGGTGCACGATCAAGCCTCCGCCTTCCCGCGATAATCCGAAGTACCTGAAAGAAAATCCAAAACTGTAAGCCTGAAGCTTATTGAGTTTCCCTAAAATACCAACACCATACAACCATAACAGTATCATAACAAAAAACTTGCATATAGAGTCTTCAGTATGACTGGACCGCCCTCACCGGGCCTTCAGTCTGTCTGGCCCACTCTCAGAACCTTCAGCATGTTTGGTCCGCCCTACCGTGCCTTCAACTTGTCTGGACCGTTCGTCGGGCCTTCGGCCTGACTGGTACACCCCAGTGGGCCTTTAGTCTATCCGATCCGCCCTGGGTTTGTTGGCCTTCAGCACAAAGTAGGACCGCCTCAACCCACCCCCATACATACAATCAACACATAGATAACAAATGCTAGCATGTACAAACAGTCAGACCGATCTAGCAGATCACTAATCATAACATCATCCTATATACCGGGATACCGACCTAATAGTTCACTAAACATAGCATCATCATATATACCAGGATACAGATTGTGACATCCCCAAAATTACGGCCAGAAAAGACCGGGTTCATTTATGCTTTTAAAATAATTTTAGAGTAAATCCTTTTGATTTAAAAGAGTTGTGGAATTTGTTCCTAAAAACAAAATATGATAAAATAATATTTACTAAAGCATTTCATAAAGAAATGTATTTTCATTATATAATTAAAAATCGGGATGTCATGTTCTGATACACACCAAAAAGCATAAACAACATACTACAAGCCATACAACAGTTATATACATGTATAAGCTTATAAACAAAATAACTTGATGGTACATCCATCTCATGCTCTAACGCCACTTCCTGTAATAAAAATAAGACTGAGTGGGTCAGGCTTGGGAGCCTGATGAGCATATAGGTTTTTCAACCCACAATAAATAATTATATTTAATTTCATCAACCAACAATAACCCGATTACCCATTCCCGTTATCCTCAATTTACATCCCTAAAACAATATCTATTACAACAGACCTAATCTAGGATTTTCATCGGGACGGACATTACTGCAAGGGATTTCCTCAGAAATAGATGTTCTAAAGGCAACCATGAGGTGGATAGAGTATACCGGTGAACACATTGTTCACAACACCTATAGGTTATGAACCTACCAGCGTTCCACAAGACAGTCTATAAATAGTCCGTGGTCGTCATCCATAATCGTTAGATGACTACATTAACAACAACATCGAGACCTCTCATCAGTTTATCACACGACAACTATCTACCCAAGTTCTACCCAACATTTTGTAGATAACAATATACATATACATACATATGCAACTTAAAAACTGATAACATATTCATTTAATACTAGTTTCCAAATATACAGATTCATTCCAAGTAACAGATAATATATATATATATATATATATATATATATACACACACACACACACACATAGCACGTATTCACTTGGAGATACTTTATATCTATGTGTGAGATGAAAAGGAATATACACTCACTTGATCAGAAGATGATCGGACAGCACTACGGCTCTAAGAGTAGTACTTCTTCGGTAAATCTGGAAGATCTTCACACACCGGGCTTCTTGCAGGCAGAGCTTTGGCTCGGAAACTCTTTTCTTCTCGGGATCTTCGGGCTTCAGGACTCGCTTCGGGTCTCAGGATGATACCGGGGCTTCGGGGGTGGGGGGTTATAATAGGGCTTAGAGAGGGTATCGGGGGTGAGAGAGTAAGAGAGGAGCAACCTAATCCAGCTGTCCTTCGATTTCTATTTATAGTGCCAATTTTCTGGGTTCACATTGTAAGTTTCAAGTGCTCATGTCGTGAGCTCGATCGTCACTGCATTCGTCATCAAGCCACTTGGGTCTGCCAGCTCCGGAATGGTCAAATCTCTAGATTCACGTCGTGAACACAGTGTTCACATCGTGAACCCTAACACAGGGTCATGTTTCATGCCCCAAACTTCGGAAATTCATATCTTTCGCATACGAGCTCCGTTTTCGACGTTCTTTATATCCATGCGTAGGTAAGATTATGCTCTATAACTCTCGTTTAGACTCCATTGGCCAATTTTGAATTTATTTTTAATATATTATTAATATATTATTTTTAGTAGGCCGGGACAGGAAAACTCCATTAGAAATTCATAACTTCTTCATCCGACGTCCCTTTTCGTCTGTATTTTTACCATTGGACTACTATCGAGGAGATCTTAGATTCTCGTTTAGATTGTTTCAGCTAAATATCACTCGATCTCAATTTCGAGATTTGGGTTGTATACTGCTAAGTTGAAACTTAGAAAAATTATAACTTCCTCAAACAAAGTCAGATTTAAACGTTCTTTTTATGTATGCTCTCGGTTTAACGTACTCTACGACTTTCGTTTAGATTACTAAGGCTAGATGTTGCTCTAACTTAAATTCGTATTTAACGTCATTCAGTGTCGTGTCGGTTCTGTCGCGAAACTTCGATAGGTCATAACTTCTTCGTTATAACTCGGATTTCAACATTCTTTATATATTCGGAAACCTTGTCACGACCACTACCACATCCTTCATAGATATCGGGATGATCTAACATTTCATTTTCACGCTTATTTTTATCCTTAATTCATTTAAGTCACACAATTAGGCACAAAACACTTAATACTTAAATAATACATCGTTATTATTTCAAGGCGGGTTACAAAAGTTAACTTAGACTATTACATCTGTTGGGTCAAAAATATGGTTTATACTTTACTTTTCTAGAAAAATATATTTTTTATGTCTTGGACCTAAAAAATTTGGTGTTTACGGTCGTAAGGTGTTTACGACCGTAAACCCATTTACGGCCCATGTTCTCCGGCCCATATTCAACATGTATATATATAGGTGTTAGGGTGAGTAGTAGATTGATGAACACGAAGAGAGTTTACGAACGAGAGAAGAGAGAAAACTAGAGAGCATTTTGTGTGTGAATCTTTTGTATCCGGATCTTAATTCTAATCAATTCATACAGAGATTCATATTATTCTTCTTCTCCTTCTCTTCTATTTGATCTGACATCATCCGTTTGATTGGGATTCCGCACCGTTAAACGGATTTTATTGATACACAGGCAAATTAGGACTTACAATTAGTATCAGAGCTTGGTTGTATCAATCAATTTTGTCATATTTGGGGCATTATTTGATCTTATTTTCGAAATATTCTTGCGTTTTTGGATAGATCTCTGAAAAATAAGGGGGGTTTGTTCTTTGTGTTTTTCATAAAAAAAGGGTTTTGATCGAGTTTTGGAGTTTCAAAGTCGAAAAGTCGGTGTTTTTGGTCGGAGTTTGCGGCCGGCGGCTAGGGTTTCGGAGTTCACGGCCGGAGTTTATGGCCGAAAACTGTTCACGGTCGCCGGAGGATTGCAGCCGGTGTTTGCGGTCCGTGGAGTTCACGGCCTCAGAGTTTACGGCCTCGCAAGAAGCAGCCTCGCTCAACAGTCTCGGTCCTCACCTCGCACGTCGGTCCATCGCCTCGCATTGCAGCTGATTGCTGCGCCTCGCTTCGCATATATAAGTTCACGGTCGCCGGAGGATTGCAGCCGGTGTTTGCGGTCCGCGGAGTTCACGGCCTTGGTTTGCGGCCTCAGAGTTTACGGCCTCGCAAGAAGCAGCGTCGCTCAGCAGTCTCGGTCCTCGCCTCGTACGTAGGTCCATCGCCGCGCATTGCAGCTGATTGCTGCGCCTCGCTTCGCATATATAAAAAAATAGGACGCGAGTTTGCGGGCTTCCGAGAATCGAACTCACGACCTACCATTTATTATCCAGAGCCTTAACCAACTCCTCTACCATCATCTTTGTTCCCTTCATCCGCATTCTTTACTCAAAAACACTCCTTTTCGGTTCCAAGTTTCGCAAAATTGTCATTTTTAGCCCAAAAATTAAATTTCTTTTATTTTTAAATTCCTTTTTCATCAAAATAATAATAATAATAATAATAATAAAATAATAATAAAAAAATATATTTATTTTTGACTTTTATTTTTTAACTTTTGACCTTAAATTTTGACTTTGACTTTCAAGTGTGACATTTGACTTTAAAGTTTGACTTTTTCATTTAACTTTTAAATTTTCAAATTTAGATTTTCGGTTTGACTTTTAAGTTTGACTTTTTAAATTTGACTTTTAAGGTTGACTTTTATAATCAAAGGGTTTGCTTTTAAGTTTGATTTTGGCTTCTAGTTGTGCTTTTTAATTGATTTTAAGGTCTACGAGGGAGTTGAAACATGAAAGAGAGTCGTCAGGATATGTTAAGACAAAATTTCAACATTTTCGATTATATCCTTGGAGAAATCCTCGAAACTCAGTTGCAGCGATTACTACACTTATTACTGAGATGAATATAGCTGGGATCTTCTTGTCTAAATCTGAGATAAACAAAAAGTTATTGAATTCATTTCCAAAATCGTGGGATATGAACGTAGCTATCATCAAAAAGACAAAAGAACTCAATCATCTTAGTCTTGCTGATGTAATTCAAGAACTTGATACTTTGAAGTGTATAGAAACAATGAGTTCTGAAAATATTCTGGTCACTGAAGTTACATGTACTCTAGCTTGTGAAGCCGTGATTATATTTCTACGGGAAAAAATTGATTTATTAAAAAGAGAAGTTGAGGACCTGGGATATGAAGGATATCAACTCAGGAAACGACAGAAACCCCTGAAGGCTGAGTTAGAAGCAAAAACCAAGGACTTCAGGAAACTTCACGAAGAGTATAGCAACAAGTGTGAAAATTATCATTATATTAAGAGACAACTTGCTGCTGTAACTGATGAACTTGACGCTTTAAAAATTAAGTGTGGAAAAATAGATGTCAGTTTCAAAAATTATACTGCATCAAGTCATACAGTCGAGTCCTTATATGAAACCCAATTAAAATTCAAAGAAAATCAAAACAAGGGTCTAGGGAGTGACAATCGTCAGTCTAGAGTCAAGTCAAGTCATCAAGTCAAACCGGTCAACTCGATTAAACCTTGTGTATTAGGGTTTGTGTTATGTACATACTGTATAACTTGTTATATTAATGGGAAAACATCACTTGGGAAAAGCTCTTGTGTTAAAATTTCCTGAGCCTTAGTGCTAATCAATGAATTAAACAGATAAAACCATCTTGCATACTCATCGGGAGTGTGTAGGATCCTTAATCATGACTTAACGGGGCTCAAGAACCTTGCGTTGCGGAGCCAAACACTCACAATTGTCACATAAGGAACCTCTCTCAATCGTTTTCACTCTATCTTTCTCTATCTCAAATCTCTCCCAAATCTCTCCAACTATGTGAAATCTCTCTCAAATATCTCTTTGTATGCGGAATCTCTCTAAGAATGTCAAATCTCTCCCAAATCTCTCCAAGTATGTGAAATCTCTCTCAAATATCTCTTTGTATGAGGAATCTCTCCAAGAATGTCAAATCTCTCCCAAATCTCTCCAAGCATGTGAAATCTCTCCCAAATCTCTATCAAATCTCTCTCAAAAGTTCCTTGGACTTTTTATAGTCTTTCGGGCCATCCCGACCCTTAACCGGGTCAAAAACGGCTTAAAACGGGGAAAAAACGAGAAAAATGGACCTTAGGAACCGAAACCTCCTTATAAGCGCCGAAGCCTCTTAGGACCCGAAGGTCCTCTTAGGACCGAACCCGAGCCCAGGAGGAACCGAACCCGAGCCCAGGAAGAACCGAACCCGAAGGCTACTGTTCATTCGGCTCATTTCGGGTCTGACCATCTTCGCCTCTTATCTCCGGACCGAGCCTTCCCTTCGCTTCCTCGCCTCCTCTCGCTTCCTCGCCTCCCTTCGTTTCCGGCTCAGCATCAGCAAGGACCGAACCTCGGCCTAGGACCGAGAGGTCTCGCTGGGAATGCTTTTCTTCCCGGTTTTCGCGTAGTTTTGCATTTAAGGCCCGTTTTTAATTATTTTAACACGGGATCTTCACCCAAAATTATATTTTAACACAATGAACCCTAAATATTCACAATTTAATCATATTTTCATGAAAATATTTATTTAAATAATAAAAGTTAGTGGGTAAAGTACAAAGAGGTGGAGTGTTGGCTTTGCCTTAACTTATGTCACAAGCAACCACCCCACACCCACTCTATGACCAGCCACACCTCCCCACCTTACCTAGGTCACTTCAATGTCCCTTACACTCAATTTCCACTCATTCTCACGTTTTTAGAGCTGGAACAAACATCCTCTCTCCTCATTTCTCTCATTTGCTCTCCTTTCACTAAGTATCAAACACCACTTTTCTCTCAAACTTTTTCTCCACCAAATTCTAGATTCAAGGCTGATTTTCAAGTGTTCTTCCACTCTTATTAAGTATAATTCATCCTCCTTATAATTATTTCACTTCATTCTACTCAAATCATTGATTGCTTACACAAACTCCATAACTATGATGTTAGATTCTCGAAAATCTTCAAGGCATGTCCAAGTGTTCTTGAGTTAAACACTTCCATTCTTCAACAATCATCTACTGAAATCACTTAAGGTGAGTTCATACCCCTACATTTTCATGTTTTCTCAAGTTTTTAAGGGGGGAATACAAGTTAAAACACCAAGAACATAACTAAAGTTTTCTAACAGCCTTCATCAGAAAAGTTCAACTCCATTCACGGACTGTTTTGGGCATCTTAAACATTTTTGTTTTCAAAAATGTACAAGGTTCAAATAGTTCAAGTTCTTAGCTTTAAAATGACTACTTGAAAATCTCCATACGATTTTTCTAAAATTTATGGTGATTTTTACAAAACTGCCTATCATTTCAAACAACAATCCGGACCAGTCTGTGATTATGGACTTTTTCACCCAAGTTGGAGGTCATTAAAAATCATGATAAAAATTATGAGAAAACTAGACACATTTTGGGAACTCTCAGAATTTACGGATCTAGTTTTTGACTTCGTATGATTTTTCTATGATTTTTCCAAAACAGTGCAGAATGGCTAAAGTTAGCCAACAGCATGTAAATATCATAACACTTTGTATTATGTTGAGCAAAGTGTATAATCATAAGTTCTAATTATTGAATGTGTTTCCTTGTTAGTTTATCATCATGAACTAAAACTAAGTCATTCATAATAAATATTATTCATTCATTTTAGAACACGTATATTAAACTATAAAAAGTATAGTTTAATGAATTCATAACACTAATACATTTCCATAAAAGAGTTCTTACATATTATAAATGTTTTAGATAAACAATAATAGGTATAGTTTATAATATACTGCATAACACACTCGTACTAAAAGGGTATATTCATACAAAAAAGATTTACACTCACACACATTATACGTAAACTTGTTACCCTAAATTGTGAGACAATCTCTCTTTTCGTACGTCCGAGTGCGGAATATAATTCCTGATAGTTATAATCAGAGTCTCCTGGAGGGAGAACGTGATACTTTTATATAGATCTATATTGGGTCTGACACCCCACACCTTGCTGCTAGCTACAGTGGGACCTGCAGGTCTACGGGTGACAAATGTCATTTCATTTTCGCGACGCCTGAGAAACGTCGTGGCAGGTTCACATAGTCATAGTATGATTATAGCGACTCACATAGGGAGATAACAATTCATAAAGTTTACGGGATTTCATAAAACCTAAGTAGGTTTTAGGTTGATTTAAATTCACTTTTTATATCAATTCAAACTCATGACATTTCTACTAAGTAAGAATGATTTCTTATACATTTTGGTCTTTGGTCATAAGGCTACATTATACGGATTTTAAGGAAAATATCGGATTTTTCTGAAACAAACGCGACATTTACATGAGAAAGACTTTTATTAAGTTTTATAGCAAAAACTTATGAACTCACCAACCTTTGTGTTGACACTTTTCAAACAACTTGTATTCTCAGGAAATCACTAAACAGGTAATCAAGTGCTTTTGAGGATGGGACGTTAAGGCGTCAAACTTTTCATATTTTGTCAACATATTGTAATTGATTTTGAAACATGTAATTCATACAAGTGATGTAAAATTTTCAATTATATATATATTGGTTGTGTTTGCTTAAATTACTATTGAAATTGTGGTTATGATACTATACATGAAGTCCTCCACCCCCGGACGTTTCCGCCATCCTTGGTTTGCGGGTTTGACAGATTGGTGTCAGAGCACAGTTTATAGTGAATTAAGTATGTCAAACCACATAAGATATACAAACTATAAACACATTTGGGACTAAAAGTCTCTGATTCTTAAAACTCTTTAACGAGTTGTACTTTTAGAAAACAAATAGTTTCTTGTTTTAAGGTATACTTACATGCATTATATACTCGCGTAGTGTCATAACTAAGGAGAACATAAATTGAAAGAGGAGGAGTTGAACATTACTAGTACGCCTTAGCATGTGTAATCAGTTCTGGAAAGGATATAGCCTGATCAACTATATCCGTCCGAGAAGTAACTTACGCACACTGGGGAATATTCGTAATGGGCGACAAATCTAATAACCTAACTACACTCTACAAAGAACACGCTAATAACCAAATATAAACATTTAAAAATACTATTGGAGTATTTGTACGTTTCTATAGCGCCATGTTATTATTTTCTGATATGTGCTTCTTAACCCCCTCCCCCTCCCCCGTTTTTCGTGCAGACGACATGGCAGGATTTTACATACCCGGGGACCCATACTTTCCCAATTAGGGAAACGCGGGGTGGATCGATGATGAGCCCGAGCAACAAATCGAAGAGGATCCCGAGGAGGATCCCAAAGTGGATCCCGAAGAGGATCCCGAGGAGGATCCCGAAGAAGAACCCGAGGAGGAAGACGAACAAGAAGAAGAGGAGGAAGACGAAGAACAAGAAGAAGAGGAGGAAGACGAAGAAGAAGAAGAGGAAGATGATGATATAGTCATGGTTGGGAACGAAATGGAGGAACAAACGGAAGTATTTAACCCTCCTTACATCGCGAGGGTGCCCGCACACCGTTTTGGATACAACGAACCTGAACCCCCTTGGGTATCGACGATCGAAAGGTGGAGCCGACAACAACGCCAGCGGTCACCATATGGCGACCAACGAGGTTATTATGACCTAATCCATGGTGGACCGGCTGACAGAGCCCTCCCCGTCACAATACAGCGAATAGCAAGTATGGATGATCGTGGTAGGACGACGACCGATCAGGTGCGGGAACTAAGCGCCATCGTATAGTCTTCCACTGATCGTACCAGAGACCTGGAACGAGATTCACACCACAGAGACCAACTCATTCAAGACCTTCTCGCTACTCGAGCAGAAACCAGAGAGTATTGGGAAAGATACATGGCACTCGAAGAGAGAATGCTTGCAGCCGAACGGAGATTGGCAGAACTACAGGGCACATCGACATCATCGCAGGCCCCGTCAAAGAAGGGTCGTCGTGATTATAATTCGTTACTATTCTCACGTCTTGATAGTAAAAATTTATGATTACGCGTTGGTGCTACTTTCTGTATGTAGGTTGACCCTGCGACTAAGTGATTACACTATTCAAAGGGCTTTTGTAATGTTAAAGCTATCTTTTGTAACGATGTAATGTAGACTCTTATGTGGTCAAACTTTTCCTCTAAACGTTATGTACTAAAAGTTTATCAATGAATTTTGGCATGCGTTTTATTTATTGAATGTTTGGCACTAGACATCATAATCTGATCACACAAACAGTTTACGAATAATAAAGTTTTGATAAAATACAAGAGAAATGAAACCAGTAACACTCGACTCGTTATCACTATTGAAGTCTTACCGACTGGTCATTTTTTTATTATGACAGAACCATGCCACCAAGGAGAAGACCAAGACCTTCCGGCAACACAGTGCCGCCTCCACCACCACCTCCGCAGTTTGATCCTGCGATGTTTCAGGCTGCAGTAACGGCAGCCGTGGCGGCAGCAATGTCGCAAATGGGTACCAATGGTTTTGGCGGTTCTGGATCCGGAGCTACCAATTCCATTCATGGGGACAACACAGGGCGTACGAGGGAGTGCTCTTACAAAGACTTCACGAATGGCAAGCCCGACCCTTTCAATGGAAGCGGGGGCGTCATCACGCTGGTGGAATGGTTCGAAAGGACCGAGGCAGTTTTCAAAATCTGCGCTTGTCCCGAAGCGAGCAAGGTCAAGTATGCAGCATTCACTTTCACTGGAAAAGCACTTACTTGGTGGAATGGCCGAGTTAAATCACTTACTCCTGCAGTAGCTAACGCTATAAGCTGGGAGGATTTGAAAGCCTTAATGTTAAAGGAATATTGCCCGAGGGGCGAAGTACAAAAACTTGAAAAAGAACTTTGGAACCTCAGAATGTCAGGCACTGATCTTGAAACTTATACTTCCCATTTCAATGACCTAGCACTCCTCTGTCCAGCAATGGTCACTCCAGAGGAGAAAAAGGTGGAACGATACCTCTGGGGGCTGTCATCCCAGATTCAAGATAGTGTATTGGCCTCGAAACCCACTACCTTTAAGAGTGCCAAGGAATTGGCACAACAACTCATAGATCACAGGGCTAGCCGTGGTACCGTGATAACCACCACCGACCGAACAAAAGGAGGGAACAACAAGAGGAAATTATGGGGCAATAAAAAGAAACAACCGATGCAGGACCCCGCCAATAAGCAACAGATTGTAGTTGTTCGTGCCGCCACTACTACTGTAACTCCAGCGCCGCCGAAACAGTACACAGGAACTCTTCCCAAGTGCAACAAGTGTAACTACCACCATAACGGTGCTTGTCGAGAGTTACACTGCAATAACTTCAATAAGAAGGGACACACTGCACGATTCTGTAGAGCGACTACCCAACCCGCCGCTCAAGCCGCTACGACCGCCAACACCGGAGGAAGCCAAACCTGCTATGGATGTGGTGAAACGGGACACTTCAGGAGGAACTGCCCCAAGGCACGAGCCCCTAATGCTGGGTGGTGTAGGAAGAGTCCTAACTTTAGGGCATGGAGAAGCAGTCAAGGATCCCTCTGTGGTTACTGGTACGTTCCTCCTCAATAACTGTTATGCATGCGTACTTTTCGATAGTGGGGCAGAAAGAAGTTTCGTAAGTCACCAATTCAAACATATACTTAAGCAAAATTCCCAGCCACCAGAAGATTCTTACGTCGTAGAAATGGCAAATGGAAAGGTTGAGCGCGCTAACGATATTTACATAGGGTGTACTCTCACTCTAGACAACCATTTGTTCAAAATTGACCTTATGCTGGTCACCATAAAAGGTTTTGACATAATCATTGGTATGGATTGGTTAAGCCTTCATCGTGCCGACATTCTATGTTACGAAAGGGCCGTGCGCCTCAATCTGCCGAATGGCAACATTCTCACCGTTTATGGCAATAAACCTAGTGCGAACCTACAAATCATCTCTTGTGTTAAAACCCAAAAGTACCTCCGGAAGCAATACCATGCATTCTTAGCCCACGTCCTAGACATGAAAAACAAGAGGTGAAGGACATCAAAGAAATTCCAGAAGTATGCAACTTCCCTGATGTATTCCCAGACGATCTGCCAGGTGTACCACTCGCACAACAAGTCGAATTTCGGATCGACTTAATCCCAGGAGCTACCCTCGTCGCCAGGGCTCCATACCGCTTAGCACCGGCAGAAATGCAAGAACTGTCCAGCAAGTTGAATGAACTGTTGAGCAAAGGATTCATCAGGCCAAGCTTCTCACCCTGGGGAGCACCAGTCCTATTTGTAAAGAAGAAGGATGGATCTTTTCACATGTGCGTAGACTACTGACAACTAAACAAACTTACTATCAAGAACCGTTATCCCCTACCCCGAATCGATGACCTCTTTGACCAGCTCCAAGGAGCCAGCTACTTTTCAAAAATCGACCTGAGGTTGGGCTATCATCAACTACGAGTTCAAGAAGAGGATATCCCCAAGATGGCATTCAGAACTCGCTATGGACACTACGAATTTGTAGTGATGCCATTCGGATTTACAAACGCGCCTGCGGTGTTCATGGATTTGATGAACCGAGTGTGTTGACCCTTCTTGGATAAATTCATCATCGTATTCATCGACGATATCTTGGTCTATTCGAGAAGCGAAGAAGAGAACAGACAACACCTACGACTAGTTCTGGAGATTTTAAGAACTGAGAAGCTTTACGCCAAGTTCTCAAAGTGTGAATTTTGGCTCCGTGAAGTAGGATTCCTTGGCCACGTAGTAAGCAAGGAAGGAATACATGTGGATCCCTCAAAGATCAAAGCAATCGAAGATTGGTCAGCACCTACAACGCCAACATAAATCCGACAATTTTTGGGACTCGCAGGCTACTATCGAAGATTCATACAAAACTTCTCCAAGATCGCCAAGCCCCTCACCACCTTGACTCAGAAAGGCGTGGTGTTCAAATGGGAAGATAAACAAGAAGCCGCCTTCCATGCACTAAAGCAAGCCCTATGCAGTGCACCAGTCTTGTCTCTTCCAGAAGGAACCGATGATTTTGTGGTGTATTGCGATGCTTCGCATGAAGGCCTCGGCTGTGTGCTCATGCAAAGGGGAAAAGTCATCGCTTACGCATCAAGGCAACTTAAGACACACGAAGTTAATTATACCACCCACGACCTTGAACTGGGAGCAGTGGTGTTCGCCATGAAGATCTGGAGGCACTACCTCTACGACACCAAGTGCACCATCTTCACTAATCACAAAAGTCTTCAGCATATTCTCAATCAGAAAGAACTTAACATGCGCCAAAGAAGATGGGTGGAATTGCTGAATGACTACGAATGTGAAATTCGCTACCACCCGGGAAAGGCCAATGTAGTGGCCGATGCCTTAAGCAGGAAAGAATACTCGGATCGCCGAGTAAAATCCCTAGCCATGACCATCCACTCCCAACTGGCCACGCAAATCAAGGATGTCCAGTTAGAAGCCTCTAAACCAGAAAACATGACAAACGAAGCATTAAGAGGGATGGACAAGAACTTGGAAGTCAAAGAGGATGGAACTCGTTATCTCATGAACCGAATCTAGACATCGAAGTTCGGTAGGTACCGAGACGTTGTAATGAACGAGGCCTACAAGACTCGATACTCCATTCATCCTGGGTCAGATAAGATGTATCTAGACCTCAAAAGGTTATACTGGTGGCCAAACATGAAGGTTGAAATTGCTGCTTATGTGAGCAAGTGCCTCACTTGCGCCAAGGTCAAGGTAGAATATCAGAAGCCATCAGGACTACTTCAACAACCGGATATACCCGAGTGGAAGTGGGAGCGAATAGCCATGGACTTCATAACCAAACTGCCTAAGACATCAGGTGGGCTGGACACCATATGGGTTTTCGTGGATAGATTGACCAAGTCCGCGCACTTTCTGCCAATAAAGGAAACAGACAAGATGGAGAAGTTAACCAGGAAGTACATTAAAGAGATCGTGCGACTGCATGGTGTACCAATATCTATTATCTCTGACCGAGATAGTAGATTCACCTCGCGGTTCTGGCAGTCCCTACAAAAGTCTCTGGGAACTAGGCTTGACATGAGTACGGCCTACCATCCACAAACCGACGGGCAAATCAAGAGAACCATCCAGACATTGGAAGACATGCTGAGAGCCTGTGTGATAGATTTTGGTAAGGCATGGGATACCCATCTGCCGCTTATCGAATTCTCTTATAATAACAGCTATCACACTAGCATTGGAGTCACTCCATTCGAAGCTCTCTACGGTCGCAAGTTTAGATCACCTCTGTGTTGGGCCGAAGTCGGGGATACTCAGCTAGCCAGAGGGCAAATCCCTGATAGCACCCTTACTGGTCCTGAAATCATAAGGGAAACCACAGAAAAGATCATTCAAATTCGGGAAAGACTGAAGGCGTCTCGTGATCGACAAAAGAGTTACGCGGATAAGCGACGCAAACCTTTAGAATTCCAGGTCGGAGACCGAGTACTACTAAAAGTTCCCCCCTGGAAAGGGATGATACGTTTCGGTAAACGTGGGAAACTAAACCCAAGGTACATTGGTCCATTTGAAATTCTTGCCCGGATTGGACCAGTGGCATACAAACTTAAATTACCTCACGAACTCGACAAGGTACATCCCACATTTCATGTATCGAACCTAAAGAAGTGCCTGTCTAATGAGACACTCGTAATACCGCTCGACGAAATCGAAGTTAATGAAAATCTCCACTTTGTGGAGGAACCAGTCGAGATCATGGATCGAGAGATCAAGAGAATGAAACAAAGTCGCATTCCCATAGTGAAGGTTCGTTAGAACGCGAAACGAGGGCCTGAGTTTACCTAGGAACGTGAAGATCAAATGAAGCAAAAGTATCCGCATCTTTTCCCAAACCCTTGAAGTCCCAGCCGAGTTTAAATTTCGGGACAAAATTCCCCCTAACGGGGGGATGATGTGACAATCGTCAGTCTAGAGTCAAGTCAAGTCATCAAGTCAAACCGGTCAACTCGATTAAACCTTGTGTATTAGGGTTTGTGTTATGTACATACTGTATAACTTGTTATATTAATGGGAAAACATCACTTGGGAAAAGCTCTTGTGTTAAAATTTCCTGAGCCTTAGTGCTAATCAATGAATTAAACTGATAAAACCATCTTGCATACTCATCGGGAGTGTGTAGGATCCTTAATCATGACTTAATGGGGCTCAAGAACCTTGCGTTGCGGCGCCAAACACTCACAATTATCACATAAGGAACCTCTCTCAATCGTTTTCACTCTATCTCTCTCTCTCTCTATGTCAAATCTCTCCCAAATCTCTCCAAATATGTGAAATCTCTCTCAAATATCTCTTTGTATGAGGAATCTATCCAAGAATGTCAAATCTCTCCCAAATCTCTCCCAAATCTCTCCAAGTATGTGAAATCTCTCTCAAATATCTCTTTGTATGAGGAATCTCTCCAAGAATGTCAAATCTCTCCCAAATCAATCCAAGCATGTGAAATCTCTCCCAAATCTCTCTCAAATCTCTCTCAAAAGTTCCTTGGACTTTTTATAGTCTTTCGGGCCATCCCGACCCTTAACCGGGTCAAAAACGGCTTAAAACGGGGTAAAAACGAGAAAAATGGACCTTAGGAACCGAAACCTCCTTATAAGAGCCGAAGCCTCTTAGGACTCGAAGGTCCTCTCAGGACCGAACCCGAGCCCAGGAGGAACCAAACCCGAGCCCAAGAGGAACCGAACCCGAGCCCAGGAAGAACCGAACCCGAAGGCTACGGTTCATTTGACTCATTTCGGGTCTGACCATCTTCGCCTCTTATCTCCGGACCGAGCCTTCCCTTCGCTTCCTCGCCTCCTCTCGCTTCCTCGCCTCCCTTCGTTTCTGGCTCAGCATCAGCAAGGACCGAACCTCGGCCTAGGACCGAGAGGTCTCGCTGGGAATACTTTTCTTCCTGGTTTTCGCGTACTTTTGCGTTTAAGGCCCGTTTTTAATTATTTTAATGCGGGATCTTCACCCAAAATTATATTTTAACATAATGAACCCTAAATATTCACAATTTAATCATATTTTCATGAAAATCTTTATTTAAATAATAAAAGTTAGTGGGTAAAGTACAAAGATGTGGAGTGTTTACTTTGCCTTAACTTATGTTACAAGCAACCACCCCACACCCACTCTATGACCAGCCACACCTCCCCACCTTACCTAGGTCACTTCAATGTCACTTACACTCAATTTCCACTCATTCCCACGTTTTTAGAGCTGGAACAAACATCCTCTCTCCTCATTTCTCTCATTTGCTCTCCTTTCACTAAGTATCAAACACCACTTTTCTCTCAAACTTTTTCTCCACCAAATTCTAGATTCAAGGCTGATTTTCAAGTGTTCTTCCACTCTTATTAAGTATAATTCATCCTCCTTATGATTATTTCACTTCATTCTACTCAAATCATTGATTGCTTACACAAACTCCATAACTATGATGTTAGATTCTCGAAAATCTTCAAGGCATGTCCAAGTGTTCTTGAGTTAAACACTTCCATTCTTCAACAATCATCTACTGAAATCACTTAAGGTGAGTTCATACCCCTACATTTTCATGTTTTCTCAAGTTTTTAAGGGGGGAATACAAGTTAAAACACCAAGAACATAACTAAAGTTTTCTAACAGCCTTCATCAGAAAAGTTCAACTCCATTCACGGACTGTTTTGGGCATCTTAAACATTTTTGTTTTCAAAACTGTACAAGGTTCAAATAGTTCAAGTTCTTAGCTTTAAAATGACTACTTGCAAATCTCCATACGATTTTTCTACAATTTATGGTGATTTTTACAAAACTGCCTATCATTTCAAACAACAATCCGGACCAGTCTGTGATTATGGACTTTTTCACCCAAGTTGGAGGTCATTAAAAATCATGATAAACATTATGAGTAAACTAGACACATTTTTTGAACTCTCAGAATTTACAGATCTAGGTTTCGACTTTGTATGATTTTTCTATGATTTTTCCAAAACAGTGCAGAATGACTAAAGTTAGCCAACATCATGTAAATATCATAACACTTTGTATTATGTTGAGCAAAGTGTATAATCATAAGTTCTAATTATTGAATGTGTTTCCTTGTTAGTTTATCATCATGAACTAAAACTAAGTCATTCATAATAAATATTATTCATTCATTTTAGAACACGTATATTAAACTATAAAAAGTATAGTTTAATGAATTCATAACACTAATACATTTCCATAAAAGAGTTCTTACATATTACAAACGTTTTAGATAAACAATAATAGGTATAGTTTATAATATACTGCATAACACACTCGTAATAAAAGGGTATATTCATACAAAAAAGATTTACACTCACACACATTATACGTAAACTTGTTACCCTAAATTGTGAGACAATCTCTCTTTCCGTACGTCCGAGTGCGGAATATAATTCCTGGTAGTTATAATCAGAGTCTCCTGAAGGGAGAACGTGATACTTTTATATAGATCTATATTGGGTTTGACACCCCACACCTTGCTGCTAGCTACAGTGGGACCTGCAGGTCTACGGGTGACAAATGTCATTTCATTTTCGCGACGCCTGAGAAACGTCGTGGCAGGTTCACATAGTCATAGTATGATTATAGCGACTCACATAGGGAGATAACAATTCATAAAGTTTACGGGATTTCATAAAACCTAAGTAGGTTTTAGGTTGATTTAAATTCACTTTTTATATCAATTCAAACTCATGACATTTCTACTAAGTAAGAATGATTTCTTATACATTTTGGTCTTTGGTCATAAGGCTACATTATACGGATTTTAAGGAAAATATCGGATTTTTCTGAAACAAACGCGACATTTACATGAGAAAGACTTCTATTAAGTTTTATAGCAAAAACTTATGAACTCACCAACCTTTGTGTTGACACTTTTCAAACAACTTGTATTCTCAGGAAATCACTAAACAGGTAATCAAGTGCTTTTGAGGATGGGACGTTAAGGCGTCAAACTTTTCATATTTTGTCAACATATTGTAATTGATTTTGAAACATGTAATTCATACAAGTGATGTAACATTTTCAATTATATATATGTTGGTTGTGTTTGCTTAAATTACTATTGAAATTGTGGTTATGATACTATACATGAAGTCCTCCACCCCCGGACGTTTCCGCCATCCTTGGTTTGGGGGTGTGACAGATTGGTATCAGAGCACAGTTTATAGTGAATTAAGTATGTCAAACCACATAAGATATATAAACTATAAACACATTTGGGACTAAAAGTCTCTGATTCTTAAAACGCTTTAACGAGTTGTACTTTTAGAAAACAAATAGTTTCTTGTTTTAAGGTATACTTACATGCATTATATACTCGCTTAGTGTCATAAATAAGGAGAACATAAATTTGAAGAGGAGGAGTTGAACATTACTAGTACACCTTAGCATGTGTAATCAGTTCTGGGAAGGATATAGTCTGATCAACTATATCCGTCCGAGAAGTAACTTACGCACACTGGGGAATATTCGTAATGAGCGACAGATCTAATAACCTAACTACACTCTACAAAGAACACGCTAATAACCAAATATAAACATTTAAAAATACTATAGGAGTATTTGTACGTTTCTATAGCACCATGTTATTATTTTCCGATATGAGCTTCTTAACCCCCCCTCCCCCCGGTTTCTCGTGCAGACGACATGGCAGGATTTCACGTACCCGGGGACCCATACTTTCCCAATAAGGGAAACGCGGGGTGGATCGATGATGAGCCCGAGCAACAAATCGAAGAGGATCCCGAGGAGGATCCCGAAGAGGATCCCGAAGAGGATCCCGAGGAGGATCCCGAAGAAGAACCCGAGGAGGAAGACGAACAAGAAGAAGAGGAGGAAGACGAAGAACAAGAGGAAGAGGAGGAAGACGAAGAACAAGAAGAAGAGGAGGAACACGAAGAAGAAGAAGAGGAAGATGATGATATAGTCATGGTTGTGAATGAAATGGAGGAACAACTGGAAGTATTCAACCCTCCTTACATCGCGAGGGTGCCCGCACACCGTTTTGGATACAACGGACCTGAACCCCCTTGGGTAACGACGATCGAAAGGTGGAGCCGACAACAACGCCAGCGGTCACCATATGGCGACCAACGAGGTTATTATGACCTCATCTATGGTGGACCGGCTGACAGAGCCCTCCCCGTCACGATACAGCGAATAGCAAATATGGATGATTGTGGTAGGACGACGACCGATCAGGTGCAGGAACTAAGTACCATCGTACAGTCTACCACTGATCATACCAGAGACCTGGAACGAGACTCCCACCACAGAGACCAACTCATTCAAGACCTTCTCGCTGCTCGAGCAGAAACAAGAGAGTATCGGGAAAGATACATGGCACTCGAAGAGAGAATGGTTGCAGCCGAACGGAGATTGGCAGAACTACAGGGCGCATCGACATCATCGCAGGCCCCGTCAAAGAAGGGTCGTCGTGATTAGAATTCATTACTATTCTCACATCTTGATAGTAAAAATTTATGAGTACGCGTTGGTGCTACTTTCTGTATGTAGGTTGACCCTGCGACCTAGTGATTACACTATTCAAAGGGCTTTTGTAATGTCAAAGCTATCTTTTGTAACGATGTAATGTAGACTCTTATGTGGTCAAACTTTTTTCTCTAAACGTTATGTACTAAAAGTTTATCAATGAATTTTGGCATGCGTTTTATTTATTGAATGTTTGGCACTAGACATCATAATCTGATCACACAAACAGTTTACGAATAATAAAGTTTTGATAAAATACAAGAGAAATGAAACCAGTAACACTCGACTCGTTATCACTATTGAAGTCTTACCGACTGGTCATTTTTTTATTATGACAGAACCATGCCACCAAGGAGAAGACCAAGACCTTCCGGCAACACAGTGCCGCCTCCACCACCACCTCCGCAGTTTGATCCTGCGATGTTTCAGGCTGCAGTAACGGCAGCCGTGGCGGCAGCAATGTCGCAAATGGGTACCAATGGTTTTGGCGGTTCTGGATCCGGAGCTACCAATTCCATTCATGGGGACAACACAGGGCGTACGAGGGAGTGCTCTTACAAAGACTTCACGAATGGCAAGCCCGACCCTTTCAATGGAAGCGGGGGCGTCATCACGCTGGTGGAATGGTTCGAAAGGACCGAGGCAGTTTTCAAAATCTGCGCTTGTCCCGAAGCGAGCAAGGTCAAGTATGCAGCATTCACTTTCACTGGAAAAGCACTTACTTGGTGGAATGGCCGAGTTAAATCACTTACTCCTGCAGTAGCTAATGCGATAAGCTGGGAGGATTTGAAAGCCTTAATGTTAAAGGAATATTACCCGAGGGGCGATGTACAAAAACTTGAAGAAGAACTTTGGAACCTCAGAATGTCAGGCACTGATCTTGAAACTTATACTTCCCGTTTCAATGACCTAGCACTCTTCTGTCCAGCAATGGTCACTACATAGGAGAAAAAGGTGGAACGATACCTCTGGGGGCTGTCATCCCAGATTCAAGATAGTGTATTGGCCTCGAAACCCACTACCTTTGAGAGTGCCAAGGAATTGGCACAACAACTCATAGATCACAGGGCTAGCCGTGGTACCGTGATAACCACCACCGACCGAACAAAAGGAGGGAACAACAAGAGGAAATTCTGGGGCAATAAAAAGAAACAACCGATGCAGGACCCCGCCAATAAGCAACAGATTGTAGCTGTCCATGCCGACACTACTGCTGTAACTCTAGCGCCGCCGAAATAGTACACGGGAACTCTTCCCAAGTGCAACAAGTGTAACTACCACCATAACGGTGCTTGTCGAGAGTTACACTGCGATAACTGCAATAAGAAGGGACACATTGCACGATTCTGTAGAGCGACTACCCAACCCGCCGCTCAAGCCGCTACGACCGCCAACACCGGAGGAAGCCAAACCTGCTATGGATGTGGTGAAACGGGACACTTCAGGAGGAACTGACCCAAGGCATGAGCCCCTAATGCTGGGGGTGTAGGAAGAGTCCTAACTTTAAGGCATGGAGAAGCAATCAAGGATCCCTCTGTGGTTACTGGTACGTTCCTCCTCAATAACTGTTATGCATGCGTACTTTTCGATAGTGGGGCAGAAAGAAGTTTCGTAAGTCACCAATTCAAACATATACTTAAGCAAAATTCCCAGCCACTAGAAGATTCTTACGTCGTAGAAATGGCAAATGGAAATGTTGAGCGCGCTAACGATATTTACATAGGGTGTACTCTCACTCTAGACAACCATTTGTTCAAAATTGACCTTATGCCAGTCACCATACAAAGTTTCGACATAATTATTGGTATGTATTGGTTAAGCCTTCATCGTGCCGACATTCTATGTTACGAAAGGGCCGTCCGCCTCAATCTGCCGAATGGCAACATTCTCACCGTTTATGGCAATAAACCTAGTGCGAACCTACAAATCATCTCTTGTGTTAAAACCCAAAAGTACCTCCGAAAGCAATACCATGCATTCTTAGCCCACGTCGTAGACAAGAAACAAGAGGTGAAGGACATCAAAGAAATTCCAGAAGTAGGTAACTTCCCTGATGTATTCCCAGACTATCTGCCAGGTGTACCACTCGCACGACAAGTTGAATTTTGGATCGACTTAATCCCAGGAGCTACCCCTGTCGCCAGGGCTCCATACTGCTTAGCACCGGCATAAATGCAAGAGCTGTCCAGCCAGTTCAATGAGCTGTTGAGCAAAGGATTCATCAGGCCAAGCTTCTCACCCTGGGGAGCACCAGTCCTATTTGTAAAGAAGAAGGATGGATCTTTTCGCATGTGCATAGACTACTGAGAACTAAACAAACTCACTATCAAGTACCGTTATTTCCTACCCCGAATCGATGACCTCTTCGACCAGCTCCAAGGAGCCAGCTACTTTTCAAAAATCGACCTGAGGTCGGGCTATCATCAACTACGAGTTCAAGAAGAGGATATTCCCAAGACGGCATTCAGAACTCGCTATGGAGACTACGAATTTGTAGTGATGCCATTCGGATTAACAAACGCGTCTGCAGTGTTCATGGATTTGATGAACCGAGTGTGTTGACCCTTCTTGGATAAATTCGGCATCGTATTCATCGACAATATCTTGGTCTATTCGAGAAGCGAAGAAGAGCACAAACAACACCTACGACTAGTTCTGGAGATTTTAAGAAATGAGAAGCTTTATGCCAAGTTCTCAAAGTGTGAATTTTGGCTCCGTGAAGTAGGATTCCTTGGCCACGTAGTAAGCAAGGAAGGAGTACATGTGGATCCCTCAAAGATCAAAGCAATCGTAGATTGGTCAGCACCTACAACGCCAACAGAAATCCGACAATTTTTAGGACGTGCGTGTGAACAAGTCTCCGTTTGCCACCTAGCACGGTACCCGATACATCAATCCAATTGAAATGCTTTTAAATGTTTTAAATACTTTATGGCGGGGGGGGGGGGGGATACAAGTTAAACACTTACAGTTATTACATAAATCACATGTGATTATATTAATCACATGTGATTAATAACTAGAAAACCAATGATTTTATCATTGTTGAAACTGTTTATCAAACTCTTTTACTTATCAAATGCTTTTATTAAACTTTGTTTTACTTCTTATAAATTGCATGCCTATATATGTATAAATATATAAGAAATGTTTAAAGGGATTAGGAAGGCTATCCACCCTATTTCCTTTTCGCGCATTGAGATGTGGTCTGGTGGGATTTCGGGTAACCATCCGAAGGTCGTTTCAATATTAATTATATATCAACTATACATATATAGACATAAAAGTACTTCCATATTCATACTTATCAGCACATCATTAGTAAGTTACCATCGGGGTAACACAGGATCATACTACTACAATTTCTAGATCAAGGAGTCAGTTCATTCATGAGTCAATACTTATTACTAAGAGAACATATACAACGATACTAGAACAAGTAACATTATATTACATATACACGAATACGTTAACAATTGTGATCCACTGTATGGGAGCATGCCTTAATTGTCATGACCCGAGTTGTAGCCAGAGTCTCTTGGAGGGAGAGCATGAGTTTGCGTATAGATCTATACTGGATTGACTATCCTACACCTCGCTGCTAGCTACAGCGGGACCGATAGGTCTGCGGGTGCCAAACGTCATACCTTATTTTTCGACTATACGTTGTCGTTGTTACCAGT
Organism: Lactuca saligna; assembly: GCF_052625555.1. NCBI lineage: Eukaryota > Viridiplantae > Streptophyta > Magnoliopsida > Asterales > Asteraceae > Lactuca > Lactuca saligna. Next base: position 20,703,018 of record NC_136423.1, on the reverse strand, counting down.
CGATAGTATGGTGCAATTTATCACATGATACCTTAATATAAACCCGGTTTACGGTAGTTGGTACAGCAGTAGTTCCTATAATACAAAACTACAGTACTACAATGATTTACTCATTACATATTTTAGTGATAACCTCACTTAAACATTAATGTACAAACTATATTTTGTTAAATGATAGTTACACTTGGTAAATTACACACTTTTACAACAAACGAGCACACAAAACAGTTAAGCCTTGGTAGAAGGCTACTTTAATAGAAAATATAGGTTTTTCTGAGAGATTCAAACTTTTACAAACACTTACAAACCTTTACATACATCTTACAAACTTATACTTGATACATGTTCAAACATTTTTGGATGACAAATACTGACACTAAAATACTTATGAACTCACCAGCTTAATGCTGATAAACTCTTTCACAATAACTTGTATTCTCAGGTCATCAGTAGACAGGTACCGAGGCCAACTTTTGAGAAGATGGAGCGCATTCAAGACTCATCTTATTATTTTGATATACGTTATTTTTGGTGTCTAAAATGTACAGAACACGCTTGTATTAAAATTATATATTTAATGCAATGGATGATGTTGTTTGCTTATTTACATTTACCGTGTTGTGATACTTTACATGACGTCCTCCGCCCCAGAACGTTTCCGCTGTTCTTGGTTTTGGGGTGTGACAGATTGGTATCAGAGCATTGTTTATAGTGAATCAAGTATATTAACCCATAAAAGATATACTAAACTATAAACCCATTTGGGATTAAATCACTCTGACCAAGAGTCTATACTTTAAATACTAAAATATTTAATTAAGTATACTAGTCTGCATTCATACTAAAACCAGTGTCACAACGACAAGAACAAAAGTATTACAATTGTTAAATATCACAGGTAAGCTCGGGGATGTATGGTCAGTCCTGGGAATGGCATAGCCTGATCAAATATGCTGGTCCTAGGAGTGATTAGCATATGCCCTAGAATGGTTGTGATGTGTTAACAAGTCTAAAAACTTACCAACAATACCACAAGAAGATCAATAGAACCTAAACTTAAAATACTATAGGTGTATTTTCTACTTCTAGCTACATATATACTATATCTTGATACTTCTCTTCTCGCATAGATTTAAATGGTTGGATTCCATCACGGCGACCCGTACTTTCCAAATGAAGGCAACGCAGGATGGCTCGAAGCAGAGTCTAATGATGAGCACCAAATTCCGTTGGATGATCATCAAGCTGAAGGCTTCTCGGATGGATCAGACTCTGAGCCCGAAGTCAACAACCTACCTCCAGTAGGTCAAGCCCCGAACAACAACCCTCGACCAGCTTTTCCAGGTCCCACTCCCTTGTGGGTAGATAACTTGAATCGCTGGAGTGGCGAACAGGGTCAACCCTTACCATACATTGGGGACCGAAGATTTTACAACGTCAGCGAAGGTGGTTCAGCTGACCGAGCTCTGCCCGTCATTATCCGCAGAATAGCTCGTAATGTTGAGCAAGGTTGAGCAGCCATCGACCGGGTCGTGGAGATTGATGCCAACTCTGGTGTCAACACAGTCCGCATTCGCTGTCTCAAAGAAGACATGGAACGGACCCGAAGAACCAATGAAACCCTACAACAACATCTGGTTGCCTCTCAAGCAGAAGTCATGGAACTTCGAGCTCGTCAAAGGGCTCATGAACGACACCTTCAAGAGGTGATCCGTCAAATGAGAGACCTCAGGGTTCTCCCAAGGAATACTCATCGCCGTTAGATGATATCTAGTACATCATTATCTTTTGGGTTAAGGATTAGCCTTTAACATCTGTGCTCTAAGTAGCACTTATCTATAAAAAATATTCCTAACTTTCAGTACTCTAATTAGGAATCTAAGAACTGTCAAACTTTCTGTATGGTATGATGTAAGACCTACTGTTAGGTCAATTTTCATTGAACTCGTTACATCAGTAATACCAGTATTATTGACAACTACCTACTCTATGGGAAGAATCTTTACACTTGTGTTTTCCTACAACCCTTTCTAGTTATGATCTCAAACACTCATTCAATTGTTGGGCTATGGTTAGTTAGTCCATGTGACACTCTCACCTTACTTACAAATTGATTCTTACCACTTTTCTCATCTTTATAAACTTATAGCTGAAAGATGCCTCCTCGCAAATCTCCCCAGAATAACCCTACACCTACACCGCCTCCTCCACCTCCGGTCATCGATATAGCAGCCCTAAATGCTGCTGTAGCTGCAGCAGTGGCAACTGCCATGGCACAGTATCACTCTACTGATGCCAGCATAGGTGGAACCCATGTTAACTCCATTCCGGTTGAAACTCCTGTGAGCTCGAGAGAGTGCTCTTACAAGGATTTCACCAACTGCAAGCCGAAGTCCTTTCATGGGACCGACGGAGTCATTGCCCTCTCGCAATGGTTCGAGAAGACTGAAGCGGTCTTCAAAATTTGTTCATGCCCTGCTGCGAGCAAAGTCAAATATGCCGGATGCACCTTTGAAGGAAAGGCCCTGACGTGGTGGAACGGCCATGTTAAATCTCTAACTCTCGTCGTAGCCAACAACATAGGCTGGGAAACGATGAAAGACCTCATGATTGAGGAATACTGCCGGAGGGGCGAGATCGAGAAACTAGAGCAGGAGCTTTAGAGCCTGACCATGAAGGGCACCAACATTGTTGCTTATACCGCCAGATTCAGCGAACTGGTGGCCCTCTGCCCTAATATGGTTCCCACTGAAAGGAAAAAGATCGAAAGGTACATATGGGGGCTAGTGCCTCCGTATCAGGGGAACGTCCTATCATCAAACCCCGCTACCTTCGACAGTGCCAAACGACTGGCACAACGACTCATTGACCATGGGGTCAAAACCCCTACAACAACAACAACTCTAGCCATCTCGGAACCCTCCAAACCCGCTGACACAAAGCGGAAACTCTGGGAGGAAAGGAAGAAGACGAAACGAGCTTCCAAAAAGCAGCAAATTGTGGCAGTGCATACTGAAATAACCCCTACTGCTGCTACTACCGCTCCGATAGGACAGTATGCTGGAAGTTTGCCCAAGTGCAACAAATGCAACTACTACCACAATGGCCCCTGCCATGAAATGCAGTGCTCTAACTGCCACAGGAGAGGACACGCAATCCGTTTCTGTAAATCTCCGGCGAGACCGATCGCCCAAGTCCCCGGCTCTGGAGCGAGCCCGACCTGCTATGGATGTGGCGAAGCAGGCCACTATAAGAGGGACTGCCCCAAGGCGAACAATGCTGGAGGAGCAGGGAGGGTACTAGCTATAGGCCACGGGGAAGCAGTTGCTGACCCGATAGTGGTGACTGGTACGTTCCTCCTCGATAACTCCTATGCATGCATTCTGTTCGATAGTGGAGCGGAGCAAAGCTTCGTGAACCATAAATTTGCTCTCATACTTAAACAACAACCACACGCACTTAAAGAACAAATCACAGTAGAAATGGCTAATGGAAAAACTGAAAGTACGAATAACATATACTTAGGTTGTATCCTAACCCTAAATAACCATTCATTCCCAATCGACCTCATGTCGGTCTCAATAAAAAGTTTCGACGTTATCATCGGCATGGATTGGTTGAGTCTTCATCGCGTCGACATCATGTGCTTCGAGAAAGCAGTCCGTTTAAACCTCCCGTCTAACGAAACTCTTATCGTCTACGGTGACAAACCTGGTGCGAGTCTTCGCATTATATCAAGTATTCAAGCACATAAATATCTGCGCAAAGAATACCACGCATTCCTTGCTCACGTCGTCGACACGAGCCTCGAAACGAAAGAACTAAAGAACATTCCAGTAGTGAGCAACTTCCCCAACATTTTCCCAGAAGAGCTACCTGGATTGCTTCCGCAACGACAAGTCGAGTTCAAAATCGACTTTGTCCCAGGAGCTACCCCCAGTAGCCAAGTCGCCCTACCGCTTAGTACCAGCATAGATGCATGAATTATCTGGTCAACTTAACGAACTGCTCAGCAAGGGCTTCATAAGACCAAGCTTCTCACCTTGGGGAGCACCGATCTTGTTCATTAAGAAGAAAGACGGATCATTCCGTATGTGTATCGACTACAGATAACTCAACAAACTGATGGTCAAAAATCGTTACCGTCTGCCTCGCATAGACGATCTATTTGACCAACTGCAAGGGGCGAATTACTTCTCCAAAATTGATCTGAGATCTGGGTATCACCAGTTACGAGTACTAGAGGAGGATGTTCCAAAGACAGCCTTCCAAACTCGTTACGGACACTACGAGTTCTTGGTGATGCCATTCGGATTGACCAATGTGCCCTCAGTTTTCATGGACCTGATGAACAGAGTATGCCGACCTTACTTAGATTAGTTCGTCATCGTTTTCATTGACGACATCCTGATCTACTCCCGAAGTAAAGAAGAGCATGGCGATCACCTGTGATAAGTTTTAGGAACTTTACGAACGGAGCAACTGTATGCGAAGTTCTCGAAGTGTGAATTTTGGATCTGAAGAGTCGAATTATTAGGACACGTGGTAAGCGAAGAGGGAATCCACGTGGACCCATCCAAAATTAAAGCCCTTGAGAACTGGTCAGCACCGAAGATGCCTACTGAAATTCGTCAATTTCTAGGCCTCGCTGGCTACTACCGCAGATTCATTCAGAACTTCTCCCGAATAGCGAAACCTCTTAAAACTCTGACCCAGAAAGGCGTGGCATTTGACTGGGAAGAGAAACAAGAGAGAGCGTTCCAAACGCTCAAGCGAGCCTTGTGCACCGCGCCAATACTATCTCTCCCCGAAGGAATAGAAGACTTCGTAGTCTATTGCGATGCATCGAACCAAGGGCTCGGGTGTGTTCTGATGCAGCGAGGTAAGGTCATCGCCTATGCCTCCAGACAGTTGAAGACACACGAAGTTAACTACACGACCCACGATCTTGAACTGGGAGCAGTGGTGTTTGCTCTGAAGATCTGGAGACACTACTTGTATGGAATGAAAAGCACTATCTTTACCGACCACAAGAGTTTACAACATATATTCGATCAGAAGGAGCTCAACATGAGACAACGACGGTAGGTCGAGCTACTCAGTGATTACGAATGTGATATTCGTTATCATCCGGGTAAAGCTGTCACACCCCCAAACCAAGAATGGCGGAAACGTTCGGGGGTGGAGGACTTCATGTAGAGTATCAAAACAATGAGTATAATAGTGCTCAAAGTAAATACAACCAACACAAATATAATTGAAAACGTTACATCAAAGCACATGTTTACAAGATTCACATCAATTACATTATGATACAAAATGAACTGTTTGACGATTTATCGTCCCATCCTCAAAACGTTGTTGATTTCCTGTTTTCACTGAATTCCTGAGAATACAAGTAGTTTTGAAAAGTGTCAACACAAAGGTTGGTGAGTTCATAAGAGATTTCGTTAGAAAAGTAAATCGTTTTCCTTGTAAAAGTGTTAGAATATGTATCCAGAAAATCCGATATTTTCTCTAAAATTTGTGTAATGTAGTCTTATGACTGAAGACCAAAAATGTATAATTAACCTTTCTTATTAATAGAAAATGTTATGTGCTTAAATGGACATGGACGCGTTTGAATTAAATGAAATTTCTGTATGTTCTCATGTTTGTTAATACTTTATATATATGTAGTCCTAATTTAGAGGACCGAGAAATAACAAGTATTGACCATACTTAAAAGAATAAATGTGGTTTCAAATGACGTGTAGTCATAACTACCAAAACCAAAAGTGTACAGTAATATCTGTACTCATAGAGATAAAAAGTGATTTTAAATCGACACAAAACTCATCTAGGTTTTAAAAATAAAATCCTGTAAACTTATGGATTTGTTATATCCCTATGTGAGTCGCTATAATCATACTATGAATATGTGAACCTGCCACGACGTTCTTAGGCGTCGCGAAAATTAAAATGACATTTGTCACTCGTAGACCTGCAGGTCCCACTGTAGCTAGCAGCAAGGTGTGGGGTGTCAAACCCAATATAGATCTATATACAAGTATCACGTTCTCCCTCAAGGAGATTCTGATTATAACTACCAGGAATTATATCCCGCACTCGGACGTACGGGGAGAGAGAGAGAGAGAGAGACAGACAGACAGAGAGAGTCTCACAATATAGGTTAACAAGTTTACGTGAAATGTGTGTGAATATAAATCTTTCTTGTATGAATGTACCCTTTTTGTACGAGTGTGTTGAGTGATGTATCATAAACTATACCTATTATAGTTTATCTAAAATGTATGTAATATGTATGAACTCTTTTATGGAAATGTATTAGTGTTATGAATTTATCAAACTATAGGTTAACAAGTTTACGTGAAATGTGTGTGAATATAAATCTTTCTTGTATGAATGTACCCTTTTTGTACAAGTGTGTTGAGTGATGTATCATAAACCATACCTATTATAGTTTATCTAAAATGTATGTAATATGTATGAACTCTTTTATGGAAATGTATTAGTGTTATGAATTTATCAAACTATACTTTTTATAGTTTAATATACGTGTTCTAAAATGAATGAATAATATTTATTATGAATGACTTAGTTTCAGTTCATGATGATAAACTAACAAAGAAACACATTCAATAATTAGAACTTATGATTATACACTTTGCTCAACATATTACAAAGTGTTATGATATTTACATGCTGTTGGCTAAATTTAGCCATTCTGCACTGTTTTGGAAAAATCATAGAAAATTCATACGAAGTCAAAAACTAGATCCGTAAATTCTGAGAGTTCAAAAAATGTGTCTAGTTTATTCATAATTTTTATCACGATTTTTAATGACCTCCAACTTGGGTAAAAAAGTCCATAATCACAGACTGGTCCGGATTGTTGTTTGAAATGATATGCAGTTTTGTAAAAATCACCATAAATTGTAGAAAAATCGTATGGAGATGTGAAAGTAGTCATTTTAAAGATAAAAACTTGAACTATTTGCACCTTGTACAGTTTTGAAAACAAAAAAGTTTAAGATGCCCAAAACAATCCGTGAAGGGAGTTGAACTTTTCTGATGAAGGCTGTTAGAAAAATTTAGTTATGTTCTTGGTGTTTTAACTTGTATTCCCCCCCCCCCCCCCCTGAAAACTTGAGAAAACATGAAAATGTAGGGGTATGAACTCACCTTGAGTGATTTCAGTGGATGGATGATGGAGAGAAGGGGTGTTCAACTCAAGAACACTTGGGAAGATTGCTTGAAGATTTGAAGATCTAACACAGATATGATGGAGTTTGTGTAAGATATCCATGATTTGAGTGGAAATAAGTGAGATAATCATAAGGAGAATGGATTATGCTTACCAAATGTGGAAGAACACTTGATAATCAGCCTTGAATCTCGAGTTTGGTGGAGAAAAAGTTTGAGAGAAAAGTGGTGTTTGATACTTAGTGAAATGAGAGCAAATGAGAGAAATGAGGAGAGAGGATATTTGTTCCAGCTCTAAAAACGTGGGGATGAGTGTAATTTGAGTGTAAGGGACATTGAAGTGACTTAGGTAAGGTGGGGAGGTGTGGTTAGTCAAAGAGTGGGTGTGGGGTGGTTACTTGTGACATTGGATAAGACAAAGTCAACACTCCACCTTTAATAATTCACCCATTTGATTTTTATTATTTAAATAATGATTTTCATCAAAATATGTTTAAATTATGAATATTTAGAGTTTATTATGTTAAAATATAATTTCTGGAGAAAATCACGCTTTAAAATCACGAAAAACGGGCTTAAAATGTTAAAAATATCAAAAAGGGGCTAAAAGTGACAAATTTCCGAAATCTGGCCGAGGTTCGGCCTTCTGATGCTGAAACCGAGAGGAGGGAGGGTAGAAACCGAGAGGGAAGAAGAGGGAGAGAAGGAACCGAGAGGGGGAAAGGAGAGAACAGAGAGGCGCGAAGAGACAGAGAGGAGAGAAGGAGCAGAGAGGCGGAGTAGAGACCGAGAGGAGGGAAGAGACAGAGAGGCGGAGTAGAGACCGAGAGAAGGGAAGAGACAGAGAGGCGGAGTAGAGACCGAGAGAAGACGACAGAGACTGAAAGCAGAGAAGAGAACAGAGAGGAGAGAAGGAGCAGAGACCGAGAGGAGCAGAGACCGAGGCTCGGTCTCGCATGCCTCAGCCAACAGAGGCTCGGTTCTGGTCCTAAGAGGCCTCTCTTCTTGGTTTCGGTTCCTAAAGCCTATTTTTCTCGTTTTCGCCCCGTTTTAAGCCGTTTTTGACCCAGTTAAGGGTCGGAATGACCCGAATGATTCTAAAAAGTTACGGGAACTTTTGAGAGAGATTTGGGAGAGATTTCACATAATTGGAGAGATTTGGGAGATATTTGACATTCTTGGAGAGATTTCTCATACAAAGAGATATTTGAGAGAGATTTCACATACTTGGAGAGATTTGGGAGAGATTTGACATTCTTGGAGAGATTTCTCATACTGAGAGATATTTGAGAGAGATTTCACATACTTGGAGAGATTTGGGAGAGATTTGACATTCTTGGAGAGATTTCTCATACAGAGAGATATTTGAGAGAGATTTCACATACTTAGAGGGATTTGGGAGAGATTTGACATTCTTGGAGAGATTTCTAATACAGAGAGATATTTGAGAGAGATTTCACATACTTGGAGAGATTTGGGAGAGATTTGACATAGAGAGAGATAAAGTTAAAACGATTGAGAGAGGTTCCATGTGTGACAATTGTGAGTGTCCGGCATCGCAATGCATGGTTCGTAAACCCTGTTAAGCCTTGTTTAAGGATCTTACACACTCCCGATGAGTATGCATCATTGTTTTATCGTTTTGGCTCACCACGTACTACAGTTTTAGGTTAAGGAGATATAGATGTTCGCACTTTTGATTTATGATCTCTCATTAGAATAGAGAGTTATGTAGAAATTTCATAATGTAATTTTTAGTACTCACGGGCAAATTGAGTCAAACGGTTTGACTTGCTGACTTTAGTTGACTTTGACTTGACCGAAATTTGATGGTTGTCACATCATCCCCCCGTTAGAGGGAATTTCGTCCTGAAATTTGAATTTAGGCAAGGAGTAGGCATGAATAGTCAAGCCGAGAAGTGGGGGTACTTCCTAATCGACTAATTCTCGCGCTCCCAAGTGACTCTAGGTCCTTGGTTAGTATTCCAACGAACTTTCACTAATGGGAAGTGGCGTTGTTTCATCCGCTTGACCTCGGCCCATGGTCACCATGGTTCTTCCAAGAAGGTGAGGCTCTTGTGGAACTCGATCTCGTCGAGGGGAATTGCTAGAGTCTCGTTGGATAGATACTTCCTGTAAATTTTGGGACGTGTTGGGTAGGGTGTACTTTACCAAGCTCGCGGGAGTAGATTGAAGTAGCGAGTTACGGGGCTAATTCTGACAAGAATCTCGAAAGACACAATTATTTGGGGTATTGGCTTTCCACGCTTTCCGAAGTGTACTAAGCCTTCCCAAAGTGAGTGTTTCTAGAGGAATTTGGTTGGTTATACTGGAGTTTAAAGGTTTCTTCTTCTTGCTTCTCTTCCTGTCAAGGGTTGCTCCCTTTAGGGTCAAAGTTGGGAGGGGGGTCTGTATTTTTCGAGAAGTTCCAAAGGAACTAAGACAGTAGGTCAGCGAGACCCAGAATTTTGGCGTATTTCTGCTAACGCCTTTGGTGCTGACTGTTTCTCAACGGTTTTGATCAATTGAAAGGGTCCTTATGAATTTCCACCTTGGTAACGATGTGTCTTGAGAATTGAACTCCTCAATTCCAAAACTCGTATCTAGAGAACTTCGGGTAATACTTCTCTGATCGTAATGCTTTCGTGGTTTGTTGTAGCTACTCTCCTTGGTTTCCTTCTTACTACGAGGGTAGATAAGTAAGTCATTTGTAATGACGATGATGAACTGATCCTAGCAAGAATGGTGTATCCTATTTATTACGTTCATGAATCCAACGAGTGGGTTTGGTCCTATCCGAGGGTTATCACTACGAACTTTCATCGTCCGCATCGAAATTGGAGGATTGTTCTCGGACATCCTTCTTCAATACTCGTGACTGGTGATATTCAGATCTCAGGTCCAATTCCTGAAGGGTACCTCGTTCCTTGAGGTTGGTCGGCCTATTCGTCTATGCGAGGCAGATAGTAAAGGTTTCTATTGGAGATGTTGTCGGGGCCTCTACAATTGATGGAATTATGAGCAATTTGCTTTTCTATTTGACGAATAAGACGAGAGTTTTCCAGGGTAAGAAGCTTGGTTCACCAATTTCATTGTTGAGTAGTTCGACAGGTTTGACCTGACAGCTCTTGAAGCTCGGTAGGAAGTATGTGGGTTTGGTTTACGCGACTAGGCCTTTTTGAATGGTAGGACATTTACTTGTCCTTCTGGGCAACCTTAGCCCGAAGCTCATGGCAGGACTTGTACCATATCTGTCCCAAGCTTCTATGCTTGAATCTTGTCTGCTACATGCACGACATTCCCGAAGGTCTCCTGTATATACATGTGATAAGGCTTCGGGAAGTATAACACTCCTCTGGTGCGTGTTTTGGAGTTCCACAGCGAGAGATGACCCAAAGGTCCGTGCTGGGTGTTTATGAGAGACGATAGTTTCGATATTCAGGGGTTAGGCGAAAGGCCCTTTTGTAGTCGTTTAATCAGGAAGACGAGGGCAATATCAATCAAAATTGGAATACGACAACACTATCTTTTAGATAACATGAGATAAGTTGTATTCGAAGGAAGAGATCACTAGAGTGATAGAGTGTCCTGTATTTCTTTTCTGTGTGTTCCGTTTTGTTAAATGTTATGATTATTGCAGATGATTCATACCACAGTGTCTAGCACTGGTAGTAGGTGTGTTTTCAATAGCCAGTAATGATACTTGATATCATGATTCCTGACAGGTCTCCTCACGATCGAGCGGTATATGATCGTCGTATGTAAATTGATATCGTGCAATCGTCGGGTGGGTGACCCCACTCAACCCCTAATACTAGACATGGAATCGGAGTCAGGATGGAATTATCTGTTTCAAGACTTTAGTATTTTGATTTTTAAATTAACCCCGATGTATGGACAAGGTCATCACAACTTACAGGTAATGCTCCTAAGGTCACATATGAATGTCTTTGGTTTGATTTGTATGAGAGAGAAAATATTTTAGCTACTTTTTAGAAGGAAGGTTACTTTAGTAAGCGTACCAAATTCATTACAAACATATAGTACTTAAACGTTTTATCGTTGGGAACATTACAAAAGTCCTAACATGGTTCCCTTGCTGCTCCTGTTGGTGTGTTCATCACATTCCTCCTGTTCCTTCGTCATTCTTCTCAGTTGGACATTCTCTCTTGAAGTGTCCCATTTCACCACATAGATAGCATACTGGGCCTCCCTTGGTGCAGTTGATTGAAGGGAGGTGATGGGCCGAGGCCCTACAGAAACGAACGGTATGCCCTTTCCTGTTGCAGTTTTTACAGTGCATCTCCCGGCAAGCCCCATGGTGATGAAAGCCACATTTGTTGCACTTTGGGAGTGATCCCTCATATGGTCTGGCAGGCATTTGGGTGGCAGACCCCGAGGCTAGTGTCGAGGCATATTTCATGACTGCTGTTGTAATGGTAGGGGCGGCCCTAGGTTGTTGTCTTTTAGTGTATCCTTTAGATTGGTGGCGCTCTTTCATGTCCCAAAACTTTCTCTCCTTGTTCGTAGGTTCGTGGCCTGAGGTATTTTTGTTGGTAGGTACCCATTGGTGTCCCTGATTGTTACCACAATTTGTATTGTTAGTACCGCTTCCACCCTTGCTAACGTTGTTAGTATTGAAATGCACCATGACGGCTGCCACGACTGCCGTGACTGCAACTTGAAAAGTAGCAACGTCTATCTGAAGTGTTGGCGCCTTGCTAGTCGGTTTCTTGCCTCTTGGTGAAGACATAGCTCTGTTTCATGACGAAAAACAACTTCGTTAGTGGAAATGATTGTCTTAAGTGCATCCTTACAATTTATATTTACGCATATAAATTTTTGCACATTACTGTACTATTCTTAGTGTTTCTGCTAACGCTCCCGAGATGGAGTTATGGCAGTAGGTAGGAGTAGGTTTCATATGGACGTTAAGCTTTACTCCTCTTAGAATCATGTTTGTCTGAACACCTTGGCTAAGGAATTTTGATGGGATCCGGTGCATTAGTGCTGGAACGTTCGCACTCCATAGGTCTATGAAGAAGAAACTTCTCAACAATTGTTTAAAGGTGAGACGATAATGAGTTTCTAGAATGGCTATATGTCGCGAGTTTTCTAACTAAGTTTATCTCATATCGATTTGTATCAAAGTTCGGTTGTTCCGGGTGTTCTAAAAACAATTTATAACGAGATTCTTTGTATAATAAACTCATGTATTTTAGTAGCTCTGTATCCAAGTGAAACCTTATACTTGACCCAAGCTAAGTCCTTATCACGACCTATTGATGTATGCTTAGTTATATAATTAAGGCTAGATAGTCCTTCGAGTCTGTTAGGTACATCCTAAGCCCATCTTGTTAATATGACTTTAGTAATCATGATTTTAGTGAAAATTTTGACCTCGATGCAGGTCTACTTCACATTTGTGCATGGGTGGGTTTTAATAGTAGATAGCTTTCTCGATTAGTATGACCATTTAGTTTGTAGTGTCGTGATTTTACTTACAATAGAGTAGCACCAACGCATACTTATGAAGCTAATTTACCAGGTCTGGTGAGCGGTATGAACTCTACTTACGATGATCCATTCCTTGTGATGCCTGAGGCAAGGTCGATGTAGTTTTGTAGCTTTGCCAACCAACACTTGGCTACAATCATCCTTTCTTTGAATGCTGTGTGTCCTACCCTGTTACTCTCTTTCCTCTTCACAAGTGGCGATAAGGTCCTAAAAAGAGAGTTGGTCTCGGGAATAGTAGTATAATTCTGAGTCACCGGTACATGAGATGGTGGGGTCTATAGTAGCGCGCAATTTTCTGAGCTCAGATTGTAGTCTTCCTGTTTTAATCCCCGATGATTGCGATCCGCCGGGTCTTTGCCGGGAGGGCTCTGTCCGTCAGTCCCCTGTGGTTGAGGTCATAGCACCCTTGTTGGTCTCCACATGGTGGTTGTTTTCATTGTTGTCGACATTCAACCCTCGATCACGATTGCCCAACGGTTCACGGGTTCGTTATAGTCGAAACGGTTCACGGAACCCTTGCTATGCATGGAGGATTGATTACCTCCGATCCCGCTTATGATTCTTCTCATAATCATTAACCATTCCTCGAGTTCGGATTAGGAAAGTAAGGGTCGTCCGGTAAGTAGGATTTTGCTATGCCGTATTTGCGAGAATAGAAGTGGAGGAGATAAGTACTATGCGTCTAATTCTATTATCAATTACTTATAGGGGGTAATGCTTATTAGTTACTTCTATAATGACATAGTGCATGATAATTACATATAACAAGATACGATAGACCTTTGAATAAGTGATCCCACTCTAGGTCCACATCCAAACAAGGAAAAGGAAGTAAAGTAATGACCACAAATTCTAAGTCTATAATTTCTAAGTTATATATAACCTTAAGTATCCACTTAGGGACTATAGACCTATTATTAAGGATCTATTTAGTTTTCATATAAGTTATGATATTACAAAATACTCCTATAGTATTTTAAACTCATGTTCTATTCTAATGTTCTCATTGTGGTAGTGTTGGTAAGTTTTAGACTTGTTGCCATATCACAACTATTCTTGGGCATGTGCTAATCACTCCTCGGATAGTTGATCAGGCTATGCCACTCCCAGGACTGACCATACATCCCCGAGCTTACCTGTTATATTCAACAATCATTACTTTTGTTTTGTTCTAGAGTGGTGCTGACCTTAATATGTATGTATGCATGTATACCTTTAATAAGAAACAATTTATTTCTAAAAGTATAGTTGTTTTGAAACTTTAAATCAGAGACTTAGTCCCAATGCATTTATAGTTTGTATATCTTATGTGGTTTGATATACTGAGTTCACTATAAACAATGCTCTGATACCAATCTGTCACACCCCCAAACCAAGGATGGCGGAAACGTCCAGGGGTGGAGGACTTCATGTAGAGTATCACAACAATGAGTATAATAGTGCTCAAAGTAAATACAACCAACACAAATATAATTGAAAACGTTACATCAAAGCACATGTTTACAAGATTCACATCAATTACATTATGATACAAAATGAACTGTTTGACGATTTATCGTCCCATCCTCAAAACGTTGTTGATTTCCTGTTTTCACTGAATTCCTGAGAATACAAGTAGTTTTGAAAAGTGTCAACACAAAGGTTGGTGAGTTCATAAGAGATTTCGTTAGAAAAGTAAATCGTTTTCCTTGTAAAAGCGTTAGAATATGTATCCAGAAAATCCGATATTTTCTCTAAAATTTGTGTAATGTAGTCTTATGACTGAAGACCAAAAATGTATAATTAACCTTTCTTATTAATAGAAAATGTTATGTGGTTAAATGGACATGGACGCGTTTGAATTAAATGAAATTTCTGTATGTTCTCATGTTTGTTAATACTTTATATATATGTAGTCCTAAATTAGAGGACCGAGAAATAACAAGTATTGACCATACTTAAAAGTATAAATGTGGTTTCAAATGATGTGTAGTCGTAACTGCCAAAACCAAAAGTGTACAGTAATATCTGTACTCATAGAGATAAAAAGTGATTTTAAATCGACATAAAACTCATTTAGGTTTTAAAAATAAAATCCCGTAAACTTATGGATTTGTTATATCCCTATGTGAGTCGCTATAATCATACTATGACTATGTGAACCTGCCACGACGTTCTCAGGCGTCGCGAAAATTAAAATGACATTTGTCACCCGTAGACCTGCAGGTCCCACTGTAGCTAGCAGCAAGGTGTGGGGTGTCAAACCCAATATAGATCTATATACAAGTATCACGTTCTCCCTCAAGGAGATTCTGATTATAACTACCAGGAATTATATCCTGCACTCGGACGTACGGGGAGAGAGAGAGAGAGAGAGAGAGAGTCACACAATATAGGTTAACAAGTTTACGTGAAATGTGTGTGAATATAAATCTTTCTTGTATGAATGTACCCTTTTTGTACGAGTGTGTTGAGTGATGTATCATAAACTATACCTATTATAGTTTATCTAAAATGTATGTAATATGTATGAACTCTTTTATGGAAATGTATTAGTGTTATGAATTTATCAAACTATAGGTTAACAAGTTTACGTGAAATGTGTGTGAATATAAATCTTTCTTGTATGAATGTACCTTTTTGTACGAGTGTGTTGAGTGATGTATCATAAACCATACCTATTATAGTTTATCTAAAATGTATGTAATATGTATGAACTCTTTTATGGAAATGTATTAGTGTTATGAATTTATCAAACTATACTTTTTATAGTTTAATATACGTGTTCTAAAATGAATGAATAATATTTATTATGAATGACTTAGTTTCAGTTCATGATGATAAACTAACAAAGAAACACATTCAATAATTAGAACTTATGATTATACACTTTGCTCAACATATTACAAAGTGTTATGATATTTACATGCTGTTGGCTAAATTTAGCCATTCTACACTGTTTTGGAAAAATCATAGAAAATTCATACAAAGTCAAAAACTAGATCCGTAAATTCTGAGAGTTCAAAAAATGTGTCTAGTTTATTCATAATGTTTATCACGATTTTTAATGACCTCCAACTTGGGTGAAAAAGTCCATAATCACAGACTGGTCCGGATTGTTGTTTGAAATGATATGCAGTTTTGTAAAAATCACCATAAATTGTAGAAACATCGTATGGAGATGTGCAAGTAGTCATTTTAAAGATAAAAACTTGAACTATTTGCAACTTGTACAGTTTTGAAAACAAAAATGTTTAAGATGCCCAAAACAGTCCGTGAAGGGAGTTGAACTTTTCTGATGAAGGCTGTTAGAAAAATTTAGTTATGTTCTTGGTGTTTTAACTTGTATTCCCCCCCCCCCCCCTGAAAACTTGAGAAAACATGAAAATGTAGGGGTATGAACTCACCTTGAGTGATTTCAGTGGATGGATGATGGAGAGAAGGGGTGTTCAACTCAAGAACACTTGGGAAGATTGCTTGAAGATTTGAAGATCTAACACAGATATGATGGAGTTTGTGTAAGATATCCATGATTTGAGTGGAAATAAGTGAGATAATCATAAGGAGAATGGATTATGCTTACCAAATGTGGAAGAACACTTGATAATCAGCCTTCAATCTCGAGTTTGGTGGAGAAAAAGTTTGAGAGAAAAGTGGTGTGTGATACTTAGTGAAATGAGAGCAAATGAGAGAAATGAGGAGAGAGGATATTTGTTCAAGCTCTAAAAACGTGGGGATGAGTGTAATTTGAGTGTAAGGGACATTGAAGTGACTTAGGTAAGGTGGGGAGGTGTGGTTAGTCAAAGAGTGGGTGTGGGGTGGTTGCTTGTGACATTGGATAAGACAAAGTCAACACTCCACCTTTAATAATCCACCCATTTGATTTTTATTATTTAAATAATGATTTTCATCAAAATATGTTTAAATTATGAATATTTAGAGTTTATTATGTTAAAATATAATTTCTGGAGAAAATCCCGCTTTAAAATCACGAAAAACGGGCTTAAAATGTTAAAAATATCAAAAAGGGGCTAAAAGTGACAAATTTCCGAAATTTGGCCGAGGTTCGGCCTTCTGATGCTGAAACCGAGAGGAGGGAGGGTAGAAACCGAGAGGGAAGAAGAGGGAGAGAAGGAACCGAGAGGGGGAAAGGAGAGAACAGAGAGGCGCGAAGAGACAGAGAGGAGAGAAGGAGCAGAGAGGCGGAGTAGAGACCGAGAGGAGGGAAGAGACAGAGAGGCGGAGTAGAGTCCGAGAGGAGGGAAGAGACAGAGAGGCGGAGTAGAGACCGAGAGGAGGGAAGAGACAGAGAGACGGAGTAGAGACCAAGAGGAGGGAAGAGACAGAGAGGCGGAGTAGAGACCGAGAGAAGGGAAGAGACAGAGAGGTGGAGTAGAGACCGAGAGAAGGCGACAGAGACTGAAAGCAGAGAAGAGAACAGAGAGGAGAGAAGGAGCAGAGACCGAGAGGAGCAGAGACCGAGGCTCGGTCTCACATGCCTCAGCCAATAGAGGCTCGGTTCTGGTCCTAAGAGGCCTCTCTTCTTGGTTTCGGTTCCTAAAGCCTATTTTTCTCGTTTTCGCCCCGTTTTAAGCCGTTTTTGACCCGGTTAAGGGTCGGAATGACCCGAATGATTCTAAAAAGTTACGGGAACTTTTGAGAGAGATTTGGGAGAGATTTCACATACTTGGAGAGATTTGGGAGAGATTTGACATTCTTGGAGAGATTTCTCATACAAAGAGATATTTGAGAGAGATTTCACATACTTGGAGAGATTTGGGAGAGATTTGACATTCTTGGGGAGATTTATCATACTGAGAGATATTTGAGAGAGATTTCACATACTTGGAGAGATTTGGGAGAGATTTGACATTCTTGGAGAGATTTCTCATACAGAGAGATATTTGAGAGAGATTTCACATACTTAGAGGGATTTGGGAGAGATTTGACATTCTTGGAGAGATTTCTAATACAGAGAGATATTTGAGAGAGATTTCACATACTTGGAGAGATTTGGGAGAGATTTGACATAGAGAGAGATAGAGTGAAAACGATTGAGAGAGGTTCCATGTGTGACAATTGTGAGTGTCCGGCATCGCAATGCATGGTTCGTAAACCCTGTTAAGCCTTGTTTAAGGATCTTACACACTCCCGATGAGTATGCATCATTGTTTTATCGTTTTGGCTCACCACGTACTACAGTTTTAGGTTAAGGAGATCTAGATGTTCGCACTTTTGATTTATGATCTCTCATTAGAATAGAGAGTTATGTAGAAATTTCATAATGTAATTTTTAGTACTCACGGGCAAATTGAGTCAAACGGTTTGACTTGCTGACTTTAGTTGACTTTGACTTGACCGAAATTTGACGGTTGTCACAAAATCCAACGTAGTAGCAGACACCCTAAGTCGGAAGGAAGATTCTGGTCGCAGGGTCAAGTCATTGTCGATAACCATCCATTCACACTTGTCTAAACAAATTCAGGCGGGCCAACTTGAAGCCATAAAACCTGAAAATGTAACGAGTGAATCCCTCAGAGGAATGGACAAGAATATAGAAGCCAAGGGTGACGGAGCCTTATATTTCATGGACCGAATCTAGACACCGAAACACGGTGGTTTCCGAGACTTGGTCATGACCGAGGCGCACAACACTCGGTATTCCATCCACTTAGGTTTAGATAAGATGTATCTGGATCTTAAAAAGCTATACTGGTGGCCTAATATGAAAGCAAAGATTGCTACCTTCGTAAGT
The DNA here is from genome assembly GCF_052625555.1 of Lactuca saligna. Classification (NCBI taxonomy): domain Eukaryota; kingdom Viridiplantae; phylum Streptophyta; class Magnoliopsida; order Asterales; family Asteraceae; genus Lactuca; species Lactuca saligna. The sequence continues at coordinate 20,684,561 of NC_136423.1, read as the reverse complement.
AAATGCCTTTACTTGCGCAAAGGTTAAGGTCGAGTACCAGAAGCCCTCTGATTTACTGCAACAACCAGAGATTCCAGAATGGAAGTGGGAGCGGATCACTATGGATTTCATAACCAAGTTGCCCAAGACAATGGGTGGACTTGATACCATATGGGTCATCGTCGATAGATTGACCAAGTCTGCACACTTCCTGCCAATCAAAGAAACCGACAAGATGGAGAAACTTATGAGAACATACATTAGGGAAATCGTACGGCTACATGGTGTACCTATATCCATTATCTCCGATAGAGATAGTAGGTTCACCTCAAGATTCTGGCAATCACTACAACATTCCTTGGGAACAAGATTAGACATGAGCACAACCTACCATCCACAGACTGATGGACAGAGTGAGAGGACAATCCAGACATTAGAAGATATATTGCGTGCTTGTGTGATTGACTTTGGAAAAGTGTGGGATACTCATTTACCTCTCATCGAATTTTCCTACAACAACAGTTATCACACGAGCATAAAGGCGGCACCATTTGAATCCCTCTACGGCCGAAAGTGCAGATCCCCTCTGTGCTGGGCTGAGGTGGGTGATACCCAATTAGCCAGGGGCAAGCTTCTGACAGTACTCTCACCGGCCCGGAGATCATTCGGGAAACGACAAAGAAAATCATCCAGAATCGTGAACGATTGAAAGCCTCTAGAGACCGACAAAAGAGCTACGCTGATAAACGAAGAAAACCTTTGGAATTTCAGGTGGGAGACCGAGTCCTTCTCAAAGTCTCACACTGGAAGGGCTTGATACACTTCGGTAAGCGTGGGAAGCTTAATCCTAGGTACATAGGGCCTTTCGAGATTCTCGCAAGAGTCGGCCCCGTAGCTTACAAACTCGATCTACCTGACACACTTCGTAACGTACATTCTACATTCCACGTATCTAACTTGAAAAAGTGTCTGTCCGATGAGACTCTCTTAATCCCACTCGACGAGATCGAGATCAACGAGAGCCTCAACTTCGTGGAAGAACCTGTAGAGATCATGGACCGTGAGGTCAAGCAGACGAAACAAAGCCGTATCCCTATCGTGAAGGTTCGCTGGAACGCCAAGCGAGGACCAGAATTCACTTGGGAACGAGAGTATCAGATGAAGCTGAAATACCCTCATCTTTTCGCTTAAATGTTGTAACTTCGTATTTGCTTAACTTCTAATTTCGAGATGAAATTCCTTCTAACGGGGGGATGATATGACAACCCGAAATTTCCATTTGTACGAACATTATCTATTCAATAGATGATAGTCCAGTTTCAGTGAATTTCATACTTTTTTGAATAAGTTTGTGTACATTAGGGTTTACGTTTAAGGAGATATCAGGAGAGTGGATACTTCTGGGTTTGTGAAATTTGAACATTCCAAGTTTCATAATGTTATAGTCCAACTTCTGGAATAAAAATATTTTCTGTCAAAATATTTCAGGACTATAAATAGATTTATGAATTTAATTAATTCATTATTCCCAATTCCAACTAGAGAAAAGCCATTTTCTCTCTGACGGATCTTCGGGTTTTCATCCCAGATTGTGAGTCTACTTTCCTAAATGTGTTTTATTACTTGTTTTATGCTTTATAACATAGATTACATGTCTAAAGTACAAGATCCGGGAGCTTACGGCCCAAGAACGTTCTTGGGGTGTAAACTCCAAAACAAGGCCTAAAAGCTACCCAGTCTCATTTCCATGTTAGGTACCTAATTAAGGACAATATGTATGAACATTAGAGGCTAGAAATCATCCAAGATCATCTAGTTTTAGGAGTTTACGGCCAAGGATATGCTCTTGGGCCGTAAACCCCTTTTTCAAGGGCTAAGAGTGCCCTAAACACCCCTAAGGCTTTAAGACAATTACCCTTTGATACTTGTAACTTGAATGGGGAGTAAATTACATCAAAATCATCCCTAAAAGGGAGTTTACAGCCAAGGAACATCTCTTGGGCCGTAAACTCCAAGTAAAGGCACAAATGTGTGCCTAATGTCCCCTTTAGCCTAAATAAAAAACATAGAAGCTATCCTACATGTGCAAGTGACTTAAAAGAATTAAAACCAAAACCCCATAGGAGTTTATAGCCGTAAACTCTAGGGGATATCGTCTTTAGGCCGTAAACTCCTCTATGGAGCATTCTAAGGCCTTAAACTACTTCAAGAATTATTCCACAAGTACTAGGCTTATTCTAGATTTTAGATAGCGCCTTAAAACACCCAAAACCACCAAGAGTGGAGTTCACGGCCGTAAACTCAAGGAGTTTACAACTGTAAACTCCAAAGGTGGGGTTTGTTGGGTGGTGAACTCTTATACAAGGCCTTGGAAGCTTCAAACCCTTTTGCCTTGTCCTGTATCAACTTAGATGCAACCATTAGGACCTTTAACACTTATGAAAAGTGTTTTTCATGTTCCTAAGTGTCCTAACTTATTTTATGAAGTTATAATTTGGCTATTTAGTTATATATATGCTCATTATATGATAACTAGGCTCGTGCGTGTGAACAAGTCTCCGTTTGCCACCTAGCACGGTACCCGATACATCAATCCAATCTACTCACCACAAGTGAGTTCATACCCCTTAAATTAACCTTTGAAATGCTTTTAAATGTTTTAAATACTTTATGGGGGGGATACAAGTTAAACACTTACAGTTATTACATAAATCACATGTGATTACATTAATCACATGTGATTAATAACTAGAAAACCAATGATTTTATCACTGTTCAAACTGTTTATCAAACTCTTTTACTTATCAAATGCTTTTATTAAACTTTGTTTTACTTCTTATAAATTGCATGCCCATATATGTATAAATATATAAGAAATGTTTAAAGGGCTTAGGAAGGCTATCCACCCTATTTCCTTTTTGCGCATTGAGATGTGGTCTGGTGGGATTTCGGGTAACCATCCGAAGGTCGTTTCAATATTAATTATATATCAACTATACATATATAGACATAAAAGTACTTCCATATTCATACTTATCAGCACATCATTAGTAAGTTACCATCGGGGTAACACAGGATCATACTACTACAATTTCTAGATCAAGGAGTCAGTTCATTCATGAGTCAATACTTATTACTAAGAGAACATATACAACGATACTAGAACAAGTAACATTATATTACATATACACGAATACGTTAACAATTGTGATCCACTGTATGGGAGCATGCCTTAATTGTCATGACCCGAGTTGTAGCCAGAGTCTCTTGGAGGGAGAGCGTGAGTTTGCGTATACATCTATACTGGATTGACTATCCTACACCTCGCTGCTAGCTAAAGCGGGACCGACAGGTCTGCGGGTGAGAAACGTCATACCTTATTTTTCGACTATACGTTGTCGTTGTTACCAGTCGATAGTATGGTGCAATTTATCACATGATACCTTAATATAAACCCGGTTTATGGTAGTTGGTACAGCAGTAGTTCCTATAATACAAAACTACAGTACTACAATGGTTTACTCATTACATATTTTAGTGATAACCTCACTTAAACATTAATGTACAAACTATATTTTGTTAAATGATAGTTACACTTGGTAAATTACACACTTTTACAACAAACGAGCACACAAAACAGTTAAGCCTTGGTAGAAGGCTACTTTAATAGAAAATATAGGTTTTTTTGAGAGATTCAAACTTTTACAAACACTTACAAACCTTTACATACATCTTACAAACTTATACTTGATACATGTTCAAACATTTTTGGATGACAAATACCGACACTAAAATACTTATGAACTCACCAGCTTAATGCTGATAAACTCTTTCACAATAACTTGTATTCTCAGGTCATCAGTAGACAGGTACCAAGGCCAGCTTTTGAGAAGATGGAGCGCATTCAAGACTCATCTTATTATTTTGATATACGTTATTTTTGGTGTCTAAAATGTACAGAACACGCTTGTATTAAAATTATATATTTAATGCAATGGATGATGTTGTTTGCTTATTTACATTTACTATGTTGTGATACTTTACATGACGTCCTCCGCCCCAGAACGTTTCCGCCGTTCTTGGTTTTGGGGTGTGACAGCAGTGGTGTTCGCCATGAAGATTTGGAGGCACTACCTCTACGGCACCAAGTGCACCATCTTCACTGATCACAAAAGTATGCAGCATATTCTCAATCAGAAAGAACTTAACATGCGCCAAAGAAGATGGGTGAAATTGATGAATGACTACGAATGTGAAATTCGCTACCACCCGGGCAAGGCCAATGTAGTGGCCGATGCCTTAAGCAGGAAAGAATACTCGGATCGCCGAGTAAAATCCCTAGCCATGACCATCCACTCCCAACTGGCCACGCAGCTCAAGGATGCCCAGTTAGAAGCCTTGAAACCAGAAAACATGACAAACGAAGCATTAAGAGGGATGGACAAGAACTTGGAAGTCAAAGAGGATGGAACTCGTTATCTCATGTACCAAATTTGGACACCGAGACGTTGTAATGAACAAGGCCCACAAGACTCGATACTCCATTCATCCTGGATCAGATAAGATGTATCTAGACCTCAAAAGGTTATACTGGTGGCCAAACATGAAGGCTGAAATTGCTGCTTATGTGAGCAAGTGCCTCACTTGCGCCAAGGTCAAGGTAGAATATCAGAAGCCATCAGGACTACTTCAACAACCGGATATACCCGAGTGGAAGTGGGAGCGAATAACCATGGACTTCATAACCAAACTGCCTAAGACATCAGGTGGGCTGGACACCATATGGGTTGTCGTGGACAGATTGACCAAGTCCGTGCACTTTCTGCCAATAAAGGAAACAGACAAGATGGAGAAGTTAACCAGGACGTACATTAAAGAGATCGTGCGACTGCATGGTGTACCAATATCTATTATCTCTGACCGAGATAGTAGATTCACCTCGCGGTTCTGGCAGTCCCTACAAAAGTCTCTGGGAACTAGGCTTGACATGAGTACGACCTACCATCCACAAACCGACGGGCAAAGCGAGAGAACTATCCAGACATTGGAAGACATGCTGAGAGCCTGTGTGATAGATTTTGGTAAGGCATGGGATACCCATCTGCCGCTTATCGAATTCTCTTATAATAACAGCTATCACACTAGCATTGGAGTCACTCCATTCGAAGCTCTCTACGGTCGCAAGTTTAGATCGCCTCTGTGTTGGGCCGAAGTCGGGGATACTCAGCTAGCCAGAGGGCAAATCCATGATAGCACCCTTACTGGTCCTGAAATCATAAGGGAAACCACAAAAAAGATCATTCAAATTCGGGAAAGACTGAAGGCGTCTCGTGATCGACAAAAGAGTTACGCGGATAAGCGACGCAAACCTTTAGAATTCCAGGTCGGAGACCGAGTACTTCTAAAAGTTTCCCCCTGGAAAGGGATGATGTAACAACGCAAATTTTCAAATAAATTTTTCATTTAAAATAAAGTAGTTTCATTCAACCAATAATATTTATTTCATGTTTCATATCAAATACATATATAAAATCCCCAAGATCTCAAATAGCAGCAGTGTGTATGCATCATGCCGGCTCCTTCCCACGGTCCTCGCTAGTACCTGAAACACATACATAACAACTTGTAAGCATAAATGCTTAGTGAGTTCCCCAGTATACGACTTACACACATACGCCGTTCCAGGCCCTGACCTTCCGGTCCACAATACATTGCCTTCCGGCCCGTAACATAATCGCCTTCCGGCCCATAACATATTGCCTTCCGGCCCGTATCATATTGCCTTCCGGCCCATAGTATATTGCCTTCCGGCCCATAACATTTACAACACATAATACATTTAATATAATACACATAGCACCTACATCATACATCATACCTGACCTTTCTGTCACATAACATATCGCCTTCCGGCCCGTATAAACATACATATCATGCATAGCATCTACCTTTCTATTTATAGCATAAATAACACATATCATATACGACCTTCCGGTCTCACAGTCATCCCCTTTCGGGTGAAGTATAGTGAGAAGACTCACCTCGTGGTATGTAAACTATAAACTCTTGAAACCACTCGCACTCGGTCCGCCGATCTGCAGTCTCCCTATAATACCATATACCCTTATTAATAATCTTATCAAACAAGACAACTGACCCTACGAAATTACATGCAGGTCAACTCTGGTCAACAGTCAACTTGACCAGACTCGTCGAGTGCAAAGGCGACTCGACGAGTCTAGACGTCCTCCCCAACTTCCCTGTTGTTCCCCTTTCTACTCGTCGAGTATCCCTCCTGACTCGACGAGATCCTCGTGGAAGAATCGCGGGGCCACCCCGACTCCACTCGCCGAGTCTGAAGAACAACTCGACAAGTTCCAATGAATCCTCAAGCTACTCGCCGAGTCTGAAGAACAACTCGGCGAGTCCCAGTAAATCTTCAAGCTACTCGCCGAGTCTGATCATTGGACTCGGCGAGTCCATGCCATGCAGTCGATCATCTGCCTCCTGAAATACGCATGGTCCCGAGACATGCAATCATGGGACTTTTTGGACCGCTAAGCATCCTATTACTGGGGTATAAACGATTGGGTAACAACATAATAATCTATCTAATCCCCAAATGGGTCTCATAAACCCTAGATTCGTGTACACACCAAAATAACAGAAATGGTCCGAGTATTACCTGAAAAACGTGTTCTCTGTGTCCCCAACCTTCAGAACTCAATCCTCTTGATCTTCCTTTGACCAAAACCTTGCCTCTTCTTGCCTAACAATCTCCTCAAGGTCCCAATAGCCTTCCCTTCTCCTCTAGTCGTCCACAGATGCTTAGGTTCTTCACAATCAGCCAAAAAAAACGTACAATGACGGCCTAAGAAGCATTATATACGTTCCAAACTAAACGGTTAGGGTTTCAGCTGAACAGCGTCGACTCACCGAGTCCATATCTGGACTCGTCGAGTCCAGTCGCGCATCCGCGACCAAGCCTGTGGTCCTACTCGGTGAGTCAGGCACCAACTCGCCGAGTCCCTTCCTAAAATGTCCCAAAAATAGTTTTAAAACAATACCTGAAATTCCGGGCTGTTATAACTCTCCCCCACTAGAACTAGGCTTCGCCCTCGAAGTCTCACTCTACGAATAACTCCGGATGTTGCTCCCGCATTTCACGCTCCGGCTCCCAAGTCATCTCCGATCCCTTCCGGTGTTGCCACTGAACCAACACCAGAGGTACCTCCTTGTTCCGCAGAACCTTGATCTTCCGATCCCTGATAGCTACCGGTCTCTCGGCGTAATTTAGGCTCGCATCCACCTGAATGTCCTCTAACGGAACCACTGCCGATTCATCGGCTATACACTTCCTCAACTGTGATACGTGAAAGGTATTATGAATCTGTCCCAACTCTGCTGGCAATTCTAGCCGATAAGCTACCCGACCTACTCTTGCAATTACCCGAAATGGACCTATGAACCGGGGCCCTAATTTGCCCCTCTTTCTGAACCGGATCACTCCCTTCCAGGGAGAAACCTTCAGGAGAACGAAGTAGCCAACCTGGAATTCTAGCTCGGACCGACGTCTATCCGCATAACTCTTCTGTCGGCTCTGGGCGGTCAATAACCTCTGCCTAACCTGCTGAATCTGCTCGGTCGTCTGAAGTACGATCTCTGTACTGCCCATCACTCTCTGTCCCACCTCTCCCCAGAAAATGGGAGTCCGACACCTCCTACCATACAACAACTCAAAAGGTGGCATACCAATGCTCGAATGATGGCTGTTGTTGTAGGAAAACTCAGCCAAAGGCAAATGCGCATCCTAGCTACCCCCGAAGTCTAACACACACGCTCTAAGCATGTCTTCCAACGTATAAATCGTCCGCTCGCTCTGACCGTCTGTTTGGGGATGGTACGCGGTACTAAAATGCAGTTTAGTACCCAGCTCCTCATGGAATTTCTTCCAGAACCTGGAAGTGAAGCGTACATCACGGTCTGAAACAATCGAGATCGGCACTCCATGCCGAGATACTATCTCTCTCACGTATAACTCCGCCAACTTCTCCGCTGATGAACTCTCGCTAATGGCAAGGAAGTGTGCACTCTTCGTCAACCTATCCACAATCACCCAAATTGCATCGACTCCTCTGGCAGTTCTCGGCAATTTGGTGATGAAATCCATCGTAATCTGTTCCCACTTCCACTCAGGAATCTCCAAGGGCTGCAACTTACCATGCGGTCTCTGGTGCTCGGCCTTAACCCTACGGCAGGTCAAACACCTCTCAACGAACCAAGCGACGTCTCTCTTCATGCAAGGCCACCAATATTCCTTTCTGAAGTCCAAATACATCTTCGTAGCACCGGGATGGATCGAGAATTTTGATCTATGAGCCTCCTCCATCAAAGTAGCACGCGTACCGCCCATGAATGGTACCCAAATCCGACCCTGAAACGTCAGAAGTCCTCGTCCATCCTTAACGAACTCCGAAACTAACCCAGCGACCCGCTCTTTCTTCTTTATTTCGGATCTCACAACCTCGGCCTGTGCCCCCCGAATAGCATCTAATACCGGAGTCATCACCGTCAGTCTCAGACATACGTCTCGCAATGGAGTGCTCTCCGCCCTACGACTCAATGCATCGGCTACCACATTAGCCTTGCCTGGGTGGTATAGGATCTCACAGTCATAATCCTAAACCACGTCCAACCATCTCCTCTGACGCATATTTAGGTTGGTTGATCCATCAAATACTTCAAACTCTTATGGTCCGTGTATATAGTACAACGAACCCCGTACAGGTAGTGACGCCAAATTTTGAGAGCGAACACTACTTCCCCCAACTCTAAGTCATGCGTGGGATACCTCGCCTCGTGAGGCTTTAGCTGCCTCGATGCATAAGCTATCACATGGCCCCTCTGCATCAACACTGCACCCAGTCCCGAAATCGACGCGTCACAATATACGACAAAATCCTCCATCCCTTCCGGGAGAGCTAATACCGGGGCTTCGCACAGTCTCTGACGAAGTGTCTCGAAGGAAGTCTGCTGCTCGGGTCCCCATAAGAATGTAACACCCTTCCGGGTCAACCTGGTGAGCGGTACCGCGATCTTGGAGAAGTCCCTAATAAACCTCCGATAGTACCCCGCCAACCCAAGGAAACTCCTGATCTCGGAAGGTGACTTCGGTGCCTCCCAACTCATCACTGCTTCCACCTTGGCCGGATCGACCAATATCCCTTCCTGATTAACAACATGTCCAAGAAATTAGACCTCCCGAAACCAGAAGTCACATTTGGGGAATTTTGCATATAGCTTCTCCGACCTCAGTACCTCAAGGACCTCCCTCAAATGTCCCTCATGCTGCTCTCTAGTTCGTGAATACACTAGGATGTCGTCGATAAATACGATCACAGACCGATCCAGCATCGGCCTGCATACCCTGTTCATGAGGTCCATGAACACTGTCGGGGCATTGGTGAGCCCGAAAGGCATCACCACGAACTCGTAATGCCCATACCGCGTCCTAAACGCTGTCTTCTGGACGTCCTCATCCCGCACTTTTACCTGATGGTACCCTGATCTCAAATCGATCTTGGAAAACCAAGATGCCCCTTGCAACTGATCGAATAGATCATCGATCCTCGGTAACGGATAGCGGTTCTTGACCGTCACCTTGTTCAACTCCCGGTAATCAATACACATCCGGTGTGAACCATCCTTCTTCTTGACGAACAGAATCGGTGCTCCCCACGGCGAGCTACTCGGCCGAATAAATCCCTTCCCCAGCAACTCCTGGAGTTGCGAGGACAGCTCTTGCATCTCCGGAGGTGCAAGACGATAAGGCACCTTCGCAATAGGCGCAGCCCCCGGAACCAGATCGATACCAAACTCTACTTGCCTCGCAGGAGGTACTCCCGGCAAATCCTCGGGAAAAACATCTGGAAACTCGCGCACCACTGGAACCTCCTCCACTGTCCTCGGTCTCTCGGAAGTCTCCCGCGTATCCATCACATACGCCACAAAACCTCTACATCCCTGCTGTAGGCATTGCCTCGCCCTAGCGGCCGAACAAAAAGCAGATCCCGAACGGGTACCCTCACCGTATACCGTAAGAACTCCCCCACTAGGGTCTCGTATAGTCACCAGCTGACGCTCGCAGTCGATGACGACGCTAAATCGGCTCAACCAGTCCATGCCCACGATGACACAGACATCCCCCATCGCAATAGGAATTAGGTCAATCGGAAACGCAACCCCAAAAATCTCTAGCACGCATCCCCGAAGAACCTCCGTGGCACAAACCACCCTCTCGGCCGCAATAGAAACGCTCAGAGGCTGACTTAACGGCTCACGACTAATGCCGATATGCTGACTAAAAGCTAACGATACAAAGGATCTACTCGCACCCGAATCAAATAACACTAGAGCAGGCATAGAGTTCACAAGAAAAGTACCTACACATACATCAACATAAGCATAACATTTCGACTTTAAAGTAAATACGTGAATGATAGCATACCTGCCACAACATCGGGCGCAGCGCAGACCTCCTCCGCAGTCAGCTGAAAGGCTCTCCCGCGAGCCCTCGGGGCCTCGACCTTCACCGGTCGGGTCTCAGTAGTCCTGGTAGTAGGTGTAGATCCCTGACGAAGCTGCGGGCACTCGGCCTTCCGATGGCCTGTCTGGTTGCAGTGAAAGCAAACCATAAACCCCTTAGGGCAATCCCTGGCAATGTGTCCCTCCTTGCCACACTTGTAGCAACCACCAGCTCGACATGCTCCCTCATGACCCTTGCCGCACTTCGCGCAAGTGCGGCCCTTCGGACCTCCCATCCTCGAATCAGCGGACTTGGTCCGCTTGGCTGCCGGCTGAAACTGAGCCGGTCGCCGGTCCGCCCGCCGAGACTCGGCCTCCTCCCTGGCCTGGGTCTCTAACTCGATCTCGCGCTTCCTGGCGTTCGCCTGAAGCTCAGTAAAAGTACGATAGGTGGAGTTTGACACAAACTCTAGGATATCCCTCCTCAACACGCCCAAGTACCGGCTCATCCGTGACTGCTCTGTAGACACCAGCTCGGGGCAGAACATCGCCCTCTCGTGAAACTTCCGTGTGACCACCGCAACGGAATCAGTACCCTGCTTAAGGGTCAAGAACTCCTGAATCAATCGTTCTCTCTCCACTGGGGGAACGTACTCATCCCTGAACATCTCAGTAAACCTCTCCCATGTCACCGCTGAAATCTCCGCCAGAGTGAAGTTCGCCGTTACGAACTTCCACCAATCCTTCGCTCCCAGACGGAGCTGGTTCAAGGCGAACCGTACCCTCAGGTGCTCCGGGCATGAGCAAGTATAGAAGCACCCCTCAATGTCGGCGATCCACCTCATCGCCGCAATCGGATCCTGCGTCCCATCGAACTCAGGGGGTTTCGTGTTGCTGAATTCCCGGAATAGCAACGAATCACCCCCTTGCGGCCTAGCAGCGGCCACAGCTGCGGTAGCGGCAGTGACTGCAGCTTCAGTCAGTGCGGCGTACCGCTCCTCAAACTCCTCCATCAGGGTGGTCTTAATGGACCCAAACATCTCCGGGATCTCAGCCCGAACCGCCACAGCTACCTCCTCCTGAATCATCTGACGAATCTCCTCGTCACTCATACTGCTCGAACTTGCTCCGTGGCGTGTCGTAACCATAATGTCTCTGAAATATAACATAAGATTATCAGAGACTCCATCAAGTACTGTTGCACTCGATAACGCAACCCTACTCAGTCTCCGACATCCAGGGATTCTTACTTGGGTCGCCCACCGACCCGGTGCCTTCGGTAGTACGGGCCCAATACTACCGACCACACCGTATCAGTATTCGTCCCAAATCTTCCTCCCCAAACCCCGAATAACGAGTACTCTACTTCTAATATGCATTATCTACTTGCATGCTACCGAATATCTCACATAAGCAATCTTCCTAGACTAAGGCATCACAAACAGGCCATTCTAGTCCTATCATGTATACCTAGTCCTCTAGCATGCATAACAATTCATAATTCAGTGCATAACATAACATTGTAAGGTATTCTGGGGATCTTTACTGTTCGGGCGCTGGCTGATCGTACACACTGCTCCGTTCTTGTTTACCACTTTACCATTTATAAAAATTTATATCTTTATTATTTTTAAAAGATTTTTCCTCAAATCCTCGGTTTGAGTTCAGTTACACCCGAAGGTACACCCGAATCCCTCAAACCAAGGCTCTGATACCAATTGTAACAACGCAAATTTTCAAATAAAATTTTCATTTAAAATAAAGTAGTTTCATTCAACCAATAATATTTATTTCATGTATCATATCAAATACATATATAAAATCCCCAAGATCTCAAATAGCAGCAGTGTGTATGCATCATGTCGGCGCCTTCCCACGGTCCTCGCTAGTACCTGAAACACATACATAACAACTTGTAAGCATAAATGCTTAGTGAGTTCCCCAGTATACGACTTACACACATACGCCGTTCCAGGCCCTGACCTTCCGGTCCACAATACATTGCCTTCCGGCCCGTAACATAATCGCCTTCCGGCCCATAACATATTGCCTTCCGGCCCGTATCATATTGCCTTCCGGCCCATAGTATATTGCCTTCCGGCCCATAACATTTACAACACATAATACATTTAATATAATACACATAGCACATACATCATACATCATACCTGACCTTTCTGTCACATAACATATCGCCTTCTGGCCCGTATAAACATACATATCATGCATAACATCTACCTTTCTATTTATAGCATAAATAACACATATCATATACGACCTTCCGGTCTCACAATCATCCCCTTTCGGGTGAAGTATAGTGAGAAGACTCACCTCGTAGTATGTAAACTATAAACTCTTGAAACCACTCGCACTCGGTCCGCCGATCTGCAGTCTCCCTATAATACCATATACCCTTATTAATAATCTTATCAAACAAGACAACTGACCCTACGAAATTACATGCAGGTCAACTCTGGTCAACGGTCAACTTGACCGGACTCGTCGAGTGCAAAGGCGACTCGACGAGTCTAGACGTCCTCCCCAACTTCCCTGTTGTTCCCCTTTCTACTCGTCGAGTATCCCTCCTGACTCGACGAGATCCTCGTGGAAGAATCGCGGGGCCACCCCGACTCCACTCGCCGAGTCTGAAGAACAACTCGACGAGTTCCAATGAATCCTCAAGCTACTCGCCGAGTCTGAAGAACAACTCGGCGAGTCCCAGTAAATCTTCAAGCTACTCGCCGAGTCTGATCATTGGACTCGGCGAGTCCATGCCATGCAGTCGATCATCTGCCTCCTGAAATACGCATGGTCCCGAGACATGCAATCATGGGACTTTCTGGACCTCTAAGCATCCTATTACTGGGGTATAAACGATTGGGTAACAACATAATAATCTATCTAATCCCCAAATGGGTCTCATAAACCCTAGATTCGTGTACACCACCAAAATAACAGAAATGGTCCGAGTATTACCTGAAAAACGTGTTCTCTGTGTCCCCAACCTTCAGAACTCAATCCTCTTGATCTTCCTTTGACCAAAACCTTGCCTCTTCTTGCCTAACAATCTCCTCAAGGTCCCAATAGCCTTCCCTTCTCCTCTAGTCGTCCACAGATGCTTAGGTTCTTCACAATCGGCCAAAAAAAACGTACAATGACGGCCTAAGAGGCATTATATACGTTCCAAACTAAACGGCTAGGGTTTCAGCTGAACAGCGTCGACTCGCCGAGTCCATATCTGGACTCGTCGAGTCCAGTCGCGCATCCGCGACCAAGCCTGTGGTCCTACTCGGCGATTCAGGCACCAACTCGCCGAGTCCCTTCCTAAAATGTCCCAAAAATAGTTTTAAAACAATACCTGAAATTCCAGGCTGTTACAGATGATACGTTTCGGTAAACGTGGGAAACTAAACCCAAGGTACATTGGTCCATTTGAAATTCTTGCTCGGATTGGACCAGTGGCATACAAACTTAAATTACCTCACGAACTCAAAAGGTACATCCCACATTTCACGTATCGAACCTAAAGATGTGCCTGTCTGATGAGACACTCGTAATACCGCTTGACGAAATCGAAGTTAATGAAAATCTCCACTTTGTGGAGGAACCAGTCGAGATCATGGATCGAGAGATCAAGAGAACGAAACAAAGTCGCATTCCCATAGTGAAGGTTTGTTGGAACGCGAAACGAGGGCCTGAGTTTACCTGGGAACGCGAAGATCAACGAGGTTATTATGACGACCAATGAGGTTATTATGACCTCATCCATGGTGGACCGGCTGACAGAGCCCTCCCCGCCACGATACAACGAATAGCAAGTATGGATAATCGTGGTAGGACGACGACCGATCAAGTGCGAGAACTAAGCGCCATCGTACAGTCTACCACTGATCGTACCAGAGACCTGGAACGAGACTCCCACCACAGAGACCAACTCATTCAAGATCTTCTCGCTGCTCGATCAGAAACAAGAGAGTATCGGGAAAGATACATGGCACTCGAAGAGAGAATGGTTGCAGCCGAACGGAGAATGGCAGAACTACAGGGCGCATCGACATCATCGCAGGCCCCGTCAAAGAAGGGTCGTCGTGATTAGAATTCGTTACTATTCTCACGTCTTGATAGTAAAAATTTGTGAGTACGCGTTGGTGCTACTTTCTGTATGTAGGTTGACCCTGCGACTAAGTGATTACACTATTCAAAGGGCTTTTGTAATGTCAAAGCTATCTTTTGTAACGATGTAATGTAGACTCTTATGTGGTCAAACTTTTCCTCTAAACGTTATGTACTAAAAGTTTATCAATGAATTTTGGCATGCGTTTTATTTATTGAATGTTTGGCACTAGACATCATAACCTGATCACACAAACAGTTTACGAATAATAAAGTTTTGATAAAATACAGATTGTGACATCCCCAAAATCACGGCCAGAAATGACCGGGTTCATTTATGCTTTTAAAATAATTTTTGAGTAAATCCTTTTGATTTAAAAGAGTTGTGGAATTTGTTCCCAAAAACAAAATATGATAAAATAATATTTACCAAAGCATTTCATAAAGAAATGTATTTTCATTATATAATTAAAACTCGGGATGTCATGTTCTGATACACACCAAAAAGCATAAACAACATACTACAAGCCATACAACAGTTATATACATGTACAAGCTTATAAACAAAATAACTTGATGGTACATCCATCTCATGCTCTCACGCCACTTCCTGTAATAAAAATAAGACTGAGTGGGTTAGGCTTGGGAACCTGATGAGCATATAGGTTTTTCAACCCACAATAAATAATTATATTTAATTTCATCAACCAACAATAACCCGATTACCCATTCTTGTTATTCTCACATTACATCCCTAAAACAATATCTATTACAACAGACCTAATATAGGATTTTCATCGGGACGGACATTACTGCAAAGAATTTCCTCAGAAATAGATGTTCTAAAGGCAACCATGAGGTGGATAGAGTATACCGGTGAACACATTGTTCACAACACCTATAGGTTATGAACCTACCAGTGTTCCACAGGACAGTCTAGAAAGAGTCCGTGGTCGTCATCCATAATCGCTAGATGACTAGATTAACAACAACATCGAGACCTCTCATCAGTTTATCACACGACAACTATCTACCCAAGTTCTACCCAACATTTTGTAGATAACAATATGCATATACATACATATGCAACTTAAAAACTGATAATATACTCATTTAATACTAGTTTCCAAATATACAGATTCATTCCAAGTAACAGATAATATATATATATATATATATATATATATATATATATATATACACACACACACACACACACACATAGCACGTATTCACTTGGAGATACTTTATATCTATGTGTGAGATGGAAAGGAATATACACTCACTTGATCAGAAGATGATCGGACAACACTACGGCTCTAAGAGTAGTACTTATTCGGTAAATCTGGAAGATCTTCACACACCGGGCTTCTTGCAGGTAGAGCTTTGGCTCAGAAACTCTTTTCTTCTCAGGATATTCGGGCTTCAGGACTCGCTTCGGGTCTCTGGATGATACCGGGGCTTCGGGGGTGGGGGGTTGTAATAGGGCTTAGAGAGGGTATCGGGGGTGAGAGAGTAAGAGAGGAGCAACCTAATCCAGCTGGGTTCACATTGTGAGTTTCAAGTGCTCATGTCGTGAGCTCGATCGTCACTGCATTCGTCATCAAGCCACTTGGGTCTTCCAGCTCTGGAAGGGTTAAATCTCTGGATTCACATCGTGAACACAGTGTTCACGTCGTGAACCCCGACACAGGGTCAGGTTTCATGCCCAAAACTTCAGAAATTCATATCTTTCGCATACGAGCTCCGTTTTCGACGTTCTTTATATCCATGCGTAGGTGAGATTATGCTCTACAACTCTCGTTTAGACTCCATTGGCTAATTTTGAATTTATTTTTAATATATTATTAATATATTATTTTTAGTAGGCCGGACAGGAAAACTGCATTAGAAATTCATAACTTCTTCATCCGACGTCCCTTTTCGTCTGTATTTTTACCGTTGGACTACTATCAAGGAGATCTTAGATTCTCGTTTAGATTGTTTCAACTAAATATCATGTAACGACCCGTTCCCGGTATGTTAATTTATTAGTAATTGTTTTAAAGATTTGCAAGAGGGACTCGGCGAGTTCATAGCCTGACTCGCCGAGTAGGGTCGCGACTTCGAGCACGTGTTAGCTGGAGACTCGGCGAGTCCATCCGTCTGGGTGAAACCCTAAATCCCCGGGTTGCCCATTATTTAAGTCACCTTATAGCCCCATTCTTGCCTCCTTCACCCTGAGAACACTGTGAGAAAAACCCTAGTTCATCCTTGAGAGTTTATAAGTGATTTTGTGTGATTTGTGAAGGCTTGAAGAAGGAGAAGAAGAAAGGAGCAAGGAGAAGAAGAGTTGTGCAAGATCCAAGGGCAAATCTGAGTTATTTGGAGGTATTTTCGGATTCCCCTCTTGTTTTATGCCTTAAACCTCCATTAGAACTCTTCTAAGAACTAGTTGATGCTTGTTCCAAGCCTTGTGCTTTCATGAACGCCCTAATAAGCCGAGATAACCTTGGATCTATTCATTGAGAAGTCCCATAGTCCAGATCTATTGCCTTTATGAGGATACTTTGCATATTAACCCTAGATCTATCCCTTTTATGCATCTTTTAGCCTTATTTTCCCTTATTCATGTGTTGTACACGTAAAGTTGGAAACTTTACGTGGTAAACCAGATTATTGGACTCAGATCTATCATTTGTATGTGTTGGATTCAAGCAAAATCGGGTGAAAAACAGTTGCATGGCGGCAACTCGGCGAGTCGGGAAGAACGACTCGGCGAGTTGAGTCGCGAGTCCCCTATTCCTTCATTTTTAGCAGTGTTGAGTGGAACCAGTGAGTTAGAGAGTGGACTCTACGAGTTGAAGGTAGACTCAGTAATGGAGGGACTCGGCGAGTTGCTCATACAACTCGGCGAGTCCAAGGCAATCTTCTTAAGATCAAGAACAACTCGTCGAGTATGTTCATACGGCTCGGCGAGTCGGATGAAGATTGTCTGAGTTCTTGGATCAAGAGGGTACTCGTCGAGTCGATGCCATACTCGACGAGTAGCAGCGAGTAGGATTGAAAAGTGAGAGTAGGACTCGGCGAGTTGGGTGGCCCAACTCGGCGAGTCAGTCCAAATGAGAGTAACTTTGACCAAGGGTAAAAGAGTCATTTTACCCAAGTGTAGTGTTTAGTATTTGATTGAGTGTGTTTATGGACTCGTAGCAGGGGAGATACAGGAGCAGCAGCCGTTAGCTTCCAGAGCCACACACTCAGCAGCCAGTTTACGAGGTGAGTTTCCTTCCAGTAGGGACGGGTCTAAGGCCACAATGTCGGCCCGTTCAATTAGCAGTAGTTTCCGGACTTTGGTCCGATGCAGTAGCTAGTATGTTTGATGCCTTCGTGGCTCAGACAGGATTTGTATGCTATGTTTTATGTGTTAAGTGTTATGTGTTCCGGGCTACGGCCCGATGTAGTATGCAGTATATGTGTTCATGCTAGATGATGTGTTATGCTATGCCATGTTCAGTCAGTCAGTTCCGGACTTCGGTCCGATGCAGGGGAAAAGGTCCCAGTCGGTTCCGGACTTCGGTCCGATGCAGATAGTTCCGGACTTCGGTCCGATGCAGTTAGTTCCGGACTTCGGTCCGATGCAGTTAGTTCCGGACTTCGGTCCGATGCAGTTAGTTCCGGACTTCGGTCCGATGCAGGGGACAAGGTCCCAGTCAGTTCCGGACTTCGGTCCGATGGAGTTTCCGGGCTTCGGCCCGATGCAGTGGGCCAGGCCCAATATGTGTTTATATTATACTGTATGGTATGTGGTAGTTTGGGGGAGCTCACTAAGCTTTGTGCTTACAGTTTCAGTTTTGGTTTCAGGTACTTCCACAAGCAAAGGGAAGAGCTCGGGGTGATAGCATCGCACACACCACAGCTTAGCTTTATCCTGGGGATGGTTTTAGTTGTCTTGATTTGATATAGTATGATACAGTTTTTCCGCACAGTATTTTATTATGATTTGGGATACATCGCATATGTTTTTATGTTATGATACTCAGATTATGGTTTTGATTACATTGAAAAACAAAATTTTTGGGTCGTATTTTTGGGTCGTTTCAAGTTGGTATCAGAGCCCTGGTTTGAGGGATTCAGATACACTTCCGGGTGTATCTGAACTCAAACTAAGGGAAATAAAAGATTTTATTTTTTTTTTAAAAAAAATAAATAAAAACGTTTTACAAAAAGAATTTTGAAAGCACTTAGAAGGAAAGAAATCGTTTTTTTTAACGAGATAGAGGTGTGTGCATGCGATCAGCCGAGCTCAAGTAAGTACTCCCAAATTACCCATACAAGTTATTTGTTCAGTTGCAGTTTCAGTAGAACAGCATGCTAATATAGGACTAAGGATCTAGGAGAATGCCTTATGTGCCTGCTTTATGTATTACAGCTTTATGAGTATTGCATGCTAGAATTGAGTAGACAGCAGTAGGATAGCCTGATTAGGTTATGCCTGATAGTGGGAGCTTAGCATCCTATGCTAGTGCAGTTTCTTGTTACGAGAATAGTTTTGCTTGAGTCTGTTTCCCTTGTCCGAATGTTGCTTGCTTCGTGCTTTGTGGGAATCTGAGTGATGGGAGTTAGCCATTAGGTGAACACGTCACACCACATGTGGTCAGGGTTGAATAATCCCAGAGTACTGGAACTGGCCCTATTGCGCAGCTCTTGTTTGAGTCCAACCGTTATAGGGACGGGTCTTTTACTTGAAGGATTATCTGATCCTCATCACATGTGATGGTGTTTAGGTAGTGGCTAATTGGCATTATGAGGAGACCTTCAGCAGCTGAGGACCAGTTGTGTTAAGTCTGAGGTTTCCGTAGGGCAAGCCTAGGATGAGAGTAGCAGAGAATATCAGTAGTAGAAGTGACTTGGTGGAGTCAAGGCAGTCCTTGAGGAAAGTACGGATAGATGTGGAAGGTAGTATGGGCCCGTACTACTGAAAGCAGAGGATCCGTACTCGAATCAAGGAAGGCCAAGACAAGACCAGGAAGCTAGTAGTAGTATCACGATCCCTTGTGATATTTCAGTGTTTTGATGTTGTTATGATATGTTTCAGAATGGTAGTTTTGCACCCGAGACCAGCAGTCGGCAGCTCAGATGCCGGAGGGGGATCAGGATCGGGATCAGGCCCGGAGGTCGGGCAGATGGATGAGCAGACCAAAGAGTTCCTTTCTTCTGAGGTTACCCGCATCATACTGGAGCAGACTCCTGTGATCTTCAGTTCGATCAAGGAGGGTATTTTAGAGCTGATGGATGAGAGATTGGGTGGTTTTCGTGCTGAGATGGCGGCCATGATAGGGTCGCGCACACTTACGTTCAGGGAGTTCAGGGCATGCGGAGCTCCAGATTATCATGGGGCGCGGGACCCCATAGCGAGTACCAGATGGTTGGCGGATGTGGCCAACGCTTTCCGCACTAGCAGGTGTCCCGAGGGGGACAAGGTCAGATTGGCGTCCTGTCTTCTGAAGGACAGGGCACGGGATTGGTGGGAGGAGGTTGGACATGCCATCGGGGATGATGTAGCATTGGATGCCATGACCTGGACTGATTTCTCTACTAGGTTCAGGGTGGAGTTTGCACCGGTCATTGAGGTGCAACAGCTAGCTAGGGAGTTTCAGGACCTTACCCAGACTACAGAGATGGTGGCGGAGATCACCGCCAAGTTCAGGGAGAGGGCTCTTCTTGTTCCTCAGTATGCAGCCGATGAGGAGATGAAGAAGGCCCGTTATCATGAGATGTTGCGGAGTGATATCCGCATGTTTGTGAGCCGGTCCAGTTGTAAAACGCTGGACGACATGATTGCTAGAGCTAGGGAGAGGGAGATTGATCTCGAGATGGAGAAGAAGAGGAAACCGGAGGCGGTTTCGGGTTCAGGCAGTGTGGGCAAAAAGCCCAAGGTTTCAGATCACAGGTCCAGGAGTCAGCAGAGCCACGGTCGGTGTGGCAAGTGTGGGAGATTGCACGAGGGGGCGTGCAAGGCAGGGAGTTCCGGCTGCTACAAGTGCGGTCGGATTGGGCATTTGAGCAGGGATTGTACGGCCCCTGCTACTATAGTTATAGCATCAGATCTGATTTGCTTTCAGTGCAATCAGAGGGGACATAAAAAGTCCCAGTGTCCCAGTTTAGCTGCAGCGGGGAAGGTGGTTGCACCTGCCCCTGCCACCTTGAGGATTACGGATGGCCGGCAGGGCCGATCTGATGCGTCAGTGGCGAAGAGCAGGGCGTTTCAGATGACAGCAGAGGAGGCGCGAGCGACTCCTGATGTGGTGACGGGTATGTATCTTTCCTTCACCTTTTAATTATCATTATCGTTTGAATATTACTTGATGATATGTTTTATTTAGGGTCGTTCTCGGTGAACGGCATCTCTGCTTTGGTATTGTTCGATTCGGGGGCTACCCGATCATTCGTATCGCTTGCGCTTAGCAAGAGATTTAGCAGAGCTCCAGGGGAGCTGGATTGTCCATTAGAGGTTGAGATAGCAGATGATAGGACCGTGGGGGTCGGCAGAGTACATAGAGGGTGTTCCCTTCAGATATTTGATGAGCAGTTTTCAGTGGACCTGGTTCCTATTCCCCTGCGAGGGAATAAAGTTATTGTGGGTATGGATTGGCTAAGCCCCAATGGGTCGGTGATTGATTGTGAGCTTCAGCTAGTGAGGGTTCGCACTCCCAGTGGGGGAGAGATAATGATTCAGGGCGAGAGGCCCCAACGAGGACCGACCTTTTGTTCCGCCGCAAGGGCGAGGCGCTATGTTCGGCAGGGTTGCGCCGGTTTTGTAGTTTACGTCTTGGATGCCCGGGAGAAGGGCAAGACGACGATTGATGATGTTCCTATTGTTCGGGACTACCCGGATGTATTTCCCGAGGATTTTCCGGGGACACCTCCTGAGAGACAGGTTGAGTTCAGGATCGACCTAATTCCTGGTGCGGCTCCGATAGCCAAAGCACCGTATTGACTAGCTCCCCCTGAGATGCAGGAGTTGTCTACACAGCTGCAAGAGCTGTTAGACAAGGCTTTCATTCGGCCGAGCAGTTCGCCTTGGGGAGCGCCGATCCTGTTTGTGAGAAAGAAGGATGGGTCGCATCGTATGTGCATTGATTATCGGGAATTGAACAAGGTAACGGTGAAGAACCGTTACCCACTTCCGAGGATAGATGACTTGTTTGATCAGCTTCAGGGAGCGTCTTGGTTCTCCAAGATCGATCTACGCTCCGGTTATCATCAGATGAGGGTTAGAGATGAGGATGTACAGAAGACTGCTTTCAGGACCCGGTATGGTCATTATGAGTTCGTGGTGATGCCATTTGGGCTCACCAATGCCCCAGCCATGTTCATGGACCTCATGAACCGCGTGTGCAGACCGATGCTGGATCGGTCGGTGATAGTATTCATAGATGATATCTTGGTATATTCCAAGACACAGGGGCATCACGAGGAGCACCTGCGGGAGGTGTTGGAGACCTTGAGGAGGGAGAGACTCTTCGCAAAGTTCTCCAAGTGTGAGTTCTGGTTGCGCGAGGTGCAGTTTCTTGGTCATCTCGTCAACCAGAAGGGTATTTTGGTAGATCCGGCCAAGATAGAGGCCGTGATGCAGTGGGAGGTCCCGAAGTCTCCATCTGAGATTCGGAGCTTCCTAGGGTTGGCAGGGTATTATCGGAGATTTATTCAGGACTTCTCCAAGATAGCAGTGCCGCTCACCCGACTAACCAAGAAGTCGGTGGTATTTCGTTGGGGGCCTGAGCAGCAGGCGGCGTTCGAGACTCTCAGACAGAAATTGTGCGAGGCTCCGATCCTTACCTTGCCAGAGGGAGTAGAGGACTTCGTAGTCTATTGTGATGCTTCGATCACAGGTATGGGAGCAGTATTGATGCAGCGAGGCCATGTGGTAGCTTATGCCTCGAGACAGTTGAAGCCTCACGAGGCTAATTATCCTACCCACAATTTGGAGCTGGGGGCAGTTGTGTTTGCCCTCAAGATTTGGAGACATTACCTTTATGGGGTCCATTGTACTATATACACGGATCACAAGAGCTTGCGATATCTTATGGATCAGCCGAGTCTGAACATGAGGCAGAGGAGGTGGTTGGACGTGCTGAAGGATTATGATTGTGAGATCCTTTATCATCCAGGGAAGGCTAACATGGTGGCCGACGCCCTAAGCCACAAAGTGTCGGCGGCCCCTATTAGAGATCTGTGTATGAGGATGACAGTGATCACTCCGTTGTTGGAGCAGATCAAGGAGGCTCAGATGGAGGGCCTCAAGGAGGAGAGGCAGAAGTGTGAGAGGATAGTGGGCCGAGTAGCTTCGTTCAATTATGACAGTCGGGGTTTGCTGACGCTTCATGGGAGGGTATGGGTACCGTACTGGGGTGGAGTGCGGCAGGTATTGATGGACGAGGCTCATAAGTCTCGTTTTTCTATCCACCCAGGGGCAACGAAAATGTATCGAGATCTTCGACCTGATTATTGGTGGCCCTGCATGAAGCGGGACGTCGCTTGGTATGTTGAGAGATGCTTGACCTGCCGGAAGGTCAAGGCGGAACACCAGAGACCTCACGGCAAGATGCAGCCGTTAGACATTCCCGTGTGGAAATGGGAGGACATCACCATGGATTTTGTCACCAAGCTTCCCAGGACCACACGCGGAGTGGATTCGATATGGGTAGTAGCGGATCGGTTGACGAAGAGTGCCCATTTTATTCCGATTCAGGAGAGTATATCGGCGGAAAAGTTAGCCGATATCTATGTGCGAGAGATTGTGGCACGTCATGGAGTGCCGGTATCGGTGGTGTCAGACCGAGATGTCCGTTTCACATCCAGATTCTGGAAGCGGTTCCACGACGAGATGGGTACTCGTCTTCATTTCAGCACCGCTTTTCACCCCCAGACTGACGGGCAGAGCGAGAGGACGATTCAGACTCTTGAGGACATGCTGAGGGCATGTGTTCTAGATTTTGGGGGCAGTTGGGATACGTATCTTCCGTTAGCGGAGTTCTCGTATAACAACAGTTATCATGCGAGTATTGATCGACCTCCTTTTGAGATGTTGTATGGGAGGAAGTGTAGGACCCCGATTTGTTGGGGCGAGGTCGGTCAGCAAGTCATCGGGAGCACAGAAGTGGTGCTCAAGACGACTGAGTTGATCCAGCAGGTCCATAGTAGGCTGCAGACTGCGCAGAGTCGGCAGAAGAGCTACGCTGACAGGAGGCGTTCGGACTTGGAGTTTCAGGTGGGAGATATGGTCCTTCTGAAGGTCTCACCTTGGAAGGGTGTCATCAGGTTCCGGAAGAGGGGCAAATTGGGCCCCAGATTTATTGGTCCTTTCAGGGTTTTGGCTCGGGTGGGTCGGGTTGCTTATCGGTTAGATCTTCCTGAGGAGCTTAGTCAGATCCACAACACCTTCCACGTGTCGCAATTGAGGAAGTGTTTGGTGGATGAGTCAGCAGTCGTTCCCCTAGAGGATATTCAGGTTGATAGCAGCCTGAATTATATCGAGAGACCGGTCGCGATTCTGGATCAGAAGGCCAAGACTTTGAGGAACAAGGTAATTCAGCTAGTGAAGGTACAGTGGCAGCACCGGAAGGGGTCTGAATGGACGTGGGAGGCTGAGGAGGAGATGAGAGCGCACTACCCGGAGATATTTGCAGATCCAGCTGTAGCAGACTTCAAGGACGAAGTCTGAGATAAGTGGGGGAGAATTGTAACGACCCGTTCCCAGTATGTTAATTTATTAGTAATTGTTTTAAAGATTTGCAAGAGGGACTCGGTGAGTTCATAGCCTGACTCACCGAGTAGGGTCGCGACTTCGAGCACGTGTTAGCTGGAGACTCGGCGAGTCCATATCCCGGACTCGGCGAGTCCATCCGTCTGGGTGAAACCCTAAATCCCCGGGTTGCCCACTATTTAAGTCACCTTATAGCCCCATTCTTGCCTCCTTCACCCTGAGAACACTGTGAGAAAAACCCTAGTTCATCCTTGAGAGTTTATAAGTGATTTTGTGTGATTTGTGAAGGCTTGAAGAAGGAGAAGAAGAAAGGAGCAAGGAGAAGAAGAGTTGTGCAAGATCCAAGGGCAAATCTGAGTTATTTGGAGGTATTTTCGGATTCCCCTCTTGTTTTATGCCTTAAACCTACATTAGAACTCTTCTAAGAACTAGTTGATGCTTGTTCC
This sequence comes from Lactuca saligna, assembly GCF_052625555.1. Classification (NCBI taxonomy): domain Eukaryota; kingdom Viridiplantae; phylum Streptophyta; class Magnoliopsida; order Asterales; family Asteraceae; genus Lactuca; species Lactuca saligna. Next base: position 20,659,754 of record NC_136423.1, on the reverse strand, counting down.
AAGCCTTGTGCTTTCATGAACGCCCTAATAAGCCGAGATAACCTTGGATCTATTCATTGAGAAGTCCCATAGTCCAGATCTATTGCCTTTATGAGGATACTTTGCATATTAACCCTAGATCTATCCCTTTTATGCATCTTTTAGCCTTATTTTCCCTTATTCATGTGTTGTACACGTAAAGTTGGAAACTTTACGTGGTAAACCAGCTTATTGGACTTAGATCTATCATTTGTATGTGTTGGATTCAAGCAAAATCGGGTGAAAAACAGTTGCATGGCGGCAACTCGGCGAGTCGGGAAGAACGACTCGGCGAGTTGAGTCGCGAGTCCCCGATTCCTTCATTTTTAGCAGTGTTGAGTGGAACCGGTGAGTTAGAGAGTGGACTCTGCGAGTTGAAGGTAGACTCAGTAATGGAGGGACTCGGCGAGTTGTTCATACAACTCGGCAAGTCCAAGGCAATCTTCTTAAGATCAAGAACAACTCGTCGAGTATGTCCATACGGCTCGGCGAGTCGGATGAAGATTGTCTGAGTTCTTGGATCAAGAGGGTACTCGTCGAGTCGATGCCATACTCGACGAGTAGCAGCAAGTAGGATTGAAAAGTGAGAGTAGGACTCGGTGAGTTGGGTGGCCCAACTCGGCGAGTCAGTCCAAATGAGAGTAACTTTGACCAAGGGTAAAAGAGTCATTTTACCCAAGTACAGTGTTTAGTATTTGATTGAGTGTGTTTATGGACTTGTAGCCGGGGAGATACAGGAGCAGCAGCCGTTAGCTTCCAGAGCCACACACTCAGCAGCCAGTTTACGAGGTGAGTTTCCTTCCAGTAGGGACGGGTCTAAAGCCACAATGCTGGCCCATTCAGTTAGCAGTAGTTTCCGAACTTTGGTCCGATGCAGTAGCTAGTATGTTTGATGCCTTCGTGGCTCAGACAGGATTTGTATGCTATGTTTTATGTGTTAAGTGTTATGTGTTCCGGGCTACGGCCCGATGTAGTATGCAGTATATGTGTTCATGCTAGATGATGTGTTATGCTATGCCATGTTCAGTCAGTCAGTTCCGGATTTCGGTCCGATGCAGGGGACAAGGTCCCAGTCGGTTCCGGACTTCGGTCCGATGCAGATAGTTCCGGACTTCGGTCCAATGCAGTTAGTTCCGGACTTTGGTTCGATGCAGTTAGTTCCGGACTTCGGTCCGATGCAGGGGACAAGGTCCCAGTCAGTTCCGGACTTCGGTCTGATGCAGTTTCCGGGCTTCGGCCCGATGCAGTGGGCCAGGCCCAATATGTGTTTATATGATACTGTATGGTATGTGGTAGTTTGGGGGAGCTCACTAAGCTTCGTGCTTACAGTTTCAGTTTTGGTTTCAGGTACTTCCGCAAGCAAAGGGAAGAGCTCGGGGTGATAGCATCGCACACACCACAACTTAGCTTTATCCTGGGGATGGTTTTAGTTGTCTTGATTTGATATAGTATGATATAGTTTTTCCGCACAGTATTTTATTATGATTTGGGATACATCGCGTATGTTTTTATGTTATGATACTCAGATTATGGTTTTGATTACATTGAAAAACAAAATTTTTGGGTCGTATTTTTGGGTCGTTTCATATCACTCGATCTCAATTTCGAGATTTGGGTTGTATACTGCTAAGTTGAAACTTAGAAAAATCATAATTTCCTCATACGAAGTCAGATTTAAACGTTCTTTTTATGTACGTTCTCGGTTTAATGTACTCTACGACTTTCGTTTAGATTACTAAGGCTAGATGTTGCTCTAACTTAAATTCGTATTTAACGTCATCCAGTGTCGTGTCGGTTCTGTCGCGAAACTTCGATAGGTCATAACTTCTTCGTTATAACTCGAATTTCAACATTCTTTATATATTCGGAAACCTTGTCACGACCACTACCACATCCTTCATAGATATCGGGATGATCTAACATTTCATTTTCATGCTTATTTTTATCCTTAATTCATTTAAGTCACACAATTAAGCACAAAACACATAATACTCAAATAATACATTGTTATTATTTGAAGACGGGTTATAAAAGTTAACTTAGACTATTACATATGTTGGGTCAAAAATATGGTTTATACTTTACTTTTCTATAAAAATATATTTTTTGTGTCTTGGACCTAAACAATTTGGTGTTTACGAGTGTGTTTACGGCCGTAAACCCATTTACGGCCCATGTTCTCCGGCCCATATTCAACATGTATATATATAGGTGTTAGGGTGAGGAGTAGATTGATGAACACGAAGAGAGTTTACGAACGAGAGAAGAGAGAAAACTAGAGAGCATTTTGTGTGTGAATCTTTTGTATCCGGATCTTAATTCTAATCAATTCATACAGAGATTCATATTATTCTTCTTCTCCTTCTCTTCTATTTGATCTGACATCATCCGTTTGATTGGGATTCCGCACCGTCAAACGGATTTGATTGATACACAGGCAAATTAGGGACTTACAATTGGTATCAGAGCTTGGTTGTATCAGTCAATTTTGTCATATTTGGGGCATTATTTGATCTTATTTTCGAAATATTCTTGCGTTTTTGGATAGATCTCTAAAAAATAACGGGGGTTTGTTCTTCGTGTTTTTCATAAAAAAGGGGTTTTGATCGAGTTTTGGAGTTTCAAAGTCGAAAAATCGGTTTTTTTGGTCAGAGTTTGCGGCCGGCGGCTAGGGTTTCGGAGTTCACGGTCGCCGGAGGATTGCAGCCGGTGTTTGCCGTCCGCGGAGTTGACGGCCTCAGAGTTTACGGCCTCGCAAGAAGCGGCCTCGCTCATCAGTCCATCGCCTCGCATTGCAGCTGATTGCTGCGCCTCGCTGCGCATATATAAGTTCACGGTCGCTGGAGGATTACAGCCAGTGTTTGCGGTCCGCGGAGTTCACGGCCTCGGTTTGCAGGCTCAGAGATTAGGGCCTCGCAAGAAGCAATGTCGCTCAGCAGTCTCGGTCCTTGCCACGCACGTCGGTCCATTGCCTCGCATTGCAGCTGATTACTGCGCCTTGCTTCGCATATATTAAAAATTAGAACGCGAGTTTGGGGCTACCGAGAATCGAACTCAAGACCTAGCATTCATTATCCAAAGCCTTAACCAACTCCTCTACCATCATCTTTGTTGCTTTCATCCGCTTTCTATACTCAAAAACACACCTTTTCAGTTCCAAGTTTCGCAAAATTGTCATTTTTAGCCCAAAAATTAAATTTCTTTTATTTTTAAATTCCTTTTTCATCAAAATAATAATAATAATAATAATAATAATAAAATAATAAAAAAATATATTTATTTTTGACTTTTATTTTTTAACTTTTGACCTTAAATTTTGACTTGGACTTTCAAGTGTGACCTTTGACTTTAAACTTTGACTTTTTCGTTTAACTTTTAAAATTTCAAATTTAGATTTTCGGTTTGACTTTTAAGTTTGACTTTTCAAGTTTGACTTTTTAAATTTGACTTTTAAGGTTGACTTTTATAATCAAAGGGTTTGCTTTTAAGTTTGATTTTGGCTTCTAGTTGTGCTTTTTAATTGATTTTAAGGTCTACTAGGGAGTTGAAACATGAAAGAGAGTCGTCAGGATATGTTAAGACAAAATTTCAACATTTTCGATTATATCCCTGGAGAAACCCTCGAAACTCAGTTGCAGCGATTTACTACACTTATTACTGAGATGAATATAGCTGGGATCTTCTTGTCTAAATTTGAGATAAACAAAAAGCTATTGAATTCATTTCCAAAATCGTGGGATATGAACGTAGCTATCATCAAAAAGACAAAAGAACACAATCATCTTAGTCTTGCTGATGTAATTCAAGAACTTGATACTTTGAAGTGTATAGAAACAATGAGTTCTGAAAACATTCTGGTCACTGAAGTTACATGTACTCTAGCTTGTGAAGCCATGATTAAATTTCTTTGGGAAAAAATTGATTTATTAAAAAGAGAAGTTGAGGACCTGAGATATGAAGGATATCAACTCAGGAAACGACAGAAACCCCTGAAGGCTGAGTTAGAAGCAAAAACCAAGGACTTCAGGAAACTTCACGAAGAGTATAGCAACAAGTGTGAAAATTATGATTATATTAAGAGACAACTTGCTGTTGTAACTGATGAACTTGACGCTTTAAAAATTAAGTGTGGAAAAGCAGATGTCAGTTTCAAAAATTATACTGCATCAAGTCAGACAGTCGAGTCCTTATATGAAACCCAATTAAAATTCAAAGAAAATCAAAACAAGGGTCTAGGGAGTGATAATCGTCAGTCTAGACAAGTCAAGTCATCAAGTCAAACCGGTCAACTCGATTAAACCTTGTGTATTAGGGTTTGTGTTATGTACATACTGTATAACTTGTTATATTAATGGGAAAACATCACTTGGGAAAAGCTCTTGTGTTAAAATTTCCTGAGCCTTAGTGTTAATCAATGAATTAAACTGATAAAACCATCTTGCATACTCATCGGGAGTGTGTAGGATCCTTAATCATGACTTAACGGGGCTCAAGAACCTTGCGTTGCGGAGCCAAACACTCACAATTGTCACATAAGGAACCTCTCTCAATCGTTTTCACTTTATCTCTCTCTATGTCAAATCTCTCCCAAATCTCTCCAAGTATGTGAAATCTCTCTCAAATATCTCTTTGTATGGGGAATCTCTCCAAGAATGTCAAATCTCTCCAAGTATGTGAAATCTCTCTCAAATATCTCTTTGTATGAGGAATCTCTCCAAGAATGTCAAATCTCTCCCAAATCTCTCCAAGCATGTGAAATCTCTCCCAAATCTCTCTCAAAAGTTCCTTGGACTTTTTATAGTCTTTCGGGCCATCCCGACCCTTAACCGGGTCAAAAACGACTTAAAACGGGGTAAAAACGAGAAAAATGGACCTTAGGAACCGAAACCTCCTTATAAGAGCCGAAGCCTCTTAGGACCCGAAGGTCCTCTCAGGACCGAACCCGAGCCCAGGAGGAACTGAACCCGAGCCCAGGAGGAACCGAACCCGAGCCCAGGAGGAACCGAACCCGAGCCCAGGAAGAACCGAACCCGAAGGCTACTGTTCATTCGGCTCATTTCGAGTCTGACCATCTTCGCCTCTTATCTCCGGATTAAGCCTTCCCTTCGCATCCTCGCCTCCTCTCGCTTCCTCGCCTCCCTTCGTTTCCGGCTCAGCATCAGCAAGGACCGAACCTCGACCTAGGACCGAGAGGTTTCGCTGGGAATGCTTTTCTTCCCGGTTTTCACGTAGTTTTGCGTTTAAGGCCCGTTTTTAATTATTTTAACACGGGATCTTCACCCAAAATTATATTTTAACACAATGAACCCTAAATATTCACAATTTAATCATATTTTCATGAAAATCTTTATTTAAATAATAAAAGTTAGTGGGTAAAGTACAAAGAGGTGGAGTGTTGACTTTGCCTTAACTTATGTCACAAGCAACCACCCCACACCCACTCTATGATCAGCCACACCTCCCCGCCTTACCTAGGTCACTTCAATGTCCCTTACACTCAATTTCCACTCATTCCCACATTTTTAGAGCTGGAACAAACATCCTCTCTCCTCATTTCTCTCATTTGGTCTCCTTTCACTAAGTATCAAACACCACTTTTCTCTCAAACTTTTTCTCCACCAAATTCTAGATTCAAGGTTGATTTTCAAGTGTTCTTCCACTCTTAGTAAGTATAATTCATCCTCCTTATGATTATTTCACTTCATTCCACTCAAATCATTGATTACTTACACAAACTCCATAACTATGATGTTAGATTCTCGAAAATCTTCAAGGCATCTCAAAGTGTTCTTGAGTTAAACACTTCCATTATTCAACAATCATCTACTGAAATCACTTAAGGTGAGTTCATACCCCTACATTTTCATGTTTTCTCAAGTTTTTAAGGGGGGAATACAAGTTAAAACACCAAGAACATAACTAAAATTTTCTAACAGCCTTCATCAGAAAAGTTCAACTCCATTCACGGACTGTTTTGGGCATCTTAAACATTTTTGTTTTCAAAACTGTACAAGTTTCAAATAGTTCAAGTTCTTAGCTTTAAAATGAATACTTGCACATCTCCATACGATTTTTCTACAATTTATGGTGATTTTTACAAAACTGCCTATCATTTCAAACAACAATCCGGACGAGTCTGTGATTATGGAATTTTTCACCCAAGTTGGAGGTCATTAAAAATCGTGATAAAAATTATGAGTAAACCAGACACACTTTGTGAACTCTCAGAATTTACGGATCTAGGTTTCGACTTCGTATGATTTTTCTATGATTTTTCCAAAACAGTGCAGAATGGCTAAAGTTAGCCAACAGCATGTAAATATCATAACACTTTGTATTATGTTGAGCAAAGTGTATAATCATAAGTTCTAATTATTGAATGTGTTTCCTTGTTAGTTTATCATCATGAACTAAAACTAAGTCATTCATAATAAATATTATTCATTCATTTTAGAACACGTATATTAAACTATAAAAAGTATAGTTTAATGAATTCATAACACTAATACATTTCCATAAAAAAGTTCTTACATATTACAAACATTTTAGATAAACTATAATAGGTATAGTTTATAATATACTGCATAACACACTCGTACTAAAAGGGTACATTCATACAGAAAAGATTTACACTCACACACATTATACGTAAACTTGTTACCCTAAATTGTGAGACAATCTCTCTTTCCGTACGTCCGGGTGCGGAATATAATTCCTGGTAGTTATAATCAGAGTCTCCTGGAGGGAGAACGTGATACTTGTATATAGATCTATATTGGGTTTGACACCCCACACCTTGCTGCTAGCTACAGTGGGACCTGCAGGTCTACGGGTGACAAATGTCATTTCATTTTCGCGACGCCTGAGAAACGTCGTGGCAGGTTCACATAGTCATAGTATGATTATAGCGACTCACATAGGGAGATAACAATTCATAAAGTTTACGGGATTTCATAAAACCTAAGTAGGTTTTAGGTTGATTTAAATTCACTTTTTATATCAATTCAAACTCATGACATTTCTATTAACTAAGAATGATTTCTTATACATTTTGGTCTTTGGTCATAAGGCTACATTATACGGATTTTAAGGAAAATATCGGATTTTTCTGAAACAAACGTGACATTTACATGAGAAAGACTTCTATTAAGTTTTATAGCAAAAACTTATGAACTCACCAACCTTTGTGTTGACACTTTTCAAACAACTTGTATTCTCAGGAAATCACTAAACATGTAATCAAGTGCTTTTGAGGATGGGACGTTAAGGCGTCAAACTTTTCATATTTTGTCAACATATTGTAATTGATTTTGAAACATGTAATTCATACAAGTGATGTAACTTTTTCAATTTATATATGTTGGTTGTGTTTGCTTAAATTACTATTGAAATTGTGGTTATGATACTATACATGAAGTCCTCCACCCCCGGACGTTTCCGCCATCCTTGGTTTGGGGGTGTGACATAGGGTATGATAGTTTACCTCCTCCTTATAATCATAACTCCACATCCATCCCTATGACACAGGACGAAACTGATAGGGAGCCACATCTTCGATATGGAAAACTGTAACGCCAGCAGATCTGGGCTAGTCAATTTTGAGGCAATACGTGTAAAAATGACTTTTCGACAAAAATATTATTTAGAATAAATAATCTTAACCAAGTTTTATAATATGCCTCAAGGTTTCTGCACATATAAAGAACGCCGAAATCCGAGTTATAACGAAGAAGTTATGACCCGTCGAAGTTTTACGGCAAAACCGGCACGACACCGGGAAGCGTAAAAAGTGAATTTACGATAGAGCAAGATTTAGCATTAGTGATCTAAACGAAAGCCGTAGAATATGTTAAACCAAGAAAATCCATAGAAAGAACGCCCAAATCTGACTTCGTATGAAGAAGTTATAATTTTTCTAAGATTCGACTTAGCAATGTATAGCCCGAAACTCGAATTTTAGTTCGAGAGGTTTTTGGCTTACGCGACCTAAATTGGAGTTGAAGATCTCATTAATATGAACTCAACGGAAAAAAAATGGACGAAAACGGAGTCCGTATGAAGGAGTTACGAATTCTTCGCGGTCATTTAACAGTCTAAACGCCTCCTACTGTTAAATTTGAGATAGGTCGAGCATTAGCCGACGGAGTCTAAACGAAAGTTGTAGATATTGATTTTACGTATGTGTGGATATAAAAAACGTCGAAAATGGAGCTCGTATGCTAGAGTTATGATTTTTCTAAGTTTGAAGGCTAATACGCGATAAGGGGTGACGTGGCGCCACCAAAATTGGCACCACCAGAAGGTTGCCACATGCACCAACTCGACGAGTAGGTTAGTCAGCACCCCTATAAATAGAGGTGTCAGGCATTCACTTCTCTTCACACCTCTCCAACATTCTTTCTCTCTCTCTGTAACACCGTAAATTTCAAAACAAAATTTTCAAATTTTTATAAAACATAATTCATTTAATACTCAGAAAACAACCATATTTAATCATTCAATCCAAGTAATACAAAATCCCAAGATCTCAAAGTCATAAATCCCATGCGTGTGTACTGATCAAGCCGGCGCCTTCCCGCGGTCGTCACTAGTACCTGAAACAAATAACATCAAACAATGTAAGCACAAAGCTTAGTGAGTTCCCCAAAATACCACATATAACACATATTAGCCACTCGAGGCTATAACTCTGTAGGTCCATGCACCCAAACTCTGTGAACCCTCAGGTTCTAACTCTATGAACCTTCCGGTTCTAACTCTGTAAACATGCACAACATAAATCACATAGAAATAATGCAGTACAACACATAGCATACATGGCACACAAATACCCTATCACATAACTCTGGTTACCTACTCAAGGTAAAGTATAGTGAGAAGACTCACCTCGTGTATCTCGGTAATTCGTAAATCCCTGAAATCGCTAGTGCTCGATCTCCTGGGCTATAGTCCTCCTATAACACAATACATCTCTAATTAACACTTTCCCAACTAAGGTTGACTATCCCTTAACAAGTCAACATAGGTCAACACTGGCCAATGGTCAACGGTCAACTTTGACCGGACTCGGCGAATGCACTATAGCGACTCGGCGAGTCTAAGCGCATACACTGATTTTCCCTGGGATCCTCTCTTGACACGTCGAGAATTCTCCTAACTCGACGAGTTCCACCTGGCATGAGTTGTGGGGCCACCACGACTCAACTCGCCGAGTCTGAAGAACAACTCGGCGAGTCCCAGCTTGACTCAGTCCACCTGTCAACCCACTTTGACTCTCCCTGACTCACTGAGTCAAACCCTCAACTCGGCAAGACCACTCACTGTGTGGTGCTGGGCAATCTTCATGCTACTCGCCGAGTCTGTTCTTCGGACTCGGTGAGTCCATGCCATGCAATGACTCAAACTCGCTCCTAAGGTCAGATCCGATCCACTAACTCATAGATCCAGTCCTTCCAAGCTTATTTAGCACGTAAAGTCACTATCTTGATGTACATACAACATCTATATGACCATATATGATGATTTAGTCCCAAATACCACAACTCAAGGTCATAATCTCCATTGCTCTTCATAAAGCTTGATGAGTGAGGCTCTCTCGACCTCTATGGATCCAGATCCAAAGCCTCAACATTAGAAAGGGACTATTTGGCATAAAATCAACCCAACAAAGGCCACAAGAAACCCTAAATCCAAATATACTTCATAAAACAGAAGATGAGCTAAAATGATACCTCAAGTTCGAAGATCTGAGCTTCAAATCCATAGTATAGCAATTTCCTATGCTTTCTCTTGGTTATGACCTCCTTCTCCTTGCTAAATAACACCACAAAGGTCAAGAATGACTTCCTTTCTCTCTCAAAACGCTCAAGCACTCTAGGGTTTCTCTCTATGGATTGGTGAGCACAAATGATGGCCATAAGGCCCTTTAAATAGGTCTCAAACCCCGGGAATTAGGGTTTCATTACACATCGTGGACTCGCAGAGTCCACTCTTGGACTCGCCGAGTCCAGACGCGAACCCGTGTCCAAAGCTGCGATCCTACTCGGCGAGTTTGAGCTCCAACTCGCCGAGTCCACTCACAATTTCCAAAAATAAGCCAATAATAAATACCTGCAAATTCCGGGCTGTTACACTCTCTCTATACTCTGTCTTTAACCTCCCTTAAGCCCCCTAAAGGCTAGGTAAACCCCCTAGCACCCGAAGGAAGCCCTGAGGCTCCCGGAGTCCCGAGAAAAAGGGTCTTTCTGCTCGGAAATGCTGCTCCAACGAAGCCCAGTTTTCGAGTAAACCCGCTATAAGTGAGCTATGTCTACCCTATCTTTAGCGTAGCTTATGTTTCAATATAGTAATGTTATTAGGTCTTTAAAATAATTATTTGGGATATTATTATGAGTTATATTGAGTGTTATTTAACGCTTATATAATAATAATAATAATAATAATAATAATAATAATAATAATAATAATAATAATAATAATAATAATAATAATAATAGCTAGACTATTAATCAGTCGCGGTTATCGTTAGACTAAACCCTAGTGGTGTTGATACTAGGTTTTATCGAAGGAAATTGTTTTGTGAGTATCGAAGCGCTGTCCGAGTGCTAAGTCACCACCTTTCAGGTGAGTGCGTAGTCCCTTTCATCTTACACATAGATATGAAGTATTTTATATAAACTACGTGCTATGTGAATACTTGTTGTCTATGTTGTATGAACGTTTTATACAAGTTTTAAATGATTTAAACTGTATACGTATCTTATATATACGAATATGTTGGGTATGACATGGGTAGATGAATGATGAGAAATAAAATATGATGTGACTAAACATTGGCAGCTATAGACTTAGTGCCTAATAAACATCGGCAGCTATGGACTTAGTGCCTGTTGGACAAACACCGGTAGTTATGGATTTAGTACCTGTTAGGAATCGGTAGCTATGGACTTAGTACCTATTGGATAAACACTGGTAGCTATGGATTTAGTACCCGATGAATAGACTATAGCAGCTATGGAATTAGTGCTTTATGAAAGAACATTGGCAGCTATGGATTTAGTGCCAGTCCTATAACCCTGGAAGTAAGGGACTTCGGAATAAATGAATGCAGGATAGATGACTCTTAGGGTGAATCCGTAAGAGTAAAGAAGATAATGGGGATGGGTAATTGGGTTGATTGTTTGATTGTTTAAACATAATAATTATATTATTGTGGGTTGAAAACACTATGTACTCACCAGGTTTCCCAACCTAACCCACTCAGTTTATTTATATCACATGTGTTGATATGAAGTCACATTACACTGAGAGATTTAAAAAGATGTAGATCACTAGTGTAAATAAATGTAAGTTCTGTTTATGCTTATGTTTCTGTATTAACAATGACATCCCAAATGTTTTGAAATGAATAAAATACGTTTCTTCGAAAATGTTTTAATAACATATTTATCATGTTTTTCTGGGAACAAATTCTGCAACATTTTTATTAAAAGAAGAACTCTGATTTGTATAAAGAATAAGCAAAATCGGTCTTTTCTGGATGTGAAAATGGGGATGTCACAGTTGGCATCAGAGCATTAGTTTAGGCGAACTAGCAATATGGATTTATTTCTAGACTTAAACTTAGAATGCTAAGCGATGATTGTAAGGTGTGAGCACTAGCTTATTTTATGAATTATGTCTAAAATGCTTTTATGTGCTAAATGCTTTATGCCTTATATGCTGTTATTTATTCGGATCTATGGTTTGTTGCTGACCGGATCTGGAAACCTTACGTGTTTAGGATTCTAAACATATGACTACGATATTTGAACTAGCATCTAAACGTTTCGGAGTGACAAGGATGATTTAAATGTCAATCCTAAGTAAAGGTCTAGATTCACCCTATTCGGTGTATAGATCAAGATGTCAAGGACCCGTAGCGGAAACATGAATGCAAATGAGGATAAGAACCAACGCCCTGTGGTTCAGCAAATACCTGTTGTAGAAGAAGTTTCACCTGAGCCAGTCACCATGGCTGGAGTTCAAGCCATGATTCGGGAAATGCTAGCTGAACAAAGGGAAGAAATGAGGTGGATGTCGAATAGGGACGAACCTACTATGCCCACTGAGCAACCCGAGTTGATTCTCGAGCAATCGGAGGAAGGGAACTACAGCCGCCAAGTGAGTCAAGTATGGACTCAAGGTGAACAAAGGGATGGCCTAGAGAGGAGAAACGACAAGGATGGGCGAATGTACAAGAATTTCTTGGGTGCGAAACCACCAAGCCTCTCAGGAAGCCCAAAGCCTGTTGAGATTTTTGATTGGATATACAAGATGGAAATGGTGTTTGAGAGCTACGACTGTAGTGAGAAACAGAAGACCGTCTTCGCTGTAAGACAACTGAAAACTGGAGTTTTGAGCTTGTGGAAGCTATTGGCAGATACGATGCCACGAGGAGAAGCCTTAAGGATGTCATGGGAAGAGTTCTTGGAACAGTTGAAAATGCAGTACTGCTCAGAGATAGATCTGATAGACCTGAACAACGAGTTCCAGAACCTAAAGAAAGGGAAGATGAGTGTTGATGAGTATGCCACCAAATTCACCGAGAGGATGAAGCTATTCCCCTACTTGGTGCCTACTGAACTCTCCAAGATTGATAGGTTTGCTAAGGGACTGCCCACTGAATTTGGCCCAATGGTCAAAATGGCAACTACCTTGAAAACAGTTGTTAGGGCAGCTAAGAACGTAGAGGCCCGGATAAGAGAAAAGGGTCTAGAAAAAGATAAGGCAGGAGAGAAGCGGAAGTTTGAACGATCTTCAAGGTCCAACAAGGAAAGCAAATTCTCAAAGCTTGGAGGAGGAGATGGAGGTGAAGCGAGATGGTGTGATAAATGCAAGAAGAAGCGTTGTGGGAAGTGCAATGAAGAAGTGACTTGTTACAAGTGTGGAAGGACTGGTCACTATTCCAAGGACTACACACATAATGATAAAGTATGCTATGGATGTGGAGGCAATGGGCACATGTCCAGAGACTGCCCAAGGAAAAATAAAGCAGCAAGACCATAAACGCCACCGAGGCCAAGGGCATTTCACATGATCCTTGACGAAGCAGAAAACCATGCGAGGAATCAATGATGAGGACTTCATATCCGAAGATCAAGTCATGCAGTAGCCATAGTATCGTATGATGTAGCCTATTAGAGGCATAATCTAGGGTGAACTTGAACTCCTATGTAATAGTTTCAAGAAATAATAAAACCTTTGTTTTGTTATCTGATGTGTTAAACTGTTATGTGATTTTCTTGTATGATGATTTAGAAAACTGCGAGACAATACTTGGGACGAGTATGAGTAGGTGTGAAAGTTAGTAGATGCATATACTACCGGAAGCACAGGACTCACGCTTGGATCAGGGAAGGTCACAAGGTTACCAAGAAACTAGTAATTGATTTCGATTTATTCAAGTGTGTTGTTAGCATCGTTTCGGTAATGACTAAGAAGATTGTTGATATTCCGACCCTAGTGGTCATATCACATTGAGTCCAACTACTATGAGTAGGTTACGTGGTCCAGAGAACCAAGTTTGATGTAGCGTCCGACTTAAACCAAACAATTGAAATCAAAGTGATCAATAGAAGTATCGCACTCGTTGTTAAAGAAGTTGGTAGCTATAAATGCTACATGTTAAAGTGTGATTATATCACATTAGAACATGAAGGAAGGCATAGTCTGTTTTAAAATTTAACTCTAAGACCTAAGTCTAAGCGTTGCTACATACGATGATAGGTCATTAGAATATGACACATCAGTCAATTGTAGTAATCAAATTAACTTATCCTAAGTTTGTTAAGAAGAAGAAGGAGTCTCTGATAAATAATGAGGTTGTGACACGAAGGTCATGATTGAAAGTCTAACGCGTAGGTGCAAGACCGAGCACCGCACGCAGTCAAGGAGTCCAAGAGTTAGATACTTGTTCGAAGCAACATAGAAGTTACAGATATTACCTAGGATTAAGAGATAACGCATGGAGTCATTATACTATCCTGTTTCGTTGATGATTCAGGGACGTAATCATCCTAAGGGGGAGATAATTGTAACACCCGCAAATTCGGGCTAGTCAATTTTGAGGCAATAAGTGTAAAAATGACTTTTCAACAAAAAGATTATTTAGAATAAATAATCTTAACCAAGTTGTATAATATGTCTCAAGGTTTCCGTACATATAAAGAACGTCGGAATCCGAGTTATAACGAAGAAGTTATGACCCGTCGAAGTTTTACGGCAAAACCGGCACAACATCCGGAAGCGTAAAGAGTGAATTTACGATAGAGCAAGATTTAGCATTAGTGATCTAAACGATAGTCGTAGAATATGTAAAACCAAGAAAATCCATAAAACGAACGCCCAAATCTGACTTCATATAAAGAAGTTATGATTTTTCTAAGATTCGGCTTAGCAGTGTACAACCCGAAACTCGAATTTTAGTTCGAGAGGTTTTTGGCTTACGCGACCTAAATGAGAGTTGAAGATCTCATTAATAGGAACTCAACGGAAAAAAATGGACGAAAACGGAGTCCGTATGAAGGAGTTACAAATTCTTCGCGGTCATTTAACAGTCTAAACGCCTCCTACTGTTAAATTTGAGATCGGTCGAGAATTAGCCGACGGAGTCTAAACGAAAGTTGTAGATCTTGATTTTACCTATGTGTGGATATAAAGAACGTCGAAAACGGAGCTTGTATGCGAGAGTTATGATTTTTCTAAGTTTGAAGGCTGATACGCGATAGGGGGTGATGTGGCACCACCAGAATTGGACACGTGGCACCACCAGAAGGTTGCCACATGCACCAACTCGGCGAGTAGGTCAGTCAGCACCCTTATAAATAGAGGTTATGGGCATTCAATTCTCTTCACACCTCTCCAACATTCTTTCTTTCTCTCTCTCTCTATACTCTCTCTTTAACCTCCCTTAAGCCCCTTAAAGCCTAGGTAAACCCCCTAGCACCCGAAGGAAGCCCCGAGGCTCCTGGAGTCCTGACAAAAAGGGTCTTTCGGCTCGGAAACGCTGCTCCAACGAAGCCCGGTTTTCAAGAAAACCCGCTATAAGTGAGTTATGTCTACCCTATCTTTAGCGTAGCTTATGTTTCAATATAGTAATGTTATTAGGTCTTTAAAATAATTATTTGGGCTATTATTATGAGTTATATTGAGTGTTATTTAACGCTTATATAATAATAATAATAATAATAATAATAATAATAGCTAGATTGTTAATTAGTCGCGGTTATCGTTAGACTAAACCCTAGTGGTGTTGATACTAGGTTTTATCGAAGGAAATTGTTTTGAGAGAATCGAAGCGTTGTATGAGTGCTAAGTCACCACCTTTCAGGTGAGTGCATAGTCCCTTTCATCTTACACATAGATGTGAAGTATTTTATATAAACTACGTGTTATGTGAATAGTTGTTGTCTATGTTGTATGAACGTTTTATACAAGTTTTAAATGATTTAAACTGTATACGTATCTTATATATATGAATATGTTGGGTATGACATGGGTAGATGAATGATGAGAGATAAAAGATGATGTGACTAAACATTGGTAGCTATAGACTTAGTGCCTAATAAACATCGACAGCTATAGATTTAGTGCCTATTGGACAAACACCGGTAGCTATGGATTTAGTACCTGTTAGGAATTGGTAGCTATGGACTTAGTACCTATTAGATAAACACTGGTAGCTATGGATTTAGTACCCAATGAATAGACGATAGCAGCTATGGAATTAGTGCTTTATGAACGAACATTGGCAGCTATGGATTTAGTGCCAGTCCTATAATCCTGGAAGTAAGGGACTTCAGAATAAACGAATGCAGGATAGATGACTCTTAGGATAAATCCGTAAGAGTAAAGAAGATAATGGGGATGGGTAATTGGGTTGATTGTTTGATTGT
This sequence comes from Lactuca saligna, assembly GCF_052625555.1. Classification (NCBI taxonomy): domain Eukaryota; kingdom Viridiplantae; phylum Streptophyta; class Magnoliopsida; order Asterales; family Asteraceae; genus Lactuca; species Lactuca saligna. Next base: position 20,643,801 of record NC_136423.1, on the reverse strand, counting down.
TTAAACATAATAATTATATTATTGTGGGTTGAAAACCCTATGTACTCACCAGGTTTCCCAACCTGACCCACTCAGTTTATTTATATCACATGTGTTGATATGAAGTCACATTACACTGAGAGATTTAAAGAGATGTAGATCACTAGTGTAAATAAATGTAAGTTCTGTTTATGCTTATGTTTCTGTATTAACGATGACATCCCAAACGTTTTGAAATGAATAAAATACGTTTCTTCGAAAATGTTTTAAATAACATATTGATCATGTTTTTCTGGGAACAAATTCCGCAACATTTTTATTAAAAGAAGAACTCTGATTTTTATAAAGCATAAACAAAATCGGTCTTTTCTGGCCGTGAAAATGGGGATGTCACACAAACAGCTGGATTTGTGTCAGGAGGAGTTACTAATATTGAAGATACTAATGGTGCTACTTCTTGTGTAGGAAAAGTAACAGAGGATGAGAATAAGGAGATTTATTCTGAACAAACAAACGACCCCTTGAACTCAGAATCTGTTGCTTCAAATTCTGTTACTCCTAACAAACCTGTCGTTGAGAAATATAGGCCTCCAATTCCAGCGCAACAAAGTTCCTGTTGTAAGTGTGCATATGGGAACAATAAGAGTCAAGGCAAGGATACGGCACCAGGGGCAAGAAGAAATAACTTCACAGTGAAGAAAAAGACATATTTTCACTGTGGAACACCTGGTCACATTGCCCGAAATTGTCTAAATCGCGCATACGTTCCTTACTATGCACAAGGTTGGCAGAACGCGCCAAGAGGGAGATACTCCAAAAGATACCCCTCGTGATCACGATCAGACATTGACGACTGGAATGCCAAGAAGGTCAAGAATGCAACTCCCAAGGCCAAGAATTCAACTCCCAAGGCCAAGAATCAAACTCCAAAGGACAATAATCCGAATCCTAAGGGCAAGAAGGGAATGTCGGCCAAGAAGTCCAATCCAAGAGATGCTCTTGTGAATCCAAAATCAAAGTCATCTCAATGGCCGACATCAAGTTCAAAAGCAAGTACTAAGCCATCCATCAGATCGAAAAAAATGGGTTAAACCCAACTACAAATGGGTTCCAAAGGCTTACTCTCCCAAATCAACTGATGACTGTAATATTTCTTCATATTCTATTTGTGATAAGCAGGACATGTCATGGGAGAGAGTACCATGCAAGGATGACAAAGGTCGACCCAGTTTCAAAATGGACTAGGTTCCAAAGACCAACTAATCCCGCTCTGTGTCGGAGCAGCTATGGAGGCATATCATCAGACTTCGGTTTGTTGGTAGTGGTTGTTCCTGGCACTTGATAAGGGACGTCTCTCAACTGTACAACATTCAGACATTTGTTTGAGAGTTTGTGTCATTTGCGTGAAGGGAAGAAAGGAAGTGATCACTCATGGGGTTTATGCTTAATGACATGAAGAATTTTCGGATCTGTTCTGAGATTATGTGTGCTGTTCTCAGACCTTCTGGATGCAAATTCAATCGGTGACTTACGGTTTGAGTTTTCTTCTCTATACTCCTGAGTTTTTCTTAAGCTGATTCGCTTTAAAGACTAATTTTTGTTTTAGGATAGTTTAAATTTGCGCGTTTACTTTCGTTTCTCTCATATGCACAAATTTAGGGGGAGAAATAAAAACAAAACAAAAAGTAGAAAATTTTCAAAAATCCAAAAACATTAGAAAATCAAAAAAATCAAAAATATGTTGGTTATGAAATGGCTTGAGGGAGATGTTTTGGGAAGTGATATTATCAAGTGATAACAGGCAACCTGAGTCTGTGTAACGTACCCAAAGTTGAAGGGTCTATGCTCTGGTTTGATGTGTCATTAGGCACGAAAGATTCTAAATGGACTTGACTAGGTAGAGTTGAACTTAGGAAACTTATAGACTTGACAAATTTTGACCTAGTTAGATCCGTTCAGCCTGAAAATACGATGCTCGGATAGGTTGAGCAGGGAGATATATATGGGAATCTACTCGTCACATTAATTGAACTCGTACTTGGAACCGTGGTTTAACTTTTCCTCGATGTGCGGATTATGTCCTTAATTCTGGTTGAATGGGGCGACTGGTAAATTCCGATAAATTAGGTTTGTAGAAAATCGTTTTCTTTCTTTCTGTCTGTTAGTCATATGTTGTCTCCTTTGCGTGAATTCCATTAAGACCTGGTACACAACATATGCAACTCTATTTCTCTGCAAGTTATATATATATATATATATATATATATATATATATATATATATATATATATATGAAATTCCTCTTATCTGTTAGCCATATGTTGTCTCCTTTGCGTGACTTCTAATCTGACCTGGTACACAACATATGCAACCTTCTTCTTCTCAACCCGTATGAAGTAATAAGTAATAGAATTCTGAATTTATCATATCTCTGAATGGTTGTCTGCTCACCCGATGTAAGGAGTACTCTGGAAGTTCTTAATGGCTGGGGCATATCAGGAAGCGGGAAACACGTTCCAGTACACTTAAAATTAAACTCATATAGATTGTCTATAGATCTTGCTGCTCAATTTAGGTGGACAACAATATCCTTGGTGGTCGTCAGATGAATGGTCCTTAAGATATAGTATTTAAGGAATTGGGATCAGAAGTAAATTTTAGGATTTTAAGTTCACCTGTCTTGTAACAAGTAGTATGTCCTAAATCTATCATAATTTTTCGTGTTTAAGTCGACAACAATACTGGAGATCGACCAGACAAAGACGTAAAGATAGAAGGTACCGACAAGTGGATAAAGGCTGTCTAAAAACTTTGATCCCAAATCACTCTTAAAGTTAGATATCATTTTTATTTTTGTTAAATTTGTCATAGTTTCTTCTAATTTAAATATTAGGGGATAATTAAAAATTAATAATAATAATAATAATAATAATAATAATAATAATAATAATAATAAAATCAGAAAAATAAAAAAATCAAAGAAAAATAAAAAAAGTTAAAAATCCAAAAATAGTGTTATTTTTGTTTTATTTCTTATTTAGAAAATCAAAAATCGAAAAATATTTTTGTGTGCTAAGTTTTCTTTTAGTTTTGTTTTGTCTTGAAAAGTGATTTCAAGTATAGATAAGACTTATGGAGTTTGTGTTGAAGATTTCTGAGCCAAAGCCTCGTCCGTGAGCATCGAAGAATTCGCATTCGAAGGACCAAGAAATGAAGATTATTCTTTCAACATTCAATCCTTCAACCCCAGAAGCAAGGTGAAGATGAAATTGAAGAATATGTGACGGATTGCATTGAATCCTCCTCAATCAGTCTGTTGCTATCGTTGTACCTGCTGAAGTGATCCAGAAGATTTGTTCTCTCTGAAGTTCTCTCTGAAGATTCTCAAGCTGAAAGCACTATCTTTCAAGAATTAGTATATCAAGCCTCCTCACCCAACGTGCGTTCTATGCCAAATTTTGAAGAAAAGCCCAACCGCTCAAGATGAAGTCATTCATTGAAGATTCATCAAGTTCATCCTGAAGTCATGAAGAATTTGAAGATTAATGCTGAAGCCAAGTTCACAATGAAGATTCTCAAGAAAGCCAGCTACTTTATAGGGGGAGCTTGTTGGGTCAATTAAGAAAAGAAAGTTATAAACCAAGGGGAGATTGTTGGGTCAAAAATATGGTTTATACTTTACTTTTATAGAAAAATATATTTTTTGTGTCTTGGACCGTAAACAATTTGGTGTTTACGGCCATAAGGTGTTTACGGCTGTGTTTACGACCGTAAGATGTTTACGGCTGTGTTTACGGCCATAAACAGGTTTACGACCGTAAACCCATTTACGACCCATGTTCTCCGGCCCATATTCAACATGTATATATATATATATATATATATATATATATATATATATATATATATATATATATATATATATGTGTGTGTGTGTGTGTTAGGGTGAGGAGTAGATTGATGAACGTCAAGAGAGTTTACGAACGAGAGAAGAGAGAAAACTAGAGAGCATTTTGTGTGTGAATCTTTTGTATCCGGATCTTAATTCTAATCAATTCATACAGAGATTCATATTATTTTTCTTCTCTTTCTCTTCTATTTGATCTGACATCATCCGTTTGATTGGGATTACGCACCATCAAACGGATTTGATTGATACACAGGCAAATTAGGGACTTACAACATCGCTATTAATGACAAGCCCAGAAACACGGGCGTTACAATTCTCTCCGCCTTAGAATGATTCCATCCCCGAAATCACACATCCACAAATAAATGCAGATAACGACTCATCATGTCACTCTCTGTCTCCTAGGTGACATTTGGCCCATTCCTATGTTTCCATCAGACAAACACTAACTCGACCATCTTGTGTCGCAACTTATTAGTCTTTTGGTCAATGATTGCCTCTGGTTCTTCAATCAACCTTTTGTTCTCATCAATTCTCAACTCCGAAATTGGAATCATGTCGGGAACTTCTCCCGTGAATTTCCTCAGATAACACACATGGAAAGTGTTATGAATTCCATTCAGTTCTTCGGGTAATTCAAGCTTGTAAGCGTGGTTCCAATCCTTTAAAGAATATTAAACAGTCCAATAAACCTTGGACTTAACTTTCTGCTTTTTCCAAATCGTATAAGACCGTTCCACGGTGAGACTTTAAGCAAAACCGAATCTCCAACTTCAAAAGTCATCGGTCCTCGCTTATTGTCAGCATAGCTCTTTTGACGATCCTGAGCTGCTAACATTCTCTCCCTAATTATTTTCAACTTTTCATCAGTTTGATGGACTATCTCAGGTCCCATAAACTGCTTTTCCCCAGCCTCAAGCCAACAAGACGGCGTATGACACTTCTATCCGTACAAAGCTTGATAAGGTGCCATCTTTATGCTCGAGTGCAAACTGTTATTGTATGAGAATTCTACCAAAGGTAAATGTTCATCCCAGTTACCTTGGAATTCCAGGGTACACGCTCTCAGCATATCTTCAAGCGTTTGTATCGTTCGTTTGCTCTGACCATCAGTCCGTGGATGGTAAGCTGTACTCAAACATAATTTGGTACCAAATTCCTCATGTAGACTTCTCCAAAATTGCGAGGTGAAACAGCTATCACGATCTGACACAATCGTTAACAGAACACCGTGAAGCCTCACAATTTCCTTCACGTAAGAATTCGCAAGCTTATCCATAGACCATTTCTCATTGGCTTCTATGAAATGCGCACTCTTAGTGAAGCGATCAACGACCACCCAAATCATGTCGTGACCATTCTTTGTTCTCGTCAGTTTAGTGCCAAAATCCATAGCAATGTCTTCCCATTTACCCATAGGCACATGTAAAGGTTCTAAACTCCCGTATGGTTTCTGATGTTGCGCCTTGACTCTTGCACAGGTCACACACTCCGCCAAGTACTTTGCAATATCAAGCTTCATCGTCAGCCACTAGTAATAGGGTTTCAGGTCCCTATACATTTTAGTGCTGCCAGGATAAATTGAGTGCATGGTTTTGTGAGCTTCTTCCATCAGAAGATCTCTTATTTCTCCTAACTTTGGTACCCAAATACGATCTTGGAATACCTTTAGTCCATGACTGTTTGTACTGAACACTAACGTTTTACCTAAACGTTCCTCCATCCGGTCGTTCTTTTCAGAAGCTTCCTCTTGAGCTTTCTTTATAATCTCCACAATTGTCAAGAGAACTTCTATCCTCAATGCTCTTGGCCTTTTACTCTCAAGATTGACTTTCCGACTCGCACCATCAACGACAACATTTGCTTTACCGGGATGGTAAAGTATCTCACAGTCGTAGTCTTTAAGTAATTCTAGCTAGCGTCGCTGCCTCATGTTTAATTCTTTTTGACTAAAGAGATACTGAAGACTCTTACGATTAGTGAATAGTTTACACTTCGTGCCTGTAACGCCGTAAATTTCAAAACAAAATTTTCAATTTTTTATAAAACATAATTCATTTAATATTCAGAAAACAACCATTTTTAATCATTCAATCCAAGTAATACAAAATCCCAAGATCTCAAAATCATAAATCCCATGCGTGTGTACTGATCAAGCTGGCGCCTTCCCGTGGTCGTCACTAGTACCTGAAACAAATAACATCAAACACTGTAAGCACAAAGCTTAGTGAGTTCCCCAAAATACCACATATAACACATATTAGCCACTCGAGGCTATAACTATGTGGGTCCGTGCACCCAGACTCTGTGAACCCTCAGGTTATAACTTTGTGAACCTACCGGTTCTAACTCTGTAAACATGCACAACATAAATCACATAGAAATAATGCAGTACAACACATAACATACATAGCATACAAATACTCTGTCACATAACTCTGGTTACCTACTCAAGGTAAAGTATAGTGAGAAGACTCACCTCGCGTGTCTCGGTAATTCGTAAATCCCTGAAATCATTAGTACTCGATCTCCCGAGCTATAGTCCTCCTATAACACAACACATCTCTAATTAACACTTTCCCAACTAAGGTTGACTATCCCTTAACAAGTCAACATAGGTCAACACTGGCCAATGGTCAACGGTCAACTTTGACCGGACTCGGCGAGTCTAAGCACATACACTGATTTCCCTGGGATCCTCTCTTGACACGTCGAGTATTCTCCTAACTCGACGAGTTCCACCTGGCATGAGTTGTGGGGCCACCACGACTCAACTCGCCGAGTCTCAAGAACAACTCGGCGAGTCCAGCTTGACTCAGTCCACCTGTCAACCCACTCTGACTCTCCCTGACTCACTGAGTCAAACCCTCAACTCGACAAGACCACTCGCTATGTGGTGCTGGGAAATATTCATGCTACTCGCCGAGTCTGTTCTTCGGACTCGGCGAGTCCATCCCATGCAATGACTCAAACTCGTTCCTAAGGTCAGATCCGGTCCATTAACTCATAGATCCAGTCCTTCCAAGCTTATTTAGCACGTAAAGTCACTATCTTGATGTACATACAACATCTATATGACCATATATGATGATTTTGTCCCAAATACCACAACTCAAGGTCATAATCTCCATTTCTCTTCATAAAGCTTGATGAGTGAGGCTCTCTGGACCTCTATGGATCCAGATCCAAAGCCTCAACATTAGAAAGGGACTATTTGGCATCAAATCAACCCAATAAAGGCCACAGGAAACCCTAAATGCAAATATACTTCATAAAACAGAAGATGAGCTGAAATAATACCTCAAGTTCGAAGATCTGAGCTTCAAATCCACAATATAGCAATCTCCTATGCTTCCTCTTGGTTATGACTTCCTTCTCCTTACTAAATAACACCACAAAGGTCAAAAATGGCTTCCTTTCTCTCTCAAAACGCTCAAGCACTCTAGGGTTTCTCTCTATGGATTGGTGAGCACAAATGACAGCCATAAGGCCCTTTAAATAGGTCTCAAACCCCGGGAATTAGGGTTTTATCACACAGCATAGACTCGCCGAGTCCGGACGCGAACCCGTGCCCAATACCGCGATCCTACTTGGCGAGTTTGAGCTCCAACTCGCCGAGTCCACTCACAATTTCCAAAAATAAGCCAATAATAAATACCTGGAAATTCCGGGCTGTTACAGTGCCATAGAGGTAATGCCTCCATATCTTCAGAGCGAAAACTACTGCCGCCAACTCCAAGTCATGAGTCGGGTAGTTCTTTTCATGCTCTTTCAACTGTCGAGATGCATATGCGATCACCTTATCTCTTTGTGTCAAAACACAATCCAAACCAACCCAAGATGCATCGCTATAAACATCGAAGTCTTCAACTCTGTCGGGTAGAGATAAAATCGGTGCCTCACATAGCTTCTTCTTTAGCAACTCGAACACTTCTTTGTGCTTATCACTCCACGCATAAGCGACTCCTTTGTGGGTCAAAGATGTTAATGGAGTAGCGATCTAAGAAAAGCCTCGGATAAACCTTCAGTAATACCTGGCAAATCCCAAAAAGCTTCGGATCTCCGTGGGACTCTTCGGTTGCTCCTACTTCGTCACAGCCTCAATCTTTGCTGGATCAACCATTATACCTTCTTGGTTGACCACATGACCCAAGAATTGGACTTCTCTAATCCAAAAATCACATTTGGAGAACTTAGCATACAACTTCTCCTTCTTGAAGACTTCCAACACTTCTCGCAAGTGTCTACCATGCTCTTCTTGGCTCTTCGATTAAATCAGAATGTCATCTATGAACACTATCGCAGATTTATCAAGGAACGGATTACAAACCATGTTCATGAAATCCATGAATGTTTCTGGAGCATTGGTTAGTCCAAACGACATAACTAAGAACTCGTAGTGTCCATATCGCATTCTAAATGCAGTCTTCTCTATATCCTACTCTTTCACCTTCAGCTGATGATATCCTGACCTCAGATCAATCTTGAAAAATAACTTGAGCCTTGAAGTTGATCGAACATGTCATCAATCCTCGGCAACAGATATCTATTCTTTATTGTTGCCTTGTTCAGCTCTCTGTAATTGATACACATTCTCATGCTCCTGTCCTTCTTCTTTACGAATAACATCGGAGCTCCCCAGGGTGATGAATTAGGTCTAATGAAACCTTTGTCCAATAACTCCTGCAATTGCATCATCAGCTCCATCTCCATCGGTGCTAATCGGTAAGGTACTTTTTCTATTAGCGTCGTCCCTGGTAACAAGTCTATTTTGAACTCCACTTGTCTATTAGGAGGTAATCCGAGAAGATCTTCGGGAAATACTTCCGGATACTCACATACGAAAGGAATGCTCCGCATCTCCTTTTACTCCTTCTTAGCATCGATCACGAATGCCAAATATGATGTACATCCTTTGACCAAACACTTTCTGGCTTTCATTCGAGAAATGATTCCAGAATTTACTCTGAGTTTGTCCCCATACACCATAAATGACTCTCTCCCAGGTGGGTTTACTTTACAATCTTCTTCTTGCACAATATCTCGGCGTCATTGGCGCTAAGCCAATCCATTCCCAACACAATGTCGAATCCATTTAGTTCGATATGCAATAATTCCTCATGGAACTTATTCACATTCAAGTCAATTAAGATGTTTTTCATACGATGGCTAACTGGTACAAACTTGCCACTAGCAACTTCGACTAATAAAGTATTATATAGTCTATCGACAGACAGAGCTAGTTTTCTACCAAATTCATGCGAAATAAAGGACTAGTTGGCTCCAGAATCAAATAAAATTTGGACAGGAAATTTGTTTACGAGCAAGGTACCTGAAGCGACATCAACTTCATCCTTAGCAGCTTTCAGTGTCATCTGGAAGGATCTCACCTTAGGCTTTGGCGGAATGTTGGGTTTTGCTGCCTCCTTCTTCTTCGGACATTCCCTCGACATGTGACCCTTCTCACCGCAACCATAGGAAACGTTCTTGGTGAGGGTGCATTCGTTCGCATAATGCCCTAGCTTTCCACATTTAAAACATGTGGCCACTACGTCACATTTTCCGTGATACTTCTTCTTACATTTGTCACACCATTTTGCTTTGCCTCATTCTCTTCTCTAACTAGACTTCGAGAACTTGTTTTTCTTATTGGACCCCGAAGGTCCATCGAACTTCCTATTTTCACCAACCTCTATCCTTTCCAGACCCTTTTCCTTCTGCTGAGCCTCCACATTCTTAGCTGCACAAAATCTGTTTTCAGAGTGGTTGCCATCTTGACTGTCGGGCCAAAGCCGGCAGGCAGTCCATTAGCGAACCTCTCGATCTTGGAGAGTTCTATTGGCACTAGGTACGGAAATAACTTCATTTTCTCAGTGAATGCAGTAGCATAGTCATCTACACTCATTCTCCCCTTCTTCAAGTTTTGAAACTCATTGTTCAGATCAATCAGATCTATCTCTGAATAGTACCACACCCTTAGTTGTTCCAAGAACTCCTCCCATGAGATTTTCAAGGCTTCTCCTCGTGGCATAGTTTTCGCCAAAAATTTCCACTAACTCAAGACTCCGGTCTTCAGTTGTCTAACTGCAAAGACATTCTTCTGCTTATTGATACAGTCGCAACTTTCAAATACCATATCCATTTCGGAGATCCAATCCATAATCTCAACAAGCTTTGGGCTTCCAGAAAGACTTGGCGGCTTGGAGCCCAATAAATTCTTATACATTCGCCCATCCTTGTTTCCCCTTTCCGGGTCATTCCTTCGTTCTCCTTGAGTCCCAACTTGACTCACAATGCAACTATTGTTCCCTTCCTCCAATTGCTCAGGAATCAGCTCAGGTTGCTCAATGGGCATGATAGGTTCGTCCTTATTTTCATGCAACATCTGTCGTATTTCTTTCCTTTGTTCGAAAACATAGCCCGAATCATGGATTGCACCCCATCCATTGTCATTGGCTCTGGTGCTGCTGCTACAACAGGTACACGCTCAATCATAGGTGGTTGATTCTTGTTTTCATCTATGTTTCCAACGCCACTTCTGGTTCTTACCATTTTGATCTATACACCGAATAAGGTGAAATTAGATCCTCAACCATGATAGATAATTAAATCATCCTTATCACTCTGAAATGTTTACATGCTAGTTCTAATTCCGTAATCATACGCTTAGAATCCTAAACACATAAGGTGTCTAGATCCGGTTGGCAACAAACCATAGATCCGAACAAATAACTTCATAGATGGCAACCATATAACATTTAGCACATAAAGACATTTTAGGCATCTTTCCTAAAATAAACTAGTACTCGTGTCTAAAATATCACAGACACTCATCTCACAATCTTCACTTAACATTCTAAGTTTAAGTATAGAAATCCTACAAATTCCTAGTTCGCTTAAACTAATGCTCTGATAACAACTGTGACATCCCAAAAATCACGGCCACAAAATACCGGTTTCATTTATGCTTTTAAAATAATTCCAGAGTAAATCCTTTTGATTTGAAAGAGTTGCGGAATTTTTTCCCAAAAACAAAATATGATAAAATAATATTTACCAAAGCATTTCATAAAGAAATGTATTTTCCTTATATAATCAAAACTTGGGATGTCATGTTCCGATACAGATCAAAACGCATAAACAACATATTACAAGCCATACAATAGTTATATACATGTACAGGCTTATAAAAAAATAACTTGATGATTCATCCATCTCATGCCCTCACGCCACTTCCTATAATACAAATAAAACTGAGTGAGTCATGCTTGGGAGCCTGGTGAGCATATAGGTTTTTCAACCCACAATAAATGATTATATTTAATTTCATCAACCAACAATAACCCGATTACCCATTCTCGTTATCGTCATTATACATCCCTAAAACAACATCAATTACAAGGGACCTAATCTAGGATTTTCATCAGGACGGACATTACTGCAAGGGGTTTCCTCAGCAATACATGTCCTAAAGGCAACCATGAGGGGGATAGAGTACACCGGTAAACACATCATTCAAAACACCTACAGGTTATGAGCTTGCCAGCGTTCCACATGACAGACTAGAAAGAGTCTGTGGTCGTCATCCATACTCCGTTAGATGACTAGATTAACAACAACATCGATGCCTCTCATCAGTTTATCACACGACCACTATCTACCCAAGTTCTACCTAAGATTTGTAGATAACAATATACATATGCATACATATGCAACTTAAAAACTGATAAGATATTCATTTAATACTCGTTCCAAATATACAGATTCATTCCAAGTAACAAATATATATATATATATATATATATATATATATATATATATATATATATATATATATATATATATATATATATACACGTAGCACGTATTCACTTGGAGATACTTTATATATGTGTGAGAAGAAAAGGAATATACACTCACCTGATCAGAAGATGATCGGACAGCACTACGACTCTAAGAGTAGTACTTCTTCGGTAAATCTGGAAGATCTTCACACACCGGGCTTCTCGCAGGTAGAGATTCAGCTCGGAAACTCTTTTCTTCTCGGGATCTTCGGGCTTTGGGACTCGCTTCAGGTCTTGGGATGATACCGTGGCTTCAGGGGGGGTTATAATAGGGCTTAGAGAGGGTATCGGGGGTGAGAGAGTAAGAGAGGAGCAACCTAATCCAGCTGTCCTTCGATTTCTATTTATATGGCTAATTTTCTGGGTTCACATTGTGAGTTTCAAGTGCTCATATCGTGAGCTCGATCGTCACTGTGTTCGTCATCAAGCCACTTGGGTCTGCCAACTCCGGAAGGGTCAAATCTCTGGATTCACGTCGTGAACACAGTGTTCACGTCGTGAACCCTGACACATGGTCAGGTTTCATGCCCCAAACTTCGTAAATTCATATCTTTCGCATACGAGCTCTGTTTTCGATGTTCTTTATATCCATGCGTAGGTAAGATTATTCTCTACAACTCTCTTTTAGACTCCATTGGCTAATTTTGAATTTATTTTTAATATATTATTAATATATTATTTTTAGTAGGCCAGGACAGGAAAACTCCGTTAGAAATTCATAACTTCTTCATCCGACGTCCCTTTTCGTCTATATTTTTACCGTTGGACTACTATCGAAGAGATCTTCGATTCTCGTTTAGATTGTTTTGGCCAAATATCACTCGATCTCAATTTCGAGATTTGGGTTGTATACTGCTAAGTTGAAACTTAGAAAAATCATAACTTTCTCATAAGAAGTTAGATTTTGACGTTCTTTTTATGTACTCTCTCAGTTTAACGTATTCTACGACTTTCGTTTAGATTACTAAGGCTAGATGTTGCTCTAACTTAAATTCGTATTTAACATCATTCAGTGTCGTGCCGGTTCTGTCGTGAAACTTCGACAGGTCATAACTTCTTCGTTATAACTCGGATTTCAGCATTATTTATATATTCAGAAACCTTGTCACGACCACTACCACATCCTTCATAGATATCGGGATGATCTAATATTTCATTTTGACGCTTATTTTTATCCTTAATTCATTTAAGTCACACAATTAAGCACAAAACACATAATACTCAAATAATACATCTTTATTATTTCAAGACGGGTTACAAAGGTTAACCTAGACTATTACATAGCTATTAATGACAAGCACATAAACATGGGCGTTACACAGATCTAATAGATCACTAAGCATATCATCATGCGATAACCATGATAACAATCCAAAAAGGGCCGACATTGGTGCCTTCGACCCTATTAGTATAGTGAGGAAAACTCACCTCACAATGTCGAACTAAACTGAAAGGATCAAGTTCTCGAATCAAGGCTCCAAACTCAAACACCTACAACTACCATAGGACCAATTCCATCAAGACCCAAATTATCAAAATACCCTCAGAAGTCAAACTTTTTTATAGTTAACGCCTAGGGCCAATGGTTAAATTTCCTCATCTTTCTATCCTCACGTTGTGACCTTCCCTGGTTCACGTGGTGAGAGTCTATTCGTGTTGGGTCGATAGAGAGAGTCAACTTATCTTGCTTATCTTAGGGTTTCTAATCAGGGAAAACATCATGCTCACGTTATGAGACCAAACTTCTCACGTCGTGAGAATTGTTCTGTGAGCATTAAGCTCTTAAATCTTTTTAATGCATGTTGGGACTTTCTAGGATATCATATCTAGCCTAAAGGACCATAAAAATCATATCTTTTCAGTCATGCATGTCCCATGCATGACTTAAACAATATCTAGGTCAAACGATGGATGTAAACATCAAGATTCAAACTGGGAGTCCATAACTTGCACCAAAATCCAGATCCAAGGTTTCTAATACAACAACTGACTCAATGGTCCATAAAGTTGCCAACTTTATGCACCTCATGCATGATAATCCAAGATCCCATGAAAACAAGGTTACCATAACCTAGATCTAGTAAGATTAGAAGAGAAAGGTGGGATCTTTGAGACTTACAGAGGCTTATGAGCTAAGAAGTGCCACTAGCACGAGCTTATCTCGCCAAAAGTAACTTCCACAAGAGCTTCTTCTTCTCCTTATTCAAGGAAATCAACTACTATAACACACCAATACCACCAACAATGGCTCAAGAGCTCAAAAAGATCGAGTTTAGGGTTTTTCAGTGACTTGGGAGTGAAAGAGGTTGAGGATGGGTGAACCTAGCCTCCTCATTTTGTTTTATACCTTATTTTTTAGGGTTTAGGACCATCAGGCCTGACTCAATTCGTGAGATCTTATGCCTCACGTCGTGAGGTCCGGGAACACTAGTCAAATGGTCAAGGGTCCTACTCACGTCGTGACCATTATGGCTCACCTCATGACCATCTTCCAATTGTAATTAAAATTAAATTAATACTTTTAATACCTCAGGACTCGGATGTTACACATACACACACTCTCACACTCTCGCTCTCTCGACCATGGACGCAGGTCACCTTGACCGAACTACATTCAATATTGTGTTCATTTTGATTTATGTTTTCTAGAAGTATTATTTCCGAGAGTTTCACCAAAGTTTGTTAGATATTTGTGTGAAGTGCTTAACTTTTGTTGTCATCCCAACAATGGTTTTTTTGCCTATCTTTTAAATAATTGCCTTATGATGATGTTGCAAAAAACAAGTTCATAAGACTGAAGAATAATTTTAAGAATATTTTAATTTTGTATAAACATGACTATGTATAATTTAGATTAACAGTATCATACTCTTTACTAGTTTTGACATTAAATCTACTCTTAGACTTTCCCTTACTTTTGACACCTGACCTAGTCCTACTTAAAGATTCATTTTGTGTTGAATCTATGGGAAACTGAGCATGGCAGTTTCTGCTTGTGTGACTGATCCTTTGATAACGACTACATTTTTTCTAAATCAGACATTCACCCTGGGATGGGTTATAGTTATGGTTTTGTGGTCGTCCGACTTGTCGTTTGTCTATCAATGGTGGTAATACAACCATGAATTCATCTGGTTGTTCGTATCCAGCTGGAACTGGCACAGGAAACAAGACCTTTATATATGTCGATCAATATGTTTCCATTAATGATGACAACCATGTATTGAAGTGTTAATATCTCAGTTCATTGAATACCATCATAATGTGACATCGTTAAATTTTCAGAACTAATTAAAAATTTTCTTTATGCTTTTAAAATTATATTATCATTGATGTGGAAATTCCGCATACGTATGAAACTTTTTGAGTACAAGTGATTGTCTCAATTTAATAAAATCCTAAGGATGTCATAATCGATACAGAAACATGAGTTACAGCGTAAAGACCTAATGACCCTGAATTCTATTGCAGACTGTCTCTTAATCACTCATCATCCTAATCAAGTTTCAGTAGCTTGAGTCTTGACACATGTGATGCATATAAAATGGTTGGATCAGGTTAGGAAACCTAATGAGATACATAAGGATTTCAATCCCATAATATTATCATGATAATATTGCTTTATTATCAGACCTGCAAACCAATGGTTACCAAATAATTTAGATAAGGTTTAAATATCTATAGAACCCCCTACCCATCCTCATTGATCATCACATATCTTAGTCCATGATTTATCAGGAAGTTTTATCTTACCTGATGAACCGTTTAAAGGGCTTAACTACACAACTAGAGGCTTCCTTATCCAATGTAAGTCATAAAGGCATATGAGCCGTTAGAGGATTTTAATGAATATGATATTACCTTTCATCTACGTTGTAGGTTATGAGCCTACACTAGCAATGTAATTCAATAGACCGTCTTGAATGGTCAAGTGTTGTCATCCTACTTTGGGGATGACCACATATACCATTAAGATTTACCTAATCGGGACCCACCATTTTTGGTTATCCCGACATGGAATACTGATATGCACTCCGGTACGGAGCTACCTTACATCGACACCTGAAAGTGTCACGGAATAGGACTCTACTCTGCGTTCCTAACTTACACACATTCTCCGAATGAGACTACCCATTATCAAATTAATTGAACTGGGTATCCTTTATAAGTCTTTGCTTCCTGCATAGGTAAGATTACCGTGATTATGAAGTTTTCTCGAAATACTAACTCTATTTTAGGCAATCTTATCCTAATATCAACATAGAGTATTAGGTATTAATATTTACTATATCTTTCTTACTAATCATACTTTGATTATTTATTATTATGTAATCATATTACACATATATTATAATATATATAAAACCATATATGGTTCATACCTTGTATATAAACACACACACACACACACACACACACACACACACATATATATATATATATATATATATATATATATATATATATTCCTACCACATATTTAAGGCAATAATCATATAGTTCACAAATATTTAATACATTCATTAAATTTTTTTCATTAAAATTATGTTCATGAAATGGACTATGCACTCACTTGATAAAATGGGTGACTGTCGATTTCGATAGCGCTTCACTTTGCACTTCCAAAGAGACCTAGACGTATAAAGAAGTAAGCCTTAGTCTAGTTTCATAATCTTGGTGACTATAATAATTATAGTCTAGATTCCTCAATAATCCCAATGTCTACATCAAGATCTATCAAGTAAAGAATAACCAAGTAGGATCGTATCAAAGGTAGGGTCCGTTTGGTACATAAAGTATACTGTTTGGAAATCTCACTTTAAACACCTCATTAAATCCAACCTTAACATCACTCTCATAAGTAGATTAATTAGTTTACTAACTTGGAATCACTAATAAATCTTAATTATAGGTTCATAATACCAACTTATGATTATAATTAAAAGTTACACTTAAATTATGCGGGCATAAGTCTGATCCAGGAGTTTCTATTCACCGGATATATGACATTGTAGGGTTTCGTCGAAGGCAAAAACTTAAAGGAAATGGGGCTAATATTGATAGGAACTTCAAGAGAGAGTTTGCAAAGGTGTGCGAAAGGATCTGATCCTCTGTTGCTATTTATATACGAAAAAAGCATATACACATCTCACACCTTGTTTGTGCGTGCCACACACTTGGTTGGGTGATGATGTGGAACAGTAAAATCATGGCACATGGCGAAAATCTGGTGGATGTTACATGCGCGTCGCGCACCTTATCTGTGCACGCGACTGCGTACAAATTTTTATAAAATCATTAAAAATTCATATCTTCTTTATATGAGCTCCATTTTGATGCCTTTTATATCCACGTGTAGCTATCGATGAGATATACAACTTTCATTTACACTTCATCGACTAATTTTGACTTTATTTTTAAAGTTATATTTTCACAGGATTAGACTGTTAAAGTCCGTGTAACAACTATAACTCTCTCATACGATATCCATTATGTACCATCTTTATATTGACGGTTAGGTATGGACGAGATCTTAAACTCTCATTTAGATTGTTTTTCATAACAAATGACCATCCTAAATTTAAGTTTCTATGTCGCACACTGTTGCGCTGATACTTGGAACTGCCTCTCACAAAGTCAGATTTGGGTGTTCTTTATATGCACAAATTCACTTTCTTGTCTAATACGACTTTCGTTTAGATTACTTAGTTTAATAAGAAACATATCTCTGATTCACTATTTACGATACATTGACTGAATGTAAATTTCCTAAACTACGTAACTTCTTCATACAAAGTCGGATTTGAGTGTGCTTAATATGTACGAGATTCATATTTGGAACACCTACACTTTCAGTTACGATTAGTTGTCCCAAATAATCTTCTATATAGATATCCATTTCATCGTTTATCAATAAATTACTAAAATGGCTTTATAATATGTAGTCTACAACGCACACAACTAATGAGAATCCTAATCGAGGATTTAAATTATGATTATTATTTATTAAATCTAGCCCGGAGTTGTGGACGTTACAGATAAGGTATATAACAGATAATTGCCATTTCCCATAGGAGCAAATGTTTGATTGTAAGTTAACTATACCAGTTTTCATTTGCTCGATCACTTCATATCTGCTTTGATCAATATAGTTTACTCGAAAACCGGAGGATTTTTTGATCCTCCTACTGATAACCTTCTCAGCATACTCTATAATTTAAATAATTACCTCCAACGTTACGTCGTTCATACCACCGTTGTTGTATAGTTGCTCGAAAGAAGTCAATCAACATTTTTATTGGTTGTTTTTGTGCATCTTTTGAAAACAAGTTGATTGAATCGACAAAGTTTGATATCATTATATTATACCGAACCATAGGGAAACAAGACCTTTCCCATTTATGGTAACTAATTATGTCTATCCATGTAAACCAGTCTTCGTTTAGGGAATTACATAGCCTATCCAAGCTTTCTTTAAAATCATACTCTCGATAAGCTTTTTCAGCCTCCTAAAACAAAATTTCGGTTCTCTCTTGTTTGTTGATGTTTTTTCTCATATTCATCAAAAATTAGCTACAATAGAGTTCGTGATATGCGTTTGGAAACACGGCTTGAATGGCTATCTCAGTTGAATTGACTTTATTGGATATGATAGCCAAAGTGGTTATGTCCGCAATACATTCTTTGAGTCTCGATAAAAACCATATCCATGAATCCTCATTTTCTGTTTTTTCAACACTAAATGCAAATGGGAGAATTTGGTTATTTCTGTCCATACCTACTGCTAGAAACATCGTGCCCAAGTACTTCCTTTTAAGACGTGCTTTGTCATTGATAATAATAGAATACAAACATGTTTGAAACACTCAAAACTACATAATAATTAATAATAGATCAGTCATTCAATAGAACACACGTGTAAGAATAATTAAAATAATCCATTATATAAAAAATATTATAGCGCAACCAATAGCCGTGAAAAAATATTCAAATTTATTGTCATAACTTGTCTTTATATGTGTAACGGTCTATGGAATCTTCATCTTCAAATCGTAACAATATAAAGGAAGTCTTTCAAAACTTTCTTTAAGGTCCCTCCTAATAGATTTAGAATATACATCTTAGCACTCCATACTTGCCAATGTGAAATGTGTACGTTAACACGGTCATTTAAAGTTCGTTGTATCTATTTCCCCTGTAACATATTACCTATACTAACCACTAATATTACCTTCAAGAAGTGACCTAAAACCTTTTTGTTGGCTTGTCGGCGATAGTGAAGGAGTCCTGTATTAGAGCAAGTGTGCTTCTCTGATAGTTCAACAACTTGAAATGTATCAATATCTTTATTTTTTGTAACCCATATCTACCGATTACAATTTTTTCACAAACCAAACATGTAACATCCGAATTTTCAGGTATATGTCTTATGCTTTGCAAATTTGTGTCTTAAAATATTGTACTTTGCAAGTTTCTGCTTTGCAAAATTGTGTTTTGTAAATTTATATATTTAAATATTGTATTGTAAAACTCTATAAACCATATATTATTGTATATGAAAAAAAAACAACTGTTATGTGCGAATTACTTTTATTTTATATCAGTTAATCCATATATGATAAGATTTTTCTTGAAAAAATACGTATAGTTACATTTCCTATAAAAATATGTATATCAATGGAAGATTCCGACAAATAATTCTCTTAGATATGCTTTACTAAAAAGATTCGAAGTTTTGTATTATATGATGTAACATTGCTTTTTGTTCTTTCATAAAATACTTGCTTTCACGATAAAAAGATTTGTCTAGATAAAATTAATTTTCTGTGTCGGTGCTAATCATGTTTTCAACAATTTTTATCATCAAGTTTATTGTATATTTTAGGATTTATAGGTATTAAGAAATGATAATCAATTTCATCGTTTAAAAGTTGTTCATTAAGTCATCAAACTTCCTAAAAATGTTTCATTTACTGTAATATGACATAAATTGAAATTAATTTTAACCATCACCTAAAATAAACTTTTTTTATATAAATTTGAAAAACGTTGTAGGTTTTTTTTTTTCCTTTCACTTATTTATTTATTTTAAAACGGCAAACTAACTAATCTAATCCTAAATAACCACTTATGTTTCCATAGAAACTTGAACTCCTGACCTCTCATATGAGATGATCACTCCATACCGGTAAATCATTGGCCATTTAATTTTCACTTTTTTATTAATGGAAATATTTGGGGTGGTGTGGCTCATTTATTGACAATCATGGTTTTACCCACTCCATGTCTTCATTTCTTGAAACACCCTTCGTCACTTTACCACCACCATCATAAATTTAGTAAGATTGGAATAAAAAGACAACTTTCATGTGTCTAATTAACCTTTCACCCATCGACATTGCTTTGAATGATTGAGTCCATGTGTCTTAAATCTTTATACATTGGTATTTTATTGATTGTTATTTTTCTTTTAATTATTTAGGTATTTTACTTTGTATGCGATCTCAAGATAGATCACACACCCATTTGGAGTAAAAAAAAAAGGATATTGGTTTCTTAAGAAAATAAATGGTGGAGAAATTAAAGAAATGGGTGTAATAAACATTCACTATGGTGTTGTTTGTTTTTTTGAAGCAAAAATTCATGAAGTCTGCGGACCACTGCTGCAACCCTCTGTAGTAGAAAATGCGGACCAAACGGTTGCATACTGTAATAAGAAACGTGTTTGTTTTTTAATATCTGCATGTTGCTGCAGATATTAAAAAATTAAAATAAATTGATTTTATAAACTGAAAATAGTTTTTTAATACCGAAAAATTAATA
The DNA here is from genome assembly GCF_052625555.1 of Lactuca saligna. NCBI lineage: Eukaryota > Viridiplantae > Streptophyta > Magnoliopsida > Asterales > Asteraceae > Lactuca > Lactuca saligna. Next base: position 20,623,245 of record NC_136423.1, on the reverse strand, counting down.
ATGTATGACATTTCAGCAATAATTTATGATATTTCAGTAAAAAATAATGATATTTCAATATAAAAAAAACGAAAAAAAATCAACAAGAATAATAAAAAAAGGTAAAATAAGATTTCAGCAATATATAATCAATATTTCAGCAAGAAAAAATAAGAAGAAGAGGTTGAAAGAGAAAACACAAGTGTTGTGCCAAACAGAACATGCGTATAAGTTTTTTTTACTCTGAAGACTTTTAAAAAACAAACAGTTGCGGGATTAAAAATGATGCGTGTGTGTTGCATCGTGCAATAATAAGAGGTCTGAAAATATTTTTTACAAAACACAAACACAACCTATATTTTTATCGTATTTTGGTAAATTGTGTTAATTGTGGGAAAAAGCCTCCTGGATGGGATGTTGTATTGCAAGATAAATATATATATATATATATATATATATATATATATATATATATATATATATATATATACACACACACACACACATTAAAGTTACACAATGATCCGTATACTGTACATATGAATAAAAAATGTATATAAATACTGCACCCTTTTAGTTTGAACATGGGGTTTACAAATGTTTAAACTGTCCCGAAAATCTAGAAACAACTAAGTAGGAAGACCCTTGGTGAAAATATTTGCAAATTGATGAGCCGATGACACATGCAACACACACATACATGCTGAATAGCAACACGTTCCCTAACAAAATGTAAATCTATTTCCACATATTTGGTACGTTGATGATGTACTGACACTCACTTTATCACAAAACACAACCGTGGCTTTAGATAATAGACAAGATAACTCGAGAAGAATATTATGAAGCCAAGAGGCTTGAGCAACAACATTAGCCACCTAACGGTACTCAGCCTCAACCGTGGACCGAGAAACGATATGTTGACGTTTGGAGGACCATGAGACGAGATTATCACCAAGATAGACACATAATCCATAGGTAGACCGAGGGGTGGAAGGATAACCGACCCAGTCAACATTAGTGTATGAAACCAAGTGATTAATAGAGGATGGTTGAATAGACAGAACATATGATAACATTGGAGATAACGAAGGATACATTTGAGAGCAAGAAAGTGAGGTTCACATGGACAAAATTGTTGAACATCATAGGCAATTGAAAGGATGTTTTGATTTATGTTTTAATCAATCGATAGTAAATCAGAGTAAGTAAAACACATGAAGATCTAAATAAGATCAAGTTTCAGCTCAAATATATTCCGGAATGAGTACAGAGAAGGTTTATGCATACAAGTGTGCAAAACGATGTTATGAATCTCTATAGTACTTACCTTATTTATAGGGTACTCACAAAACCAAAAAATACTAGGACTTGACATTAAACTGTGAACCACTTAAGTGCCTAGTAAATACATTAGATAACGAAGTCTTGTAGAAATTCCTTATTTACAGACTATTCATTATCGAGATAACTACCTATTCGACATATCACAACAAAACATGACCCAACATTCTCCCCCTTTGTGCTAAACTGTTAAATCTCAAACCGAGGGTAGTATCTTAATAGTTTGTACCACAACCTTCTGAATCTCCATGTACCATAGGATAATCTTCCTGATCTCTACTTTATCTTCATTTTCATTTCTCTCACAGTTGTTGATGCGAAGCATGATACTAGAAAGATGTTGGTTAGACTATCTTTCCACATCATCATTACGAAACAAAACTTCTTATTATTTCCTTTTCCTGTGATCACGAATCCAAATGGATCATGAATAATCTCTCCATCTTCGTAATCTTTTTATGCTTATGTTTCCTTTCAACAATGCATTAGGAACTTTTGATTTTCTGTTGAAAATAGTGGAGAGATCAATATCAATAAGAGCCAAATATGCAAAATAAGCATCTAGAAAAGTCTTGATATGCCCATATCCAAGAATATAAGTAGCTTTGTCTGGAATTTGAGTCTTGTTTATATTAACCATTAACTTCACAGTCGTAATGAGATCATTCACATTCATGAGAGGAAATTCTGCTATGGTAAACTTGAATAATACATTATTTGCACTGTAAGGGCACACCTTTTGATCTGATGAGTCAAACACTTTACACCCCTGACCGCCAGTGCCAGCGCTAGCATCAGCACGCAGTCTTATTAGCGTCAACATGAAATAATGATCTCGGTGATCTTATGTATATTAGGCTGTTATACGTATATATATATATATATATATATATATATATATATATCTATATATAGTTTTTGTGATTAGGACCAGACCTTTACTTAGATAGGTATACATCCCTTAATTAGTGGGACTTCAATTATTGTAATCGTTTATATTCAACATTAGGATGAAACCCTAAAGTAACATCTTGGTAACCGTCTTTGTGACATCCGTTCTCTTGGTGAGAACATTCTTTCTTAGTGAAATCATCTTTGTGATTACTTGTGTTCTTTTGTTTCTTGTTTAGTCTTTTTTCTTAGTTTGTTTATTCATTGTTATTCATACTTGAGTATATCCGATCTATACAAACCTTCAATTGGTATCAAAACAGGTTTTCGATACACTCAAGTTACCATGTCAACCGCCTATAATCCCAAGTAGTCAGTTCCCAACCAGATCCCTCCTTTTTATGAACACAAATTTACTTCTTGGAAATCAAAGGCCATGGATGTTATCGAGATAATGGGCTATGATATACTTGATATCATCAACAAGGATCCCATCATCTTTATGCATCAGTAATCTAATGATAATGCATCTGGTAGTAAACTAAAACATAAATCAGTGCCAGGATACAACAAGGAAGAAAAAAGGGTCCTAACTCTTGATTTAAAGGCAAGGATTGCTATTGGAAATTCCCTTCCATTTAATGTCTATCGTTTAGTTCAAAATTGCTCAACTGCACAAGAGATGATGATCACCCTAGCATCCACCTTTGACATAGAAGATCTATCAGATCACGAATTTTCAAAAGGTAAGTGTCTCGTGGCTCAAATTGTTGAGTTTCATGTTGATACACCAAGGGACAACATTAGTACATTTGATGCTGCAATTTCTCAAGCTACTACAAACTCTAAGTCTCAGTATCGAGACTCGGCCTCAACGTATCAGGTAAAGAACTTTGTTAATTATTCTTTCATTAAAAAAGCTAACATGTTTGATCATTTACGTTTCGATTTATCTATTTCATACAAAGAAAAATCTTTTCTCAAATCTGAGTTAAAAAATCTTAAAGAAAAACTCTCATTCTGAAGACTCACTTTCTCGTTTAAAAAGGAAAAACACATGTATCTCATTGACTAACAATTTTCTTCACACTGAAAAAGTAAAGTTGTTGATAATGCAAGAAGCATTCAACTTATTTTAAATAACTAGGCTTCTTCACATCATAATGACACGAGAATTAGTAATGATCAAATTCATGATCAGTGAGAGAAAATCATTGGAGGTGATGTTGAAGGCGCTGTTTCCTTGATCAAAAAGGTAGAGACTAAATTTTTTTTTTATAACACTGAAATTATGGAGAAAGATTTTAAAAATAGTTTTGTAAGTACCTATTTCATAGATCAAACTCTAATTGATACACATTATACAACCGACTCTAATGGTAGTACCAAATGCATAACTTGTTTATCTGCTCTTGATCCTTCTCATCAACCTCCACATCGTGAGTATGTCTTTCCCTCCATTAAGATCCTGCTAAAATTTCCGATCTCCAATGGTGAAGTTCATTCTGAAATGAAATGCTCAACATGTTTCCTCAGTGATTTGTTAGCAAAACTGAATCAAGAGATCAATCAAAGACTTCTATTTTAGATGATTCTAGTACTTTGTTAGCAAAACTGAATCTGGATATCTATCAAAGACTTCTATTTCAGATGATTCTTTAATCTCTTCTATAGCTCATGACGAAGAATCATCAATACATACCATCGATGTCATTCCATGGTCCAGAACTAAGGCAAGATTTTTTAAATCAAATGATCAAGATTCTTCAGGTTCCATTGATAAAAGAAAACAAGGTTCAAATGGTAAATGTAGGAATCCTGGAACCAAAGTTTGTTATTTGGTGTGGTGATGCCTTTCACATAGTCTGCAAGTGTAAATTTGAAAAGAGTTTCATTCGTGCTGATAACATCATAACTCTAAATAATAAATGGATCAAAAAGGGAAAATCCTTGAATTGTCTTCCTGGTGCTTGTTATCACATTTTCTCTTAAGTGACCCATTGTAAGATGGGCCAGTGTATACTAATTATACATTTTAGTTTTCTTTGTTTTTCAAGATAAATAACATATTTTCTATTTAGATAGTGGTTGTTCAAGATACATGACAAGTTTCAAGTCACTTCTAGATGAATTTGTAAGGAAGGATGGTCTAACTATTACATATCGAGACAATAGAAAGGGAACTACAAAATGATATGGAACCATCAAGTGCAAGTCTGTTGTATTCAAGAATGTTTTATACGTAAAAGTTCTTCATCATAATCTTATCTCAATCAGCCAACTATGTGACAATGACTATGAAGTTCACTTTAACAAGAAATAAGGGAAGGTTGTTGATCAAAAGAATGTCATTGTACTAACCGCAAATCAATAGAATGACATTTATGTATTGGATATATTCACTACTGACAACTCTCTTCGTTGTTGCTTATTCTCTCGTGCTCAGTCTCATCTAAATTGGTTGTGGCACAAGAGACTATATCATTTGAACTTGAAGAACATATCAAAGATTTTTGGGAATCATCTTGTAAGAGGAATTCCTACGATGCAGTTTATCAAAGATAAATTATGTTCAACGTGTGAAAAGGGAAATAAACCCAAGTCCTCCCTCAAGCCAATGGCATGTTCCTCCATCAACAATCCCTTTCATCTTCTTTATATGGACCTTTTTGGACCAGTCCCAATTAAATCAAGAGCTAGGAAAAAGTTTACTCTCGTTATTGTAGATGAATTTTCAAGATTTACTTGGGTAATCTTTTTAAGGAAGAAAATTCATATTGTTGATGAAATCATATCACTCATTAGCAATGGGAATTTATTTATGATCTTAAAGTCAGAAATTACGTATTGATCATGACACTAAAATCAAAAACTCCTCCATAGAAGACTATTACTCAAACTCATAAATCTCTCAAAACTTATCTAGTATTTGATATGATGCAATGAACTTTCGTTGCATCACGCTCGTGGGCCTAAAAGACGGCCATTTCTTCGGGAGTAGCGATTTCTGAATTGATCTTTTCAAGCTTCTCATAAAGGACATATTCTTTGTCCTCGTAGCGAGCAATCATGCGAATGTATCTTATCCATTCGTTGAAATTCGATCCATCAAATGTCACTTTTTTGACATAGGCTCATTAGTGAGAATGAACCAGGAGCAACGTCGTTTGCGTTTGCGTTAGACATCTGCAAATAGAAAGGAACAAAGTTTGATTAGAATTGAATCCCTAATTAGACACCCAAAATGAGAAATTAGGGCTAGGGTCCAACAACATTATTTACACATTAAAAAAGGGATGCCGTAATCCAACATGTAAATAATTTGGAGGCAAGTGAATGATGATTCACTAATTCTTCACCATGAAAAACATAAAAGGCTTAAGTTTTAAATGTATTGAGAATTCCTAGATTCATTTGAGATTCATTGACCTTTTTAATGGCAAGTTTAAATCTCGATATGCCCCTCTAGTTTGTGACTAAGATGTCGAGGATCACAAAGCGGGTGTGATTAACCATGCAAATGTACATGGTGCCCTTATTGTTACAGTCACCTATTTGATGTGCCGGTTAACCACACACGCTCCATCGAACTATGACAAACAATGAGTCACCCTTTGCCACCTATGCTTAGAACCAATTAGTGTACCGGTTAACCACACACGCTCCACTAACTTCTTAGAAAGGGTGCAAAGTGTGATTTCATGGGATTGCATCAATTCATTTTTGCCTAAAGTAACTAAGATTGAGAATTTTGTAAAAACGTTTAGTTACTTTATATAGATTCATTATACTTATTAATGAGGAGAGGATTGCCCTATCCTACCCGTTCGGCTAACGACCCTCCACCAATCAAGGAAGCGGTGGGTATGACTGGATACCCATTAAACGACCATTTTATAGGACATAACCTTATACCCCGCTTATAGATCGGCTTCATGAATGAGGCCTACTAATGGTAAGACTAGCATTATATATATATATATATATATATATATATATATATATATATATATATAAATCTTGTAATAATATAATAGTATAGGGTGTATTTTAAACATTTCAAAATACTAGGGTTTCAATATCAATTTAAAATTTTCGAAATTTAACACCTTTTAAATTAAAATTTTAAATATTAAAACTCTTCATTTAATAATTATCTTGATTAACCAATTAATTTTAATTATTAAATCATAAAGGATTATCTTAAATTAAACAATTAATTTATCCTAATCCCTTAAATCCCTCTAGATTTCAAAAATCATGGGATGGGATAATTCAAAATCTTTAATTACCATAGTTAACCATTAAAGGATAATTACAAAATATGAGATTGTCCAAATCCCTAAAAAATAGGATCTTATATTGGGGAGGAGGCATATTTCAAAAAACCCTAGGGTTTGCAAACCCTAGATTTCGAAATCTTGGGTAAAAAGGAAAGGGTTTGAAAACCCTTATCAAAATTTTCGAAAAACAGGGTTCAAGAACCCTAATTTCGAAATCCTTGCCTCCTAGGGTTTATTGGCCATAAACCATAAAGTATCAAATTCATACAATTGTATAATTCTAATTGAAAACAAATAACCATACGCTCTAATACCACTGATATGATTTATACAAACAATCATATGTGTGCATGCAACCCTAGATTTGGATCTATGTTTTCACTATTAGATATACAACATTATGAACACAAGAAGAACCCTAGCATGCGTCTAGGTATTTCGAAATCTTGATAGTGGAAGGGATTACATACCTCTTGTTGTTATATTGTAATAACAACACAAGTCTTCAATCTCCTTGTCTTGGAAAGCAAGTACCACAAGTATAGTACCTCTAATGGCTCACAAACACCAAAAGCAAATGAAGAGGCAAGATAGAGAGAGAGAGAGATAGGAGAGGAAAAAATCAACTCTAGGTCTTCTAGGGATCAAGTGTCTGATTTTCCTAGGCCTAAGGGGTCTTTATATAGGGTAGAGATTAGGGTTTCAACCCTTATCCTTATCAGGTTACTTGCTCACCAAGCAACCCATAAGATAAGCCTAGAATCCTTATCTTGGATGAATTCTAAGTCCTTATCACCTTGAATTGTTAATTAATTATTGACCAATATTAATTAAACAAATATGCTTTCTCCTTTAATATATTATACTTATAATATATTAATAAATCATAATAACCTCTTTCTCTATTATTTCTCCAGTCAAGTTGCTTTGGTGAAGGCAACCCAAAAGGACCATACACAACCGGGTCAAGTACCTACCAAATATGGTTACAGGCTTAGACACAAATCCAACATATCCATGGTTCACCACATGGGTTTAGCCCAAGATAAAGAACTATGGATCACAAGCCCACTTTATAAGAATGAATGATTTACCAAATCAATTCCTGTTTATTTAATTAGCCTCTTTTGATTATAAAATTAATTCCAAACTAATTCTTGATCAATACTAATTAAATAATATGATTTCATATTAATATATTAGAACTTATAATATATTAACAAATCATAAATAACCTCGTCTTAAAAGACTATCCTATCAAATTGTCCTGGTGATATGCATCTCAAATGGGCCATGCTACTCTCAGGTCAAGTACATACCAATTATAGTTATGGACATAGATACTAATCTAACAAGGTGTTCCTCCAATTCACTCAAACCAAGGCTTTGATACCAACTTGTAACATCTGAAAATTTTCTATAAATTTAAACTTTTCAAAACAATCCATTTACTAATAAAAGTGTTTAAAAAACCATTGTTTCTAAAATATGATTTAAAATCAGAGTCTCCTAAGATCCATTCATTAGTAAAACCAAGGATGTGTACGGTCACGCCTTCACATTGCCACAATCATATGAAGCACATGAAACAATAAACTAAAACTGTAAGCACAAAGCTTATTGGGTTCTCCTAAAGTACCACCACATACACATAACAAACAACAACATGCATACAGAGCCTTCAGCTAGACTGGAATGCCGCACTAGCCTACAAACCATCTGGACCGCTCACAAAACCTTCAACATGATTAGACCGCCTCACCAAGCCTTCAGCCTATCTGGATTGTTCTTCAGGCCTTCGGTCTGACTAGTCCACCTCACAGATCTTCGGTCTATCTGGGCCGGCCTGCGTCTCTTGGCATTTAGTCTCCACTGGTCTACCTCAACACAACCATACATGAGATATCTACATATACATAACATATAACTAGTCAACGGACACCAAGCAGATCTAACATATCACTACAACATAGCAACATCCTATATACCAGGATACAGATCTAACAGTACACTACAACATAACAACGTCCAATATACTATTATACAGATCTAACAAATCACTATAGCATAGCAACATATGGTAAACTAGGATATCAATCCAATGGGTCGACCATGGTGCCTTCGACCCATAAGTACAGTGAGGAAAACTCACATATACTGATGATAACTGAAACATACAGTAAACCAAGATATTAATCCAATGGGTCGACCTTGGTGCCTTCGAACCATAAGTACAATGAGGAAAACTCACCTATACTGATGATAACTAAAACAACACTAGATTCGCGGTGAACACTGCTCCTCACGCTAAACCAAAACAAGAAACAAACTCAATCAATAATTAGATTTTAACCTAAACCCATGGTCTAGTCCATTCCTCATCACGATAAGGTAAAAAGACCATTTTGCCCTTTATATGCAGGCAAAACTAAACAAAACCCAAGTCCCCTAATTGCCCAAGGCTCAAAATCGATCCATTGGGCTTCTACTGAGAACACCTGGCATTCCATTGTATGACGCATGGCGTCCGAACGTCGGGCGTTCCCATGTAAACGCCTAGCATTTGCTCGCTTGTAAGGTTGTATCCCTATATCTCAATGAAGACCCTCCGATCTCACAACTCGATCCATTGGACCCTCCAGTCCTATATCTCAGTGAAGACCCTCCGGTCTCATAACTTGGTTTGGACACTTCAGTCCTAACTCAGTAAAACACAAAATAATATAACATATATCACAAAGAAAAAATGTATAATATCACATAACTCGGTGAAGACCCTCAAAATTGATCCATGTAATGCTCAAAATCGATCCATTGGATCCTATAGTCCTATATCTTAGTTAAGAACCTCCGGTCTCACAGCTCGGTTTGGACCCTCTGTTCATAACTCAATAAAACACAAAATAATATAGCATATATCACAAAGACAAAATGTATAATATCACATAACTCAGTATAAGCACATAGGACCCTCCGATCGATAACTCAATCAAGACCCTCTGGTCACACAATATTACTTCTCAAGTAAGTATAGTGAGAAGACTCACATCGGAAGTAAGCAAGTAGATCTAGTACCCCACGAACAGTCTAGACTCCGCCTACATAATATAATTATCTCTAATAACCAATTCGTAATAACCGCTCTGTGATACCAAGCTAACACCTCCACTAAATCTTAAAACGCTGAAAAGACCATTTTACCCCTCCATGGTCTACAAGGTCCACAGTTGACCAAACCCTAAAAGTCAACGAAAGTCTTTGAGTTGTCTCATCAACTTGTCGAGTTGTAGTGCATCCAATCTATCGGGGAAAACCCTAGCTGACTCATCAAGTAGGCTCATGCACTCGACGAGTCCCTCTAGACCAATTCTCATTCAGACGATTATAAGCAGAAAAAATGTCCCAAACTCTAGATCTAGCCTCCCAAGGCTGAAATACGTAAAACTGTAAGCTTTACGTCCATGCATGACATCTAGGGCTCGAAATGCCAAAAAAAGATGTATATATGGTTTAATGCATAAAAAATTGCCACCAGCTTGATAAAGCTTGGATCGTTAGGCTTACGGGACTACATATTGTCCAGATCTGAAGCCTCAACACCATGGAGAGCTCAAAACACTCAAGAACTCAAAGAAGGATGGAAAAAGGCCCTACACTCCCTAGAAACGATATCTAACCAAAGAATGAGCTAGGTGGTGACTTGTTACCTTCAAACATAAGCTAGGATGAATGAATACTGGATCTAAAAGCTCCCTTTCGTCTCATGCCTTTTGCTCCTCAACTTTCCTCCAAAAATGCACCAAAACACACAATATTAGCATAACTCGATTAAGGTTTCTCACAAAGTGTTAGGGTGATAAGGGAGATGAAATGAAACCTTAAGGTCCTTTAAATAGGACACAAACCCTGAAATTAGGGGTTTCTCACTCAGCACCTACTCGCTGAGTTTGGGTCCTCTAACTCCTCGATTAGACTCTAAAGTCATGCGACCATTAACTCCTCTAGTCGCCGAGTTGGTGCATCCAACTCGTCGAGTTGCTCTCACATTATGAATGTAAATTAATTTAATATTACACCTAGTAGTCGGGATGTTACGATTCTCCCCTACTAGAATCAGACTTCACCCTTGAAGTCATCGTCTGGAAACAACTCTGGGTACTGCTCCTGCATCCCGGTCTCCGGCTCCTAAGTCCCCTCGGATCCCTTCTGATGTTGCCAATAAACCCGAACCAATGACAACTCTTTATTCCTCAAGACCTTCACCTTCCTATCTAAGATCCCTATTGGCCTCTCAATGTAGTTCAGGCTTTCATTAACCTGAATGTCCTCTAAAGGGACTGTTTCCGTCTCATCGGCTACACACTTCCTTAGCTGGGACACGTGGAAGGTGTTATGAATCTGACTCAACTCTGTAGGTAGCTCAAACCGATAAGCTACTTTACCTACTCAGGCGATCACCCTGAAAGGACCAATGTATCTAGGCCCCAGCTTTCCGTGTTTCCTGAATCGGATCACTCCTTTCCATGGGGATACCTTCTGGAAGACAAAATCTTTAACCTGGAACTCTAGCTCTGAACGGCGCCGATCAGCATAACTCTTCTAACAACTCTCGGTCGTCAGTAGCCTCTATCTGACCTTTTGGATCTGCTCTATCTTCTTGAGCACTATCTCAATGCCCCCACCCCCACCCCAATCACTCTCTGCCTTACCTCTCCCCAACATATGGGAGTCCGACACCTCCTCCCATATAACAGCTCAAAGGGAGGCATACCAATATTAGAATGATGGTTTTTGTTGTATGAAAACTATGCCAAGGGAAAATAAGTGTCCCAACTTCCACCGAAGTCCATAACACATGCACGTAGCATGTCCTCGAGCGTATGAATCGTTCGCTGACTCTGTCCATCTTTCTGTGGGTGATATGCGGTATTGAAATGCAACCGGTTACCCAACTCCTCATGAAATTTCTTCCAGAACCTGGAAGTAAAACACACATCTCGATATGACACTATCGATGTCGGCACTCCATGTCGTGCCACCACCTCTCGAACGTAGATCTTGGTCAATTTCTCCGCAGAAGAGCTCTCACTGATAGCAAGAAAGTGAGTACTCTTGTCAGCCGGTCTACAATCACCCATATCACGTCAAAACCTCATGTGCTCCTCGGTAATTTGGTGATAAAATCCATGGAAATCTATTCCCACTTCCACTGGGGAATCTCTAGAGGCTGCAAAGGGCCATGTGGATGCTGGTGCCCCGCCTTGACCTGACGACATGTCAAGCATCTCTCAACTACCCATGCCACATCTCTCTTCATGCAGGGCCACCAATAATCCCTTTTTAAGTCCAAATACATCTTGGTGGCTACCGGATGAATCGATAATCTCGATCTATGGGCCTCCTCAATCAAAGTACGTCGACCTCCATCCGTATATGGCACCCAAATCCGCCCACGGAAGGTTATAAGCCCCTAATTATCTGTATCAAACTCAGAAATCTGCCCAATCGCCCGCTCTCTCTGACGGTTCTATGATCTCACAACTACCACTTAAGCCTCTCGGGTGGTATCTAAGATTAGATTCATCACCATCATCTTCATGCACATGTCTCAAATCGGAGCACTCAGTGCTCTGTGACTCAGGGCATTGGCTACCACATTAGCCTTGCCAAGGTGATACATAATCTCACAGTCGAAGTCTTTCACTGCATCCAACCACCTCCTCTGTCTCATATTCAGGTTTTGCAAATCCATAAGGTACTTTAGGCTCTTATGGACCGTGTATATGGTATACCGGACACCATAAAGGTAGTGGTGCCAAATCTTGAGGGCGAACACCACCGCCCCCAACTCGAAATCATGGGTGGGATACCTCGTCTCGTGAGGGTTCAACTGCCTCGATGAATATGCAATCATGTGTCCCCTCTGCATCAACACAGTAAACTACGAAGTCCTCCACTCCCTTGGGAAGGGATAACACTAGAGCTTCGCACAATCTCTGGTGAAGAGTCTCGAATGAGGCCTACTACTTGGGCCCCCAAGCAAAAATAACACCCTTCCTGGTCAATCTGGTAAGAGGAACGACAATCTTCGAGAAATCCCAGATAAATCTCTGATAGTAGCCTGCCAGGCCAAGAAAACTCCTGATCTCGGATAGGGACCTCGGCACCTCCTATCGCATAACTGCCTCAATCTTTGTCGGGTCGACCAAAATCCCATTTTGGTTAACGAGGTGTCCTAAGAACTGGACCTCTCGTAGCCGGAAATCACACTTGGAGAATTTGGTATAAATCCTCTCCGTCCCCAATACTCCAAGAATCTCCCGGAGATGATCCTCATGCTGCTCTCTAGACCTCGAGTATACCAAAATTTCGTTGAGGAACATGATCACTAACCGGTCCAACATGGGCCTGCACACCCGGTTCATGAAATCCATGAACGCTGCCAGTGCGTTGGTGAGTCTGAAAGGCATCACCACAAACTCGTAGTGCCCATAACGAACCCTAAAGGTCGTCTTCTGGATATCCTCCTCGCAAACTCTCATCTGATGATACCCAGATCTCAAATCAACCTTGGAAAAACAAGTCGCCCCTGCAAGTGATCGAATAAATCATCGATCCTCAATAGTGGATAACGGTTCTTGACCGTCAGCTTGTTTAACTCCTGGTAGTCGATGCACATCTAGTGTGAACCATCCTTTTTCTTGACAAAAAGGATCGGTGCTCCCCACGGTGAGATACTCGGGTCTAATAAAACCCTTTCCCATAAGCTCCTGGAGCTACGAGGATAACTCTTGCATCTCAAGTGGCGCAAGGTGATAAGGTGCCTTGGCAATAGGCGCCACACCCGGAACCAAATCGATCTGGAACTCCACCTGCCTCTCGAGAGGTACACTTGGTAACTTCTTAAGGAAAATATCCGGGAACTCACACACAACCAGAACATCGGAGATAGAAATTGGCCTCTCAGTGGCAACTCTCGTATCCATCACATATACTAGAAAGTCCATACATCCCTGCTGTAAACTCTATATTGCCATGGTGGCAGAACAGAAATTTGATCCAGATCTAGTCCCCTCATCATACACAGTAAGAAACCCCCCACTAGCGTCTTGTATGGCCACCATCTGACGCTAACAGTCGATCACAGCTCCAAACCGGCTCAACCAGTCCATGAACACTATGACACAAACATCACCCATCGCTATTGGCACCAGATCTATCGGGAACTCAACACCAAAATTCTCTAATACACATCCCCGGAATACATCGGTGGCAAAAACAACATGCTTGTCGGCTATATAAACCCTCAGTGGTCGACTCAACGTCTCACGTCTGACACTAATGTGATGACTAAAGGATAACGACACAAAAGATCGACATGCACCCGAGTCAAATAACACCAAAGCAGACACAAAACTCACAAGAAAAGTACCTATATACAACACAATATAAGCATAAACAAATCTCAAAATAATATAAATAAGGAAATACGTACCATCATCGACATCAGGTGCTACATGGAACTCCTTCGCGGTCAACTAAAATGCTCTCCTATAATCCCTCAGAGGCTCGGCCTTCCCCGACCATCAGTAACGCATAAAGCAGCAAGAGTAGCGGCCTGGGCTGATCCCTGAGTGAACTGGGTACACTCGGCCTTCCGATGGCCCGTTTGGTTATAGTGAAAGCAAACCAAAAATGCCTTAGGGTAGTCCCTTGCTATATGGCCCTCCATGCCACATTTGTAGCAAATCCCCGCTTGGAAAGACCCCTCGTGGCTCTTGTCGCACATGCTACAAGTGCGGCCCTTTTGGCCACCAGCTCTCGAATCAACGAGCTTAGCTCACTTTGTCTCCGGCTGCGACTATATCGGTCTCTTATCTCTCCCCTGCTGCTCTCCCTCCCCGTGGTCTGAATCTCCAACTCTTTTTCTCTCCTTCTGGCATTTGTCCGCAACTTAGCCAATATCCGATAAGACAAGTTCGCCACGAACTTCCGAATATCTCTCCTCAAGATGCTCAAATACCTACTCACACTTTCCTGCTTAGTGTACACGTGCTCAGGGCAGAACAACGCCCTCTTATGAAAAATCCTCGTAATCTTTGTCACTGACTCTATCTTCTGCTTGAGAGACAGAAACTCCTATGCCAAACGTTCCCTTTCCACATGGGGAACATACTCATATCAGAATAACTAGGTGAACCTCTCCCAAGTCACTACAACATGATCTGTAGGGGTAAAATCATTCATCACAAACTTCCACTAGTCCTTCGCTCCCAAGCGAAGCTGGTTCAGCACGAACGGGACTCTCAAATGCTCTAGACATGAACATGTATAGAAACACCCCTCAATTTTGGAGATCTCATGGCAGTGATCAGATCATGCATCCCATCCAACTATGGAGGCTTCATGTTGCTGAGCTCACGGAACAACAATGAGTCACCTCCATGTGGCCTAGCTGCAGCTATAGCCGCGGTGGCTGCAGTAGTAGCCACCGTAACAATAGCATATCACTCATTAATTGTCTCAATCAACATGGTATTAATAGACCCAAACATCTCTGGTATAGCCTCTCTGATAGCTGTCGCCAGCTCCTCATGAATGATCCTGTGGATCTCCTCGTCACTGGTATCACTGCCCCCGGGGTTACTATAGGTAATCACCATAGTGCATCTGAAACGTAAACACAAAATTATATGAGAGTAGCTCAATACACATCCCCAAACACACTCGATTACCCACCCCTACACACTCCCTAGCTTCCTAAGGTTCTTACTTGGGTTGCATACATATCCGGTGCTTTTAGTAGTACGGGCCCAATACTACCTTCCACACCAACCTTTAGTCGTTTCAAGTCCTCCTCCTAGGATCCTAATTCATAGTACTCTATCCCTCACGAATATCAAACTACTCTCTCGGTATATTACTCAATGCTCATCTAGGTATTTGTCCTGGATTACTCAGAACTCTCTCTAAAAGATTCATGTTATGTTTCTCCCTACTCAGTACACACACATAGCAAATAACAGATAAGATCAATCAATAGCATACCCTAGGCTAAGGCATCATGAATCCGGAAACTCTAACCCTAATTTTTGAAATACCTAGCTTATCCTCTAGCATGCAGTTCTAATATCTCATAAGTATTTCAAAATATGCACAAGTAATGGTATTTTGGGAAATCACCGTTCGGGCTCTTGCTGATTGTACACACTGCTTCGTCTCGTTTTCTCTTTAAAACTCTTACTCGTTTTAGAAAAAATCATTTCATTTTAGAAATTTTTTTCTCAAATCCTTAGTTTGAGACCAGACATACCCGAGAGTACATTCGAGTCCCTCAAACCAAGGCTCTGATACCAACTTGTAGCGCTCTAAATTTTTAAACATTTTTTTGTCATTTTTAAACCACATAAAACTCTATATTACATTTCTCGAAAACCATAAATGTATTAGTTGTCAAAACACAAATCAACAATATGACTGATAATATCCCAGAATCCTCAAACATAATCTCGAACAGGTGTGTAGAATCAACTCGGCGCCTTCCCCCGATCCTGAGAAGAACCTGAAACACATATCACACAACACGGTAAGCACGAAGCTTAGTGAGTTCCACAAAATACCACAAACATAAATAATATGCCTCTCATGGCTTTAACTCGGCATGGAGCCTCCGGTCTTATGCGTCTCGGTGAGCACCCTCCGGTCTCACAGCTCGGTGTGGACCCTCCGATCGCACAACTCTGGTTGGACCCTCCAGTCCTACATCTCAGTAAAGACCCTCCGGTCTCACAACTTGGTTTGGACCCTCCGGTCCTAACTTAGTAAAACACAGAATAATATAGCATATATCACAAAGACAAAATGTATAATATCACATAACTCAGTATAAGCACATAGGACCCTCCGGTCGATAACTCAAATAAGACCCTCTGGTCACAGAGTATTAACCCTTAGGTAAGTATAGTGAGAAGACTCACCTCGGAAGTAAGCAAGTAGATCTAGTACCCCACGAATAGTCTAGACTTCACCTACATAATATAATTATCTCTAATAAGCAATTTGTAATAACCACTTTGGGATACTAAGCTAACTCCTCCACTAAATCTTAAAAGGGTGAAAAAACCATTTTACCCCTCCATGGTCTCCAAGGTCCACAGTTGACCAAACCCTAAAAGTCAATGAAAGTTAATGCTTAAGTCAACAATCCATGTTGACTAAACTCATCGAGTGCATCTATGTGACTCATCGAGTTCCTTTGCTTTCTCTGGAGTATCGGGAAAATCCAACTCAACTCATCAAGTTGTCTCATTAACTCGTCGAGTTGTAGCGTGTCCAGTCTATCGGGGAAAACCCTAGCTAACTTGTCAAGTTGGCTCATTCACTCGTCAAGTCCCTCTAGAACAATTCTCATTCAGACAATTCTAAGCAGAAATAATGTCCCAAACTCTAGATCTAGCCTCCCAAGGCTGAAATACCACGTAAAGCTGCAAGCTTTACGTCCATGCATGGCATCTAGGGCTTGAAATGCCAAAACAATCTCTATATAGGGTTTAATGCATAAAAACTTTCCATAAGTTTGATAAAGCTTGGATCTTTGGGCACAAGGGACTACATATGGTCCAGATCTGAAGTCTCAACTCCATGAGGAAAGGCCCTAAACTACCTAGAAATGGGATCTAACCAAACAATGAGCAGGGTACTGACTTTTTACCTTCAAACATAGGCTAGGAATGAATGAATACTGGATCCAAAAACTCATTCTCATCTCAAGCCTTTTGCTCCTCAACTTTCCTCCAAAAATGCACTAAAACACACAATATTAGCCTCTCTTCCTCTCACATAAGGTTATAGCTCAATTAAGGCTTCTCATAAAGTGTTAGGGTGATAAGGGAGGCGGAAATGAAAGCTTAAGGTCCTTTAAATAGGACACAAACCCTGAAAATTAGGGTTTTCTCACTCAGCACCTACTCGGCAAGTTAGGGTCCTCTAACTCGTCGAGTAGATTCTAAAATCACGCGACCATTAACTCCTCTAATCAACAAGTTGGGGCATCCAACTCGTTGAATTGCTTTGACATTATGAATGTAAATTAACTTAATATTATACCTGGGAGTTGGAATGTTACATCGCTTCTTACCAACTTCCAAACCAATGTGTTAATGGCTTAAGATCGCATGTCCAAGCTTTAGATACAATCATAATGGAACGTCTAAAGCCATAAAGTTTCAAACTTTATGGCCATGTATGGTTACAATGAGCCCAAAAGCTAAAACTCCAACTCCTTAACCCATTAAGACACCTCAAAACTTGCATGGAGTGAAAGGAAGGTCCAAGATCACACTTTTATCACTTAATCTACCCTAAAACATTCAAAAGGACAACTCCTTTGGTCTAAGGTAGCTCCTACCAAAAAAACCAATAAAATGGGGCTAATAAGCACATAATTCTTTAAATATGGTCCAAACCCTAAAAGTTAGGGTTTGGTCTCTACGTGTAAACGGCTGACATTCATCATAAAATGCCTGACGTTTGAACGCCTAGCGTTCTATGCCAAACGCATGGCATTTGGACCAAAGACCTCATCTTCGGGATGTTGCATAATCCTATGATTATTATGAATGCGTGACTTTCATCTTCTCAATTCCCTGAGAATACATGCATTTTGAAAGAGCTTCAAGATAATCCTGGTAACTTTCATAGGTTACTAACGTTTGTTTCAAATGTACTTTTAATCCAAGATGTTTTCGAATGTACTTTAAAACCAAACAGTATATACTTTTAAACCAAAAAAGTACATGTTTTACTCTATATAAGTAGTATTTTAACTTATACATTAATGTACTTTTTTTTTACCAAAAGTAGTGTTTTGTTGTATATCAACATTATTCCGAATTATATATATATTAGTGTACTTTTATTCCAAAAGTACTATTTTTATCGTATAAAAAATGTATTTTTATACCAAAAAGTAATCTTTTCGTTGTATATAATTTGTCTCCCAACTTATATATATATATATATATATATATATATATATATATATATATATATAGAGAGAGAGAGAGAGAGAGAGATAGAGAGAGAGAGAGAGAACACTCTCAAACATACAATGAGTCACTATAACAGAGGTGTTAACTAATGTGTTGCCCCTCCCGGCGCTTCATCGGACATTGTAAATGTGTAGACAGTGTTGATCATAATGTATAAATTTTTATTACTGAAAAAAGTAAATTACAACATCCATATTCTAGGAGTACATAATAATATGAAAGTGTTAGGCATGCCCTCACAGAAAGCAACTATGAAGATACACAATAAACTAGGTAGACATCAATCCCATGATTATTCTGAATGTGTGACTTTTAGCTTCTCAATTCCCTGAGAATACATGTCTTTTGAAAGAGAGTCAACATAATGTTAGTAAGTTTATAGGTTTGTAATGTTTGTATCAAATGTACTTCTAATCCAAGAAGTATGTTTTTAAATATATTTTAAAACCATTAAGTATGTACTTTTAAACCAAAATATATACGTTTTAATGTATATAAGTACTATTTCAACTTATATACTAATGTATTTTTTTTTTACCAAAAGTAGTGTTAAACTGTATATAAGCACTATTTCAACTTATATATTAATGTACTTTTATTTCAAATGTATTGCTTTTACCTTATACAAAATGTATTTTTATACCAAAAAGTGATGCTTTTGATGTATATAATTGGTCTCCCAACTTATATGTAACATCTAGATGATATGGTACTTCAAAGTTCAACCCTATAATTTTATTATGTTGCATTTTGGTCCCTAAGTTCATTAAAGTGTGCAAAGGAGCCCTAATGGTATTGTTGTAATTATGGTCAACCCTAATTTATAGTGTGTCTCTTATTTAAGCACACTTATGGCATCATTTCACCCACCTTAACTGCCTCCATCACTCTCATATGTGTTTGTAACCCTAGAACCACCTTGAGGAGCCTTTTCACACTTAGAAGTGTGTTTTGGTGCCTTAGAAGAAGAAAGAAGGAAGCCAAGCTCATCTTGAAGGAGTGGAACACTTGGATCTAGGATTTCTACTTCACTTGCAACCATTATAAGGTAAAAAGCTTGCAACTTGATCCTTCTATCTCATAGATGTAGTTTTGGTTGTTTTATGGAGATTTTTGGTCCCAAAATGTTAGATCTTGAATATGGCATGTTCTTGACCTTTGAGTTGTCCTTTCAGACCTTAGGAGGGGTCTTAAGTCATAAAAAGGGTTCTAAATGGTTAGTTTTGCTTCATGCATCTTATAGAATGTCTTAATGGATTAAGACCTTGTGTTAAGCACTTATTGGACATGCAAGGTCATAAAGTTAGAGATTTTATGACTCTTAAGAGTATTTTGGCCATGGATCTGAAGTTTTGATGTAAGAGCTTAAGGCATTAAGCTCTAAAATGGATTTTGGGACTTGCGAGGGTACGCCCCGCATACTCGGAGTAGGCCCTACGTACGAGGTTAACCACCCCGATGATGGTCAACCTTCGAGGCTTCGTGTACGACTAACGTACCTCGGGAGTATGCCCCGCGTACACACCCTGAGTTGAATCGGTCGGGTTGATTCGATTGGGTTGAATTAGTTGACCTAGTTGGTTTGACCAAGTTTGACTTTGAGGGTATTTTGGGATTTTGATGAAAATTGATCATTTGGTGGGAATAGGTGTTGGTTAGAGAGTTGAGATTCGAAGTCGAGACCTCATCAGCTTCTGTTCAGTTTGCAAGGTGAGTTTTCCTCACTGTACTTTTGGGTCGAAGGCACAAAGGATAGCCCATTGGATTGTTATCCTAGTTTATCGCATGTTGGTATGTTGTAGTGATCTGTAAGATCTGTATCTTGGTATATAGGATGATGCTATGCTTAGTGATCTGTAAGATCTGTCTGATTGGATGTTGACTGGTTATATGTACGCTTATTGGTTATGTATATGTCATCATGATTTAGGTGTTGTTGGGTTGAGGCAGACCAGTATAGACTGAAGGACAAGAGACTCAGGGCATCCTGGATAAACTGTAGACCGGAGAGGTGTACCAGTCAGGCCAAAGTCTTGGAGAACATTCCAGATAGGCTAAAGGCCCGATGAGGCGTACCAGTCATTCAAAAGGTTATGTGAGCGTACCAGATAGATTGTAGGCTGGTGGGGGGTTCCAGTCAGGCTGTAGGCTCTATATGCATGATATCTATATTATGCTTATGTTATGTTTTGGTACTTTGGGGGATCTCACTAAGCGTTGGCTTACAGTTTTGGGTTATGTTTCAGGTATTTCGACTGATCGCGGGAAGGCGAAGGCATGACCGTACACATCCTCATATTTTTGACTTATGATTTTGGGAGACTCTGATGTTGAAGTTGTTTTGAAAACTATGATTGTAAATAATTTGTGAATTTGGTTGTTTTTGAAAGTTTAAATTTATCATGATTTTTATGGATGTTACATCATATATATATATATATATATATATATATATATATATATATATATATATATATATATATATATAAATGTTTTCAGAATACTCTCAAACTTACAATGAGTCCCTATAACATAGGTGTTGACTAATGTGTTGCCCCTCCCAATGAATTATCGGATATCGTAAATGTGTAGACAGTTATCACCTGTGACTTGACCATCGAGGTTGTAGCTAGCAACCGCAGGTGGGATGTCAACCCGTATAGAACTATACATAAATCTCCCGCTAACTTAAGATTTAAAGGTTATAAGTCTGAGGTATGTTAAGTATTACACTTAGGTTGATGAAATTGTTGGATTAGTGTCTAAGTCCATAACTATTTTGGTATGTACTTGACCCGATGGTGCATGGTCCTTTTGGGTTGCCTTCACCAAAGCAACTTGATTGGAGAAATAAAATAGAGAGAGAGGTTATTATGATTTATTAATATAAGAATAATATATTAAAGGAGAAATCATATTTGTTTAATTAATATTGGTCAATAATTAATTAGGAATTAATTTTGTGATTAAGTGTAATTAATTAAACTAGAGGGGCTGAATTGTAATTATGTGATAGTTACAAAATAAGGTAAGGATTATCCTAAGTATAGGATGGAAGAATTTAAGGTGATAATGCCTTAGAATTCGACTATGATAAGGATTCAAGGATTATCTTATGGGTTGCTTGGTAAGCAAGCAACTAGATAAGGATAATGACTGAAACCCTATCTGTACACCTATATAAACCCCCTTGGCTCATGAATTCGTGTAAGACCTTCCCAAGGCTTCTTAGGGACGAATTCAATACCTCCCCTCTCTCCTCATATCTTCACCATTTGCTCTTGGTGTTTGTAAGCCATTAGAGGAGTGACACTTGTGACTCTAAGCCTTCCAAAGTCAATTCAAGGAGATTTGGGATTGTTATTGCTACATAACAATCAAGGTAACATTATAAACTTATTCTTATGGCTAATATGATTATTTGAATGCTAGAATTAGGGTTTATAGTCTTGGATAACTTGCATGTACAATAGAGAAACCTAGATCCGAGCTTTAGGGTTTGTATGAGCACATAGGATGTTCTTAGGACCAAAACCCATAAGTGGTATCAGAGCCTAGGTTGGTTTCAATTGTATTGATGCATTACATGTTCAAAAAAAATTCGTTTTTTGGTGTTTTGGAGGCTGGACTCGCTGAGTCCATAGCTGAACTCGCCGAGTCCATGCAGACTCGACGAGTCCAAGCCTCACTCGACGAGTCAACTCGTCAGATGGAGGGTATCTCGGGTTTTCTTGCTGTTTTTGCTTATGGATAGTTACCTTATCATGTTAGATCAATATTAATCCGATTATATGATATATTTGACTATAATTTTGATCTAATTGAAGATATTTATCAATTAATAAGATAATTGTTTCCTTATGTGATAATTGATTAATTATTTTGAGTAAATTGATAAATTGTTTTGCAAGAAATCATTAAATAAATCAAATATGGATAATTATGTGATAAAATGTTAATTTGAATTATTTGTTATTTGATCCTTGTTGTTATGAAAAGTTTCATATTTTCCCCTTTAGGTTTTATAGTTTAAATTTGAACCCAAAAGTTTTGAAGTTTTGAAATTTAAATAGTTAAAACCCTAATGTTTTGAAAAAGGTTTCAAAACTTGCCCTCAAGTTTTGGAATTTAAATTTTGATTAATTGTTTAATTGTGACATATATTTGAATTCTAAAATCTAATGTTTGAAATGTTTCAAAACTTTCCCTCAAGTTTTGGAATTTAAAAGTTGATTAAAAGTTTAATTAGGAATGTTAAATTCTAAAACCCTAGTAATGTTTTTGAAAAGTTCAATTCACACCCTTATGGTTTTATTAATTATTTAAGGTGTATAATTAAAAGAGGTTTAATAAATCCATAAAAGTTTTGGTTTGCAATTTAATTGAATTAAAAGTATAATTATTAAATTTGGCCACCTAGTATTTTAAAAGTGTAAAATACACCCTATACTATATATATAACATTAAAAGTCTAACATTATATATATGTATGAGTAAAAGTCAGTCTTACTGTTAGTAGGCCTCATTCACGAAGCTGGTCTATAAGGGGTGTTTAAGGAAATTGCCTATAAAATGGCGATTGAATGGGTATCCACTCTTACCCACCGCACTCTTGACTAGTGGAGGGTCGTTAGCCGAACGGGTAGGATAGGACGAAACCTTCCATTATAAGTGTAATGAAATACAAAGTAACTAAATGTTTTTTAAATTCCCAATCTTAGTTACTTAGGCAAAAGCGAATTGATGTAATTCCATGAAATTACAATGTGTGCCCTTGCGAAGACATTAGTGGAGCGTGTATGGTTTACCGACACACTAAATGGTTCTAAGCAAAGGTAGCAAAGGGTGACTCAATGTTTGTCATAGTTCGATGGAGCGTGTGTGTTTTACCGGCACATCGAATAGGTGAATGTAACATGTGACGGCACCATTTAAGTTTGCATGGTTATTCACAGCTGCTTTTTGATCCTCGGCATCCCAGTCACAAACAAGAGGGGCATATCGAGATTTAAACATGCCATTGAAATGTTCAATGACTCTCAAAGGTTCTAGGAGTTTTCATAGATTTAAAACTTAAATTTCTTTTTCCGTTTTTCATGGTGGAAAGTAGTGAATCGTCATTCACTTACCTTCAAATATTCTGCAACTAGATTACGGCATCCCTTTTCTAGGTTGTAGCGTATTGTGTTGGGTCCTAGCCTTAGTATCTCATTTGGGTGATTTACTAAGGACTCAATCGATCAACTAACTTGAATTTGTTTTCTCCCGTTTTGTAGATGTCAAAGTTCGACAACCATGGTCTTCCCAAATCCCGTGGAACAAGCATTCCACATGAAGATAGTATTCGATGATTCGATCGAGGAACAAGAAATCATGCTTCACTTCCTCAACCTCCTCCAATTGTTCTCCCTAACCCACAAGATCGAAGAATTGAAAGGTTCAATATCACTAAGGCCCTATTGGAAATGAAACATGAAGATGGTAAATCCGTGTGTGCCCACGTTCTAGGAATGAAATCACACATTGATAGGTTGTTAATGTTGGGTGTGTCATTCCCCGATGAGTTGGCTGTGAACTGGGTTCTGCAGTCACTCCCTGAATCATATAATGAGTTCAAAAGAAAGTATTATATGATGAATCATGACGATAACCTCATTGACCTAACTTACATGCTCATTGCTGCTGAATCAGAAATGATTTGGCGAAGCAATGGAGCGTATTTTTTGGGAAAGTCAACCGACCATGCTTCCGAGGACGTTCTAAGAGAACCGACCTGCGTTTGCTGCCAAGAGAAAGGGCGTTGGATACAAGTCTGCCCAGAGAGCATGAAGAGTCCAGAAGATGGGAGAGTCAAAGAGTATGACTGCGCTTCAGGTAAAATCTACTATCTAACTTCGTTTGAGTTCCTATTCATTGATTCAAATACATGATGTGATAAGATTGCATTTGAATGTTTTGCAGGATCGGTGAAAAGAAAGGAAGCTTGGTGAAAGAGCAAGATGAATCTAATCACAAGAAATGGATCTTGATCGCATGGACTTGAAGATTAGATTTTGAGCTTAGATAGTTATGATAGAGTTGTTAGAAATTTTCTCTTTTTTTTGAAATACATAGTTTTCAATAGATTTTGCATTGTAAGGACAAATGTTTTCCGCTGCTTTTATAAATAAAATAAATTTTGTTTGACTTATTTATTTATTTGTTCACTTCCTTGCAATGAAATCGTTATGAAAATTGATGTTTGCATATTTCTACAACAAATGGATATGATTCTTATTTATCGTGATTATGGAAATGTCGAGAATTTACCAAATAGGGAGAGTTTCTCATCGCCCAAATTTCAATTGGACAGAAATTTGGAATCACACAACTTGGTTGCATGATGAATGAGAAATTTTATATTTGGAAATTAGACTAATTCGTTGACAAAGTGTCAAGTGAAAGGACTAGGAGATCGAGCACACAAAGTTGTGTGTTGATCAAGTCCACCATAAGAGTAACAAAGATATTCGTCATAATTTACTAAAGGTTTAGTAAATATGATTATACTCATAAGATTAAGTGTAATTCTGAATTGATTGGAAAAGTTTAAATCAAAAGCAAAACGAATAAAAATCAAGTAGGCAGAAAGATAAAAGTTTCTCCATTCTAAGAAGAAGTGAGAGTACCTTTTATGCTTTATGATAGGTCTTTATGATTAAGAACCATATCTCAATTGATCCTCTAAGTGAGTCTTAGTACAATTGTATGTTTAAGAAGAGGAATCAAGAATTGAAGAAATGGTTAAATCAAAAGGTCAATCATACTTCGTCCCAATAACAAGTCTTAAAGTTAAGATTGTGACAATGAGTGAAAAGTATTAAGAAGGTTTATAACATTCATCAAATATGGAAAGTTGTGATGTCTTGGATAAGACAAAGGCCAACTAGGACCAATTTATGAAGTGTTTTGATAAAAACTACACTAACTCTTGAATATTTGTTTGTCAAGAATTGTTTATTGACAAGAGAATCTTATATCTCAATGAGTTAGTGGGAGTCTTAATGGTCTTGAAAGGTTTCAAGAACAAATCAAATAAACCTTATCGATCATCACTAGCACACGAGTTGAGGTTTACAACCTATCGTGTTGACAATATTTTGATTTTGTGCTGTTCCAATTGAGTTAATTATGCATGTGAGTCCTATGAGTTCTCATTTTGAACGCATAAAAGGCAAAGCACCTTAATCAATGGAAAGGTACATTGATAGGAAAAGGTGAGCTGCTTAACTACTTGGAAGACGTGGTGGGCAGCTATGCTACTATAAGGCAAGAAATCAAGATTAAGAAAGTTCGATCCATATAAGTTTGAATTTGTCGTAAACTCTGGTTTTAACAAATTCACATGGATAGGAACAAATACACCGCTTTAAATCTAAGTGTCATAAGATTTCCTCCTTCATGAAAATGATTATGAGGAAATGCTTTCACTAAGAAAGATTTTAAGAAGATAGTGATTGTAAAATTGCATTTTCGAATTTGATTATGGTTACGGTATCCCTTTCCATAATTTGAATTGTGAGGTTTGGCAATTAGTCTTAATTGTTTAGACACACATATGAACTATCTAAGGCAAAGGTGTATAAGTTCAAGGAGCTTTGATAAAGGATTATCAAAGTACTAAGTATTAGAAACATTGACTTAAGAAGTTTAATAGGTATTGTTTTCTGAAAGTTAAGATGTTTATGAATACATGTCGAAGCTAGTAGGAGCATAAGTGTTATGTTTTATAATAATCATCATGATAGTGGGAGCATAAATGTTATGATCGTATGATTATTAAGGAAAGTATTGCAAGTTGGCAATATTAATTATAGAAAACAAGAGTCATTCTTTGCAAAGTTGTAAGGATGGAATAGTTGTTTTGCTATAATTAAGGGAGAGAATATTATGCTTCATTTCAAATCTAAAGGCTTAGGTTGAGAAATGTTAATAAATTTAGTCAAATGTACATAGTGTGTTCTTAAAATTTCGATTATGATTATAACATTCCTCTTCACAATTCGAATTTTGAGAACATAGCAAATAAAACATTATGCGTTGTGTCCCATACGCTTCGGGTATAGGATCGATTGCAAATGCTTTAATATTTGACCATTCTAAAATTTTCCAAATCTCTAGCGCATTTAGAGGAAAAAGGGACTAGAATCGGTTTTGACTAAAATAATTAAACAACTATCAAAAGACAATCCAAAGTTCGACAAGGATTGGTTGCTTGTGAGTAGTTGGAAGCATGGTATTCATGGACCATATCGAAATTATTATGAATAGATAAGATTCTATTAATAATAAGTTGTCATATGGAAAATATGGAAGCGTGTCCATATTGGAAATTGAATATTGAAAAATCTATGACTAGATTAGAAACCTTTATGCAAAAGGATGTTCAAAGGAATGTACTTTGAGTGAGAGACATTGTATCTAAGGAATTGTCTTGTAACAATCTCCGATAGAGGACTTTGTAATATCATTGGCAATAGTCTTTGTGACTTTGGTACAGTGACATTATAAAAGAATCATTGCATAGAATGTTAGAATCTAGCATATTCTATAAGTAGCAAGAATTTGATATTCTTTCACTTATGAAAAGGGATTTGGAGTTGTGAAATGAGAATGATTGGAAATGTGTTCAATGTGATCTATTTCACAAAGTAAGAACCATAGGTGAACACTGTGTGCATGCTAGGAGCATGGGATAAGTGTTGTAATTCAAGTAAGAAGTTGATTACCCGAAACGACAAATAATGAGTATCGATATGGTGATAAATAAAAGGAGTTTTATTTATACTCAAAGGGTTGAGGCCATATGGGATTAGTATTATTCTTGTGTTTCACTTGCATGTTTTGACTTCCAGAATAATTGAGTTTATTAAGAATAATCAAATTATTCAAACGGGCCACAGTCGTTCATATGTTGGAAGTAGATATGAATGAATACTGTCGTGAATTGGTGTGTGGATTGTCTAAAAGAGTATTAGACATAAGCAAATGTTTGTTGCAACGTTCATGAGTGCTTATGAATATGAATTTGAGCATTGGATTAAACCCATGCTCAATTGGATCACTCCATGAATTGTATCATGAGTGATTGGTGACACGATAACATCTTATATTCTTGAAACCGAGATGTGTGAGTTGTATCTTGCTAATCGGTTGCATATTGATAATATGAAAACGCACTAGTAACTTGGTGTTATAAAACATATTATTGTGTGTGATTCGGTGAGTAAGTGCAAGCGAACATTGTATCAAAGTTTATCCGTTCCTTTTATCCAAAGAAGGATAAAAGCGATATCTTTGGGCCCCTCGATGATTTAGTGATGACAAACGTAAATGCTCGGCCGGGCTAGGGCTAATTTGATTTGTTCAATTAGTCAGTCGTCATAAATCGGGAATCGAGAAATAGTACAAAGAGGATGATTAGAAATCATATCTCATACGATATCTAAGGACACGCGTATCTGATAGGATCAGAGTTGACAGCGGCTTTGGAAAGCTACGATTGCAGATCAGGATCTGAAGTCATACGCAGAATAGTTATTAGACTTATCCAAGTGGGAGACTGTTGGATTAGTGTTTAAGTCCATAACTATTTTGGTATGTACTTGACCCGATGGTGCATGGTCCTTTTGGGTTGCCTTCACCAAAGCAACTTGATTGGAGAAATAAAATAGAGAGAAAGATTATTATGATTTATTAATATAAAAATAATATATTAAAGGAGAAATCATATTTGTTTAATTAATATTGGTCAATAATTAATTAGGAATTAATTTTGTGATCAAGTGTAATTAATTAAACTAGAGGGGCTGAATTGTAATTATGTGATAGTTACAAAATAAGGTAAGGATTATCCTAAGTATAGGATGGACGAATTTAAGGTGATAATGCCTTAGAATTCGACTATGATAAGGATTCAAGGATTATCTTATGGGTTGCTTGGTAAGCAAGCAACTAGATAAGGATAATGACTGAAACCCTATCTGTACACCTATATAAACCCCCTAGGCTCATGAATTCGTGTAAGACCTTCCCAAAGATTCTTAGGGACGAATTCAATACCTCCCCTCTCTCCTCATATCTTCTCTATTTGCTCTTTGTGTTTGTAAGCCATTAGAGGAGTGACACTTGTGACTCTAAGCCTTCCAAAGCCAATTCAAGGAGATTTGGGATTGTTATTGCTACATAACAATCAAGGTAACATTATAAACTTATTCTTATGGATAATATGATTATTTGAATGCTAGAATTAGGGTTTATAGTCTTGGATAACTTGCATGTACAATAGAGAAACCTAGATCTCAGCTTTAGGGTTTGTATGAGCACATAGGATGTTCTTAGGACCAAAACCCATCAGAAATGTCTCATGTAAACCATTAAGTGAGTATTTCTAAAAGATTATAGTCTTAACTTAAAATGTCAAGTTACTAGGCCAAAGATTAATGGTGTATAACTACTTTATAACAAAAGTTTTAACAATGCATAACTACTACATAAGTTATGTAGGCATAGTAACAACAATGCATAACTATAATCCAAGTTATGTGAATAGAATAACGATAGTGAATAACTAATATCCAAGTTATGTAAATAGAGTAATGACAGTGTAGTTTATCAATTTATATACACGACAGTTTAATGATAGTTAGATCGCATTTTTTGTTTATATAAACGATAAATATAAGTTTAAGCATGCATTCTTCCCTAAAGTAAAATGTTTTAAAATGGGGGCCATGAACTCATTTTCGAAGCGTGCTATTAAATATCGTGTTTTTATTTAAAGCATCTGATCATGTCAAAAATCAATCGGGCAAAGCTTCTCTGGAAAAAAGGTCGTAAAATGATCAGAATAAAGGGGGGGATTTATTTCTTGAAAAACTTCGCTAGAAATGTTATCCGATCACCAGAAAGTCGCTGGAATAGGGCTGTTGGCTTGATCATCATTAGAAAAGAGGGTCGTCGGAGTTCCTGTCGATGGTCGGGAGGCTGTCAGACATCGTTCAGAGGTCGGGGCTCGATCGGTGGTGGCTCGATGATTGAAGGTGGCGGCGGCGACAATGGTTACCGATGGTGCGTCGAAAGGAAAAACAAAGAGAAAGGGGGAGGTTTCTAGAGAGGGGTGATATGAGGGATAGAGGAGCTAATTAGCTGCTATTTATAGTCCAATTTCTTGGGTGACATGTATAAACGAGAACCTACTGTGTGACATGTTCTTGTGCTGCTTGTCTTCGGTGCCCCAATTCGACTTCTCACGAAAAATTTCAAGTTATAGATTTATACTACTCGATTTTACCCTCCATAAAACATAAAAAAGATTCACCTAACCAGTCACACAACTAGGTGAACGAGCCATCTAGAAGTACGTTAACGATAAATTCTCTTTTGTTGCGATTCGACTATATTCGCAAAAGTGTCAGTTTTTCATGAAACGGAAAAGTTAGCAATTAAATCAAATGCTAGACCTTTTCTTGATTCTTAAAATGTTAATATGTTTTGGTGATGAGCCTTGTAGCTAACCTAAGAAATCGTTTGATGATTAGTTAATGGGAAAGCCAAAATTGCTCTGCCTTGATATTATCCACAATAGTGTCGGGCGGTTTGGGCAAAATGAGTTACTTTTACAATCAAATACCAGATTGAACGGAAATTAAGAGAAATTGTTAGAAATTCTAATTTCATAGTTTAAGGCACTTAACGAAAGGTTTGAAGTTTCGTTATTATGATCATAGGTTGCAGACTGTCTCTTAACTGTCTCTTTTCTTCGGATTGTAATAAATTTTACATATGAACTCCGTTTTCGACGTTCTTCATATCCACATTTTCGTAATTTCATGTACCCTCTTATTAGTATGTCATATATTCTTAATAATACTTAATACGTATATCTTTGTAAATCATATATATCAAATCATTACATATGTATAACGAAAAATGTTTGTTCGTCAAATATTTTCACCAATCGAAGATTTAAATGTTATTTTGGATGCATTTCAAAGTAAGAAAATTTTATTTGCATTAAAACAAGTTGTGATATCCCTAAAATCACAGTCATTTTAAAAAATTACTTTATGCTTATTTAAAAATCAAAGTATCTGTTTTAAAGAATAATATTGTGGAATTGTTCCTAGAAAACATGATAGAGATATTATCAAAGCATTTGCGAAGAAATATATTTTGCTTATATTAAAACATTAGGATGTCATCGTCAATACAGAAACATAAGCATAAACAGACCTTACATTCATTTCCACTAATGATTTACATCTCTTTTAATTTGTTAGTGTAATGTATCTTTGTATCGACAAATGATTAATCCTTTATTAATCGGCCGCCAAAGCCAATTTCTACAACACATGATTTACATCTCTTTTATTTTTTTTTTTCCTTTTGATGTATATGAATTGATATAAAACTTATGGTTATGTATTATATTAATGTTTTTTGATTGATTTACAATTTGTTTTATGTAGATTTTTAATGTTTGAATTTGTGGATGTGAAATTCTTTATTTATATATGTATGTATGAAAAAAAACAAGAAAATGATGAAAATTATAGAAACGATTGGCCCGACAGTCGAACCATTTGAACAAAAAACCGGTAGTCATGCCGGTTTTTAAAACATTCCTCTAATAAGTTGATTTTAACTATGTACATTTAGGGTTACAAAAACTGTAAGATTGGCTATTTAATGATGTTTTGTGCTCCGCCATTTTCTTGAATTTTTAGTAGGGGTCTAAACTTGAAATCAATTGAATTTGAATCCTGTAGTTACAAAACCCGAACTTGTCTATATACTTTTTATATTTTTTTGTTTCATTTTTTTTTTAATTATTTGCTAGTTTACTATACCTTGGTCATTCGAAAATAAAAAAAAAATTGTCATTTATAGCAAAACTATAAACACGATGATTAAAATAAACCACAATTTTCTTAATCCAACTACCCATTATTGAAAGAAGCATATTCATTCAAATTTATTAACCAAATACTACATAGCAAAATCCTTCATCTTTTCATCAAACTACAACTCAAACAACTAAGCATCACATCAGGAAAACAGACAATTCTAAATAACACTTAGCATCTTAAACTAATCATAATAGGCATTCAAACCCCTCAACCTCTCCTTCTTCACTAAACCAGTCATCTATAATCTAAAGAGGGCATCGTGTCTTTTTTGTGGCTTCAAATGCGAATGGACCCACTGTGAACACATCGAAGGGTAACACTGGCGTAAGTACGATCTTTGGCTTTGGGGTAGGGACTAGAGTGGCACCCTTAATCCCATAGTGCAAGTTAGTGGGCTTGTTACATGTAGCCTTCGGCGACGATAGCAAAGTGACCTTACACTTGTGCACCCCAAAAGTGGTCAACGTCTTAGGTGGCATGATGAAGAAGAAGCCGTTCTTATCGGTTGTAGATTTGACCCTCAGTGGATACTTAGTGTTGTTGCATGTTAAGAGTACCACAGCCCCTGTAATTCATGTTTCGTGCATTAATAAGTTGCGTACTTGGATAGAAGAACAAGATTGTGAAGAGTTATATATAATGCATTTACTAAATCCAACGTAAAATACATATAGAAATTCAAATATATTGGTTAAAAAAGAGTGAGAATTTATACCCTGTAGAGGAGTAGCGCCAACGAGCGTGTCAATACCCTTGTATTTGCAAGCTTTGCAGTAAACCATACCACGGACCGCCACCTGCCTCCGTGTCGGAAGAGGTGCGTGTGACGGAGCCGGTGAGTGACTTGGTGGATGAATAGGCGCCTTGGTCGGAGGATGCACAGGGGCCTTGGTTGGTGGATGCACAGGTGCCTTGGTCGGAGGATGCACTGGCGCTTTCGTCGGAGGATGTACAGGGGCCTTGGTCGGAGGATACACAGGCGCCTTGGTCGGTGGGTGAACAGGAGCCACTCTGGGTGGGTGCACCGGAGCGACACTTGGTGGGTGAACTGGAGCTACAGTTGGTGTGTGAGCCGTAGGTGGAACAGCAGGTTTGTGGTGGTGGCCACCGGGACGCTTGGGATGATGTTGGTGGGGTGCAGGAGCTACGGTAGGGGGGTACGACGGCGAGTGGTGTGGAGCTTGTGTCCAGCTCACATGATCAAGATCTAAACCATTGATCATCAAACAAGAGCTAAGAACTACGACCGAGAGCAAAACCCTGAAACCCATTTTGGTTTCAGTGAGTTTTTTTGGTGTTGTATGTGAAAGAGAAAAGTAATGAGAGGGAAGCGAAGGGCACGGTGGAAATGGTGGTGGAGGTGGTGGTATTTATACACAAGAAACAGCGGCGCCGGGGGAAGAGGTAACCTCTTGCAGAATTTACTTCAGAATTTTTTTTCATAAAAAACAGAGGTTAGTGGGTCCAAAGAAGATAGATATAAAATATATAGGTTAAAATTAGCATATGCAGTTTTTGTAGGGATGAATGGGTAAAGATCAGAATATAATACTTTTATTATCGAATTAAAATAAAATAATCAACTTTGTTATGAAAATTTTCATTTGGTCGTCGAAATTTGAAAATCATCATGGATTAATGGATAACTTTGAACCGTAATAAAGGGATCTTAAGTAATGGTGTTCAGTCATTTATTATATTTTAATTCAAACTGATTTATTGAAATTTATAAAAACTGATTCATAACAAACGTAAAAAGCCTCAAGACACTAGATCGTATGCAACTCGATTACTACTTTAACGGAATACTTTTTACCCATTTCATTTATGTAAACGTAATCGTTAAAAAATTTATAATACCGTCATTTAAATCTTCTTAGTTAATAATAGTTACATTGAACACGATGAAGCAATGCAAACTTCGGGTTTCTAATTAGGAGACTATAAATATAAATGGTTGTGGCTTAAAATTTGAAAATATATATAATATTTTAAACCAAACAAGAGTAAACCAATCACCGGATTATGAAAAACAATAGGACCAAGAGTCAAACATATTATAGCCTGTTTCGCTGTGATTCTGGTTTAATTATTTAAATATGAATAGCTAAAAGAAGATTTGAGAAGAAGCGCAGCGGGTGATAGTCAGGGTTATCCAGAGTTATTACACGTTGAAGAAGCAAGAATTTCTGGCGGGATTCTTGCTTTGATTGTCGTTCACATGCTATATATATATATATATATATATATATATATATATATATATATATATATATATATATATATATATATATATATATATATATATATATATATATATATATATATATAAGAAGTGATTCGTACACAACAGTTTTTTGCCGTACACAACAATTTATGCATTATAGAGTTGTACAATACAACACTTTAAAGCACAAATTGTTGTGTATGAAAAAAAAGTGTTGTGTACGAATCAGTTCCATATATATATATATATATATATATATATATATATATATATATATATATATATATATATATATATATATATATATATATATATATATATATAGGGTTAGGTTAATGTGAGACGGCCTAATTTTGTAAGACCGTAAGACGCATTTTTTTATTATTATTTTTTTTTTAATTTTTTTTAGTTAATTCAAGTTCCGAAAATAATATTTAAAAAAATTATTTTTTGATTTTTCCATTTATTTTGCATTTTAAAATTATTTTTAGAATATGTACAATGTAATATTTTATTTAGAATATTTTACGTATTTTTCAAAAAAAATAGGATTTTTTTTATTTAATTCAAGTTCCGAAAATAATATTTAAAATTCTTTTTTTTAGATTTTTCCATTTATTTTGCATTTTAAAATTATTTTTTACAATATGTCAGTGTAATATTTTATTTAGAATATTTCACACATTTAAAAAAAAAAAAGGATTTTGTTTTATTTTTTTTATTTTTTTTTATTTTTTTTAGTTAAATCAAGTTCCGAAAATAATATTTAAAAAAAGAATTTTTGGATTTTTCCATTTATTTTGCATTTTAAAATTATTTTTAGATTTGGTCTGACGGTTTCACAAAATTAGAATGGTCTCAAATGAACCTGAACCTATATATATATATATATATATATATATATATATATATATATATATATATATATATATATATATATATAATACGTAGAGATCACAAATCTTTTTTTTTACTTTATATATAAAAAAAGCGCAGATTTTTTAATAATTTCACTGGAAAAAAAAATTAAAAAATCGATTTTTTTGGGCTTTTTTGAAAAAAAAATTTCAGTGAATTTCGTAAAAAAAAAGTTGCGAATTTTGTATATATAAAGTCAAAAAAAAAAAAATTTGTAATCTCTACGTATTTTTTTATGTATTTTTATAATTTTTAGGGTTTTGTATTTTGCATAGAACCTAAACATATATATATATATATATATATATATATATATATATATATATATATATATATATATATATATATATATATATAATGATGTATCCATCCCGATAAGTCGTGACGAGACGTAAGGGACAGAACGGCCTCGTGCGAGGCACAAAGGGGCTCGTCAGGTCCTGACTTGACTGACTGGCAAGATGGCATCCCCATAAAGCACTTGCCTATCACAAACACATGTGGAATGTAAGACAAACAGTTAGGAACACATGTAAGGGATGTCTGTACAAAGGAATGTCCATGCCACTAACGAAGATTACCTTTACACCAATCACGGCCCGAAAAGATCCTCTGGATTACAGTTGGACCACTTGGTGCCTTTGTAGCCTAATAATGAATGTTCAAGTGGTCTTTGTATTGAGGTGGTCATCATTATCAGGTACATAGAAACGCAAACTATAAAAGGGTATGAACAAATCAAGTATGTGGATCGCTTCATGAATAATCTAATTATTCTCTCAAAACAACCTTTTTCGACCACCATTGACTTGTTCGTCGGAGCGCGCTCCCAGGACCTCCTCTTGGGAAGTAACTAGCATTCTTTGTTTGTGAGTGTAACTGTAGGTTCCATTCTGACTTCTAAGTTGAAGACCTGATCAAGGGACGATGTCACATCATTGGTTCCATCTGTTGTGTGCAACAACGAACAAAAAGTTAACTAGCCTAACTTGTTAAACAATGGTTGTCAAAGAAATCGGTAAAGGAGAGGAGTTACTCGAAGCATATCCATCCAATGCAACCATTGGATTCGGTGAGAGCTTGGTGTAACAATAAAGTATAGATCGATAGATTCTAACAGGTGTAATCCACAAAATAGTAAGAACAATGAAGATCAAAATGGTGTTGAATGATTAGATTCAATAGCCTTAGAAGAGTTCAACAAGAACATCTGTAAAGATTACGTAGGGAAACACAATTCGTGTTTTTTTTTTCTAAAACGGTGCATGCATGCACTATAAATAGTCTAACCCTAATATCATTAAATCTCGGGTGGACAGTCCCAGCCCGTTACAAAATAGACTATTCTGGTACAAAACAATTGACACAACATTATTTATCCCAAAAATCTCCCCTTTGTGTCAATTAAGCAAGGTAGATTCTTCAGTGATGCTGACGTTTCTGAACTTTGAACAGCTTCGGCATTAATCCAAGCAAATTGTTGTGAACCAAGATATACCACTTGATCATATATGTGAAGCACTTTTATCCACAACATCATTTGATTTGTATTGTTCAGTAATTCCTAAATGTCGTTTAGACAGGATGAAGAATAAAGATGCTTGTCTGATAAGAAGAACAAACACCTCTGAAATTTTTCGCCTTTTCGCAGTTGAAATGCCACACTCCAATTATCTTTTCGGATTTTCCCAGTTTCATCTTACTGATATCATTCGGAGCTTCTTTAGGTTGCACTGTTGGTTTCTTTCTAAGCAAAGTGTCGAATGATTAGATTCAATAGCCTTAGAAGAGTTAAACAAGAACTTCTCTGTAAAGACTATGTAGGGCAACACAATTCGTTTTTTCTTTAAATGGTGCATGCATGCACTATAAATAGTCTAACCCTAATATCATTAAATCTCGGGTGGACAGGCCCAGCCCGTTACAAAATATAATATTCTAGTACAAAACAGTTGACACAACATTATTTATCCTAATAATAACCTAAAGGATTTTTTTTTTCGAAAATGGTTAATGTTTTTGAAACCCTAGACTTCTCCCCTTAAATTTCGAAAATGGATAGGGTTCCTTAGGGTTTTCTAGTTTCCTTAATTATTGTTTTAAAAACTGTAAGGGTCGAATTGTCTAGTGAGGTGTCAAAGTCTAATATGGTCTACATAGTGTCGAAGTCAAGGACTTCGATATGTATGTATTATGTAAGGCAATGTTAGATGTCAAAGCGTAAAGTCTAGTCCTTACATATGTTTTGTACGTCTGTATCACCCTATAAATAGGGTTAGTATAAGAGTCAAGAGTAGCGTTTGAGCACTTCGTTCTTTTCTTTCTCATGTACTTTTATACTCAT
The DNA here is from genome assembly GCF_052625555.1 of Lactuca saligna. Classification (NCBI taxonomy): domain Eukaryota; kingdom Viridiplantae; phylum Streptophyta; class Magnoliopsida; order Asterales; family Asteraceae; genus Lactuca; species Lactuca saligna. Next base: position 20,586,259 of record NC_136423.1, on the reverse strand, counting down.
TCAGACGAAATCAACGAGCCTAATAGAACTTATTTGCGATTGTGTTCTATACTCTTTCTGTTTTTGATTTTGTTCTTAATACTCAATTCAAACACACTATATTTGGTATCAGAGCAGGATACATACGAAATCCTCGGGGTTTGTGACTTATTTGCTATGCGTACGATTCTTGTTCTTCCAATAGTATCAACCCATACTACCTTCCACACCTACCCGTATTTGTCTCAAAGGATCATCACAAACGGCCAAAACAATTACAACAACCAGGATACACATACATCCTATTCTCACTCTATCGAGAGTGGCTAAACATTCCTCATTTGGCTGGTTGCTCACACATGTACTCATCCATGAAACTTCCACTAACCCTGCAACCACTCATGCATGCTAATCATATATAACACTTGATCATATAGACATTCGAATACTTGATTCTACCCTAAGACCACAACCAAACAAGGAATAGAAAATAAAGCTAAACCAAACATTCTCAAGCTATAAAATCTTGGTTATGTACAACTATGATGCATACACTAAGAAACTACAATAATGATGTCAATTTCATACAAAAAGTTCTCCTATGCTATCAGGCATCATACATCAGGAAATATGATCACGCAATCCTTGAAGATCCCTAGTCTATCACTATCTTGCAGTACTATCATATCATAACAAATAACAGTGTGGTAATTTGGGGTATACTTTCTTTCCCAGGCTAATCGTACACATCGCATCCTTCCTTGGTTACTTTTGAAAAAAAAAATTAAAACCCTTTTTAGTTCCTTAGTTTGAGTTTGGATTCGCATGAAATGTTCATCCAATTCTCTTAAACCAGGGCTCTGATATTAACTAACTTGTAACATCCCAAAATCAGAGTAAAATTTTTCATTTTTCAAAAACAACCCAATGACCATACTTGTTTACAAAGCATTTTTTCAAAAATGATAAGCAATAATCAGAGCATACCAAAATGCAAATAACATAAAATCCGAAAGATGTGCACAATCATGCCTATGACTTTCCACAATCATCTGAAATACCTAAATCAATAAATTGAAACTCTAAGGCAAGCTTAGTAAGTTCCCCCACAATGCCACGACACAAACATATAACCAAACAGATATCGGGTCCACAACCTTTCGATTGGATTACCCCCGCCCCACAACCTTTCGGTTGGAATGCATCAACCTATAACCTTTCGGTTGGCTTGCCAAAACATACTTGGTCCACAACCTCCTGGTTGGATTACCCCCGATGTAACAACCCGTTATTTCAAGTCAGTAAAAATCGAGTCCTGTAACCTCTTTGAGAAAGGAATTAGAATATCATCGAAAAATGAAGTATTCAAAAACTCTATTTGGAGTACACTATGTGGTAGTTATCGTCTTAAGGTTTCCAAACATATAAATAACACAAAAATCCGAGTTATAACGAAGAAGTTATGATCATTCTAAGTTTTCCGACAAAAACTGGCAATACGAAGTTGCGTAAAAATGCAAAGTTTCAATAAAACACTTTCCGACCTTAGGTGTCTAAATGAAAGTCGTAGATACCGTTAAACTACAAACATGCATAAAAAGAACGCTCAAATCGGATATCGTATGAATAAGTTATGAATTTTTAAAGAAATTCCTTAATCACGTCATTTTAATAAATAAATAATAAAAATAATTCCGGAATTTGCCAACGGAATCTAAATGAAAGTTGTAGATCGTAGTCTCACCTTCGCGGGGATATAAAGAACGTCAAAAACGGAGTTCGTATGAAGGAGATATGAATTTTCGAAGTTTGATAAATAATTTATATATAATTTTTATTAAAACTTCGGTATTATCCGAAGAGGAGTCAACGTCCTCATCTGAGGTACGCGCTGCGTACCCCTGTACGCCCTGCGTACCCAAGGAGCTTGGCCTCAAACCGTCCACGTCGCCCTATGCGAGGCATCCGACCCGCCCGTCCGACCCGCCGTCCTATCCGACCCGACAGCCTGAGCCGTCCCATCCGAGGCCGAGACAGTCGAGGCTTCGGTCACGCATGACGTACGCGTACGCGCTGCGTACGAGAGTATGCCCCGCGTACGAGGCTTCTCAGGCCTCCCTATAAATAGCATGCGAGGGTTCCCGGTAAAATGGCTCATTCTCTCTCCTTTTTCTTGCGTTTTACCTCGTTTTCCGTGCTCGCACTACCCCGAAGCCCTGGTCATTTTGTGCAAGTCCCGAAGGTCGATTTTACTCCCGAGGAATCCCGAGATTTCCGAGGAAAATCCATTTCCCAAGACGAAACTCTGCCCGGTTTTCCATCTTGCTATCTTCAAGCTTTCAAGTGAGTTCATACCCCTTTCAAACACACTTTAAATACATTTTAAATGCTTTTATACTCTTTTAGGGGGGGAATACAAGTAAACATACGGTTATTATCGTGTATTTTATAAAGTTTCACTTCACTTGTTTTATCGAATAAATCACTTGGAACTTATTTTTATTATGGATAACTCTTGTCATACTTTGTGTGCATTAGACTTATACAAAGTATATAATGATTTCAAAGTACCTTTCATTGTTAAGTCATTTTATACATTCTAAAAACTTATGATTTTGCTTTGTCAAACATTGTGAAAAAGGATAAACTTTGCATACAAAACTATCACTTTAATACAGGCTTAGTTGAGAATCCATGAGACGTGTATATCTTCAAACGTTACTTTTCTTTATTAGAAAGTAATGTTGCAAGTCCTGTCTATAACCAGAGTCTCCCGTTCGGAGAACGTGTCAAATGTGTATAGATCTATACGGGAAGTCATGATCCCGCGCCCTGACTGTTAGCTACAGTCCGTCTTTTGGGGTGACAGTTGCCATAACGCTGCGACGCCTGAAGAACGTCGTTACAGGCATATTATGTTTAGTATGGTTATAAAACTCATCGGATATACAATTATTATGGTATTATGCTTTTATGAACAAGTAGCTATTAAAGCTATTCTTCATCTAACAAATGCGATCTTCGTATAGCTTTATTATATAAAACTATGACACAACTTTTGAACGTCGGTTTCTTGCAAAGTTTTGGTCTTAGAGACTGCCATTTATGTTAGGAAAATAAGGGATTTTCCTGGTGCAATTATTTACAACTTATAACACGAACATTCATATGCATTTCACACTTTTATAAGAAAATACGGGTTTTTCTTGGGAAACACAACAACTCGTATCTCAACCATTAGGGAAAATATGGGATTTTCTGGATTTAATACATTCACTTTCAACAAAACAAATCACAACTCTTTACATTTGAAATGCTGCGTTTTCTGGAAAACATACACCCATTTTGGAATGGCATCCAATTTTTCTAAACTACTTATGAACTCACCAACTTAATTGTTGACACTTTTTCTTTGAAATAACTTGTATTCTCAGGGAACCGCTAAGCAGGTTTGGGAATCAACTGTTGGGATTAACGCGCTGGCGTTAATTACTTCTTTTGAATGATGTTTATGTATTTATCTTTTGAACATGTAATGAATACAATTATGTAAACATCTTGGAAACTTTAATATATATGGTGGTGTGTACTTTCCTTTCTATGAACTGTTATGATACTGAATATGACGTCCTCCGCCCCCGAACGTTTCCGCCGTTCTGGTTTGGGGGTGTGACAGATTGGTATCAGAGCTTTGTTTATAGGGAATTAAGTATATCAAAACCATTCCTTTTTGATATACAACTATAAACTATAAACTCAACTGGGCAAAAACACTCTGAGAAAAATTCATACTTTTGAAAGTAAATCTAATTAGTTTTAAGGTAAGCATGCACTCATTTTATACTAATAACAGTTTCATAGTAAATAACTTTAGAAGTATTATAAATAAGTTGTGCAGTACAGGTACGCCTTGGGACATGTAATCGGAACTGGGAAGAATATAGCCTGATCAACTATATTTGTCCAAGAGCCGACTAACGTATGCCAAGGAGTGTCTGCAATGGACAACAAATTTAAAACTTACCAAAAGCATATCGCTAAAGAATACTGAGGGAGTATTCGAGTGCCGTCAACCATTAAACTTAAGGGTAAGTTTCATGTGCTCTAGCTTATAGTAAACTTTTAACTCTATTCTCGTACAGTCTAAATGGCGGGATTCCATCACCCCAATGACCCCTACTACCCCAACCAAGGTAATGGAGGGTGGATCGAAGAAGATCCTGAAGAAGACGAAGAGCCTATAGAGTTGGAGGGAAGGGATGACTCTGGCACGGATTCGGAGCCAGAAATTATAAATCCACCAATCCCACAATCTTCCGTCCACGTGAGGAATTTCCAAGGACCCACTCCAGTGTGGGGAAGTCACCTCCATCATTGGAGCCAACAACAAAGCTTACACCCTCCCTACGGCATGTGCCGAGACTTCTATGATGTGAGAGGCGGGGGATCAGCCGACCGAGCACTTCCGGTCATGGTTGGCAAACTCGCCAACCAGTGCTATCAATCCGGAGTGCAAGCCAACCGAATCCGAGAGGTCAATGTGGAAGTACAAATCCACATGGCCGATATCAACCGCCTAGAGTTGTTGCAGAACGACATCCACATTCGCGCCGAAGCATTTCAAGCACAAGCAAATGCGGACTTCGCAGAATTAAGAGAACAACAAGCTGCGTTTGATAGACGCCTCATGGAGTCGAAGCAGTCCGACACGGAGTCGAGCTCCAAACGCAAAGCGCGCCGCAAGTAGTACTTGCCCGACTCTCAAATTTTGTTATAAATTAGGACTTCGGATAAAAGTATTATTTTCTTTAAATTGTTCTGTAATCGGAGGCCTTTAGAAAGGCCAAGAACTTTTGTCTAGACCTCGCTGTAGCACAACTATATGTTTAATATATATATATAAGGGTATACCCCTTTTCTTGTTGTTGTTAATCATGCGCAATTCGTTCAATTCATTGGTACATCTATTCAAACTTTACTTTCAAGCTCAAAACATTGTGTCGGTCAAACCCAACTTGTTAGGACTATTAGAAGTTAACTCAATATCATTCAACTCTGAACTGCCAAAACTTATAAATTTTTTCATTTTTTTTCTTTTGGCAGCACGATGCCTCCTCGTCCAAACCTAAGGCCCAGGCCGGGCACGGCACCACCACCACCTCCACCACCAGCTTATGATCTAGCCATGGTCCAGGCTGCTATCACAGCAGCAGTAACTGCAGCCCTCTCACAAATAAACTCCCACGGAAATGGAGGGGCGGGAAGCAGCACGAATCATCCAAATCATGGCACTGGTCATGGCCAAGGAAGAGAATGTATTTACAAGGAGTTCTCTAACGCTAAGCCAAAAACTTTTAATGGAACTGGGGGAGTCATTGCACTAATGCAATGGTTCGAGAAGACCGAAACGGTCTTCGGGATCTGCTCATGCCTAGAAGCAAGCAAAGTCAAGTTCGATACTTGCACTTTCGTAGATCGAGCCCTCATTTGGTGGAAAAGCCATGTGAATTCAGTGACGCTCACTGTCGCCAACGCCATGAGTTGGGACGATCTAAAGGTTCTACTACTGGAAGAATACTGCCCAAGGGGCGAAGTGCAAAAGCTTGAGCAGGAGCTCTGGAATCTGAAAATGACTGGGTCTGACCTAGTCACCTACACAGCTAGGTTCAACGACCTCGCTGCACTGTGCCCTACCATGGTCAACCCAGAATCAAAGAAGGTTGAAAGGTACATTTGGGGGTTGTCACCCCAGATTCAAGGGCATGTCCTAGCTTCCGACCCTGTTACCTACAACAGCACTAAACGCCTGGCTCAGCGACTCATCGACCACGGAGTAAAACCCAGTATCATTTCAACAACCGTAAATCCACCTAGGGAGGCTCAGGGCCAGAGTAGGCCTTGGAACAAAAGGAGGGGACAAACTCTTCAGGAAAACCCCAAGAAACAACAAGTAATAGCGACCCACGCTATGACTGTACCTGTGAACCCTGCCCCCACAAGCTCATATAATGGGAAACTTCCTAAGTGCAACCGATGCAGCTTCCACCACCACGGTCCTTGCCATGATCTTCAATGCACCAAGTGTAATAAGAAGGGACATACAGCCCGCTATTGCAAAGAGCCAACCCAACCATCCGTCCCCACTACTAATACCGGGGTAAGCCGCGCCTACTTTGAGTGCGGAGACACGGGGCACTACCGCAGGGACTGCCCAAAGGCAAACAACCGGAATACCGGCGGAAGGGGCCGAGTTTTCGCAATGGGACAAGATGAAGCCATTGCGGACCCTACTATTGTTACGGGTACGTTTCTTCTCGATAACTCGTATGCATGCATTTTGTTTGATAGTGGAGCGGAAAGGAGTTTTGTGAGTCACGACTTTAAAGGCCTGCTAAAATCAATACCACAATCATTATGTAAACATCTTGGAAACTTTAATATATATGGTGGTGTGTACTTTCCTTTCTATGAACTGTTATGATACTGAATATGACGTCCTCCGCCCCCGAACGTTTCCGCCGTTCTGGTTTGGGGGTGTGACACCCGACCCATAACCTTTCAGTTGGAATACCCCGGCCCACAACCTTTAGGTAGGATTGCCCTGGTCTGTTGACTGACAACACAAAGCAATTCAGTCTCAACCCCACCATACCATGTTGACATATACATAATAAATAACATATATCTATTAACAACTAATCATATAACCCGTCAGAAGACCAACATGCAAATCAACAAATCATTATCGCATACACAACATCCTATATACCACGATATAGATCTAACAGATCAATACAACATAACAACATCTTATATACCTAGATATACAATCTAGTGGGCCTGCATTGGTACCTTCTACCTACGTGTGTAGTGAGGAAAACTCACCTCTCCGTTTGAAAAGATTGTTGAACAGGACACTGCTCTAACTATTAGCTCTACCGGTCACCTATTCAATGAACATGACAAAATAACTTATAATCAAAGTACCCTTAGGTCAAACTTGGTCAAAGTAAAAAAGTTAAAATTCAATCCGAGTTAACTCAGGTAAGTGCATTGTGCGTACTTAGCCTGTACACGGGACATACTCGAGCTTGACTAGAAAACAAGATGTTGACTACGTACTCAGATGATGTGCTTAACCATAAAGTTTCCAACTTTATGGTCTTACATGGCTATTAAGTGCTCAATACCAAAAACCCTAAGTTCTTAACTCATTAAGACATCCAAGTTCATGCATGGAAGGAAACTAATGATCAAGATCACATTTTCATGCTTCTAAACACACCGAAACATCAGAAAGGAAAACTTATATGAATTAGAGTAACCCATACTCATAATACCAAGCTTATGGAACCAAAAGAACACAAATCCATGGCTATACAAGATCTAATCAATACTCCATCAAGTTCATAGCCTTTACCTTCAAATGGTGTCAAATGATGATGTGAGTTTGGATCCATAGTGTTCCACTCTTCTAAGATGGTCTCCTCTTTTTTCTTCTTCCTTCAAGATCACCAAACCGCACACAAGTGGCTCAAGATAGCCTCTAATGGACTAGGATTTGCAAAGGAGTCAAAATGGGGCTTAGAGGTTGATGAAAGAAAGAAGTCTTGAGAGTTAAGGATGTTTAAATAGGTTCCAAACCCTAAAAAACGGGGTTTGGGATTCTACCACGTACGCCCACTGTACACGTGGTTCGCGCAAAAATTACAGAAATTCTACTATGGGCCAATTTGCAAACAATTTTCACACATAAGGGTTAGAAATGAAATTTACCTGAATTATGAATGTTACATATATTATGTGATTAGTATATTAATTGGAAATAGATAATTGATCTGTTCATTTGTTATGTGATTAATAAATTAACACATGATGAATAGTTAAATAATTGATTTGTTAATTTATATGGTTAATAAATTAATAAGAAATCAGTTAGAATTAATTAATTATTAATAAGAATTAATCCGGAATTATTTTGGGATTAATTGGAATTAATTAAAGGTGGAAGGGGTGAATTGTAATTGTTCAATAGTTGAACAACACAATGCAGTTCTAGAACCATCCAAGGGTGGACGGTTTTGGAGGCTTTTCTAGGGTTTTTGGAAGCCTTTTGGATGTAGATAAGGAAATAATTTTAATTGGGATTAAATATATTATTTAAGTAATTCAAATCTGGCTTTGCCTCCAAGTTACCTAAACTATAAATAGGACCCATTGACTCATTATTTTTGTTTATGACCTTCCTAAGAAACATAGGAACACAATTTTTGCCTCTTTCCTCTCTTTCCTCTTTATTCTAGGGTTTCTAGAGTTTTGGGTACAAACCATTAGAAACATTAAATTTCTAGGGCTTACTTTCCAAGGTTTTTCAAGAAGGATATCAGTATGATTATTTGCTACAATAATCAAGAGGTATGTAACCCTAATCTTATGTATATTTTAGTTATAATAGATTACCATTAGGGCTCATGATGTTCATAGTTAATTGTTATCAATAGATAAAACATAGATCCAAATATATAGCATGTGAACTTAAGAGTTAAGTAATTTTCCTTCTCATGTATACATTTATACCCATAAAACCCATCAAATGGATCCATCAAGTTTATCTTAAAACAAGACATTTGTAGGTGGTGTTCTTAGCTATTATTCACAATCCAAATCCCAAAACAATTCTAATTCCAATCCCTACCACCCTTAAAAAATCCCAAACCCAAATGAAAACCCAATTCCAATTTCAATCCCAACCGCCTTTCACACTCTCAACCGAAAATAGTTCTGATTCCGAACCCGAAGAACAACCTCAATAAAAAAGGGAAGGTTGATCCGAGAAGGTGGAGTCAAAAAGAAGAGACGAAATTAGCGAAGGCATGGGTTAATGTCACACCCCAAAACCAAGAATGGCGGAAACGTTCTGGGGCGGAAGACGTCATGTAAAGTATCACAACACAGTAAATGTAAATAAGCAAACAACATCATCCATTGCATTAAATATAAAATTTTAATACAAGCGTGTTCCGTACAGTTTTAGACACCAAAAATATAATTTAAATCAAAATAGTATGATGAGTCTTGAATGCGCTCCATCTTCTCAAAAGCTAGCATCGGTACCTGACTACTGATGACCTGAGAATACAAGTTATTTTGAAAGAGTTTATCAGCATTAAGCTGGTGAATTCATAAGTATTTTAGTGTCGAGGTTTGTTATTAAAACGTTTGAACCTGTCGCAAGTATGAGTTGTAAATGTATGTAAGTGTTTGTAAAAGTTTGAATCTCTCAGAAAAACCTATATTTTCTGTTAAAGTAGCCCTCTACCAAGGCTTAACTGTTTTGTATGCTCGTTTGATGTAAAAGTGTGTAATTCCCCAAGTGTAACTATCATTTAACAAAATATAGTTTGTACATTAAAGTTTAAGTGAGGTTATCACCAAAATGTAATGGGTAAATTATTGTAGTACGGTAGTTTTGTTTTATAGGAACTACTGCTGTACTAACTACCTTAAACCGGGTTTATATTAAGGTATCATGTGATAAATTGCACCATACTATCGACTGGTAACATCGACAACGTATAGTCGAAAAATAAGGTATGACGTTTGGCACCCGCAGACCTGTCGGTCCCACTGTAGCTAGCAGCGAGGTGTAGGATAGTCAATCCAGTATAGATCTATACGCAAACTCACGCTCTCCCTCCAAGAGACTCTGGCTACAACTCGGGTCATGACAATTAAGACATGCTCCCATACAGTGGATCACAATTGTTAACATATTCGTGTATATGCAATATAATGTTACTTGTTCTAGTATCGTTGTATATGTTCTCTTAGTAATAAGTATTGACTCCTGAATGAACTGACTTGTTGATCTAGAAATTGTTGTAGTATGATCCCGTGTTACCCCGATGGTAACTTACTAATGATGTGTTGATAAGTATGAATATGGAAGTACTTTTATGTCAATACATGTATATATGATATATAACTACTATTGAAACGACCCTCGGATGGTCACCCGAAACTCCACCAGACCACATCCAAATCGAGGAAAAGGAAATAGGACAGGTGGCTTTCCTAAGCCCTTTAAACATTATTTATACAGCTATACATATATGGGCATGCAAATTTATAGGTAGTAAAACAAGGTTTACAATAAAGCATTTGATAAGTAAAAGAGTTTGTAAAACATTTTGAAGTAAAACAGTTTGAACAGTGATAAAATCATTGGTTTCCTAGTTATTAATCACATGTGATTAATGCAATCACATGTGATCGAAGCAATAACTATAAGTGTTTAACTTGTATCCCCCCCCATAAAGTATTTAAAACATTTAAAAGCATTTCAAAGGTTGAATAAAGGGGTATGAACTCACTTGGAAGTTTGAAGATAGCGAGATCGAAAACCGGGCAGAGTTTCGTCTCGGGAAACGGATTTTTCTCGGGATTCTCGGGAATCTCGGGAGTAAAATCGACCCTCGGGACTTGAGCAAAAAGACCAGAGCTTCGGGTTTGAACGGGCACGGAAATCGAGGCAAGATCGTGAGAGAAAGATAGAAAATGAACAAATTTTTCGGAAAGGCTCGCATCCCTTTTATAGGGGTGCTGAACCGCCTCCGAACGCGGGGCGTACGGGCGTACGTAGCGCGTACCCGTACGTCATCGCTTACGTATTTCGGATGGGGCGGGTCGGATGGGACGGCGGGTCGGATAGCTTCGCATAGGGCGACGTGGACGATCCGAGGCCATGGCCTTGAGTACGCAGGGCGTACGGGGGTACGCGGCGCGTACCTCGGCCCTAGGCTGACTCCTCTTCGGATAATACCAAATTTTTAATAAAAATTATATATAAATTATTTATCAAACTTCAAAAATTCATATCTCCTTCATACGAACTCCGTTTTCGGCGTTCTTTATATCCCCGCGAAGGTGAGACTACGATCTACAACTTTCGTTTAGACTCCGTTGGCAAATTCCGAAATTATTTTTATTATTTATTTATTAAAATGACGTGATTAAGGAATTTCTTTAAAAATTTATAACTTCTTTATCTGACGTCGGTTTTTGCCAGACTTTTTACCGTTGACATACCATTGTCGAGACCTTCGATTCTCGTTTAGGTCATTCCGGCCAAATGTCGCTCGATCTCTGTTTCGAGTTTTTAGCTGTCTGTTGTTAAGCTGAACTTGGAAAAATCATAACTTCAATATACGAAGTCGGATTTTGGCGTTCTTTTTACGTACGATCATGGTTTAATGATATTTAAACATAGAAGAATTTAAATAGAAACTTTTTGGACATTTTATTATCAAAGTTAATGTTATTAACTCAAAAATGTTTACAATACTTGACCTATTAGGCCATTACAAAGAGTTGAAATATCGGGTTGTCACAGTTAACATATGCGAAGATGACAAAATAGGAAAAAAAATCGGGAGATCAATTTCGGTTACATGTTCCATAGCAGTTTTGTAAGGGTATGGGTCGAGACCCAGATTACCGGACTTTCAACCAATGTAACTTGAAATGGAATCTTGTAAACAAATTCGAGACATATTGTAATGGAATTTACACAAACCTTGAAAAGCAATGGGCTAACGGAGAAAGTGAAGCGAGTTTCTTAATAAAAACACACACGACATTCCAAGATGACATGTAAAAGACTTTTAAGTTCATTCATGTGTGGGAAGTTGTCAAAAGAAGTACTCGGTGGAAGGAACTTGAAACGCATATAGACATTGCTAATCTGCCAAAAAGAAGTAGAACATCTTCATATTCGAGCTCATAAAAAATGTCATCGGATGGTCATATAGGCGTTGATCTTAATGATGATAATGACGACATCGAAAAAATACGCACGCATCCTCGTCCATGGGAAGGGACAAAGCAAAAGCTCGAGCAAAAGGAAAAGGAAAATCGACATCATAAAATTCGTTGGTCAGAACCGAGCGGTCAACTACATTGGAGAAAATGATGGCACAAATGATATAATTGAATACAACTTTGGATAAACATATGACATAAATTGTTCGACTCACAGAATATTCATTGTTAATGCAAGATGTGAGACACTTCGACCCCGACGATCAGAGGGCGGTGAAAGCGTCGGTTTGAGAAAAATATAATCTAAAATGAAAATGAAATTTCGATGCTATGTTTTTTTTCTTGGTTTTAAATGAAATTTTTGACTTGATGTGTTCTTTTTCTTTTTTAGGTTTTAATGTAGTTTTTAATTTCATTTTATTTTTATTTTTAAGATTTATCCAGAGACGAACCTACCTTATTGCTAAGGGTGTCCATGGACACCCCTTCCATCTGAATTCTGTTTATTGTTTATATAAGAAATTTCATATGGACACCTGTGCCCAACACAAAGTGACACCCATGGATAACCAAAAACAAAAACGATATGATTTTGGAATTTAACTATAGTTAACAAAACATAATTATTTTAACAGATTTTGGAGTTTTCTAAATACTTTGCCATGATTTACGAGGTTAACGTGAAAAAAATATCGTTTCCATAAATATCATATTCGATGTTTAATCGTTCAAACTGTGAATAAAAACAAGTCTCAAAAGAAAAAAAAAACCTAAAAATCGAAATTTTCAAATTTATTGGGTCATTGAAATTTGAAAGTCGCCAATGTCCTTAATGTCCGCCCGCCGCCACCCATTCTTTGTTTTCACCAACAGTCTCAGTGAACTCGTTTCCTATCTCCGTTGATTCTTATTTGTCGTCGTTTGGTTAAACGGTTTTGTTCATCTCGGTCAATGTTGTGTCGATTTACATTCACCGACGATCATTAGCAGCCAACTTCTCCATTTTCTCTGGTAAACCAACCTCCTATATCTTTAAGGTACACGTCTCTCTTTGATATTTGTATTTAGTGTGTATATATAAAATGAAATCAAATATAAAACAATTATAATTGAAATGTCAAAACCTATTATACGTATTGCCCTAGTTTAGAAAATAGATGTATTGTTACTGTATCATAATTGACAGCTAAGAAATGAGAAATAGTAAAATTTCTTTTATCTTTCAATTATTTTATGTTTTCATCACCCACTAAACGTAACATTGTTCGATTGTTTTTTGTTTAGTTGGTAATTCTTTTCATTTAATTTCAATAAAAGAACTTGGAATAAGTTTCAATTTTTATTAATTTGGTACTAATAACCATGTATTTATAGATTTTAAAAAAAAAAGAACCTATTATAAACAATTGTAAAATATTATTTTGACCTTTGATTTATCAAAATAAATACTATATTTGCCTTAAATGATATCATCGACAATCGTCAACCTGATAACCAAATATTTCTGACAATTTTTTTCATCTAATTTAAATTGGACACCCTTGACTATGAATTCTGGATTCGCCACTGGATTTATCAAATGTAATTTTTAATTTTAATATGGTTTTTATTAAAAAGTTTTTTTTTATTGAAATTAAGAAAAATGTTCATAGATAAAACCATCACCCCCACCATAATTCATAGGTAAACATTGTAAAAAAAATATAAAAACTGACGTGGCACCGTGACAAAAACATGCAGTTTTTACATCCTTTAACCTTAAAACATGAGGGTTTCAATTTGATTTTTTTACAATTAAGTCCCTCCCTTATTTTTCAATTAATTCTTTTACCTTTTATCAAATTCCTTAATAAATAAAGTTTCTTTTAATGACATTTTTACATCTCTAAGTCATTTATATGTTTAAATGAATTTTATATACCTTATTTTTACACAAAAAACATTTAATTAAAATATATATCATTGTTAAATATATTGATTAATTATTTTAGGTATTAATTGACATGCTTTTTTTTTTATTATTATATAACATTATTACCGAAATATTCTCGTGTAAATAAATATTCGTTTAACGGAAGCTAACATCTTTAACGAAAGTAAATTCGGCTCGTTACATTTTCACTCAAACACTTATTCGTATTTGTGAAAAATAGATTCCTCTTCCAACTCAAAAACTCCAAAAACTAACATAAGAAATACTCAAAAACCAAACCCAATATCACATTCATCATCGACATTCATCTAATAGCAAAGTGACCGAACTATTTATTCACCTCTTAGGCACCACTATCCCAGTGCATACTACATATAACCTATACAAACTTAGCTATAATTTCAATCTCAACCATAATTCCAATCTCAACAATAATTTCAAACTCAATCCCAACCCCAAAATGAAATTCCAATTTCAACTGGAATATGTGCTCAATCCATTTAACCATCTTCCCAACTTGCAGATCCAATTCTAATCCCAAACTCAAAACCAAGTACAATAACTGATTCAGTCACAACTGAAAGTCGTACCCGAAACGAATTTCGCACCGTAAGAGGTTAACCATCTATCGGAATCCATGATAAAAGGAAATGCACCTCCCACGAAATGGACACCAGAGGAGGAAACTGCATTGGGTCATGCGTCAGTTGATGTTTCGGAAGATCCTATGATCGAGAAAATCTAAGATGCGCCAACTTTTTTTTTCGGAAAGTTACTAGGCATTTTCATGGAAATGAAGGCTAGTGTGTGCCGAAAGAAAGATCACATTTGCTCGAAGTGGAGGAAGGTCAACAAAGTTGTCATGAAGTTTAATGTGGTATTTTTGAATGTGAAGCGACAATAGCAATGTGGTGCACTTTACCTGAGTGAAAAAGGGGTACCTTTCAAATTTCTTCATGTTTGGAATGTTGTGAAGATTTCAAAAAAATGACTAGATATCAAAAGTTCAGAAAATTTTATGGGCGAGTCTTCTAAAAGAACCAAAACTTATGAAACCCCTCATAACCAATCGTCTGATGCACATGTGAGGATTGGTCTCAATAAGAAGAGTCAATTGAGGTTCCATGAGCTAATCGTTTCATGGGAAGAGACCAAGTTAAATGAAAGGGTAAATGACGGCAAGTGGTTCTAGGTACATCGAGTACATAACAATCAAAATTGAAAATTTGAACTCTACTTCATAGCATACTTGGTTATCGCACAAGATAAGGAAAAAAATTGTATCATGTCAATCTTAACAAAAAATAATAGTAACTTTATTGGACGCTAAAAAATATTGGCATTAAAGGTCTAAGAGGAGATTGCGAAAAAAATATAATATCTAGGTTTCGCCATTTAAATCCATAGGCTTTGTAATTTAAATTTCTAGTTTTCCTAATTTTAAATTCTATGTCGTATTTTTTTTTAGATGTGTTGTAATTTTCTTTTTGGTTTAATGAAATCTTAGTTTTTATGAAAACAATGTGTTTAAAATGTTTATTTTTTTGTTAATTAGGTTTAGAGAAAAAAAAATAGCATGACAAACATGGTAACCTAGGTCTTCTAAATAATTAAATTTTTATAGTAGTGTGATACATTCTATATAATCGTTATAGACTGTGAAAATTATGACACCACTTTTCTAATTATGAAAATAAATAGTAAAATGCACATTAGTAGATTACACATGTATGCTTCATATGAATATAAAGACGAATATAAAAAAAAGAGGTGATTTAATTTCATATTCTGTAATATTAGTTTTCCATTTTGTCGGTGAGATCGACATCGATTTCCATGCACCTTCACCCAATAGTTTCGAGTACATATCCACCAATATAATTGGTTGTTTTCACAGAAATTGTAGATTATAAGGCTTTTTATGTAAAGTATTTTATAACATTAGTAGTAAGATGTTAGAAGAAATAAAAATCCAATGAGAAGACTTATAGATCTTGGGATTGCTCCTCACGTGGTTGCCAATTATGGCTCATGTGATACTGATTGTTTACAAAAGTCATCTAATTAACACTCATAAAAATAATAAAATCATGCATCGAAGTTGCAAAACTTGTCCTAAGTTTTTATTTACCTTTTTTATTTGTATTTATTTATTTGTATTTTATCATGTTTATGCTTATAGACTTATATTAGATGTGTATAGCCTCTTCATCGAAGTTGCAAAAATATGTTCCAAACATATATATATATATATATATATATATATATATATATATATATATATATATATATATATATATATATATATATATATATATAAATACTGTTTAATAAATAACCATTAATAAGAAGAAACCGATCAACCAATCGTTAGCATCGAAATTTAAAACAATCAACGATCGAAGAAATTATTGTAAAATTGTATATTTGGCGCACATACACCGGATTAAATCATACACCCACCTCTTTACAAAAAAAACCCATATTTTTTTAAGTTACGTTTTTTATCGAAAAAAAAAAAAAAAGGATATACCGTTGTTTACGATTTTTCATCACTTTTCCATAGAGATATATGTTTATATATAAAAAACACATTTTTTTTTCGAAAAAAACTAACTTTGTCTTGTTGTTTTTTTCAATTTTCAAGTTTGTATTTTATAAAAAAAAAAAAAACAATTATGCCAAAACTCATAATTTTTTGTCATCTTTTAATAAACATCATCAATGATTAAAAAAAATCGATTAGTTTAGATTTACATTGTGAATTTAAATTATAAATTTTTCAACGTTAATATTATTTATTAGAATCTGACTTAGTATTATTTACATAGATTGACAATGTGAGTCTGGCAGATTCACAATGTGAATATGAGCAGATTCATAATGTGAATTAGTATTCAAATTTCATTTTTTTTACACCAATATGAATTTATATATAAAGAGTATGAAAAAATATGAATTTGATATATTTATTAAATTTTTTAGAAAACAAAATAGGCCTTAACTTTTCAAAACACAAAGAAATTAAGTGAATTTTTTTTTGAAAAAAAAAATTCATTTGTGGTATATCAACATAGATTTCTATGAAAAGAATACGAAAAGTCATAAACAATAGTATATTTGTTTTTTTTAGATAAAAAACATGACCTAAAAAAATTTAAAAAAAAAAAAAGTGAGTTTAGTTATAATCTGGTGCATGTGCGTCAATTATACCACAACCTTGCTTTTGCCATTGATCGTTTTAAATTCTGACGCTTTATATTGGTTCCTTGATTAATAATAGTTCTTTCTCTCTCTCTCTCTCTCTCTCTCTCTCTCTCTCTATATATATATATATATATATATATATATATATATATATATATATATATATATATATATATATATATATATATATATATGGTCTGATTCTGGTGATGATTTTTTTTCGGTGAGGACACCTTAAAAAAACTAGAAAAAAAATTACAAATCATAAAATCGAGCATAGTACTACATCGAAGAGAAAAAAAATTGAATCATTAAAATTGAATCATGAATCATACAATTTTTTATGGTGTTCTCACGAGTCCTCACCAAAAAAAGAGTCATCACCCGATCCTGTTTCTCTCTCTCTCTCTCTCTCTCTCTCTCTCTATATATATATATATATATATATATATATATATATATATATATATATATATATATATATAGACACACGCACACATATACAGAGTTAGGTTTGAATGAGAACAATTATATAGCTAAGAACGCGAGAACAAATCTGGGTCACATATTTTCTTTTGTCGCAAAACCATCCTGCGTAGCAGCACGACAAATGAATGTAATATGCATATGTGAATATAAACCAACTACACCGTAACCACCATTAGGTCACATTGTAGGGGTCGAAACGTATATAGTAAGGAGTCGAAATAGGTTGAGTGAAATGTTCCAAAATACAACCAAAAAATTTCGTTTTAAATCATTATCATAAACCATAAATTATCCATCATCATAAAAAAATCAAGAACCATGTATCTCAAAACATCATGTCAAAAACTATATCACAATCATATGAGAAAATATCAGAGTCTAAAACAATCCCAGACTGAAACTGTGGTGTGTGTCATGCAATCATCCCGAGCCCTTCCATATGCTAGTGGAAGTACCTGAAACTAAAACTGAAAACTGTAAGCACGAAGCTTAGTGAGCTCCCTCAAACTACCATATACCATACAAATGACATACAACTAGGAGATAAGGGCCCCGCCCACTCTCATGGAGATTGAAGCCCCACCCACACACCGCTATCTAGGAGATTCGGGTCCCGCCTACACTCCGCTACTAACATGCATACAAGTATCACACTGACAACAAGTATATCTATCAAGCAATCACCTCGAAAGACTGCTAGGAGTTTTGGGCCCCGCCCATATTCAGTTACTGACATATCACATATACGGGCCGGCTTTGGTGCCTTTGACTCGTTCCTACTGAAAGGGAGCTCACCTCGCAAGACTAACTGTTGAAAACTTGAGTGACGAATCCTTGTTTGCTGCTCCAGAGACCCTCCGACTATCAATTCCATAACAACACTTAATCAAAATTTGATAATCCTTCTTATGGTAAAATGACCATTTTACCCCTGATCAAAGTCAACATCCTAGTCAAAGTCAAAGTCAACTCCCAGTCAACCACAACTCGTCGAGTCATCTCCCAACTCGGCGAGTTCATGAACAACTCAGACACGTGGTCAACTAAGTCAACTCGTTGACTCCCTTAACAGACTCATCAAGTTCTTCCTGTCATAAGGATCTGGATAACCGGCTTCAACTCGTCGAGTCCTTTCCTGGACTTGCCGAGTTCCCCTGTCTGTTTGAGCCATCTTAATAGATTAAGCCCCTATCTTCTGGATCCAAGGTCCGAGGTTCGTTTGCTCACTGGAATGGCCTTTCTAAGGGTAAAGTTTCCAACTTTACCCGTTCATAACTCTTCTTAAAAGGTTAAGACAAAGCCCTAATTCCTTTAGGACATGGATCTTGTCCAAAGAGCCTTAGAATCTCAAATCGTCGCTTGCAAACCTAGATCTAGGGTCTAGCTATCAGATGATCACTTAAAGTCTCGAGCTTGCTTCCATGCATGGCCCTTTTTGGGCTCAAAAGGCCATAAATAATTCTTTAGCACTTGCATGAGGACTCTAAGGGCATAAAGTTTGAACCTTTATGTCCTCACAGCCTCTAAAGGCACTAGATCTGGAAGAGTAACTTATGGGTCAATCCTTACGCACAAGTTAGCAAATCTAGGACCAAAAACCCTCAAAAGAGTTCATAAATAGATCTAAGAAGATAATGATCAAGTTTTAGTCTTTATTATCAGATAATGCAGATAAAGGAATGAAACTTCTGGATCTACGGTCTTTCTCTTGAGTCCTGTAACTTCTTCCTTCTTCCAGAAGCTTCAAAAGGCACAAATAACACTAAAAAATGGCTCACACACTCCAAAGCACTCTAGGGTTTCGTAAATGAGGTTTTGGGACAAGGAGGTTGCAAATGAGGCTAAGGGGTGAGGATTAAGGTGTTTAAATAGGGTGCAAAACCCTGAAATTAGGGTTTCACCCTGACTGAGCTACTTGCCGAGTCAAGGACCTGACTCGCCGAGTAGACAACTTAAACTCTGCGCATAGTCTGTCTTCTACTCGATGAGTTAGGGCTACCGACTCATCAAGTTTTTCTCTCAAAATAAATAAATAAATAAATAAAATGCATACCAAGGAATCGGGCATTACAATTCTCCCCCACTTATCTTAGACTTCGTCCTCAAAGTCTGCTGCATCTGAAAACAACTTCGGGTAGTGCTCCCTTATCTCCTCCTCGGGTTCCCAACTCCACTCTGAGCCCTTGCGATGCTGCCACTGCACCTTCACTAGTTCAACACTCTTATTTCTCAGCTCCTTCGTCATGCGATGCAGAATCGCCACCGGTCTTTCATTGTAATTCAGGCTGTCATCAACCTGAATATCCTCTAAGGGTACAACCTCCGTGTCATCCACTAAGCACTTCCATAGCTGGGAAACATGGATTGTGTTGTGGATCTGGCTGAGCTCGACGGAAGATCCAGTTTGTATGCTACCTTGCCCACCCGGGCTATGACTCTGAAGGGGCCGATATACCTGGGGCTCAGCTTGCCCCGTTTCCAGAAATGTATGACACCCTTCCAGGGCGACACCTTCTGGAGGACCATATTTCCCTCTTGAAACTCCAAGTCCAAACGATGCTTGTCGGCTTAGCTCTTCTACCGACTCTAAGCAGTCTGAAGCCTACTCCAGACCTGCTGGATCCGCTCTGTGGTCTTGAGTACAACTTCAGTACTCCTTATTCCTCTTTAACCGACCTCACCCCAACAGATTGGGGTCCTAAAATTCCTCCCATAGAGCATCTCAAAGGGAGGTCAGTTTATGTTGGCAGGATAACTGTTGTTATACAAAAATTCCGCTAACAGAAGATACGTATCCCAACTACCACCAAAATCTAACACGCATGCCCGTAGCATGTCCTCGAGAGTTTGTATCGTCGTCTTTCTATGTCTGTCTGTATGAGGGTGGAAAGCGGTGCTAAAGTGGAGATGAGTACCCATCTCCTCGTAAAACCACTTCCAAAATATGGAAGTGAAACGGACATCTCGGTCTGACACCACCGAGACAAGCACCCTATGTCGTTCCACTATCTCGCACACATAAATCTCGACCAACTTCTCAGCCGATATGCTCTCTTGGATCGGGATAAAATAAGCGCTCTTGGTCAACCGATCCATGATGACCCATATCGAATCTACTCCACGTGCGGTCCCGGGAAGCTTAGTAATGAAATCCATAGTGATATCCTCCCATTTCCACACTAGAATGTCCAGCGACTGGATCTTGTCGTGCGGTATCTGGTGCCTGGCCTTGAACTTCTTGCAGGTCAAGCACCTCTCCACATACCATGTTACGTCCCACTTCATGCAGGGAAACCAGTAATCAGGGCGAAGATCTCGATACATCTTCATAACCCCGGGATGGATGGAGAACCTCAACTTAGGGGCCTTATCCATCAGAACCTACCGTACTCTGCCTCAGTATGGAACCCAGACTCTCATATGCAGGGTAAACAACCCTCGGCTGTCATAATCAAATGAGGCCACTCGGCTCACAATCCTCTCGCACTTCTGGTGCTCCTACTTCAGGCCCTCAACCCATGCCTCCCTAATTTTCTCCAACAGTGGATTGATCAAAGTCATCCTCAGACATAAATCTCTTATTAAAGCCGCTACCACCTTGCGGATCAAGGCGTTAGCCACTACTTTGGCCTTGCCCGTGTGGTAAATAATTTCACAATCTTTATCCTTTACCTCATCTAACCACCAACGTTGCCTCATGTTTAGATTTGGCTGATCCATGAGGTACCTCAAACTCTTGTGGTCCGTGTAAATGGTACAACGCATCCTATAGAGGTAATGTCGCCGAATCTTGAGGGCGAATACCACATCCCCCAACTCTAAATCGTGCGTCAGATAGTTAGCCTCGTGAGGCTTCAGCTGTCTTGAGGTGTAAGCTATCACATGACCCCGTTGCATCAACACTACGAAGTCATCTACACCCTCTGGCAGAGTGAGAATCGGTGCCTCACACAACCACTGCCTGAGCATCTCAAAGGTTGCTTGCTACTCAGGCAGGGGCAACTTAACTAATTTGGGGGCTCTAAGCAAACCAAAATTTTGGGGCCCTTTGATTTTTATTATACTTAATGTTATAAGCTCTACTCTTTTATCAGGGCTTGGAATCGACAATAATAAACCCTCCTCCTTTCTCCGGATGCTTGAAGGAATACTTGATGTAGAAGAACCTCCATGCCCACGTTAGATTTAATTCTACTTAGTCACAGTTTGACCGGGTATGGTGGAAATAATTGGTGAACTAGTTACCTATAGATTAGGAGTACGTGGGTTAATTGCTTTCAGTTATTTTTTTCTACCATTTTTGTAGTTTTAAATAGTAGTAGAAGTAGTGCATTCTGTATTAGAAAGTTTTCTTTTCAGTTGAGAATAAATCACAGAAAATTGCCCCACTTGTTGTCTATCTGTTCTTGAGTTTTACCCTGCATATCTTGTATTGGTTTTGATCATGTGCAGACCTTGATCCAACAACCCATGCCTTTTCTCTATTACATCTCAATAATCTTTATTCCCTGCTATGTCTACCTGTAACTTATTCTAGTGTATCTTTTGTTTCTCATGGTTAGTTTTAGGATTTGAATTGTCTTCCTAGTTCACTTATAATTTGTAAACAAATAAATATTATAATAAATGTTGGGTCTATCTACTTTAATTATCACATCTAGAGAAACTAACTTTTTTCTCTTTTAAGCTGTACTATATGTATAAAAATATCATTCTTCTTCTATTTAATTAATTCCATTTTCTTCGTTTAGGATTTTTAATTATGATTTGTCCATGTTGATGATTTTGTTTTTGAAAAATTTGTTAGTGAATATGCAATCAGCTCTGATAATGGTTTTGTTATGTAGAACTATATTATAGATACAAAAAGAGTCTTATACGGATTGATTTCTTTTATGAAGCCATATACATATATTTAGATAAACAATTCTGATTATTAAATATCTAAAAAGTTTAGAGTTAAAACAATATAAAATAACCTAATTTGCTATTATCCAGAATCAGTTGATGTATTATGGAAAACTCAAAATTAGAAGACAATGAAAAACTCAAAACTAGAAATATAGAAACCATATACAATTTTAGTTGAAGATAAATGTCGTTTCAGATTTTAGTTTTCGAGAATCAGGATTGGATGAGAACTGCAGAGGCCGAGAAGGAAGAAGAACAACACGTTGCATTGTTTTGTCGAAATCGAATCGCCGCTCACTTGTGATTTGTTGATTATGGCGTGCATAACAATCATTTGTGGACTAGAATTACCTGTAGAATTGGGGGCCCTTTGTAATTGGGGGCCCTAAGCTTTTTCTTAGTTTTGAACAAGGTAAAGTCGGCCCTATGCTCAGGTCCCCAGCAAAAAAACCACCCACTTCTTGGTGAGTTTGGTCAACGGAACTATAATCTTGGAGAAGTCCTGAATAATTCTCCTATAATACCCTGCCAGACCCAGAAACTCCGAATCTCAGATGAAGACCTCGCAACCTCCCACTGCGTGACGACCTCTATCTTGGCTGGATCAACCAGAATGCCCTTCTAGTTGACGAGATGCCCAAAGAACTGCACCTCGTGCAACAAGAACCCACACTTAGAGAACTTTGCGAAAAGTCTCTCCCTCCTCAATGTCTCCAGCACCTCCCTCAGGTGCTCCTCATTCTGCTCCTGAGTCTTGAAGTAAACCAAGGTGTCATCGATGAATACTATTATAGACCGATCCAGCATCAATCTGCACACGCGGTTCATGAGATCCATGAACGCGGCTGGAGCATTGGTGAGCCCAAATGGCATCACCAGAAACTCATAATGACCATATCGAGTCATAAAAGTTGTCTTCTTCACATCATTGTCTATGACTCGCATCTGGTGATACCCTGACCGTAGATAATTCTTGGAGAACCAAGATGCTCCCTGAAGCTAGTCAAACAAATCATATATCCTCAGAATTGGGTAACGGTTCTTCACCGTTATCTTAGTCAGCTCCCGGTAGTCTGTGCACATGCGATGTGACATGTCCTTCTTCTTCACAAACAGGATCGAGGCTTCTCATGGTGAACTGCTCGCCTTATAAAACCCTTGTCTAGTAGCTCTTGAAGCTACGTAGACAACTCCTGCATCTCGGGAGGAGCCAAACGATACAGTGCATTGGATATCGGTGCTACACGAGAGACTAGGTCAATCCTAAACTCAACCTGCCTCTCCGAAGGTATCCTAAGAAGATCCTCTGGGAATACGTCCGAGTACTCTCGCACTACCGATACATCGTCCACTACCGCCTTAAGCCTTATCTTGGGTATCCATAACATAGACGATATAACCTGCTCACCCATGCTGAAGGGAGCACCTAGCTCTCGCTGCTGAAAATAGAGTCAATCCATGTTGTGGCCTCTCGCCCTGAATCATTAACCTTCCCCCACTAGGAGTCTAAACCCTCACTAGCTGTTGGTTGCAATTGATCACTGCCCTATTGGGGATCAACCAATCCATACCCACTATAACCTTGTTCCATCGTAGGGGAATAAGAACCAGATCCACTAAAAACTGCTCATCGAATAATTGTAGCGTACATCCTCTATGAACCCTCGTGACCCTGACGGTCCTGTCATCTTCTATCTCTACATCAAGTGGGCAATCCGGGTCCCCCGGAGCTCCTATGAATCGCTTCCTAAGTGCGAGTGACACAAAAGATATGGTGGCACCCGAATCAAACAATACCAAAGCTGATATATCATTCACTAAGAACGATCCTATAACAAACACACAAATATAAGCAATAATCAAGATAAATAAACAAATAAGGAGAATATACATACCCGTAATGACATCAGCAGCTGCTTGTGCCTCCTCTGCTGAGAACTGGAAGGCTTTGTTCTTCGTCACTGGCACCTCAGCACGTCCCTATCGGCCATCTGTAATCCTCAATGTAGCAGGAACGGGTGCTGCCACCTGTCCTGTTGTTGCCAAGCTCAAACATTGGGACCGCTTGTGGCCCTTCTGATTACACTGGAATCAAATCATATCAGATGTTGTAGTGGTGGTGGTGGTGGCTGTACAGTCCCTGCTAACATGACCCATTTGACCGCACATCAAGCAGCCCAAACTACCCGCCCTACAAGGCCCATCGTGCCCCATACCGCACTTGTCACAGCGGCCTCGGCCCTGCTGACCTTTCCCTTGGGAATCTATCTTGGGCTTTTTTCCCGAACCCTTGATACTAGATTTTGCATCCGGTTTCCTCTTATTCTCCATCTCTAAGTCAATCTCTCTCTCTCTCTCTCTCTCTCTCTCTCTCTAGCTCTGGAAATCATATCCTCCAGCATTTTGCAGCCGGATCGGATCAAACTACCGAATATCATTCCTTAACATCTCAGGATATCGGACCTTCTTCATCTCCTCGTCTGCCACATACTGCAAAACAAGAAGGGCCCTCTCCCTAAACTTAGCGGTGATCTCCATCACCGTCTCAGTAGTCTGCTATAAATCCTAGATCGAAACTCCCTAGCATTTTGTTGTACCTCTATCACAAGTGCAAACTCGGCTCTAAGCCAGGCCGAGAAGTCACCCCATGTCATCACGTCCAACACGACATCATACCCAATAGCATGCCTGACCTCCTCCCATCAGTCATTGGCGACATTAGCCAACCATCTAGTACTCTAAATGAGGTCCCGATCCCCATGATAGTCAGGAGCTCCACATGCTTTGAACTCCTGGAAAGTGAGTGTGTGTGACCCCATTATGGCCGCCAACTCAGTACGGAAAGCTCTCAATCTCTCATCCATAAGCTCCACGATACCATCCTTGATCGAACCAAAGATCACAGGAGTCTACTCAAGAATACCGTGCGTGATCTCTGAGGAGATGAACTCCCTAGTTTGCTCGCCCAACTACTCAGCTCCATAGCCTGAGCTTGATCCCTCACCAGCACCTGAACTACCAACTGCTAGTCTAGGGCATAGAACCACCATACTGAAACACATCATAACAAACATAAGTAGGCTAATCATAAATCGAGGGATCACATACACTACAAGTTACCTGCTTTCATCTCAGCCTTCATTGATTCGTGTATGGATCCCCTGCTTTCAGTAGTACGGGCGCATACTACCTTCCACATCTATCCGTACTTTCCTCTAGAACTGCTTTGACTCCACCAAGTCCCTTCTACTACTACTGCTTCACGCGCTACTCTCATCCTAGGGTTGCCTTAGGGTAATCACCATCCCACTCTCTGCCATCAGCTACATAAGAAGTCCCTGCTATCTTTCCCTATCTAGCTTACGAATACCATTACATATAATTCAGACTAGATAATTCTTCGAATGAGAGATCCTACCCTACAACTGTTGGACTTAAACCAGAGCTACAAAATAGAGCCAGACCTAACCTTATGAAATTATTTAATCCTTGGAATATGTAACTTAACATATTCGTTTACTAGTTAGTAAAAGACAACTAGAACTCCTAAAAGCACAACACAAGCAACATTCGAGCATTGAGTACACATAATCAAGTATTTACTTCTCAGACTATCCCTGACTAAATTGTACTAACATGCAGTTCTCATAAAGTTGGTACACATATAACAGGCACATAAGGCATCCTTCTTAGATCCTTACTCCTAATCTAGCATGCAGTTCTCATAAAGCTGATAATCATATCATAAACTTGTATAGGTAATTTGGGAGTACTTACTTGAGCTGGGCTGATTGCATGCACCTCACCTTTTTCTCTTTCCAAAGTTCTTTTGTCTTTTCGAATTCTTTTCTCTTTTCTAAATATCTATTTATAAAAATGATTTCCTTTTGAAAATTTTCCTACCAAGTCCTTTTCAAAAATTTTCCTACCAAGTCCTTAGTCCCAAACATACAACCCAAAATTTTTGTTTTAACTCATTATCAAAACCATAAATCATCCATCATCGTAAAGAAAATCAAGAACCATGTATCTAAAAACATCATGTCAAAAACTATATCACAATCATATGAGAAAATAACAGAGTCCAAAACAATCCTAGGCTGAAACTGTGGTGTGTACTATGCGATTATCCCGAGCCCTTCCCTTTGCTAGTGGAAGTACCTGAAACCAAAATGGAAAACTGTAAGCACGAAATTTAATGAGCTCCCCCAAACTACCACATACCATACAAATAACATACAACTAGGTGATACGACCCCCACCCACTCTCATGGAGATTTGGGCCCCGCTGACACTCCGCTATCTAGGAGATTCGGGCCCTGCCCACACTTTGCTATCTAGGAGATTTGGGCCCCACCCACATCCCGCTACTAACATGCATACAAGTATCACACAGAGAACAAGTATATCTATCAAGCAATCACATAACTATACTCAAATAATACTATGAGATTCGGGCCCCGCCTACACTCGACTGCTAGGAGTTTTGGGTCGCGCCCACACTCAGCTACTAAAATATCACATATATGGGCCGACCTTGGTGCCTTTGACCCGTTCCTACTGAAAGGGAACTCACATTGCAAGACTGGCTGCTGAAAACTTGAGTCAGGAATCCCTGTCTACTGCTCCGGTGACTCTCCGACTATTAATTCCATAACAACACTTAATCAAAATCTGATAATCCTTCTTAGGGTAAAATGACCATTTTACACCTGATCAAAGTCAACATCCTAGTAAAAGTCAAAGTCAAGGTCAACTTCTAGTCAACCCTAACTCGTCGAGTCATCTCCCAACTCAGAGAGTTCATGAACAACTGAGACACATGGTCAACTTAGTCAACTCGTCGAGTCCCTTAAGAGATTCATCGAGTTCTTCCTGTCATAAGGATCAGGATAACCGGCTTCAACTCGTCGAATCCTTTCCTGGACTCATCGAGTTCCCCTGTTTGTTTGAGCCATCTTAATAAATTATGCTCCTATCTTCTGGATCCAAGGTCCTTGGTTTGTTTGCTCACTGGAATGGCCTTTCTAAGGGTAAAGTTTCCAACTTTACCCATTCATAACTCTTCTTAAAGGGATAAGACAAAACCCTAATTCCTTTAGGATATGGATCTTGTCCAAAGAGCCTCAGAATCTCAAATTGACGCATGCAAACCTAGATCTAGGGTCTAGCTATTAGATGATCACTAAAAGTCTCGAGCTTGCTTCCATGAATGGCCCTTTTGGGCTCAAAAGGCCATAAATACTTCTTTAGCACTTGAATGAGGACTCTAAGGGCATAAAGTTTGAGCCTTTATGTCCTCACAACCTCTCAAGGCACTAGCTCTGGAAGAGTAACTCATGGGTCAATCCTTACCCACAAGTTAGCAAATCTAGGACCAAAAACCCTCAAAAGAGTTCATAAATAGATCTAAGAAGATAATGATCAAGTTTTAGGCTTTATTATGAGATAATGCAGCTAAAGGAATTAAACTTCTGGATCTATAGTCTTTCTCTTGAGTCCTCCAACTTCTTCCTTCTTTCATAAGCTTCAAAAGGCACAAATAACACTCAAAAATGGCTCACACACTCAAAAACCACTCTAGGGTTTCGTAGCTGAGGGTTTGGGACAAGGAGGCTGCAAATGAGGCTAAAGGGTGGGGATTAAGGTGTTTAAATAGGGTGCAAAACTCTAAAAATTAGGGTTTCACCCTGACTGAGCTACTCGTCGAGTCAAGGACCCGACTCGTCGAGTAGACAACTTATACTCCACGCATAGTCTGCCTTCTACTCGATGAGTTAGAGCTAGCAACTCGTCGAGTCCTTCGCTCAAAATAAATAAATAAATAGATTCTATGTCGTATTAAAATGTTATGGTTTTTGAAAACCGAGTTATAAAAACAAATCCAACCGAATTGTAATTGGATCGGATCGGATTGGATTTGAATTTAGTTTGGACTATTCAGATCCATATTTTGAAAACCAAAATCAATTTGGATTTACTTAATTGGATCGATCGAACCGATCCATCCAAACGAACACCCCTACTCACAAGTGCTATATTGACGATTACATATAGAATAATAAAATGTTACTTTGCAAAGAATAAACTGTATGTATATCCCATAAACTATATTTAATATGGTTTATATGTTTTTTTTTTCTGCAAGGTGTTCTGAATATGTATAATAGTACTTAGGATCCATAAACTATACATATTATTTTTGTATGTTTGTTATTCATATCGTAATCTGAACTTTGAAAGCAATATGTATGTTTCATAAACTATACCTATTAGAGTTTATATGTTTGTGTTTTACTGGAATGAAAACCTTTATTTAATTTGTAAAATTTGTAATACGGTTGCTCCGTGAATTTGAACATTTATGTTCAAATGGTACTAAAACAGTTTGCAAAATTCTTAATTTTTTGTTTAACAAGTTTGAAATCATTTAATACTTATATAAATATAATATTTATATAATTATGATTAAAGAAACAGTCGAATAAATAATTCTACCCCAAGCCCACAACCAAACAAGGAACAAGAAATGGAGTCAAATTATCAATTCTAAGCCTATTGAATCCTAATTGTATAATTTATACATATATAACTATTATTTTTTAATAACGGTAACAGTTAATGAAATATTAAAAACATTTAAGTATTAACACAAATTCTATTGTGTTACACTTGTATTCCCCCCCCCCCTTAAAATAGCGAAAAATCGTGAAAATATAGGGGGTATGGACTCACGTCAAATCATCAAATATGATAACGGTTTTGATAATGGGGTAGAAAACGATGACTTCGGGCTAGAATACGGGAAAGATGCCGTATCCTAATGATTTTAATCACATAGTAGAGTGTGATTAAAATGAGAAAATTAACATGTATGTGTGTTGTTTAATAAAAGTGTTATAAATAGAACTTACCAAACTTGTAAAATCAATGGAAGTAAAGGCTTCTTGATGTTGTTTTAACTTTTGAAAATGAAAGGAAATGGGTGAATTTCATTTACTAGAAGTAGAAATGGGAAGAATCACTTTTTGGTTGCTTAAATTTGAAGGAAATCATAAGGCGACTTAAGGGTTTTCGGCCGAGAACTCATCCCGAGGAAGGTGATTTCGGCGGAAAAGGGAAAATCATCGAGGAGGCTTTGCTGTCCGAGGAACGTTTGCGGACGAGAACAAAAGGAGTAGCTTCACATGTTTTTGGTGGTGAACAAATGGGTTTGCAGTGCGAGGTCTCGTTTTCGGTCCGAAGAATCAAGGCCCTTTTTACATGTTTTCGGTCCTCACAATTTTACTCATATTTTTGAAATACTTATTTAATAATGGTTCTATACATATAAAGTATGAATTTAACTGTAATGAATTAACAAATCAAAAACTTAGACTTTTATTTAGCATGTTTGACTTTTGTGGACTTTTACATAATTTGAAAATAATGGGTTGCTACAATTCTGAAGTCGAATCTGTTGAAGAAGATAAAATTAAGGAAAAAGGCTTTTTGGTTAACTCCGAAGATGAAGCGGCGGCTTACTACTCAAATAACAAACTGAAGAAATTCTTCAAAAATCCGTTCAATCCAAAATATAAGAAAAACAAGGTGTTTAAACGGAATAGCTCAACTAGAAAGAGTGTGAAGGCCAAGTCTAAAGAAGAAAAGAAAGATATAAAGAGCGTGGTTGAGAAAAAGGAGATGAAGCTCAAAGGTGATCTGGGTTATGAATGCAAGTATTGCAATGGGTCAAACCAATTAGCAAAGGATTGTATGTTGAGAAAGAAGGAGGAGAAGAAGGAGAAAGCGAAGGACGAAGAGTATCATGTAGGAAAGATTAAGGAGATAAAAGCTAGAAACAAAGGAATATCTTTGATGGATAGAGGAGGAGATGAAGATGAAGGTACATATCAGATATGCTTCAAGGTCTGATGATGAAGAAATGAGAAATCCTACGCATAGAGCTATGTATGCACAATTTGAAGAAGGTGATTCTGATGAGGAGAAGATCTTAGGAAGATGTTTTGCTTTAACAAGTGCTAACAAATCTCCTATAACAGTAAAGGTACGTGATCTTTTTGAATCACTTAATATTCCTTCTAATACTTATCATGCAGTTTTAATAGATTTTGATGATACTCTTTCTTATCTTAATGCTATGTTAATTTCCATGAGTAGAGAAGCTGAATGATCGAAATCATTGCTATATGTTGTTCGAAACAAATTGGAAGTTAAGAAGAGTGTTATTGAGAGTTTAGAGCTTCAATTAAGAACTATTATAATATATATAGATTCTGTTAGGACCGATAACTTGTTGTTAGTCAAACAAAGGAATATTTATTGTAATTCAGCTAAACGCTTGTATGCAAATTGGACTGAGCTGCATCATTCATCTGACGTATGCAAAGAACAACATCGAAAATTGCTTCCTTTCTTAGCTTTTAAGAGAGAAAAGATAGATGAAACTTCTTATGATTGTGAAAAGAAAATATCTGAGTATGGTAAGATTCCTAATGATTGATATGCATATAGAATAGTTAAGATTGATGAATACTTAAATGCTGATGATCTTGTGCATATTGTAAATGAAACTTTAACTAAAAATCAACAAGATAAGAGTTTGAACATGACTGAGAAGTCGAAATTTGATTCTCAAAACAAATTTGCTAATATCGAAGATGATTATGATAATATAAGTGAAATTGAGGCCGAGGAGAGTGTCGATTGCTCTCATTTATTTGTTATTAATGTCAGTTCGACAGCTAAAGGCAAAGAAATATGTCATGATTCAATGTTGAAAGTAAACAGTGATCAACCTTTTACTTCCAAAATATGTGATCCTCTTGATCATGTTTTTTTGGAAGACTATGTGAGTGATTAGGATGATGTTTCAAAGGAGACACCTATTCCTAGAGTTGTAGTCGAACAGGTTTATGAATATTCAAAGGAGTACACAAATGTGTTGAAAGATAAAGATGATAAGGTGAATCAAGAATTGAACAAAATGGTTTAGGAAGATAATAAAGAAGTGACAAAAGGAGTCTATCCAAAGCTCAAGGGTACATATAATGTTTTATTTCCAAATGAAGTATTTGTCACCTCAGGAAATAGTGATAAGGTGAATCAAGAATTGAACAAACTGGTTGAGGAAGATAATAAAGAAGGGACAAAAGAAGGTTTTGATTCGAATCAAAGCACAGTTGAAAATGGTTTGAAAAAAAACTCAAAAAATTTACAACAACAAAAACCAAAACATATGTGGGAAGTGATAACTGAAAATCAAGTGTTGATAATAAGAACCAAGAAAAAGGTGGTAACTCTTTACCAAATATTTCAAAACCTCAAAAGGAAAAAACACAATTTTTCAAAGAAAAGTATAAAAATTGGTTTGTAAGGATGGTGTTTCAAATACAAAAGTACGTAACAAACTTATAGGAAAAATGTAAAAGCTTTTAAAAAAAAAGGTTTTTAAGAAAAAATCATGTGAACACATTCAGACATTTCCTCAAAATAAGGCATCATTTCAAAACAAACTATATCAAAAGCAAAGTAGTTTTCCAGAAAGTCGAACCAATATTCAAAATCAATTTCAACAACATAATGCTCAAAATCATGGAAATGGAAACTATGTTCAAAATCATAGTCAAAGAAATTTTGGTCAAACTTACAGAAATGGATGTTTTGTTCAAAACAAGGAACAAAGAAATTTTGTTCAAAATAGTGGACAAGGGAATTTTAGTTCAAATCATGCTTAAAGATGTTTTGGCCAGAATCAAAAACTTTTTCACCAAAATGGTTTTTGTTATCGTAATCAATACCGAAATCATTTTCAAAGTCCACCAAAAAGGTCATTTCCAAAACGGGATTTTGAAAATTTGGAAGTTCAAGGAAAGACAAATGAACCTTTCAAATCTAAAAATCCACACTTTTCAAACCCAGATTCAATGCAGAAAATGAAAGCATCATTTGCAAAAGGGAGAAGTGATGTAAGGAATATCAATCATTGGCTGGAGGGCAAACAATATAAGCCAGGAAAGTATTCTCAAGTGCAAATTCAATTTGCTTACGAGATGTACTTGAATGATTCGATGAGTAGAAGTACTTCGTCACAGGAATCTTATCCGATAATGCGAAAGTGGAAAGAAATTACTAAGAAGAAAGTTGATGAATTTCAGAAAAGGATGAAAAAGTGAAAATTAATGTTGAAAGTTCATAGTTGGGTTATAGGTTCTTCATTACATAATATGTTTTATGATAATGTCCTTTTAACATCCCCTTCCAGCACGTATCACAATATTGTTCGCTTTGGGCTCACTGCATGAAAACTTCCTAGGGGTCACACACCCTGAATTGTTCTCGCCCAGGCACACTTAACTGCAGAGTTCTTATGGGATCTGCTTCCCTCATGGATTTAAAACGTGTTATGACAAGGAATGTTTCCGCACCTCTATAAAGTAATGCTTCATTCTCCTTCCAAGTCGATGTGGGATCAGGTGTATCCTAGCTTCACCCCGTGGGTTCGACGTCCCTATCGAACACATCGACCAATGCCCTAGCTCTGATACTATTTGTAATATAACATCCCGACTCCTAGGTATAATATTTACACATTTATTTTTGAGTTGTTTGAGAAACTCGATGAGTTGGATGCCCAAACTCGTCAAGTAGAGGCGGATTGACCACATGGGTTTTATGACCAACTCGACGAGTCAGAGAAACCAACTCGGCGAGTTGGTGCTATGAGAGGAAACCCTAATTCTCCAGGGTTGGGTCCTATTTAAAGGACCTTAAGCCCTCACAAGCCACCTTACTCCCTTGTGTGAAACCCTAATCGCCTATATTGAGCTAAGATATATATATATATATATATATATATATATATATATATATATATATATATATATATAGAGAGAGAGAGAGAGAGAGAGAAAGAAAGCTAATCTTTAGGCATTTTAGTGCACCTTTTGAAGATAAGAGGAGAGTATCAAAGCAAGGAATGACAAGAGGATTTTGGATATGGTGTTATTTCATCTATAGTTTATGTTGAAGGTAAAAAGTATTCACCTTGCTCATTGTTGTGACTAGATCTCGTTTTCATGGAGTTTTAGGGCTTATTCCATCTTTCCTTAAGGCTTGAGTGTGTTGAGCTTATCAAGTGATTGTGACTTTAGATCTGGACCTTGTGAGGTCCCTAGAGTCCAAAGGTCCTAGATTTATCCACCTAATAGAAGATATTTCATGATTAAGACCGTTAATGGAACTTGTTTTGGAATTTCAAACCCTAAGTGCCATGCATGGACGTAAAGCTTGCAGCTTTACGTGATGTATCAGCATTGGGAGGCTAGATCTAGAGTTTGGGGTTGTAAATCTGCCTTAAAACATCTGAATGAGAAAAGGGTGTGGAGGGACTCGGCGAGTCGATGAGATGACTTGACAAGTCGGCTAGGATTTTCCCTGACGAGTCTAGACATGAGAAACTCGACGAGTTGATGAGACAAATCAATGAGTTAAGTTGGGTTTTCATGATTTTTCTGAAGGAACGAGGGGACTCGACAAGTCACATAGATTCACTCGACGAGTCGGGTCAACATGGACTGTTCACTTAAGTGTTGACTTTAGTTGACTTTAGGGTTTGGTCAAGACAGGGTGTACGGAGACCATGGAGGGGTAGAATGGACTTTTACCTATTCCAAGAGTTAGAGAGAGAGAATAGCCTTTTTTATTTAGAGTTTTGAATGGAGTGTTAATTAGAGATAATTATCATATGTGTTGGGCGGAGGCTAGATCGGTGATTCGTGTACGAGGTTTATTTGCTTGCTTACAAGGTGAGTCTTCTTACTATACTTACCTAGAGTGGTAATCTTTTTATGACCGGAGAGTCTTATGTACTTATATTAAGTATTGTGATATCCTGCATTATGTCTTTGTGATTTACGCTGTGTATTATTCTGCTTACTGAGTTAGGACCGGAAGGTCCACTCGAGTTGTGGGACTGGAGGGTTCCACTGAGACACATTGACCGGAGGGTCTTATTTGAGTATGGCCATGAGAGGCTAATGAGATGTGTGCGGTATTTTAGGGAACTCACTAAGCTTCGTCCTTACCATGTTATGTGTTATGTGTTTCAAGTACTTCACAAGTTCACGGGAAGGCGTCGACTTGATTGTACACACGAGGCCGAGTTATGTTTTGAGGATCTTGGATTGTGTTTAAACAATTTATGAACATGTGTTTTTTGATAAATTGACATTTTGGAGATTTGTGAACTATGTTTATGAGAATTATGTGATTTTTAAAAAAAGAAAAAAATTGGATTGAAAATTTACGGTGTTACATGTAACATCCCCTTCCGACACGTATCATAATATTGTCCACTTTGGGCTCCTGGCACGAAACCTTACCAAGGAGTCACCCATCCCTGAATTTCTCTCACCTAGTCATACTTAACTACAAAGTTCATATGGGATCTGCTGCCCTTGCGGATTTAAATTGTCTTGTGACAAGGAAGGTATCCACACCCCTTATAAGGAAATGCTTCATTCTCCTTCCAAGTCGATGTTTGATCATTTATAACACACCTTGTTTGTAACAATCAGATTCTGGTATGTCCCTTTTAGTACTTGGGTCGTTGATTTTATTGCAATAGAAGTCCCTTCGTACATTGGGCGAACGTCTATGTATGCTTAGTGTACAAGGGTATGTGGAGTCTGGATGTTGAGCCACGTACGCGGGGCATATAAAGCGTACACGGGGCATACGTATCCATTCACTAAAACCCTAATTTTAGGGAATGATCCCTATTTAAGCTCACTTATGACCTTGGACCCTCACTCTTATTTGTCGTTACTACCTTTGAACATTCCTGAAAACCCTAGTACCCTTTGAGAGTGATCCTTGAGCTTGAAAGTGACTTTGGTGGCCTTTGTGGTGTGTTTGCAAGAAGAAGTTGGTGAGCAAGCCTTGGACATGGTTGAGCTTCACGATCCTAAATCTACATCGTCTTAGGAGGCTTTTGGGGGTAAAAAGATCCTAACTTGTTAATCCTTTTTATACTTACAGTTAGGGTTTATGTATCAGCTCATTTTAGGTCCATGGATTCTCTTTTGTGAGTTTGGACAACTATAGAAAATTGTAATGCTAGATCTTAGTCCGTTTGGTGTGTTAGAGGCATAAAAATGCTATCTTGATGGTTGATATGGCACCATGCACGAATATATGTATTTAAAGTGAGCCTTAATGGACAAAATTGGGATGTTGGGATCCTATAAGGCATGAAAAGGCATAAAGTTGTCAGCTTTATGCCTTAAGACCCCTTAAATGACTGAGATTTGGAAGTTGACGAAGTTTCTCCATGGATTAAGCACTTAATGGCTGAAAGTGCTTAACAACTTAGTACGTTTAGGATACTAATATTTACGCCACACATAATGCTTAGGGATCGAGTACACTAAGCATACCGATGTTACGTTACGCATACGCCCAGTGGGCCGTTGGTCAATTATTGGACTTTTGTGACTTTTGGTCCTTAACTAGTTTTGGGACTTGGCCTGTTTAGGATAGGTGGGCCTGATTTTTTTGTTTTGGGCCTTACATGTCATGGTTTGGGCCTTTTGGGCCATGAAGCCCGTTATTGTGGATAACCCGAATAAGGTTAGGCTCATTATGGGAAGGGTGAATGGGACATATTTTAGGAGTTGGACTTAGGTTTTTGGCCGATGTTTTGGGTCTGTGACTTAATTTTTGATTAGGGTAATTTTCATATATTCAGTGTGGGATTGTCGGATCGGTAGCCGAGCAGTTAGTATTTACCACCAGACTGAGGTGAGTCTTCTAAATATATCCATGGGTCAAAGGCACCAATGCCGACCCATTACTTGTCATGTGGAATGATAACTGTCTATGTGGATGCTTGTATAAAAGACCTTGGGGGTAGTCTGTGACACTTGTATGGAAGACCATGTGGGTAGCCTATGTCGTGGAAGACCATGGGTGTAGCCCATGACACTTGGATATCAGACCATAGGGGTAGCCTATGGTATTTCAAGGGAAAAAACCATTGGGGGTAGCCTGTGGGAATTGTTTGTATGTTATGTGGTATTTTAAGAAAACTCATTAAGCTTTTGGTTACAATATGTATTATGGTTTCAGGTACTTATGGTACTAAAGGGAAGGGCCCGACTTGATGGCGCACCATTAACTCTCCACTATTTTCCGCACTACTTATGTTGTTACTCTAATAATTTGACATGTTTATTTTGGAATGGATTTTGGAAACAAATTATGGTTGTAATTCTTAATTGAAAATGAAAAAAATTTATCTGGTTTTTGGGTTGTTACAAGTTGGTATCAAAGCCTTGGTTTGAGGGATTCAGGCACACTCTCAGGTGTGTCAGAACTCAAACTGAGGAAATGATAATCTTTTCAAAAGATAAAGAATCAAATTTTTTTGAAAAAGATTTTCTTAAGTAAAAAGGAAGAGTACAATGTGTGCGATTGGCCAAGCTGAAGTAAGTGTTCCCTAAAATTAACCATGCTTATGTATTGCGATTAGTATGATTGATATGTAAAGTGCATGCTAGAGTAGGGCTAAGGATACCTTTAGGGATTATGTGATAGAATTCCCTGATTTGTGTGATGCCTTATAGCCTAGGAAAATTGGATGCCATATATTTCTTGGAATCGATGTTGACTCTGTATTTACTAAGTGTATGTTTTCAAAGTTATATACGATTTGGATTGCATAGCCTTAGAATGATGGATTCTGCCTCATTTCTTGTTCCTTTTTTGGTTTTGGAATTAGGGTAGAAACTTTATTTGACAGTCTTTGTGATTCTATTTGTGTATAAATTGCATGCATATGGAAACCTACGGTCTTAATTGATGTTTCTGGTTCTATGAGGATTAAGAAATCCTAGAAGAGTCTAGGATATATGTGTGTGTTGTGTTGTATGAGTTATGTTTCTGAGTATAGTTGGGTAAATTAGAGGTATCAGGTATGTCCTTGAGGAAGGCACAGGTAGGTGTGGAAGGTAGTATTGGGCCCGTACTACTGAAAGCACAAGATCTATACCAAAGAGAAGAGCAGACCTAAAAACTCCAAGGAATCCGGTGAAGAGGAATCCCTTCAAAATTCTTTAACGATTGTTTATGTGTTGTATTTTAGTTGAGGATGGTGATGACTACACGTGGAGGTTTAGGTTCATGATCGGGTTCTCGTTTATGTTTAGGTTCTGGTGCGGAACTTATTGATGAGAGGTTGCACGAGCTTATCGCAATCGATGTTACTCGCAACATCCTTGAAGCTACCCCAATGATTATCGATACTATCAAGGGATGGAGATCATGGAGGAAAGGATCAGATCATTTCGAGCCAAGATTGTCGCGGCTCAGATTGGGACCCGAACTCCCTTGTTCTGGGAGTTCAAGGAATGTGGAACGGCTGAGTTCTTTGGGGTTAAGGACCCCATAGCTAGCCGCCATTGGATCGCTAACATGGAGAATGCTCAGTGCACGAGCTTTTGCCTTAAGGTGACAAAGGTAGGATTCGTATACTGCTTGCTAAGAGACTGAACACGGGAATGGTGGGAGGAGGTTACCCAAGCGGTTGGTATAGTGGTTGTTACAGTGATGACTTATTAGGACTTTATGTAGAAGTTTTATCAGGAGTTTATACTGGCCATTGAGGTGCAACAGTTGGCAAGGGAGTTCCAGGACCTTCACCATACTATAGAGATTGTGGCAAAGATCACCGCCAAATTCAGGGAGAGGGCATTGCTAGTTCTGCAGTATGTTGATGATGAGGAGATGATGAAGATAAGATATCATGCCATGCTGAGGGATGATATCAGGGATTTCATGAGTTTCTCAGGGTGTAAGACCCTGAATGATATGATTGACATGGCCAATGAGTGGGAAATTGAGTTGGAGCTCTGAACGAAATGGAAGCCGAAGTAGGTGCGACAGCAGTGGGCCAGGACAAGAAACCCAAAACCTCCAACACTTCTAGCAGAGGCCAACAGGGTTGGGGTTGTTATGCCAAGTGCGGCAAGCCGCACAGTGAGGCATGTTGGGTAACATGCTCGGTATGTTACAATTATGGTCAGTCGGGCAACATGAGTAAGGAGTTCCCTAAGAAGGTCTTGATTTGTTTTCACTACAACCAGACCGACCATGAAAAGCATGATTATTCAAGGTTGTATGGGGGAGCAGTGGTGGTGCCTACGTCGGCCACCTTGAGGATTAATGATGGCCGCCATGACAAGGTGGAGACTCCTGCGGTGAAGAGCATATCATTTCAGTTGACCACCGATGAGGCCCGAGCAGCACCGAATATAGTTACTGGTATGTGACTTAACTATATCTTCTATCTTTGCATGGGCTAGCTCTCTGTTTAGTTGCGAGGGCTAGGAGGCTTCTTCACCAGGGTTGTTCTGGGTTTTTGGCTTATGTTTCAGATTTGCGGGTTGAGGCCACGTTAGAGTTGAGTAGGGTACCCATTGTGAGATATTTTCCCAATGTCTTTCCCAAGGAGTTACCAGGAGTGCCTCCCAAGCGGCAGGTTGAGTTTCAGATTGACTTGATGCCTGGTTCAACTTTGATAGCCAAGGCGCCATATCGCGTAGCACTGCCTGAGATGTAAGAGTTGTCTACGCAGCTGCAGGAGCTTCTAGAAAAGGGTTTTATCCGTCTGAGCAGTTCCCCGTGGGGAGCACCGATCCTTTTCGTGAAAAAGAAGGACGAGTCACACAGTATGTGTATCGATTATCAGGAATTAAACAAGCTAACGGTGAAGAACTATTACCCACTTTCGAGGATCACCGATTTATTTGATCAGCTTCAGGGTACATCTTGGTTCTCCAAGATTGATCTTCGGTCAGGATACCATCAGATGAGGATCAGGAATGAGGATGTACAGAAGACGAACTTTAGAACTCATTATGGTCATTAAGAGTTCGTGGTGATGCCTTTCGCGCTCACCAATGCAACTGCAATGTTAATGGATCTCATGAACCGAGTTTGCCGACCGATGCTAGATCAGTCTGTGATTATTTTTGCATTAATGATATTCTGGTATACTCTAAGACCAAGGAGTAGCATGAACAACATTTGCGAGAGGTGTTGGAGACCTTGAGGAGGGAGAGGCTTTATGCTAAATTCTCAAAATACGATTGCGTGAGGTGCAGGTTTTGGGGAACATCATCAACCAGGGTGGTATCTTGGTGGAACCGGCCAAGATCGAGGATATGATGTGTTGGGAAGTGTTGAAAAATGCAGATGAGGTTCGGAGTTTCTTGGGTCTTGTGGGATATAATCGGAGATTTATTTATGACTTCTCCAAGATTGTAGTGCCTCTGACCCGCCTGACCGAGAAGAATGTTACATTTTGGCGGGGTCCGGATCAATAGTTGGCCTTCAAGACTCTGAGGCAGAGATTGTGTGAGGCCCTGATTCTCGCGTTACCTAAGGGATTGGATAATTTTGTGGTTTATTGCGACGCTTTTATTTTGGGATTGGTAGTTGTCCTTATGCAAAGAGGGCATGTGATTACTTACGCCTCGATGTAGCTGAAGCCTCATGAGGCGAATTACCCATGTATGATTTGATTCTTAGAAAGATCCCCAAATATTGAATATGTTGTTGTCGGCGGGGCTACTTCTTCTTCTTTTGAAATGAGAAGAATAGTGTAGTCAAAGTAGGCCAAGTCGGTAGCCTTTTCTAAAACTCTTGGGAGAAGGGCTGTAGGATTAGAAAAGGCCTAAATGTTGTTGAAGAAACAGAGACTTTTTCGGATCTTGGAGTAAGGGAATGAAATTGGGGGCGGTGGTGTTTGCCCTAAAAATCAGGAGGCACTACTCGTACGGGGTCCGATGTACTAGCTACACCAATCATGAGAGTTTGAAGCATCTGATGGATCAACCGAACTTGAATATGTGGTAGTGGAGGTGGTTAGATCTAGTAAAAGACTATGACTGTGAGATTTTGTATCACCCCAGAAAGGCCAATGTTGTGGCTGATGCTTTTAGACGTAAGGTGGTGTGCTCGTCGATTCGAGATATTTGTTTGCGGATGGCTGTTACTTCACCCTTGATAGATTTAATAAAGCAGACTCAGGTAGAAAGATTGAAAAAGTAAAATTGAAAGATTAAGCAGATTAGAGGGTAGATTCCTTTGTTTGTTAGAAACAGTCGGGGGTTATTGACCCAGTGTGGTAGGGTCTGGGTTCCAGCTTTAGGTGGGGTGATACAGAAGATTTTGGATGAGGCGTATAAATTAATGTTTTCTATCCACCCAGGGGCCACGAAGATGTTCCAAGATTTGATGTTGAATTACTGGTGGCCCTGCATGAAAAGGGAAGTTGCTTGGTTTGTTGAACGGTGTTTGACTTGTAGGAAGGTCAAAACCGAATATTGGAGACCTCACAGAAAGGTGCGGTCGTTATCCATCCCTGTGTGGAAATAGGAGGATATCACTATGGACTTCATCACCAAATTGCCCAGGACGACGCGGGGTGTTGACTCTATTTAGGTCATTGTGGACAGGTTGACCAAGAGTGCACACTTTATTCATATTATCAACAATATATCCATAGAAAAGTTAGCAGATCTATGTTCAAGAGGTGGTAGTCAGGCACGGGGTGTCGGTATCTTTGGTCTCGACCCGCAATGTTCATTTCACCTCCAGATTTTGGAGGAAGTTCCATGAGGAGTTAGGCACTCAATTGTATTTCAGTACAGTATACCATCCTAAACCGAAGGTCAGATCGAGCAGACGATCCAGATGCTCGAGGATATGCTTAGGGATTGTGTGCTAGATTTTAGAGGGAGTTGGGATACATACCTTCCACTGGTAGAGTTCTCATACAACAACAATTATCATGCTAGTATTGAGCGACCACCATTTCAATATTTTGCATGGAAGGAGGTGTAGGACCTTAGTTTTTTGGGGAGAGGTCGGACATCTGGTCATGGGAAGCATAGAGGTAGTGCTTAAAACCACCGAGTTGATTCAGCAGGTGCGTGACAGTTTTCGGGTCACGTAGAGTCGCTAGAAGATTTATGCAGACCGACGTTGTTCAGACCTCGAGTTTTAGGTGGGAGACTTTTTGTTGTTGAATGTGTCACCTTGTAAAGGTGTCATCCGATTTCGGAAGAGGGGAAAGCTAGATCCCTGATTTATTGGTCCATTCAGGATTTCTTCCTGTTTTGGCAGGGTTGCATATCGGTTGGATCTTCATAATGAGCTCAATCAGATCCATAACACTTTCCATGTATCTCAGCTGTGGAAAAGTGTAGCCGATGATTCTATAGTGATCTATGCAGATGATATTATGTGAAGAAGCCCATTGTGATTCTAGAGAGGAAGACTAAAACTCTGTGTAAAAAGGTGGTGTATTTGGCAAAGGTGCAATGGAAGCACCAAAGGTACTCCTAGTGGATGTGGGAACCGGAGGATAAGATGAAAGAGCACTACCCATATTTGTTCATGGCAGCAGACTTCGAGGACGAAGTCTAATTCAAGTGGGGGAGATTTGTAACACTCGGATTCTGTTATGTCCCTTTTAGTCCTTTGGTTGTTGATTTTATTGCAAAAGAGGCCCCTTCATACGTTAGGCGTACGTCTAAGTACGCTTAGCGTACATGGGTATGCGAAGTCGAAACCTTGAGCCACGTACGCGGGGTGAACGAAGCGTGCACGGAGCATACGTATCCATTCACTAAAACCCAAATTTAAGGGCATGAGAGCTATTTAAGCTCACTTATGACCTTGGACCCTCACTCTAATTAGCCTCCACTCCCTTTGAATGTCCGTAAAAACCTTAGTACCCTTTGAAAGTGATCCTTGAGATTGAAAGTGACTTTGGTGTCCTTTTAAGTGTGTTTGCAAGAAGAAGAAGTTGGTGAGAAAGACTTGGACGTGGTTGAGCTTCAAGATCTTGTATCTACATCATCTTAGGAGGCTTTTGGAGGTACAAAGCTCCTACCCTGTTAATCCTTTTGATACTTAGAGTTAGGGTTTTTGTATAAGCTCATTTTTGGTCCATGGATTATGCTTTATGAGTTTGGGAAACTCCAAAAACTTGTAATGCTAGATCTTAGTCCCTTTGGTGTTTTAAAGGCATAAAAATTCTATCTTGATGGTTGTTATGGCACCATGCATGAATATAGATCTTTAAATTTAGTCTTAATGGAAAAAATGGGATGTTAGGCTCCAACTTTATGCCTTAGGACCCCTTAAATGACCGAGATTTGGAAGTTGACGAAGTGACTGCATGGATTAAGCACTTAATGGCTAAAAGTACTTAACAACTTAGCTTGTTGGGCATACTAATATGTACGCCGCACGTAAGGCTTGAGGATCGAGTACGCTAAGTTTACTGATGTTACACTGCATATGCCCAGTGGGCCGTTGGTCAATTGTTAGAATTTTATGACTTTTAGGCCTTAACTAGTGTTGAGCCTTGGCATGTTTAGGATAGGTGGGCCCAGTTTTCTGTTGTGGGCCTTGCATGTTATTGTTTTGGTCGATGTTTTGGGTCCATGACTTAATTTCTGAATAGGGAAATTTGCATATATTCAGTTTGGGATTGTTGGATTGGTAGCCAAGCAGTTAGTATTTACCAGCAAACTGAGGTGAGTCTTCTAAATATATCCATTGGTCAAAGGCACCAATGTCAGCCCATTACTTGTCATTTGAAATGATAATTGTCTATGT
The DNA here is from genome assembly GCF_052625555.1 of Lactuca saligna. Taxonomy (NCBI): domain Eukaryota; kingdom Viridiplantae; phylum Streptophyta; class Magnoliopsida; order Asterales; family Asteraceae; genus Lactuca; species Lactuca saligna. The sequence continues at coordinate 20,543,226 of NC_136423.1, read as the reverse complement.
GGATGCTTTTCTGAAAGACCTCGGGGGCAGCCCATGGCACTTGTATGGAAGACCATGGGGGGTAGCCCATGCCATTTCAGGGGAAAATGACCATGGGGATAGCCTATGACAAATGTTTGTAAGTTATGTGGTATTTTTGGGAAACTTATTATCCTTTTGATTATAATTTGTATTGTGGTTTTAGGTACTTCTGGTACTAAAGGGAAGGGTCTGACTTAATGGCACAACCTTCCCTCTCCACTATTTTCCGCACTACTGATGTTGTTACTATGATAATTTGACATGTTTATTTTGTCATGAATTTTGGAAACAAATTATGGCTATTACACTTAATTGAAAATGAAAATTTTTTATCTAGTTTTTAGGCTGTTACATGTCCAAGGACCCAAAAGTTCTTGTTGACTTAAAATTATCTAATTGATCACAAGTACTATGTGACGAGCAATACGATGCGAATTGGTATATCGATAGTGGATGCTCACGTTACATGACTGAGAAAAAGGAGAATTTGAGAGATTTTCGAAAGATCGACAATGCTGGGGCTGTAAAGTTTGGCAGTAACGACAAGTGTAAAGTCAAAGGATATGGTAAAGTAACGAATAGAAAATTAATGGTGAATAGGGTGGCATATGTCGAAGGACTAAAGCATAATCTGAGTAGTGTTTCACAACTTGTTGTGGGTACTGGAAATCATATTCTTTTTCATGATGAAGGAAGTGATATCTCTAATAGGGAAACAAAGGAGATTTTCCTAAAGTCGACACGAAAAGAAGATATGTTCAGTCTTGATATCAAACCTATTGTTGTAGTTCCGTCTATATGTTTGTTGTCGAAAGCTTCCTCGGACCTCAGTTGGTTATGGCATCAATGTATTTCCCGCCTTAACTTCAAAAATCCTAACAAACTTGTTTTAAATGATCTTGTTTAAGGATTACCTGTTTTAAAATTTGATAATGATTCATTGTGTGTTGCATGTGAATATGGAAACCAACATTGACAAGGTCATCCAATCGTCATAGATTCAAAAATCATCGAACCTTTGTAACTTCTTCACATTGACCTATGTGGACCTTCGATTGTTGAGACTCTCAATAAGAAGAAGTACATATTAGTCATTGTTGATTATTTTTCAAGGTTTAATTGGGTTTTCTTTCTTTTATTGAAGTTTAAACTACTCAACTAATGATTGACTTCATCAAGAACATAGACTTGAGTTTAAAGAAGAAAGTTCGAAGGATAGAGAGTGATAATTGCTTAGAATTCAAGAATCGAATTATAGGTACATTTTTGACTGATTTGGGAATATCACAAAACTTTTCATCTCCTTACAAATTGCAACAAAATGGTGTTTTCTAAGGGAGGAAAAGTTCTCTATGTGAAGCCTCGAACAATGCTTACTTATGCAAACTTGCCTCAATATCTTTGGGCAAAAAGTATTTTGACTACTTGTTTCACACAAAATCGTTCTTTCATTCGTCGTTATTTCAATATTACACCTTATTAAATATTAAACAAAAGAAAACCAAATTTCAAATTATTTCATGTTTTTGGGTGCAGATGTTTCATCATGAATCTCAAGGACAATGTTTCTAAATTTTAGTTGAAAGATGATGAAGGAATGTTCTTGGGATATATTCACAAAACTCTATTGCCTATAGGGTGTTGAATAAACAAACGAGGAAGATTGAAGAAACTTTCAATCTTACATTTGATGACTATTATGTCAAAAGAGTCCAACAATCTTTTGTTCAAAAGCCTATAATAGCTTAAACATATGATGAATCAGAAATCATGAATTCTTATGATATTGATTGTGAATTGATTTTTGGAATTCCTGATAGGGCCATTGATGCTGAACATCATGCTGATGATAATGATGTTCCTGAAGCATCGAAAAAGTCTAATGATTCGACTGTTAAATGTGAAGAAAATAAGACACATTCTTCATCAACTTCAAGGGTGAATGTCGAAAGAGTATCAGTTTCGACTGGTGATCAAGTGCAAGGTGAGCACTTGAATTCGACATTACAAGATGAAAATCATGATTCAACTATTGAGGGGGATCATATGCGAACTAGAACTCAAGTGGAGGGGGAACATGTACTAAAAAAATATCGATGTCGAGGGGGATCTAAGTGCACCGAATCCTGATAATAACAATGATCAAACTAATGATTTTCAATGTGTAACTAATAATATATTAATTATAAGAGAACGTTCAGAAGAAAATGATGTTTTCAAAGATGCACCTTTAGTCTTTCATCCTGTGTATCCACCATCGGATAACTGGAAAAGAGATCATCCAAAGGAACAGGTTCTTGGTGATCTAAATTCTGGTGCCTTTACTTGAGCCCAGATTCGAGCCAAAAATGAAGTGTTGAATGTTCAGCAAGAATATTGTATGTTTAATGTGTTCATTTCGAAACTAGAACCAAAAAAAGTAAAGGTTGCATTAGAACACTCAGATTTGGTTATTGCAATGCAATCATAACTCGTTGAATTCGAACGAAATAAAGTTTGGAGGTTAATTCCAAAACTAAAAGATGTTTCATTACTTGGTATTAAATGGATTTTTAAAAATAAAACTGATAAAGAAGGCAATGTGATTCGAAATAAAGCAAGACTATTCGTAAAATGTTATTCTCAACAAGAAGGTATCGATTACGAGGAAACATTTTCTCTTGTTGCAAGACTCGAGGTAGTATGATTTTTTCTTGCTTATACAGCATATAAGGATTCCAACGTTTATCAAATGGATGTCAAATGTGCATTCCTTAACAGTGTTCTAGAGGAAATGGTATATGTCGAACAACCACCTGGATTTGTTAATGATAATTATCATGATCACTATTACATTTTAGATAAAGCAGTCTATGGGTTGAAACAAGCACCTCGTTCCTGGTATGAAACTCTAACCAATTTTTTGAAAATCGCTAAATTTAAACAAGGATCAGTTGATCCTACTTTATTTCGAAAGAAAGTAGGGGATCACCTGATTCTTGTTCAAATTTATGTCGATGAAATTATTTTTGGTTCGACTGAACCTTTTTTATCTAAGGAACTTGAGGAACTGTTGAAAACTCAATTCAAAATGAGTATGATGGGGAAAGTTAATAACTTTTTGGGTTTCCATATTCGCCAAAGCAGGGAAGGCTTTTTTATTAATCAAGAAAATATATGTGCAATCTGCTTGAAAGGTTTGAATGATGAATAACACCAAGGTTAAAGTACCTACGGTTGTAGGCACACACTGAACTCCTTCATTGGATAAGCTTGTTGTGGAGTTAACGACATATAGAAGCATGATCGGTTCACTTTTGTATTTAACTGCAAGTCAACCTGATATTATTTTTATTTATGTAATGTTGTCAGGTATCAATCGAACCCAAGAGAACCTCATCTCAATGTTGTTAAGAATATATTTCAATACCTCAAAGGCACTATTTCATTGGGATTATGGTATCCATCCAAGATAGGATTCTTTATACAATCATTTTCTGTTGCTGATCTAGGTGGATGTCAACTTGATCGAAAGAGCATAACTGGGGATGTCAATTATTGGATGGAAAGCTTGCAAGTCGGCAATCAAAAAAGCAAACTTGTGTTTCGATTTTGACTGCAGAAGCAGAGTATGTGGCTGTTGTTGCTTGCATATAACAAGTAATTTGGATTAAAAGCCAATTGCAAGACTATGTAATCAGTATGAAGACAATTACTTTATATCGTTATTCCCAAAGTGCCATTCGCATTAGCCATAATCCATTCCAACATTCAAAAACTAAACATATTGCTCTTTGATATCACTTCATAAAGGACCATGTAGAAGACACGCATATTGAAGTTCATTTTTTCGAAACAACGAATCAACTGGTAGACATTTTCACAAAACCTTTACATGAAAAGTCATTTATAAGGATTTTGCATGGATTGGGAATGATAGATGCAAGTTTTGTTACACGTTCTTCTTGATCTAAGTATTATCGATTTGTTGGTATTGTCTCTTAACCATTCATAAGTTACTGTTCCAGTTCAACATTTGACTGCGTTCGCATTCGAATTCCATCTGAACAGTTCTGAACTCAATTTGCTATGGGTTAAAGTTGTTCGATGTACAACACTTGATTGAGAATTTTTATCTAAAGGGTTGAATGTATCTTGGTAACATTTTATCATTCATTTTTTTTTGTTATTTTTCAAAAATCAAAAATCCAAGAAGATTTTCTTATTTTTGTGTTTGCTTTCTATAAGCAAAAATCCAAAAAAAAAATTATTATTTTTTGTGTTTGCTTTCTATAAATAAAAATCCAAAAAGATTTTATTATTTTTTTGTGTTTGATTTCTAAAAACAAAAATCCAAAAAGATTTTCTTATTTTTGTGTTTGATTTCTTAAAAACAAAAATACAAAAAGATTTTCTTGTTTTTGTTCTAGATATTTTTGACTAACGGTTCATGTCTTATTGTAACAACTTGCAGCTGTGATGCTTGCTCAACAAACATATTCATTGAGGGGATCAATATTCATTCAAACCGATATACTAGTTAATTGTCCCTAGAAGCATATTGTTGTATGTTGACCTCAAGCCTCATAGACTCTATGTGTTCGAAGCCTTAATGGAACTCTCAGTACGCAAGTTTCTTCCCAATTAGGTTATATTCACATTAGTCGAAGAGCTACCTTTATCTTCTCATTTTGAGTAAAGAGATTTCTACAATGTCCATATATTTCATAGAGGTAAAATGAGTTCTTATACCCAATCTTTTTCACCAAAGTTTCTTTCATGATCACACAAAAATCCTATCTATCATGGAATTGATGGTGAACATTTTTGTTCATGATTTTAACGAAATAGTTGTTTCAGTACCATTTTGATATTCTAAATCTAATTCCATTCGACTTGCGTGGTCTTAATAAAATATTCTAAACCCAAGACATTTTACCCAACAAGATCCAAAACTTAACTTTTTTTTGGAATTTGATTTTCATCTAAATATCTTTCTGATCTTTCATTACAAATCATATCCAACGATACTTTTTCTTTACTACACTCGTCGTCCAAGTAATTTTGTTCAATTGAATCACACTTAAGGTAAGTTGTGGTGTTGAGCAAAATTGAACATACCTTTCGAAACCAATGAGAAAAAATCCCTTCGATGCTCATCAATGAGTATTCTATTGTAATTCACTGGATATCACACAAGAAATTCGCCATCTTTCTTGCAACTTTACGTGGTATTTAAGCTTTAAAGGGCTAGATCTAGAGTGTGGGGCCATAGTCTCGCTTAAAGGTGTCTGAATGAGTGATTGGGATGAAGGAACTCGACGAGTTGGTTAGCCAACTCGACAAGTTGGTTAGGGTTTCCTCCGTTATCCTGGACGTTGTACAAACTCGATGAGTTGGTGAGACAACTCGGTGAGACAACTCGGTGAGTTAAGTTGAAATTTCCCAACTTTTCTGAGAACAGAAGGAACTCAACGAGTCGCATAGATGCACTCGACGAGTTGGGTCAACACAATTGTTGACTTGAGCGTTTACTTCCATTGGCTTTTAGTGTTTGGTCAAATTGTAGACTTTGGAAACCATGGAGGGGTAAAATGGTCTTTCACCCTTTCCAGGAGTTAGTAAAGGGGTTAGCTTTTAATATATGCTTAAGAGGTGTGTCTTTTCACTATACTTACCTGGGTGGTAATCACTGTGCGACCGGAGGGTCATATCATAGTTATTGACCGGAGGGTCTTATGTGCTTACTGAGTTATGTGATATTTTGCATTCTGTCTTTGTGATTTATAATGTATATTATTATGTGCCTTATTGAGTTAGGACCGGAGGGTCCAAATCGAGTTGTGAAACTAGAGGGTCTTCATTGAGATATTAGACTAGAGGGTCCAACCCGAGCTGTGTGACTGGAGGGTCTTCACTTAGACACATGACTGAAGGGTCTTTATCTAGATTTATCCATGAGAGGCTAACTATTTGTGTGTGGTATTTTGGGGAACTCACTAAGCTTTGTGCTTATAGTGTTGTGTGAAATGTGTTTCAGGTACATCTCAGGATCGCGGGAAGGAACCGACATGATTGTACACACCAGCTAGAGATTATGTTTTGAGGATTCTGGGATATTGTCAAACATTTTATTGTTTTGTGTTTTGAACAACTTATAAACTTGGGTTTGAGAAATGTGAAACCGTATTTTGTGTGGTTTTAAAAATGAAAATTGTATTTGAAAATTTAGAGTGTTACATGATTTATATCTATGAAAATAAACCCAAGTAAATCTATCAAAATCATCAAATATCACTAGAATTTACTTATTACCACCAATGCTCTCGATGGCAGATAGGACACAAAGATTAATGTGTAAAAGTTCTAGCAACTCGATTACTTTGGTGTTTATTATAGTCGAGTGACTTTTGCGACTTTGCTTTCCTAGTTCGCAAGAACCACACATATGTTCCTTCTCAAACTTCAAAAGAGGAAGCCCTCATAAAGATTGCTAACTATATGTTTTTTGATGTCCTTGAAACTCAGATGCGAGAGCGCTTGGTGCCCTAGCCAACTGTCATCCGAGGATGCTTTCGTAAGTAGGCAAATGGAAGGCTTTCTGGTGATTGGTTTTATGATCAAAGGAAACATCTCTCCCTTTCTTTTGGATTTTAGAAGCACTGCCTTTGTTTTCTTCTCTATGATTTCAGATCCCTCATCATTGAATAATACTCTCATCCCTGTACCTACAACCAATTGCAAAATTCTTATCAGCTTATGTTGTAGGACTTCCACATATGCTACCTTCCTAATGGAGAATTCACCATTTTTAATCATGCCATATCCTTTGATCTCTCTCGTGGCATTATTTCCGAACTTTACTTTGCCACCGTCCTTCAACAATCAGAATTCCCTTAGCTCTTCTCTCCTTTCTGGCATGTGATACGAACAACCACTATCGATATACCATTCAGATTCATATTGTTCGTCACGAATTACCTACAAAATTCAGAGAGATTTTGGAACCTAAACTTTCTTGGGTCCTTGTGAGGTTTTCTTATAAACAGGAAAAGTTATATTCATATCAACCCAGAAGGTTCTTTTGAGCAAAACGCTATTCTCTCCTCTAAATATTTTAAAAAACTTCATTTTATTATCAGAAAGATTAACCTCAACAAGAATTGTTTTTCTTTGAGTAAAATCCTTGTGTTTTTAGCCATCTTTGTTTCAAAAGCCTTTTTCTCCATTTTCAAGTTCGCTTCAAATTCCTCGAGAGAAATCTGTGGTTCCAAAACTACTTTACTTTTGCCCTTAACATCTTTTGATGTGTTGACAGATTTCGAAACATTTGTTTTTGGAGAAAAATTGGGTTTTAACTTTTCCAAATGTTTCATTTGTTTTGAAAATGATGGTTTCGGAAAAAACTTTTGGTTTTGAAACCTATGGAGTTTAAGACTATGGCTTCGAAATCGATTTAGGTTTCGGATTTAGAGAGGATTTTGCATTTTGACTTGCAGATCTTTCTGGGTTAACAGAATTGAAATTTTTATATTTCTAGAAACACTTTCTTTCTTTTAAGTTTTTCTGATATCTAGCATTCAACTGCCTTTTCTTAGCCATAAGTTCCTCAGCTGACTCATGAATGTTAGCTCTAGGTTTCTCTTTTCTAACAGGTTTTTCATGTTGTTTGGAAGAAGTTTCACTGGTTTCATTGAGGATGTCCTTGGTGCCACTTGGTCCTGCCTGATCGTAACGAAATTCAACACGATTCAGTGGTTTCAAAACATATTCTCCTTTCATTTTCCAAGAGGTCATTTCGAAAAGACTTTTTTTCGTCTGAATTGTTTATCGGTCCCGACCAGAAAAATTTGTAACGCCCGCAGATCCGGGCTAGTCAATTTAGAGGCAATAGGGGTCAAAAATGACTTTTCGACAAAAGATTATTTAGAATAAATAGTCTTAACCAAGTTGTAGAATATGTCACAAGGTTTCCGTACATATAAAGAATGCCGAAATCCGAGCTTTAACGAAGAAGTTATGGCCCGCCGAAGTTTTACGGCAAAACCGGCACGGCACCGGGAGACGTAAATAGTGAATTTACGATAGAAGACTTTTTAGCCTTATCAATCTAAACAAAAGTTGTAGAATATGTTAAAATAAGAACATCGATAAAAAGAACGCCCAAATCTGACTTCGTATGAAAAAGTTATGATTTTTCTAAGATTCGGCTTAGCAGTGCACGGCCTAAAACTCGAATTTTAGTTCGAGTGGTTTTTGGCTTACGTGACCTAAATGAGAGTTGAAGATCTCATTAATAGGAACTCAACGGTAAAAAGACAGATGAAAACGGAGTCCGTATGAAGGAGTTATGAACTCTTCGCGGTCATTTAACAGTCTAAACGCATCCTACTGTTAAATTTGAGATCGGTCGAGAATTAGCCGACGGAGTCTAAACGAAAGTTGTAGATCTTGATTTTACCTACGCGTGGATATAAAGAACGTCGAAAACGGAGCTCGTATGCGAAAGTTATGATTTTTCTAAGTTTGAGGGTTGATACGCGATAGGGGGTGACGTGGCACCACCAGAATTGAACACGTGGCACCACCAGAAGGCCACCACATGGACCAACTCGGCGAGTAGGTCCCCCCTACTCGGCGAGTCCATCAGATTCCACCCCTATAAATAGAGGTGTCGGGTTCCCTCATTTCCTCACCCCTCACCCCTCTTCTTTCTTTCTCTAAACTCTCTCTCTAAGCTCCCTAACCCCCCTAAAAGCCTAGGTAAACCCCCTAGCACCCGAAGGAAGCCCCAAGGCTCCCGGAGTCCCAAGAAAAGAGCCTTTCGGATCGGGAATGCTGCTCCAGCAAAGCCTGGTTTTCGAGAAAAACCCGCTGTAAGTGAGCTGTACCTATCCTATCTTTAGTTTAGCTTATGTTTTAATATAGGAATGTTATTAGGTCCTTAAAATAATTATTTGGGCTATTATTATGAGTTATATTGAGCTTTATTAACGCTTATATAATAATAATAATAATAATAATAATAATAATAGTCAGATAATTAATTTGTCGCGGTTATCATTAGACTAAACCCTAGTGGTATCAATACTAGGTTTTATCGAAGGAATATCATTTTGAGAGTATCGAAGCGCTGTCCGAGTGCTGAGTCACCACCTAATCAGGTGAGTGCATAGTTACTTTCAGCTTACACATAGATATGAAGTATTTTATATAAATTACGTGCTGTGTGTGTATATTATCTGTATACTTGCTATCTATGCTGAATGAACGTTTTATACATGTTTTCAATGATTTAAACTGTATATGTATTTTATATCTACAAAATGTGTTGGGTAAAACATGGGTAGATGTATTAGTTGCTGTGTGATAAAATGAAATAATGAGATGCCTCGTTATAGCGATTCTTGATGATCTAGTCATCTAGCGGAGTATAGATGACGACCACGGACTATTCTAGACAGTCCAGTTGAACACTAGCAGGCTCGCAACCTGTAGGTGTTTATTCGAACTGTGTGTTCATTCGAACTGTGTGAACTGTGTGCTCACCAGATATACTCCATCCCAATGATAGTCCTTTGACTAGGTCCCTTGTGTTAGATGTTTTAGGGACGTAATGTGAGGATAACGGGAATGGGTAATTGGGTTGATTGTTTGATGTTTAAAAATAATAATTATATTATTGTGGGTTGAAAACCCTATCTACTCACCAGGTTTCCCAACCTGACCCACTCAGTTTATTTATATCACAGGTATTGATACGAAGTCACTTTACACTGAGAGATTTAAACAGATGTAGATCACTAGTGTAAATAAATGTAAGTTCTGTTTATGCTTACGTTTCTGTATTAACGATGACATCCCAAACGTTTTGAAATGAATAAAATACGTTTCTCCGAAAATGTTTTAATAACGTATTTATCGTGTTTTTCTGGGAACAAATTCCGCAACCTTTTTATAAAATGAAGTACTCTGATCTTTATAAAGCATAAACAAAATCGGTCTTTTCTGGCCGTAAAAATGGGGATGTCACAGTTGGTATCAGAGCATTAGTTTAAGAGAACTAGGAATATGGATTTATTTCTAGACTTAAACTTAGAATGCTAAGCAATGATTGTGAGGAGTGTGTTTAATAAAATTTAGGTAATACACCTAAATAGACACAAGCACTAGCTTATTTAGGAAAAATTCCTAACATGCTTTTATGTGCTAAATGATTTATGATATGCATTATATGATCCTATCTATGGTCTGTTGCCGACCGGATCTGGAAATTTTATGTGCTCAGGTTTCTAAACGTTTAATTACGATATTAGAACTGGCATGTAACTTTTTGGAGTAATAAGGAGGAATACGCGTCTAATTCTTCCTCTATCTATATTCTCGTCTCGATACACCAAACGCTTGCTTTGGAGAATAGAATGTCATCATAAGGACTCATAGAGAATTGAGTAAGTGGAGGAAATGGAAAGGCTTACGATAGTGAATGACACCTATCGGAAGATATCATAAGAGTGGTATCTTGCCTTTAGAATATGTCATGTTGTACGTTTAGAGGAATACAGTACGTCCGAAGTACACCTTCGATTGGTAGGATGATGGAATGATTGGCGTAATTCATGAAGTTGACCCATCGTATGGTATTTCCACCGAGCTGAAGCAGAATTGATGATTGAAGATACGCATAGAAGAAGTCCTAGTAGAGTCTAGGGAAAATTTTGTGATTGTTTGGACACATTTTTATGTATTAAAAATTGTTTTGTGATAATAACTTGGGAAAACTGCGAGACAATACTTGGGACGAGTATGAGTAGGTGTGAAAGGTAGTAGATGCATATATTACCGGAAGCACAGGACTCACGCTTGGATCAGGGAAAGTCACAAGGTTACCAAGAAAGTAGTAATTGATTTCGATTTATTCAAGTGTGTTGTTACCATTGTTTCGGTAATGACTAAGACGATTGTTGATATTCCGACCCTAGTGGTCATATCGAATTGAGTCCGACTACGATGAGTATGTTACGTGGTTCAGAGAACCAAGTTTGATGTAGCGTCCGACTTAAACCAAACGATTGAAATCAAAGCGATCAATAGAAGTATCGCGCTCGTTGTTAAAAGAAGATGGTTGCTAGAGATGCTACCTTTTTAGATGTGACTAGAACATGAAGGAAGGTATAGACTGTTCTGGAATTTGACTCTAAGAGACCTAAGTCTGAGCATTGCAACATACGATGAGAGGTCATTAGAATATGACACATCAGTCCATTGTATTAATAAAAGAACTTATCTTAAGTTCGTATCCAGTGAGGATCGAGATTGTGACTTGAAGGTCATAATTTGGAGTCTAACGTGAGATAGGGAGCGTAAGCAAGATCGAGCACCGCCTGTAGTCAAGGAATCTAAGAGTTAGATACACGTTCGAAGAAACATCGAAGTTATGACTTAGGATGAATAGATAACAAATGGAGTCATCATGTGAGCCCTTTTTCGTTGATGATTCCAGGACGTAATCATCCTAAGGGGGAGATAATTGTAACGCCCGCAGATCCGGGCTAGTCAATTTAGAGGCAATAGGGGTCGAAAATGACTTTTCGACAAAAGATTATTTAGAATAAATAGTCTTAACCAAGTTGTAGAATATGTCACAAGGTTTCCGTACATATAAAGAATGCCGAAATCCGAGCTTTAACGAAGAAGTTATGGCCCGCCGAAGTTTTACGGCAAAACCGGCACGACACCGGGAGACGTAAATAGTGAATTTACGATAGAAGACTTTTTAGCCTTAGCAATCTAAACAAAAGTTGTAGAATATGTTAAACTAAGAACATCGATAAAAAGAACGCCCAAATCTGACTTCGTATGAAGAAGTTATGATTTTTCTAAGATTCGGCTTAGCAGTGCACGGCCTGAAACTCGAATTTTAGTTCGAGCGGTTTTTGGCTTACGTGACCTAAATGAGAGTTAAATATCTCATTAATAGGAACTCAACGGTAAAAAGACAGACGAAAACGGAGTCCGTATGAAGGAGTTATGAACTCTTCGCGGTCATTTAACAGTCTAAACGCCTCCTACTGTTAAATTTGATATCGGTCGAGAATTAGCCGACAGAGTCTAAACAAAAGTTGTAGATCTTGATTTTACCTACGCGTGGATATAAAGAACGTCGAAAACGGAGCTCGTATGCGAAAGTTATGATTTTTCTAAGTTTGAGGGTTGATACGCGATAGGGGGTGACGTGGCACCACCAGAATTGGACACATGGCACTACCAGAAGGCCACCACATGGACCAACTCGGCGAGTAGGTCCCCCCTACTCGGCGAGTCCATCAGATTCCACCCCTATAAATAGAGGTGCCCGGTTCCCTCATTTCCTCACCCTTCACCCCTCTTATTTCTCTCTCTAAACTCTCTCTCTAAGCTCCCTAACCCCCCTAAAAGCCTAGGTAAACCCCCTAGCACCCGAAGGAAGCCCCGAGGCTCCCGGATTCCTGAGAAAAGAGCCTTTCGGTTCGGGAACGCTGCTCCAGCGAAGCCCGGTTTTCGAGAAAAAACCCGCTGTAAGTGAGCTGTACCTATCCTATCTTTAGTTTAGCGTTGTTTTAATATAGGAATGTTATTAGGTCCTTAAAATAATTATTTGGACTATTATTATGAGTTGTATTGAGTTTTATTAACGCTTATATAATAATAATAATAATAATAATAGTCAGATAATTAATTTGTCGCGGTTATCATTAGACTAAACCCTAGTGGTATCAATACTAGGTTTTATCGAAGGAATATCATTTCGAGAGTATTGAAGCGCTGTCCGAGTGCTGAGTCACCACCTAATCAGGTGAGTGCATAGTTACTTTCAGCTTACACATAGATATGAAGTATTTTATATAAATTACGTGCTGTGTGTGTATATTATCTGTATACTTGCTATCTATGCTGAATGAACGTTTTATACATGTTTTCAATGATTTAAACTGTATATGTATTTTATATCTACAAAATGTGTTGGGTAAAACATGGGTAGATGTATTAGTTGCTCTGTGATAAAATGAAATAATGAGATGCCTCGTTATAGCGATTCTTGATGATCTAGTCATCTAGCGGAGTATAGATGACGACCACGGACTATTCTAGACAGTCCAGTTGAACACTAGCAGGCTCGCAACCTGTAGGTGTTTATTCGAACTGTGTGTTCATTCGAACTGTGTGAACTGTGTGCTCACCAGATATACTCCATCCCAATGATAGTCCTTTGACTAGGTCCCTTGTGTTAGATGTTTTAGGGACGTAATGTGAGGATAACGGGAATGGGTAATTGGGTTGATTGTTTGATGTTTAAAAATAATAATTATATTATTGTGGGTTGAAAACCCTATCTACTCACCAGGTTTCCCAACCTGACCCACTCAGTTTATTTATATCACAGGTATTGATACGAAGTCACTTTACACTGAGAGATTTAAACAGATGTAGATCACTAGTGTAAATAAATGTAAGTTCTGTTTATGCTTACGTTTCTGTATTAACGATGACATCCCAAACGTTTTGAAATGAATAAAATACGTTTCTCCGAAAATGTTTTAATAACGTATTTATCGTGTTTTTCTGGGAACAAATTCCGCAACCTTTTTATAAAATGAAGTACTCTGATCTTTATAAAGCATAAACAAAATCGGTCTTTTCTGGCCGTAAAAATGGGGATGTCACAAAATTCGTCACAATCATCAACATTATCATCATTAAAAATGGATGTTAGTTCTGACGTGTTGTTTTTGTTCAATCCAGTTTTTACGAAAACTTGATTAGGGACTGTTATAACTTTCGAAAATACTGTGGTTTTTGCTTTTAAAACTTCTAAACTTTTATTTTCAACAATATGGATATATTCAATTGATTTTTTAGAAATCAACTTTTTCTTTGGTTCAGACTCGTTTTGTACAAATACTGAACAATCGATCTCATCCTCTACATAAATGTCACTCATGTCACTTTCGTAAAATTCAGAAACATTTTTAGCATTAAAAGTATTTTCTGAACTCAATTTAGTGCACAACGAGTCAAAACTTTGCACATTATTAGATTTAATATGTTCTTTATCATTTTCATCCAACATTTTTTCAACATGTTCTTATGTTTCTTGGACTGAATATAAGCTTCTATTTTGTCAAGTCTAATTTTATAAGATTCGAAAACATCATTAGAGGACACAATAGATTCGCACTTATAGCAATCTGCATCGATTTCATCCTCTTTCAATTCGAGAAAGGGTAAAATAATTTTGTGTATATTTATATCTATTTCACAATCAAGATGCAGTTGAGTAATATTAAAATATACCTTACTGATGACCTTCTCGCATTCACTTACCTGTTCAGAAACAGGCCTTGCAGCAAAACAATTATCAGAGGGCTCTCCACCATCAGTTATCTATCCCCTTTGTTATGAGGCCCCGCTCTAAACCATCAGACACCTTCCTTCATACTCCAATGCTTCCTACTTTGCCACAAAACATCCACTATGTGTGGGCTTCTGAACCTCATCATCTTCAGAATCAGTGGACCATACTTCAACACTACCAAATTCATCACCACCTTCCTGCACAATCAAAGAAGGCTTCACGTTTGCACCATTCTTTTTCTTCAAATCCTCTATCTTCTAAAGATAGTAGGCTTCGTCTTTCTCATCCTACTTCTTCTCATTCAACCTTCTTAACGTACACTCCTTAGAAAAATGATTCTTGCCATGGTAGTAATTGTAATCATAGCCAAAATCTCCCAACAACTTCTTCTCTTGTTTGTCTTCTTCATTTTGAGAGTTCTTGAAGCTCTATTATGTTGACCTTTATAAGTTGAAGTTTCCTTACACGTTGTGTTCTTAAACTGACCAAAGTTCTTTTTGATGAACTTTTTGGGATTAGATACCAAAAGAGCATGTTCCTCTTTGGTAAGTTCACTATCTGAAAAGTCGGATTCAGAATCTTCTTCAGCAACCTTTTTGCCTTTCGTAACTAAGGAAAATGAACCCATGCTGGACACAGTCTTCACATCCTTCGTCACCTCATCTTCATGGGATCTTAGAATTCCCACAAGCTTCGCCAAGGTGTAGCTCTTGAACTGCTCATGAGATTTTACTGTGGATACAACTACTTTCCATTCAAGCCTTAATGCATTCATAAATGTAACCCTTTGCTCAATCTTTTCATGCTTGAGATTATGTTTAAGCATCCTGCTCAAAAGACGATTAAAATGGTTGAAGATCTTATCAAAATTTTCATCAGGCTTCTGAACAAAAGCACCAAATTCTGATAGAATTAATGTTTGAATGGAATGTTCGAGATCTGCATCGCTTGAATAAAGCTCTTTCAACCTATCCCAAATCTCCTTCGCAGTTTCACATGCACTTACCATACTAAAAGTGTTTGGAGGAAGACCAAACCTGATTATTCACATCGCTTTGATATTGCATAACAGCTTCTCTTTTTCATCTTGAGGAACATCTCTAACGTCAACAAGAAGAGCATTGTATTGGGCTTGAGTCTTAATGACCCTCCTTGTAATAGTGTGTGTGAATGTCTATTGGGTTATGGCTTCCCATATTAAGGTGCCATGATCTTCAAGGCCAAGAACGTACTATTCGAAGTGCAATGCCCAGACTTCATAATCCTGTGGAAAAAGGATTAAGATTTTGGTAGTATATCCGATGATGCAAGACAGATTAAAGGAAAAAGTATGAGGATCTTCTGGTTACATGATGTTGATTCATAAAAAAATGTATAGAATCAAATGTGTAAAACAATAATCGAGTTTAGAGCAAAAATAAGGACCCAGATCTAATGTCTACAATCGATGAAAAAGATGAAGACGACAGATCCACCAGAAACTCAAAACCTTAATAATACTCGACAAAAGATTTGCGTATGAGTTACATAATATCCCGCTCTGATACCAATTGATGAAACAATAATGTAAAGATCGATAGATTCTAAATAGAAGATTGAATCAAACAGCTAGAACAATGATTGAATGAATGTCGAATGCTTAATATAATCAAAGCCTTGGAAGAGTTCGACGATAAATTTTTTGTAAAAGTAATGTAGGGCAATACAAAACTATTAACCCTAGAACAATACATACATTCACTATAAATAGTCTAACCCAAGCATCATAATGACGGATGGATAGGCCCAAGCTGTTAATAAAGACTAAATACAAACATAACAAATTTGACACAATACAATAAATAACCCAACATTCCAGAGTAAGTTTATTACAAATCTTGAATTTGTTTAATTTAATAGTTAGAAATTACTATAGAGTAGTAAAATAAATAGTTTTAATTCAAATTATATAAGCAACTATTTCTGCTGCTATGTGGATGTAATTTTTCATTCTTAAAAAATGAAATATATTCTGATTATTTTGTATTCTACTTTCTTTTCATTAATATGAATCCTTGTAAGAAGATGAAATTGTTTACATACAAGGTTGGTTTACAGTTTCTCTACATGGATTTGGTATTTTGAATATGTTTATATCTTTTTTCAAATGTCGTGTTCCAAAATATGTTTTTTATTCTTTTTTAATTTTGGTAAATTTTATTGCAGACATCATATGAAGAAGTTCGTTTTAAAGTTTCAGAATGGAATATATATAACTTAAAGTGGCTTAAAGAAGACATGGATTGCATTTCGCTTTTTTGGAAATGAAATGTATCAAAATTTTAACATATGCCTACCAAACTTTTTAATAAAGTTTAATAAAATCATTAATTATAATGTTATTATGATATTTCAGGTTATAGATTTTGAGCTCTCAATTCAATTTAAGGTTATTGTGGTTGAGGTTGATCCTGGTTTGAAAGGCGACACATCTCAAGGTATTCATCATATTTATAAGAGTTAATTTCGAGAAATATCCTTGAGTGGTAGATAAAAAAAAGGGGGCCATTTTGTGCAATTGAAACAACAAAAAATATGGCTTTTGGTTGAAATTTTCTCTCAAAAGTGCTAGTTTTTTATTTTATTGCAAATGAACATGCTGGCAATTTGCTAAAAATAATGACTTTGAAAAAACAATCCATTAAAAAGCTTTATATTTGATGAACCGTTGTGCAACCTTAGTGTTAATAAATACAAAAAGATTTTATATGAATCTTTATTTATAATTTTTCTGGTGTGAATTGTACTTTTCATTTTCAAGAAGGAAACCAAATTTCACTCGAACATACTGATCCCAAAGAAAGATTAGAGGTGCAAGCATATATTATCAGCTTTTGGTTCTCTCTCTCTCTCTCTCTCTCTCTCTCTCTCTCTCTTTGAGATTTACGTTCAATGTGACTTTGAACGATTTTAATGTTCAAACATTGCGAGTCAATTTTTTTTTGCAGTGATATGTTTAGTTGTGTCTTTTTCGTTTTCCTTATCTGGGAACTAAGCAATCAAATATTACATGTACCACTTGAAATCTCTTTCAGAATTAATTTTTTTGGATGTAGGAGGTTTAACAAAATGAAAAAAGAAATTGATATAAGAAAGAACGAAAAAAGGTAGCCCAGAGGAATGATTCTTCTATTTGGGGACTAACAGTTTACTATGGCACATAGTAACACTAATTAATATGAACAACATACTTTACAAACGAATATCGGCCAACCCCACATAATACTGTAGATATAATGTTGATTAAATATATATTAGGAAGATATATAATTATTTCAATTATTACTTCGTTTACCACTAGTTTTTACTTGATTGATGATAAACACTCAAAATTGATTCTAGCAATAATAAATAAATAGATTATGACTCGCGTTAAACGCGGGGAACGCATAAAAAAAATATAGAATTGTATACATATATTACACCATAGGAAACATAACAATTAAAAGTACATTATCATATCTATTATAAATTCATTAACATCTTACAAAAGTTATTTAACATCATAACAATTAAAAGTACATTACCATAACCAATAACCAAACATTATTTTTTTCATTCCTGGTGCAACCTTATCTTTTCATTTGGGAAAAAATATTAAATAGTATTAATTTTTATATTTGATTGAAAAACAAAAAATTGACTTACTAAAGTACAATGTTATTTGTTCCAAAAACTTACAATGCATACTGATATATATATATATATATATATATATATATATATATATATATATATATATATATATATATATATATATATATATATATATATATATATATATATATATATATTTAGTGATGTGTCTATTATACTATCCGACTTTCAAAGCACACAATTATTTATTTATTTTTTGAGAATTTTAAACTTAAATATAATGCTTGCAAAAAAAACCAAACGATTGTAGTTTTTAACTTTGTAAACTTTTGTAGATAAATAACAAATAACATTCCTTATAAAAACATATAAAACACATCAATTAATAAAAATACATTGAAAACTGGGAAATAAATACAAAGTAAAAAACAATATCATAAAACACATTAAAACTAAATTGAAGTCAGCTAAGAACATCATTAATTATTAGTTGTTAATGGTACATTTTCCTCCAACAGAGACCCACCCAGAATAATAAAAAAAACAAACATGAATGTGGGATATTAATAAGAAATTCAAAATAATTTCAACATGATAGAATTAAAGAATTAAAAAAATGCATCCCTTCAGAAGACCTTTCCATGTTGAGATGTCATTGTCCTGTTCCACCACAAGCTAAAGAACTTAACCAAAATGTTAAAATCAAACCACATATAAATGTCAAAGCATTATTCTTGAAAATAAAAGATGTTTTACTTAAAAAAAAAGTGATTATAAAATGACAATTTTAAAAATCAAAAGATCTAAAATTCCATCTAGAAATGTATAAGTAAAGTCCAATTTTAATTTTTTTCAAAATCGCTGGGGAAAATTAAATGTTCAATTGATGAAATATATAAGCTAGCCCTATTTTTAAGTGTATCATATAATGTAAAGAAATATAAATATGTTGCTATTTGGGTTACATATTGCTATTATCAATCAAAATGAAAGTATGTCGTCATTATGGGTAATTAAAAGTGTATGTATTTTTATTATAAATAAAAAAACATACAAGGATTATATTGGTAACAGAATAAAATAATATAAAATAAATATATATATATATATATATATATATATATATATATATATATATATATATATATATATATAAAAGAAAATTGATTAAAACTTACAAGTGGGTCATCATCACGACCATTGTCTCCAAGAAGTTGGGAGTCAGGTCTATTGAGAAATCGCACATGCATACCTAGGAGAACATAATGAACATTGTAACTAAAAAAACAATGTATCATGTCATTCAAAAGCATACACCAAGCCTATATTTGTGATCATCACCAAGTTATTAATATTTTTTTTGTTCATGCTCATGCTAAATGTAATTAATCATAAAAAAAAATATGTTGATAAAGCTTAATAAAAGCAACCTGAAGTTCAGACTCTGGTTTCGCCAACAAATTCATGTATGCTTTTCTAAGCTGAAAAGTTTTTTCAACACTTTGTACTAGATTTGTACTTAAAGTTTTATTTAAATCAATGTATGATATCCATAAGATCATGGAAATCTATATTATAATAAAAATATAATACATAATCAATGTTTGATATCTATATGAACGAATAAAAGAATAGAAATAGATTAAAAGACAATAAAATAAAAGAGTAGCAATCCATTAAGACACAATTAAATGAAATCAAGTTTAAAACTGAAAAAACCAAAGCTATTGCTCTAAGATGTTATATGGATCCTCAAAGGTGCTAACAACTGTATTTGTATAGTATTATGCTTGTAAAAGATCAAAAAGAGCAATTAATACATTAAGTAATGCTTCATGGATGATAATTAAGGCCAAACATATTAAAAATGATATGAAATAATATCCAATAACTTTGACAACTCGTGTGAAATGGTCAAAAAGATTCATGTCGATCCCACCATGGTTATATTGTATTTCTAGGGTGAGCTAGCTGTACTATAACCTTTAGGGCTCCAACATCAAAGAGAAATGTAAAAATGTAAAACGATTAAAAGAACTTTTTCTCATTCCTGATTTATAAACTTTAAAGACTCATCCATATAGGTTAGATGATTATAATATGAATTAACAACATTTAACCAGTAACTTATTCAATTTAATATGGGTAAGATTATCAACATCATTAAGAAAATACACAAATTTAGAAAATTAAGGGTTTATGCTTAACACAACGAAAAGTTCAACTAAAGAATTTATCATGTTAAAATTTGATAAAAGTTAAAATGTGATTGTGTATATTAATCTGTAAGTTACCTCCATAACCAAGGAACGATGTCCTCTTAGTTGGAATCCTGGTTAAATTGATGTGATTGGAGTCTTTGGACCTATATCCATTAATTTTGGGCTAATTGATGTGTTATTTGGGCTATTAGAATCAGTCAATGAAGCCAAAACTAGAGGAAAAAATTGGACCAAAGAGGAAAAGGGGACAAGAAACTTTCCAATTATGGTAGAAGAATCCTAAAATGAAGTTGATGTTGTTGAACCTGGATCAGAAAAAGAAAAAAGAATGTATCGGGTATGGAAGGAATTCAACGGAATACTTGATTCTATGCTGATGATAACCCTTACACAACAGATTTATATATTACAATCGATTTAAGAATTTATAGGTTGTATGTGTTTGAGACTAGGAAATTACTTCAAAACTATGAATGGATTTCATTACATGGATTTTTTTTATGGAAATGAAATGTATCAAAATTGTAACATATGCCTACCAAACTTTTTAATAAATTTTAATAAGATTATTAATTATATTGTTATTATGTTATTTCAGGTTATAGATTTTGAGCTCTCAATTCAAGTTAAGGTTATTGTGGTTGAAGTTGATCCTAGTTTGAAAGGCGACACATCTCAAGGTATTCATCATATTTATAAGAGTTAATTTCCAGAAATATCCTTGAGTGGCAGATAAAAAAAAAAGGGGGACATTTTGTGCAATTGAAACAACAACAAATGTGGTTTTTGCTTGAAATTTTCTCTCAAAAGTGCTAGTTTTTTATTTTATTGCTAATAAACATGTTGGCATGGAAAGCATGGAGGTACAGATACCTTAAGAAAGGATTGGATGAACGTCGTCTTCAGCATCTACTATGGACAAGAAAACGTTGTAGATCTTCCGGAAATATTGTGGCAAGATTTATGCAAGTTCGCCACCAAGAGGAAGCCCAATGAAATTTTGAGCCACTTCTGGTTAACACAATTCCTCCGGAGGTATGTATCTCTTTTAAAATCGTTAAGGTGTATAGGATTTTGGACCAATCTTCTTTTGGTCCAGTCAGACGACTTCCGGACGATATGTTGGCCATCATTCCTTCCGATTCTCCTTATTTAAAGCAACATCTAGAGACTTCGGTTGTGTTTGACACAACACAACCTACCCCGTTCTCTGTTGAGCCTATTTCGGAAGAGGTCGAACATGCTAAGTCCGGACCTAAGATCAAGAGGCCAGCCAAGCGAAAGGCTTCTCCCACAAAGCCCAAAGCCAAAAATAAATCCAAAGTCGGTTCCTCCTCTCAACAGGAAGGAACCCATGACATTTTGGTTGATTCTGGCCATCCGCACACCCCTCCTGCCCACTCATCTGAGGTACCCCTCAATGTTTTAAAACCACTAGCACACACTCACGGGGAGTCTCCACATAATCCACCCTCTCCCTCCCAAAAGGGAGATGTCGGTGTTGAACATAGTTCCTTGCAGCCCCCTGGAACAAACCCACGAGTCACATTTGTTGATCCCATCGTTTCTTCTGCACGCACACACTCCGGAACCCCTGTTTTGGGCCCCAACCTTTCCGAAGAAGGAGTTGTCCATCTGACTTCGGAAACCTCAACTGGTCTGATACCCGGAGGGTGTAAAGGACGACCAGGTGCTAATGATCCCAATTGGGAAGATTTCGTTAAGAGGGTCGCCTCACGGTGTCCGGACCTAACATGTGCTCAAGTGGAATCCACTCTTATCTCAATGCGGAATAGGGAAATTCAAAGCAACCTGCCCTACGTTCATCCCACTGACAATGATGCAGATGCTGAACATACTTCGGTACAACCTCCTGTGACCACTCATCAAGGAGCTTTCCAAATAGATCTGGAAGAATAGATCTATACAGAATTAATGTTGGAAGATGACGCAAAAATCATTCCGAAATACAACTTCATGACTTCAGCACACTTTGTGTCTAAGCCATCCACTTCCAAATCTGCCTATGACTTTGGTTCCTTATCCTCAACAACTCCGGGCGGCAGTTCAAAATCAAAACTTCATGAAGATGATGCTACCACGAAACCAGGTCCTTCCACTCATCCTCCCTCACACCAGTCTCATTCGCATTACTCTGATTCCAATTTGGAATCCTCTACTGTTGATTACATTGACCCTTTCGCACTCCTAGAAATCAGCAACAATGTCTCCGACATAATGACTAAAGTGTCATCCGTTGAAAACTTCATAGCACAGCTGAACTTCAAACTGGATCAAAAAGTCTCCAGAATTGATCCCAAACTCGATGCTATTCTCCAATCTCTCTCCCAACCGTCTGGACCATCAGTTGCGGAAAAAGAAGCTCAGTTAGATCAATTAATCTCTCTCAGGCTCAAGCACATAATAGAAGAAGTCAACTCCAAATATGACATCCTGGTTGACCACTACCTCAACACCATTACATCCATGATCAAAGTCCATGACGAGTTGATGGCTACTACCAATGATCTAATCAAGCAGACCCGCATTCGCTATGAGAAGCAAAATAAAAGGAAGGATGGGATGAACATGATCATTCAGTAGGTCCTCATCAAACTTCTTCGCTAAACTTGGAACATAGTTGATGTTCCGAACAGGAAGTTTGATGAGATGATTTCCATTCTAAGCAACACGTTCAAGCACCTCTCTGAGCAAGCCCCCACCAATGAAGAAAATGATACTCTCTCTTCAACTCACAACAGGACTTCAGAAAGTCTTCTCCAAGTTTGATGATCTGAAAGAGACTCTACTGCTTGCATCGGATCTGAAGTCTACTGATGCAAGAGGGTGAGAAGGCCCCAACAAAACCTACAAACATGCCTTGGAATTTACACTCCAAGATGAAGATCTAGATTCCGATGAAGACGTTCAAATCACTTCCGGAATTCTAGGGATCACTGAAAGGGAAGAAAGTGAAGATGAAGAAGAATATGTTCCTGATGATGCTCCAAAAGGAGTCCTTGATCTTCAAGCTCCTAAGATGTCCATTCCAAAGGTAATAACTGATGAACAAAACACGATATGGTCTGCAGTTCCTGGCCATCCTCTCTTCCAGATGCTTTTGAGAGGGTTGTCAAAATGGCTAAGGCTAAATCATTATTGACCGCTCAAGCCTTCCGAGCAACTCCTTCTGTACAATCTCACATTCTAGAACCAATAGTTGCTCCAATCTACCAGGGCTCTCCCCTATTGATCCCTGATGATATTCCAGAAGAACCACTTCCAAATCCCATTCTGGAATTCACGATTGATGAGAACCTAAATCTTGTCATAAATGCACTTCATAAAGACAAAGGAAAGAAACCAATGACTTCCAAACTACAAGCCTTATACTCCGGACCTCCTCTCAAACAAAAACATGGATGGTCTCAAGAGGAAATAAATCAGGAAATTGAGGAAAGCATCCGGATCCAAGCCATGAAAGACAATCCTGATCCGATGCGTGGCATCTCTCCTCTCTGTCGAGAAGGAATCCTCAAGGCGCATGAAATTGTTTTTTAGCTCTACTTTGAACTTCCCATAAATGATTCTGATCATCTGGATCTTCCTCTCTCTCCCTATATCAAATTCTACACTAAATTTGCTCCACTTCACCCAACTGATCATCCAGACTGAACGAGAAAGGCTTGATACCTTCTATGCTAAAAACGTTCAACTGTTCAAGGAAGTTTGGACCAGAAAAAGGATTACCCAAGTTTAGGGCTTCAGAAGAAAAATCTTGGTGAAATTTGAGCTGAACTGTCCTTTATTCTATTTTCACCTGCTCCGAAACAAGCCAACTCCCCGGACCGTTACTGATGTGGATTTCCCTTCCATGAATCTGAATGGAATCCTCACATTAGCTGCTTACTTCAGAGAAAACGAGAAGGATGACATCAGTATGGGTGCTTATCATGCAACTCTGAGCTTTTTGAAAGATTATGTTGCTGACTTCTGCAGATGTGACTATGAACTGGTTCACCTCTACGGAACTGAAAAATTTGTCGCCAAAATTGACTTCGTTCTTCCGGAAGCTGAACTCCTTGTTGATGGCCCAATTGAAGAACCGCTTCTAGGGTTTGTATACACTACCAGAAAAACAAAAATGAAGGATTTCTTCCGAGTCCTAGACAAACACCTGGTTCCGACTAAAGCTCTAAAGAAGTTCATTTCCAGGGCATCCAAATCTGATGCTCCGGAAAAGGTCAAGTCAAAGTTCATTAGTTAGTTGGCATGGTACATTGTGGTTCGAGAATGGTTGTTCAGATCCTTCACCTTCATCAAGGAAGAAATGAACTAAACCTGTTGGATTGCTAAGTTCACTTAGGGGGAGATTTTTGGAACCTAAAAGTGAACCTCTAGCAATCCTAAGTACTTAATCCTAAGTGTGTAGGTTCCGTAGGGAAGAGTGCACCAGAACCTGTCCGGAGTTGAAGAGCTGAAGAATGAAGTGAAGTTCCGAACACAAGTCATTCTGGAATGCATGTCGAGAATGTTAGATATTCCGGAATCTAGCTATTTTGTCTTTTTTCATTTAATGTTTTTGTATTGATGTAATGTTTCATAGGACCAAATCTTTTGTTATATTAGACAATCAGAATGTTAGAAGTAATTCTATTGTCCAAGTCCTATGTAAGTTCTTTGGTTAATTCAATGTAATATTTTCTCCTATATAAAGGAGCATTCAATACAAGTCAATGATGGATCCTTTTCACACTTTTGGCATCTTTACTAAGTTTTTCAAACAATCTTCTTGTTCTTCATTTATTAGCTTTATTTTTGATCATTTACTCTAGTTCTTCATTTAATGACTTGATCATTTGTTGAACACATTATCTAAGACTAGACTGGTCTTTCCAGGCTAGACTTGAACATTTATTAGTAAGCAGACATTGATCTTAAGCATTCATTCAAGGTTTGTATTCTCAAACCTTGTCCCTGCGCAACTGATCAGATTTCAAATTCTCACACCTTAATTTATGGTTGGGCCAAGTATAGATAAAAACGACTTTTTGATTGGACTTAAGCATTTGGGCCAAGGATTTGGGCTTCCTATAAGACGTACGTTGGGCGTAGCCTGGGTGTACGCGGGGCGCAGTGGCCTGCATCGGATTCGGGGTACGCGCAGCGTACCAAGAGTACGCGCAGCCTACGTGAGCAGATAGCAAACCCTAATTTTTAGGGTTTAAGTTATATAAATACCCCATTATAGCCACACCCCTGGCTTCTTACCAGTCCCCTCACCCTCAGAAAACCATTATTGTGCCCCATACTCCATTTTTGTGTGTGTTTGACCTTTGTTAGCTCATTTTAGTGAAGGAAAGCTTTGGAGAAGAAAATGAGAGGTTGGAGGAGAAGACTTTGAGTGCCTTGAGCTCAAAGATCTGGATTAAGCTCATCATTTGGCATATAGAGGAGGTATAAAGATCTTAACTTTCTTCCTCAAAGTCTAGATCCAAGGTTTTGGAAGTTTTGGACGTCTTTAGGTCCAAAGTTTAGATCTTGTTCATGCAACTTCAAATTTAAGCTTAGGTTTGCCACCCTTGAGGCTCAATGAGTTCCTTTATCTATAAAGTTGCTAGCTTTGAGGCCATGCATAAGATCAAGCCACTTCTATGGAGTTAGTTGTCATTACTTCATGTTTGGGCTCATTTGGTGGGTTGCAAGCCACTAAGTGATCGACTTTATGGATTACAATGATGAAAGGGGCTCAGATCTGAAGTTATAGCTTTTGGGACTGAGTATTAAGTGCTTAATGTAGAAAGGAGCTTAACAGGGTAGAACATTGGGCGTACCAGCCAGTACGCACAACTTACAAGCCATGCAGCAAGTACGCTCTACGTACAGATTAGTACGCCCCACGTACTCATCAGAATTGGGCCTTTGCATTTTGGGCCTCAGATTGGGAAAATGGTTGGACTTGTAAACTATTGGGCCTCAGCAAGCTCGTCAGAAGTTAGACTTTGGACCAATGACATGTTTGGGCTTATGTAGGGCCCATATGAGGAGTTAGGCCCAATATAGAAAATTGGGTCATTAGTGTGCCTTTAGTGGGCCATTGGTGGACTTAGTTGGATTAGTTGGTTTTGGGCCTAGAAGGGAGTCCAAAGTTAGAGCATGGGTAATTTGGTTAATTTACCCTTAATAGTATCCTTAGTGTTCTCACTATGTATTATTGTATAGAGTTGGCCTGGGAGACGTAGGAGCATCAAGCAGAGATTACCTCACACGAGTTTTCAGCAGCTGGATTGAGAGGTGAGTTTTCCTCTAGTAGGATTGGGTCTACGACCACAATGTCAGGTTGTTTAGATGATAGTAGTTCTGGACTTCGATCCAATTTTGGGGTTAGCCCGATGCAGTCTATATGTTTCCGGACATCGATGCGATGTCGGGGGGATCCCGAGAAGTAGTTATGTATGCTTGATGTCTTTGTGATTCATCCATGTTTATGTGTTATGTGTTCCGGGGAGAGCTCGATGTCGGGGTAAGCCCGATGTATGCTATGCTAGTCATGTGTTATATGTGATATGTTCTGCACTTCGGTATGATGTCGGGGTAAGCCCGATACAGTTTATGTGTTTATGATATATGATATGTTATGTATGTATCGGGGTGAGCCTTATGCCGGGGCAAGCCCGATGTTGGGTGATGCGACATCGGCTCCGACCACCTGCTCTGAGAGAGTGCTTCTACCCCGGAGACGGATCTGCGAAGTCACAACATATAAGGCTGTTAGAGCCTCCCCAGGGATTGTGCCCCGGGAGTGGACTCTGACGATCAAGTTAGATAAGCTGGAAGATCTGAGATGGTCCTCCATAGCTGGAGAGAACCATCTTGGTGTTGGTGGTGGTGTGTGGTGGCTGACGGCGATGAGTGGTAGCTGAACCACCCGGTCGGAGTATGATGTGGAGGCTGAGCTAAGGGGAAGCCCAAAGGAAAGGTCATCCTTCATGGAGGAGGCACTATTCTATTTATAGAGGACAATTAGGGTCAAGGGAATTAGGTCAGGCCTTTGGCCAACCCAATTCAGGCCCAACTAGCAAGGAGTTGGGCAAAGCCGCACGGAGACGTCAGGTGGGGTTGGCGGGCAAGCCCTAGGCAAGGCTGGCAGACGCGCACTAGGGAAGGCTAGCATGGGAGTGACATGCAAGGAAGCGCCACGCCGGGCTGACAGGAGATTCCCCAGCACGGCTGGCAAGGGAGCGTCGGGCTGGGCCGGTAGGAAAGTCCCCAGCACGACTGGCAAGGGAGCGTCAGGCAAGGGTGGCATGAGCGCGCCAGGCCAGGCTGGCGCTCTAGATCGGTCTAAGCCATGCTAATGGACTATATATCATCAAGTCCCCCCCCCCCGTCTGATGTTATTGGTATGCGGCCAATAACATCGGACTGGACTTAATCATATAAATCGTGCGTCGTTAAGTCCCCCTAGTATGATGTGGTTAGGTTGCTGACAATCGGATCGGACAAGATAAAGCACTAATACATTAAATAGTAGAGAGAACGACCGAACCTCACCCACGAGATCCGTGGGGTTGTGCGATGAGCCAAACATTGATTATGAAGCTTGAGCTGATTTGATACTCTTTATTGAGACGGGTGCAAGCCGATCGGTGCGATGCAATATAACTGTTGCGGCGATAACCATTCTGAAGGTGTTTCTTTCTCGAGCTATTTTTAGCAAGATTCCCCCCAGTCTGATGTAGGTAGCGTAGGTTGTCGTATCAGACTATGATGCATAGGCAAGGTTGTTATAAGAATACACAACGAGGCTCTTTTCTATGGTAATAGACACCCAGATTTTTGCTAAGAGCCAGACAATATAGATGTTGATTGATTATAAGTGGTGGTGTTGTTGTAGATAGCACTCTTCTTGATGAGTGACCTTGCTATAGCAAGATGTAATGCATGAAAATGCCTTATTGATCGTCCAAGCATAGGAAATCCATGTTGATTATAAGAAAAGAGACATCCAATGTGGTGTTAAGCATGACATAAACTTACGATGCGCGACGATACACGACTTATGTTGCGTGACTTAGAAGAGTAGTTTGGGCTTAGCAACTAGTGATCATGAGGATGTCATCGATCTTACTTACCAACGATAGTAAATACGTCACGCTGGAGAGCATCGCATGGAATAGATCGGGCTTGGCTGCCAGCGATCGTAGATACATCACACAAGAGAGCATTGCGTGGAATCATGTAGGCAAAGGTTGAAAACCTTTGAGCCTCATTGGTCAGAGCATGTCGCAATAGTGGAGCTGGGATGGGAAGCCAGGCGACTCGAGGCAAGAGAGCTGAACCTCGCATGCGGAGCTTGCTGCTATAATGGAGTCGGGCTGAGAAGCCAGGCGACTCAAGGAAAGGATACTGAACCTTGCATGCGGAGCTTGCCGCTATAATGGAGTCGGGCTAAAAATCCAGGCGACTCAAGGCAAGGATATTGAACCTCACATGCGGATCTTGCCGCTATATTGTAGTCGGGCTGAGAAGCCAGGCGATTCAAGACTTGGATACTGAACCTCGCATGCAGATCTTGCCGCTATAATTGAGTCGGGCTGAGAAACCAGGCGACTCAAGGCAAGGATATTGAACCTCGCATGCAGATCTTGCCGCTATAATGGAGTCGGGCTAAGAAGCCAGGCGACTCAAGGCAAGGATACTGAACCCCGCATGCGTATCTTGCCACTATAATGGAGTCGGGCTGAGAATCCATGCGACTCAAGGTAAGGATACTGAAACTCGCATTCGAATCTTACCGCTATAACGGAGTCGGGCTGAGAAGCCAAGCGACTCAAGGCAAGGATACTAAACCTCGCATGCAGATCTTGCCACTATAACAAGTTGGGCTGCGAAGCCAAGCGAATCGAGGCGAGGGTACTGAACCTCGCATGCGGAGCTTGCCGCTATGATGTAGTCGGGCTGAGAAGCCTAGCGACTCGAGGCGAGGGTACTGAACCTCGCATGCGGAGCTTGCCGATATAATGGAGTTAGGCTGAGAAGCCAAGCGACTCGAGGCGAGGGTACTGAACCTCGCATGCGGAGCTTGCTGCTATAATGGAGTCGGGCTGAGAAGTCAGGCGACTCGAGGCAATGGTACTGAACCTCATATGTGTGGGCGCATCGGCCAACATCTATGTGTATGTACCAGGTTATCACAAGTACCTGAGGTTTGACGGCACTTGATGTTCTGCCACATCATTAGCTGTATAGAGTTAAGCATCATGGTTACTGAGAGCTGGGTCGTATTAATACTAGAAAAAGTTTGGCATCATAGCTAATGAGAGTTGGACATCATGGCTACTGAGCTGAGCTGCGAGACTGCCTGGGGCCGATCACCACGGTTGTTGATAGTCGTGCAACGTGGTTGATGTTTCGTGTTGGGCTATGAAGTTTTTCTTTCATTCATAACACCAATCTCTTTCCATGGATGTACAATCGAATATAATGTCAACCCGCTATGTAGTTTAGCTCTTTACTCGAAATAGAAATAACACCTTTACATAGTGTTTTTCTATATATCATCACCGGGGCGAGCCCGATTCCCAATGCGGTTAGATGCCGGGGTGAGCCCGATGTCGGACAGGAGTCCGATGCCGGGATTCGTCCCAATGCAGTGGGAGTAGTCCCAGAGTTATATTTATCTATGTTATGTTAGTGTATGGTATGTGGTAGTTTGGGGAGATTCATTAAGCTTCGTACTTACAGTTTCAGTATTGGTTTCAGGTGCTTCCGATAGCAAGGGGAAGAGCTCGGGATGATCACATGACACACACCACCGTCATTAGCCTGATATTTTCACTTTGATATTTTAGTACATGTTTTATCCAGTGGATTTTATTATGATGAGTGAGATACATAATACATGATTTTTTATTGTCACTCTGTTTAGATATGGGTTTTATAACAATATAAATGAAAATTTTTGGGTCATGTTTTATGGAATTTACATACTCACTCTCTCTCTCTCTCTCTTAAGATTTACTTTCAAATATGACTTTGAATGATTTTAGTGTTCAACATTCGGGGTCAATTTTTTTTGTAGTGATTTGTTTAGTTGTGTCTTTCTCATTTTTCTTATCTGGAAATTAAGCAATCAATATTATAGGTACCACTTGAAATCTCTTTCAGAATCAATTTTGTGGATGTAGGAGGTTTAACGAAATGAAAAAAAGAAATTGATATAAAAAGGAACGAAAAAAAGGTAACCAAGAGTAATGATTCTCTATTTGGGGCTCTAACCCATATAATACTGTAGATATAATGTTGATTAAATATATATGAGGAAGATTTATAATTATTTCAATTATTACTTCATTTACCATTAGTTTTTACTTGATTGAAGATAAACACTCAAAATTGATTCTAGCAGTAACAAATAAATTGTTACAACTACTAAACTATTGCATATGTATTAAATTGCATCATGTACAAGTAATAATAGCATCACTTCCATAACATTCATAAAAGTTTGCCATAATCAAACAAATTCAACAGAAACCATCGACTCGGCTTCATCTTCCTCCACCAAATCCTCCTCCCTGCGATACCCTCCAAATCCATTTCTCCATGACTTTCCGATCACCCTTTTTGCCGCCACATCAGCTGCTGCCGTTGCTGCCCCACTGGACAAACAAGGTCTTGAAGAACAAGATGATGAAGACGACGACGTGTAGCAAGTTTCAGCATCATGGTGTTTGATCAGAAGCTCAGACAAAAGCAATACAAGAGAAGCCATTGTTGCCTACTTGCCTTTCTGTATTTTACACACACATAACTCCTTCAAGATGAGTATATATATATATAAAGATTACATAGAAAGCTCAGCCCATGCTAAAAATAAATTATATACGGTTGGCGGGTGGCTGGTGGTAATCTGTTGACTGTTGTTTCTTTCTTCGGCTGTTGGTTTTTTATTTCCATGAATTGTATTGAAATAAAGGGTAAGCTATAATATTAAAGTAGTTTATTGGTAGGAAATACTTACAAGTATCATCGAAGTAAACTATAAACAAATCAAAGAAATATATATACGATTTCCGTATTTATTTTATTTTATATAGATGGGTTAATTTCATATATATATATATATATATATATATATATATATATATATATATATATATATATATATATATATATATATATATATATATATATATATAGGTTCATTTGAAACCATACTAAATTTATGAGACGGTAAGACCAAATCTAAAAATAATTTTAAAATACATAATAAAAGTAAAAGTCCAAAAAAAAAAATTTTAATTATTATTTTCGGAACTTTAATTACCTAAAAAATAAATAAAATAAAATAAAAAGTTACTGTTTTTATTTTAAATATGTTTTTATTTTAAATACGTGAAATATTCTAATAGAATACTACCTTGTAAATATTCTAATATGTTTTTAAGAATATTAGAATATTATACTAGATTTCTCAGATATATAGAATATTCTATTTATTCTACTGGAATATGTTAAAAAAAATATTTTTTATATTTTTTTTGTATTTTTTTTTTGGAAAATATAAATTCCGATTATAATATTTGATTTTTTTTTAATTTTCAATTATTTTGCATTTTAAAAATGTTTTTTTGTTTTATCTACCAAATGAATGGTTAGAACTGCATCTCACGGTCTTACAAAATTAGACCGTCTCACATTAATTTAAACCTATATATATATATATATATATATATATATATATATATATATATATATATATATATATATATATATATATATATATATATATATATATAGTGTATTCATATATGAATACACCATCTCCCCTCTGCCACCAACCACTACCACAGTTGTCACCAACCACCACTGCGACCTCCGCCACCACCACCACTATCTCCACAACCAACCGCCACTACCGCCACCACCCACCGACGTCATATTGATATATGAATAATCACTTCTGTTATACTTATTGATATATGAATAAACTTATTCTTATGTATTCAAAAATGAATATGATATGTTCCGTCGCCCACAGTATCATTTTCTTATGATGATTATGATAGAATCACATGCTAGTTTATAGGCTAGGGATCCTCATGAATTGCATGATAGAATTGTCTGATGTGTGATGCCTAATAGCCTGGGATAACTTCTTGTATGATAGATGAAATTGACATATTCATTGTCTGGTTGTGGGCTTAGGGAAGAATAAAGTATTAGATTGTCTATGGAATCCAACGTGATGTACTATTAGCATGAACGAGCAGTTGTAGGGTTGGTGGAAGTTTCATGAGTGAGTGTAGGTGTATATAACGTCTGTAGATCCGGACTAGTCAATTTAAGGGCAATCAACATTAAAAAATGAGTTTTTATGGAAGATTATTTAGAAGGATTAATCTTAACCAAGTGGTAGTATATGTTACAAGGGTTCCGTATGATGGGTTTTAGGCATAAGAACAATCCTATGTGCTCATACAAACCCTAATGCTTGGATCTAGGTTTCTCTATTGTACATGCTTTGAATCCAAGACTAATAAACTTAGATCTAATATATTATAAACTGAATTAGGGTTTAGATAATTACCTTTGATTGTTATATAGCAATAACAATCAATTCCTTGCTTGGATTGGCTTCAAAAGCTTAGTGCCTCAAGTGTTGCACCTCTAATGGAGTCACAAACACCATATGCAACTTGGATGAAGAGGAGAAGAAGAGAGGCTGCCCAAAAACGACTAGAAACCCTAGAGAATCAGTTGTCCACGTTTTTGGGGCCTAAGGGGTCCTTTATATACTAGTGTGGGCTGCTAGGGTTTCAGTCAAAACCCTAATGGACAGCTTAAACTCTAAGCAGCCCATGGAACCTTCTGGATAAGGCCATGGACGAAAATATGATGGGCTTCCATCATAATTTCGTTCACCCCTTATTCCTTTAGCATTCCTTAGCCCAATAACTCAATTACCCAATAATTGCAGTCCAGTCCCCTATATTGAATTAATCTCTTTTAGCCACAAAATTAATTCTTAATTAATTCTTGACTAATATTAATTAAACAATATGATTTCTCCTTTAATATATTATTCTCATAATATATTAATAAATCATATTTAAACCTTTTTCTCCTTAAATCATCCTACATATTGCTATGGTGAAGGCAACCCAAAAGGACCATGCTCATAATCGGGTCAAGTACATACCAAAATAGTTATGGACTTAGACACTAATCCAACAGTCTCCCACTTGGATAAGTCTAATAATTATTTTCCGTATGACTTCAGAACCTGATCAGCAATCGTAGCTTTCAAAAGCCGCTGTCAACTCTGATCTTATCAGATAGCGTGTCCTCTAGATAAGGGATTATATATTCCTCCATTCTTAAGATATCGTATAGATAAAAGACATGAATTTCAATCATTCTCTCTATACTGTTTCCCGACTTCCGATTTATGACAACTGATAACATACTACAATTGAACACATCAACTTAGTCCCGGCTTGGCCAAGCGCTTAGGTATCATCACTAAATCATCGAGAGGCCCACATATATCGCTTTTATCCTACTTTGGGTAAAAGGAATGGATAAACTTCGACTCATATGTTCGCTTGCATTTACTAATCGAATCATACACAACAATAAGTTTTATAACACCAAGTTACTGGTGTGTTTACTTATTATCAATGTGCAACCGACTAACAAATAACAACTCCCATGTCTCAGTTTCAAGAATATACAATATTATCGTCTCACTAATCACTCGTGATAAATCCATGAAGTGATCCAAGTGAGCGTGGGTTTAATCCAATACTCTAATCTTATCAAAGCATTCACGAATTCTGCAGCAAACTTGTGCCATGTCTAAACACTTCAGACAATCTACAGACAGATTCATGACAGTCTTTATTCATACCTACTCCCAACGTATGACCGACTGTGGATGTTTGAATAACCTAGTTATTCGGGAAGTCAAAACATGCAAACTGAAACACAACAACAATATTTAATCCTATATGGCCCCAAACTTGTGAGAGTAAATAAAACCCTTCTATTTATCCACCATATTGATTACTCATTATTTATCATTTAATGTTTCAGAAAATCAACTTATTACTCGAATTACAACAATAGCTATCCCATGCATAAAGCATGCACACTATGTTTCCTATGGTCCTTGCTTTGTGAAATAGATCACCAGAAAACTTTTCCAATGATGCTCATTTCACAATTCCTTAATCCTAATTATTAGTGTAAGAACACAAGGTTCTTGCCACTACTAGAATATGCTAGATTCTAACATTTTACGCAACGATCCTTTCCTAAAGTCATAGCACAAAAGTCACCAAGACTTGGCTAATGAAATTACAAAGTACTTTCTTAGAAATGTTACAAGACAATTCCATAGACATGAAGTCTCATATTCAAAGTACATTCCTTTGAACATCCT
This sequence comes from Lactuca saligna, assembly GCF_052625555.1. Lineage (NCBI taxonomy): Eukaryota > Viridiplantae > Streptophyta > Magnoliopsida > Asterales > Asteraceae > Lactuca > Lactuca saligna. The sequence continues at coordinate 20,508,521 of NC_136423.1, read as the reverse complement.
TCTTGCATAAAGTTTCTAATCTAGACATAGATTCTCAATATCCAACTCCCAATATGGAAACATTTCCACATTTGCCATATGACAACTCATTCTTAATAGAATCTTATCTATTCATAATAATGTCGATATGGTCCATCCAATACCATACTTCCAACTACTCACAAGCGACCAATCCTCAGCGAACTTTGGATCGTCCTTTGATAGTTGTTTAATTATTTTAGTGAAAACCAATTCTAGTCCTTTTTCCCTCTTAATGCGCTAGACATTTGGAAAATTTTAGAATGGTAAAATACTATAGCATTTACAATCGATCCTATACCCGAAGCGTATGGGACACGATGCATAATGTCTTACATAAAGATATGATACTTTACCAATCTTTTGCCATAATATTTTATGTGTCATGTTCTCACAATTCGAACTATGAAGAGGGGTGCCGTAATCATAATCGAATTTTAAGAACACACAATGTACCCTTTGACTGAAAATATTAAAATTTCTTAATCAAAGCTTTAGATTTTGAAACGGAGTATAATATTCTCTCCCTTAATTATAGCAAAACAACTATTCAACCCATGCAACTTTGCAAATGGAATCTTTGTTTTTCTATAATTAATATTGCTAACTTGCAATACTCGCCATAATAATCATGCAAGCATAACACTTATGCTCCCACTATCATGATGATTATCATATAAGCATAACATTTATGCTCCCACTAGCTTTGACATGTATTCAGAAAACAAATGAACTTCCAGAAAACAATGCCTATTGAATTTCTGAAATTCACATTTCTAATACCAAATGCTTCGATAAGCCTTAATCTAAGCTTCTTAAACTTATACACATTTGCCTTAGATAGCTCATATGTCTGTTTAAACAATTCAGAACTTATGTTACTAAGTTCCAAATGTTCAAACTAATTGCCAAATCTCACAATTCGAACTATGGAAAGGGATGTCGTAACCATAATCGAATTTGAGAATACAATTTTCACATAGCTATCTTCTTAAAATCTATCTTAGTGAAAGCATTTCCTCACAGTCATTTTCATGAAGGAGGGAATCTTATTACACTTAGATTCTATGGTATATGAGTTCATATCCATGTGAATTTGCCAAAACCAAGGTTTGCAACAAATCCAAACTCATATGGACTGAACTTTCTTAATCTTGATTTCTTGCCCTATGGTAACACGAGTGCCCACCATGTCTTCCAAGTAGTTTAGTAACTTGTCCTTACATATCAATTTACTTTCCATCGACTAAGGCTTTAGTGTGTATTCAAATGAGAACTCATATACACAATTAACTCAATTGGAATGGCACAGAAACAAAATAATGTCAGCACGATAGATTGTAAACCTCAAGTCGTGTGCTAGTGATGATCGATAAGGTTTATTCTTGATTTGTTCTTGAAACCTTTCAAGACCATTAAGACTCCCACTGACTCCTTGACATATAAGATTCTCTTGTCAAGAAAAATTTCTTGACAAACAAATATTCAAGAGTTAGTGAAGCATTTATCAAGACAAAAACACTTCACATAATTGGTCCTAGTTGGTCTTTGTCTCATCCAAGACAGCACAAATGTGCAAGAATAAGAAAACTTTTTCCAAATTCCACATTTGATGAGTGTTATAAACCTACTTAAGACTTTTTTTTTTTTACTCAATGTCACAATCTTGACTCTAAGACTTGATATTGGAACGAAGTATGATTGATTTATTGATTTAACCATTTCTACAATACTTGATTCCTCTTGTTAGACATGCAAATGCACTAAGACTCAATTAGAGGATCAATTGAGATATGGTTCTTAATCATTAAGACTTCATCATAAAACACAATAAAAGGTACTCTCCCTTCTTCTTAGAATAGAGAAACTTTTATCTTTCTGCCTACTTGATTCTTCTTTATTCGTTCTATTATTCATTGAAACTTTTTCAATCAACTCAGAATTATACTTAATCTTATAAGTATAATCATATTTACTAAGCTTTAGTAAATCATGACGAATATCTTTGTCACTCTTGTGGTGGACTTGATCAACACACAACCTTGTGTACTTGATCTCCTTGTCCTTCAATTGACACTTTGTCAAAGAATTAGTCTAAGTTTCCCAAATGTGAAAGTTTTTCATTCATCATACAATACACATTGCATGATTCCAAGTTTCTGTCCAATTGAAACTTGGGCGATGAGAAACTCTCCCTATTTGGTAAACTTTTGACATTTCCACAAATAACATAATTAAGAATCAAATCCATTATTGCTAATAATAGAAACATTCAAACATCAATTTTTCATACATGCCATCGCAAGGATAAATAAATAAGATAAAATCAAAATTCATTTTATTGCGGAAAAAAATTTGTCCTTACAATGTAATTCAATTGAAAAACTATGTTATTACATATTTCTTAATAATCTATTCTAACTCCAAGTAGTAGCTCAAGAATCCATTCTTCAAGTAATGCGATCGAAATCCATTTCTTCATGATTAGATTCAGCTCACTTCTTTTCTCAAGCTTCCTCTCTTTTCTTCGATCCTACAAAACATCAAAATGTAATCTTATCACATCATGTATTAAGAATCTAGAATAGGAACTCAAAAGAGTTAGATAATGGATTTTACTTGAACCAGAGCCATACGTCTTGACTCTCCCATCCCATAGATCTTTCAGGTAGTTAAGGCAGCTTCGTCTCCAATGCCCCTTCTCTTGGCAATAAAAGCAAATGGACTCCTTTGGCACAGCACATCGGACAATCACAGACTTAGTTCTTTCTGGACTTCCAATGTTGCCAGTGTCCATTGAAGTTTGGGAGTTTGATTCACTAGACAAATTTGCTTGACCAGCACACCAAATCATTGCTGATTCATCAGCTATAAGCAAATAGGTGAGATCAATTAGGGTCACGTCGTGGTCCATCATATAGTACTCTCTAACGAACTCACTATATGATTTAGGAAGTGACTGAAGAACCCAGTCAACAGCCAACTCGCTTGAAATCTCGACACCCAACATGCTTAACCTATCAATGTGTGACTTCATCTCTAAGACGTGTGCACACACAGGTTTCCCATCTTCGTGTTTACTCGCCAAAAGGGATTGAGTGAGCTTGAACTTTTCAAGCCTTTGAACTTGTGGGTCAGGGAGAATAATTGGAGGAGGTAGAGGAAGTGAAGCGTGACTCTCATTTCCTTGATCGTATCTCGGAACGTCATCTTCATTTGGAAAGCTTGTTCCAAAGGATTTAGGAAGACCATTGTAAGATTCAGACATCTACAAAACGGGAGAAAATTCAAGTTATGTTGATTAGAATTCTTGATGTAACACCTAAATAAAACATCAAGCTAGGATCCAACACAATACTCTACAACCTAGAAGAGGGATGTCGTAATCTAGTTGCAGAATATTTGAAGGTAGGTAAATGACGATTTACCAATTTCCACCATGAAAACCGAAAAAGAAGTTTAAGTTTTAAATGAATTGAAACTCCTAGATCTTTTGAGATTCATTGAACTGTTCAATGGCATGTTTAGTCTCGATTATGCCCTACTATTTGTGACTGGGATGCCGAGGATCACAAACAAGGTGTGAATAACCATACGAATCACTTGGTGCACCTAATGCTACTATCACCTAATCAATGTGCCGGTTAGCCACACACGCTCCATTGATCTATGATAAGCATCGAGCCACCCTTCGCCACCAATGTCATCCCCAAATTAGTGTGCCGGTTAACCACACATGCTCCACTAACGTTTGACAAGGGTACGAAGTGTAACTCTATGGATTAACATACAACTTCACATTTTTCCTAAAGTAACTATGATTTGGGAATTTGTAAAAGCATTTAGTTACTTTGTACTTCATTATACTTATAATGGAAGGTTTCTGTCCTATCCTACCCATTCGGCTAACGACCCTCCACTAGTCAAGAGTGCGGTGGGTAAGAGTGGATACCCATTCAATCGCCATTTTATAGGCAATTTCCTTAAACACCCCTTATAGACCAGCTTCGTGAATGAAGCCTACTAACGGTAAGACTGATTGTTTACTCATACATATATATAATATTAGACTTTTAATGTTATATATAGTATAGGGTGTATTTTACACTTTTAAAATACTAGGTGGTTTAACTTAGTAAATTATACTTTTAATTTAATTAAATGTAAACCAAAAACTTTATGGGTTTATTAAATCACTTTTAATTATACACTTTAATTAATTAACAAAACCATAAGGGTGTGATTTGAACTTTTCAAATTACTAGGGTTATAGAATTTAACATTTCAAAATTAAACTTTTAATCAACTTTTAGATTCCAAAACTTGAGGGCAAGTTTTGAAACATTTCAAAACGTTAGGGATCAAACAACAAATAATTCAAATTAAACAGTTAATTTCATAATTATCTATATTTGACCTAATCTTATTTTAGTCACTAGATAATTACCAAATAACTTTAAATAATCCATATTTATCACATAAACAACCAATATTTAAAAGATTTGAAATTATCTATTGTTTTGGAAAGGATAATCACTAATTTAAGATAAAAATCGGATTTTAACTTCAAAAAACGAATTAGGTATCAAATCCAAGTCAAAACAGCAGCAAAAACCCGGAATTCCCTCTGTCTGACCCCTGGACTCGCCGAGTTAGACCTAGACTCGCCGAGTAGGGCCAACTCGCCGAGTCCAGATACTAACTTGCCGAGTTGAGTCGGGCAGAGGCCAAAAATTCGATTTTTCAGTAAATAAAGCAGTTAAGCATCACATACAACTGAAACCAATCAAGGCTCTGATACCACTGATGGGTTTTAGGCATAAGAACAATCCTATGTGCTCATACAAACCCTAATGCTTGGATCTAGGTTTCTCTATTGTACATGCTTTGAATCCAAGACTAATAAACTTAGATCTAATATATTATAAACTGAATTAGGGTTTAGATAATTACCTTTGATTGTTATATAGCAATAACAATCAATTCCTTGCTTGGATTGGCTTCAAAAGCTTAGTGCCTCAAGTGTTGCACCTCTAATGGAGTCACAAACACCATATGCAACTTGGATGAAGAGGAGAAGAAGAGAGGCTGCCCAAAAACGACTAGAAACCCTAGAGAATCAGTTGTCCATGTTTTTGGGGCCTAAGGGGTCCTTTATATACTAGTGTGGGCTGCTAGGGTTTCAGTCAAAACCCTAATGGACAGCTTAAACTCTAAGCAGCCCATGGAACCTTCTGGATAAGGCCATGGACGAAAATATGATGGGCTCCCATCATAATTTCGTTCACCCCTTATTCCTTTAGCATTCCTTAGCCCAATAACTCAATTATCCAATAATTGCAGTCCAATCCCCTATATTGAATTAATCTCTTTTAGCCACAAAATTAATTCTTAATTAATTCTTTACTAATATTAATTAAACAATATCATTTCTCCTTTAATATATTATTCTCATAATATATTAATAAATCATATTTAAACCTTTTTCTCCTTAAATCATCCTACATATTGCTATGGTGAAGGCAACCCAAAAGGACCATGCTCATAATCGGATCAAGTACATACCAAAATAGTTATGGACTTAGACACTAATCCAACACCGTACATATAAAGAACGTCGAAATCCGAGTTATAACGAAGAAGTTATGACTCGTCGAAGTATCGCGACGGAACCGGCGCGCACCGGGAAGCGTAAATAGTGAATTTACGATAGAGCGACTTTTAGCCTTAGCGATCTATACGAAAGTTGTGGAATACATTAAACCGAGAGCATCCATAAAAAGAACGCCCAAATCTGACTTCGTATGAGGAAGTTATGATTTTTCGAAGTTTCGGCTTAGCAGTGTACAGCTCGAAGTTTGAATTTTAGATCAAGCGGTTTTTCGCCGACACATCCTAAACGAGAATCGAAGATCTCGTTATTAGTAGCGTAACGATAAAACGACAGACGAAAACGGACGTAGGATGAATAAGTTATGAGATTTAATCATGTCCTAGCCTGTTAATAATATAACTTTTAAAATAAATACAAAATTAGCCGACAGAGTCTAAACGAAATTTGTAGATCTTATTTTTACCTATGTGTGGATATAAATAACATCGAAAACGAAGCTCGTATGCAAAAGTTACGAATTTTAGAAGTCGAGTGTGCAATTTGCGAAACCTGATGCGAACTAGATGACGTGGCAGCATTTGGGCCGTCGCTTGTTGATCATGGCTCGACCTTCGAATTTGAACACCTGGCTCGCAAGCGTAGCATGTACAAGAAGAATACAGCACATCTGAAGAACGCCTCGCGTCGAAAGGGAACGCTGCGCATACTTTGTATCTTTCATGCGGTCCGAGAGATGGCCACGTCACCCCCATCAACCTTACAACATGCGTCTCTACACCCCGCGTAGATCAATCGAATGCAGGGTGTTCAGTGGGGGCTCGCAACTATAAATAAAAAGGAGAGGCCATCTGATTTTCCACACCTTTCTCACTTCTCTCTCTCATTACTTTCTCACTCTAGCCTATCCTAACCCCCCCCCCCCCTAAACCCTAGGGAACCCCCTTAGCACCCGACGGAAGCCCCGAGGCTCCCGGGGTCCCGAGAAAAAGGGTCTTTCGGTTCGGAAACACTGTTCCAAGCGAAACCCAGTTTTCTATAAAACCCATTGTAAGTGAGCTACGCCTACTCTATTTTTAATATAGCTTTTATTTAATTATATTAACGTTATTAGGAACTTATAATAAGTACTTGGGCTATTATACTGGGTTATATAAGTATTCTTTAACACTTATATGATAGTAATAATAGCTAGACAATTAATTAGCCTCGGTGAATATTAGACTAAACTCTAGTGGTAATGATATTAGGTTTTTCCGAGGAAAATTGTGTTGAGAGTAACGAAGTGTTGTTCGAGTGCCGAGTCAGCACCTTCTCAAGTGAGTGCATGGTCCCTTTCATCTTACACATAGATATGAAGTATTTTATATAAACTACATGCTATGTGTGCATATTATCTGTATAATTGCTATTTGTGTTGGATGAACGATTTTATATAAGTTTTATATGATTTAAATTGTATATGTATTTATGTCAACATAATATGTTGGGTCGAAGGCACCAATGTCATGGGCCGAAGGTGAGTTTTCCTCACTGTACTCGTGGGTCGAAGGCACCAATGTCGACACACTAAGTTATGTATCCGGGTATATAGGATGTTGCTATGTGGTAGTGATTTTTCAGATTTGCATGATTATATGTTGTTGGTTATATGTTATTTGTTACATATGTCGACATGGTGTGGTTGGGTTGAGGCAATACTACTTTGTGTAGAAGCCAACAAACCAAGGAGCATGTCAGACATAAGTTGTAGGCCAGAACGGCAAGCCATACTTATGATGTGGGCTCGGGAGTAATCCAAACATGAGCTATGGGCCAGGAGGGAAAACCAGACTCATATTATGGGCTCAGGGGTAATCCAACCCAATGGTTGTGGACCCAGTATGCATGTTGTTATATGTTGTGTGGTTGTATTTTGGATAAACTCACTAAGCTTTCGCTTATAGTTTAACTGTTATGTTTCAGGTACTTATGATGATCAGGGCAAGAAGAAGGCGTGACTGTACACATCCTTCAGTGATATGTTTTGGAGATTTTATGATACTTTGATTTCAGGATATTTATATTTTTCGATATTTGGTTTTTATGAATCGAATTTTGATTGAAACAATGATTTTTACTAGATTGAAAAATGAAAATTTTATCTTGATTTTTGGGACATTACATGAACCTTAGCATTGAAATCGAAATTCAAACTTCTCTTTGTACTCCTACTTAAGGGGTCGATTCTCATACACTTGGGTTCGATCCATTATATGTTGCTACTCGTCATTCATGGAAGTCCAAGCTATTTCTGCCTATGTTATTTGTAGCTCTTTTGATGTTAAAGAAACTCATGTTTTTCATACTCAATGACCTTCGTTATTCTCACCGTAGTACTACTACTCGTGCCTATTACAAGGGATATTCTCACATTACATACCAAAAATGAATAATTTGTATAGGGCGTAATAATGCATACATATGAGCAATTGGTACAAGAGGATTTTTATTAATGTATTAGGAATTCCAAGCAACAACAAAGTTGCTGGAATACATACTAATACAATTGAACGTAAATTGGGTCTAATAACATAATTGAAATCCTATATGAAACTTCTACGAGGGTTGTACATTCATCCTTGATAGTAAGGGAAACAACTACCCTTTCGAATATCCTCAAAGTTGTAGGTGCTAGAACCTGCATTGCTCCTATAGGTTTTAGAATAGGGCATTCGGACTTGATATGGCCCCTTTGATTATAGTGGAAACAAATGCACATCCCCTACATTTCTTACTTACAGTCTCATTGGAAATGTCACTCGTCGCTGCACTTATAGCATAACAATGCACGACAAGCCCCCTCGTGTGATCTTATACATTTGTTACATCGAGCACCTCTCTATCCTCCGAACCTCGAACTGGTGTACTTAACTCTTTTGGTTTTCATTGGCATAGTTGGGTCTTGAGTCTACTTCCTCTTTCCCAATTGTGTCTCTAGACCAAGCTCTCCTTTTTTACCAGTCCTTACAACCTCACCAATAGTTTGATTAGCCATAATTTGTTCCCTGATGATCAACCTATTGGTGACTCGTTTAATGATATCAGACAATTCTTTATAGTAAAGTCTCTGAGATCTCAATGATAATCCAATTACGTAGGGATATGTTTTCAGTGCCATTCCTAAAGCTTGGTTCTTCATGATGTGTAGTTGACATTCTGTTAATATAAATATAATTCATTACTACATATTCTGATAACCTTTTTGCTGCAAAGCTGTAACACCCAAAGTTTCAAAGGCCAAGAAAGGAAAGAAAGGCCCTAATTTAAGGGCCGACTCGACGAGTCCAAGGAGGGACTCGGCGAGTCCGAGCGGGATTCGGGTCGAGGTGTAAGCGACCGACTCGGCGAGTCGGTCAAGGTGACTCGGCGAGTCTGGTCTGTGCGTGGAAAACCCTAAATTCGGGACTTGGAGCCTATATAAATGTCTTAATCTTCTTCCTAGGGTTCCTTACTGCCTCTTTAGCCCTGGATATCAAACCCTAGCCGTCACATCTCCTAGTTGAGCCTTGGAAGGTGCATTAAAGCTTGGAAAAGGAAGAAGGAACTTGGAGGAGCAAGAAGGAGCTATAGATCTGGGATTGTGAGTTCATTCTGAGCACTTGGAGGTAATAAACTAGTTCCTGGACCCTTTTTGCACCTAGATCTATGTGTGGTTGTTAGGGCTCTTTTGCCATAATCTTATTATTTTGGGTTAGAAGCCGGATCTGGAGTTGCTACTTCAGATCCAAGTGTGTTAAGGCCTGGAGAAGCATAAGTATCAGCCATTAAGTCGATTTTGAAGCCCCTTAGCCTTACACCCTAGTTTATGGCATATTTTGCCTAGATCTCCTTCTCTACACGTAAAGTTTGCAACTTTGCGTGTGGAATAGGCTTGGGAAGGGTAGATCTACAGTTTGGAGTCCATGCATGTGACATCCCCAAAATCACGACCAGAAAAGACCGGTTTTGTTTATACTTTATTTCAAAATCAGAGTTATCTTTTAATAAAAGGGTTGCGGAATTTGTCCCAAAACAATAATATGATAAAGATTTATCAAAAGCATTTCCATAGAAATGTATTTCATTAAAAGACTCGGGATGTCATGTTCGTACAGATCAAAAGTATAAACAGTACAATATAAGCCTTACTACATTATTTCATATCTACAGGCCTATATTCGTAATCCCTCGTCCAAAACATCACACCTATGCTCATGCGCCACTACCTGTAATGCATAAAACTGAGTGGGTCAGGCTTGGGAGCCTGGTGAGCACATAGGGTTTTCAACCCACAATAAATAAGTTTATTAATTTCATCAATCAACAATAACCCAATTACCCGTTCCCGTTATCCTCACTTTACGTCCCTAAACACCCATCATAAGGGACCTAGCCTAAGGATCATCATCGGGACGAACACTACTGCTAAGGGGATTCCTCAGCAATAAATGTCCTAATAGGCAACCATGTGGGGGATGGAGTACACCGGTGAACACATCGTTCACAACACCTACAGGTTGCGAACCTGCTAGTGTTCCATTGGACTGTCTAGAAGAGTCCGTGGTCGTCATCTATACTCCGCTAGATGACTGGATCAACAACAACAACATCGAGGCCTCTCATCATTTTATCACACATCACCTATTACATCTACCCATGTTTTACCCCAACATTTTCGTAGATATAAAATACATATACAGTTTAAATCATTGAAAACATGTATAACAACGTTCATCTAGCATAGATAGCAAGTATTCAGATAATATGCACACATAGCACGTAATTTATATAAAATACTTCATATCTATGTGTAAGTTGAAGGTAACTATGCACTCACCGGAAAAGGTGGTGATTCCGAACTCAGACAGCGCTTCGCTTCTTAAAAAGAATTTTTCTTCGACGAAACCTAGTATTATTACCACTAGAGTTTAGTTTATTATTCGTCGAGACTAATTAATAGTCTAGCTATTATTATTATTATTATATAAGCGTCAAAAAAATACTTATATAACCCATAATAATAGCCCAAGTATTTATTATAAGTTCCTAATAACGTTACTATAATTAAATAAAAGTTATATTAAAAATAGCGTAGGCGTAGCTCACTTACAGCGGGTTTTATAGAAAACCGGGCTTTGCTTGGAGCAGCGTTCCCGAGCCGAAAAGCTCTTCTTCTCAGAGCCTTCGAGCACTCCGGGGCTTCCGCCTCGTGCTAGGGAGGTTCCCTAGGCTTTTCGGGGGATTTCGGGGCTAGAGAGAAGTTCTAGAGAGAGAGAGAGTAAAGAGAAGAAAGAATGGGAAAGGTGTGAAGAAAATGAGGGTGGGAGAGGTGGTATTTATAGGGTGAAATGTGGCTGAACTTGGTGCCACATGTCACCATCTGGTGGCAAGCCTTGGGGAGAAAGCAATGGCCAAGATTGTGCCACATCACCCATTTTCGCACAGCACACTTCCGACTTCTAAAATCCGTAACTTTCGCATACGACCTCCGTTTTTGACGTTATTTATATCCACGCGTAGGTAATAATAAGATCTACAACTTTCATTTTGACACCGTCAGCTAATTCTCGACCGATCTTAAATTTAACAGTACAAGGAGATTATACTGTTAAACGTCTGCGTAAAATTAATAACTTCTACATACGGACTCTGTTTTTGTCTGTCTTTTTACCGTTGATTTCCTATTAATGAGATCTTCAACTCTCATTTATGTTGCGTAAGCCAAAAACCGCTCGAACTAAAATTCGAGTTTCAGGCCGTGCACTGCTAAGCCGAATCTTAGAAAAATCATAACTTCTTCATACGAAGTCAGATTTGGGCGTTCTTTTTATCGATGTTCTTAGTTTAACATATTCTACGACTTTTGTTTAGATTGCTAAGGCTAAAAAGTCTTCTATCGTAAATTCACTATTTACGTTTCCCGGTGTCGTGCCGGTTTTGTCGTAAAACTTCGGCGGGCCATAACTTCTTCTTTATAGCTCGGATTTCGGCATTCTTTATATGCACGGAAACCTTGAGACATATTCTACAACTTTATGTAGAGATATCGGGATTATCTCACACTTTAATTTTGACGCTCATTTTTATTCTTTATTAATTATACATTTATAATTAAATAATAAACACATAAACACACATAATTCACATAATACTCAAATATTTCATATTTATTACTTCAAAAAGAGTTACAATAGTTGACCTAGACTATTACATTGACAAAAATGCTTAGCCCTGAAAACCCGGGCGTTACAATTCTCACCCCCTTAGGATGATTCCGTCCCGGAATCATGCATCAGCAAACAGATGTGGATAGCGACTCATCATGTCATCCTCTGTTTCCCAAGTGAGATTCGGCCCATTCGAATGTTTCCATCGGACTAGCACCAAGTCGACCATCTTGCATCGTAACTTCTTAGTCTTACGGTCAATAATTGCCTCAGGCTCTTCGATCAGCCTTTTATTCTCATCCATCCTTAATTCCGAGATTGGAATTATGTCGGGAACATCTCCCATGAATTTCCTCAAATAACACACATGGAAGGTGTTATGAATACCATTGAGTTCTTCGGGCAATTCCAGCTTGTAAGCTTGGTTCCCAATCCTCTGAAGAACTTTGAATGGTCCAATAAACCTTGGACTCAACTTTCCTCGTTTCCCAAATCGTATAAGTCCCTTCCACGGTGAGACTTTAAGTAAAACGGAATCCCCAACTTCGAAGGTTATCGGTCGTCTTTTCTTGTCGGCATAGCTCTTCTGACGATCCTGAGCTGCTAACATTCTTTCCCTAATCACCTTCAATTTCTCAGCAGTCTCATGGACTATCTCGGGGCCCATAAACTGCTTCTCTCCGGCTTCAAGCCAACAAGACGGCGTACGACACTTCTGCCCATACAAGGCTTGATAAGGAGCCATCTTGATGCTCGAGTGAAAACTATTGTTGTAGGAAAATTCTACCAGAGGTAAGTGCTCGTCCCAATTCCCTTGGAATTCGAGGGTACATGCTCTCAGCATATCTTCCAACGTCTGAATCGTTCTTTCACTCTGACCATCAGTTTGCGGATGGTAAGCAGTACTCAAACACAACTTTGTACCCAACTCCTCTTGTAGACTCCTCCAAAACCTTGACGTGAAACGACTATCACGATCTGACACAATCGTAAGAGGGACACCGTGAAGTCTTACAATTTCCTTCACGTAAGCATTTGCGAGCTTATCCATAGACCACTTCTCATTGGCGGCTATGAAGTGTGCACTCTTGGTGAAACGATCCACGACTACCCAAATCATGTCGTGTCCATTCTTCGTTCTGGGCAGTTTAGTCACAAAATCCATGGTGATGTCTTCCCATTTACCCATGGGTACAGGTAAGGGTTCTAAACTCCCATACGGTTTTTGATGTTGTGCCTTAACCCTCGCACATGTTATGCACTCAGCCACATACTTCGCAACATCGAGCTTCATCGTCGGCCACCAGTAGTAGGGTTTTAGGTCCTTATACATTTTAGTGCTACCGGGATGAATCGAGTACATGGTCTTGTGTGCTTCTTCCATTAGAAGATCTCTTATTCCTCCCGTCTTAGGTACCCAAATTCGATCTTGGAATACATTCAGTCCTCGACTGTTCGTACCGAACACTAACGTTTTTCCCAAACGTTCTTCCTTTCGGTCATTCTTTTCTAAGGCTTCTTCTTGAGCTTTCCTGATACTTTCCACAATCATCGAGACGACTTCAATTCTTAACGCTCTTGGCCTTCTTCTTTCAAGATTGACTTTCCGACTGAGAGCATCAGCAACAATATTTGCTTTACCTGGGTGGTAAAGTATCTCACAGTCGTAGTCCTTGAGAAGTTCTAGCCAGCGTCGTTGCCTCATGTTCAACTCCTTCTGATTAAAGAGATACTGGAGACTCTTATGATCAGTGAAGAGCTTGCACTTCGTGCCGTAGAGGTAATGCCTCCATATCTTTAAGGCGAATACTACCGCTGCCAACTCCAGATCATGAGTGGGGTAGTTCTTTTCGTGCTCTTTCAATTGTCGAGATGCGTATGCTATCACCTTTTCTCTTTGGGTCAGAACACAACCTAACCCGACTCCAGATGCATCACTATAAACTGCGAAATCTTCGACTCCATCGGGTAGAGAAAGTATCGGCGCTTCACATAACTTCTTCTTTAGCTTCTCGAACGCCTCATCGTGTTTCTCACTCCATGTATACGTAGCTCCTTTATGGGTCAAAGCTGTTAATGGAGCAGCTATCAAAGAAAAGCCTTGGATAAATCGTCGGTAATATCCAGCTAATCCTAGAAAGCTTCGAATCTCCGTGGGATTCTTCGGACGTTCCCACTTCATTACAGCTTCGATCTTGGCGGGGTCAACCATTATTCCTTCTTGGTTAACAACATGACCCAAGAATTGGACTTCCCGTATCCAAAAGTCACATTTGGAGAACTTTGCAAAAAGCTTCTCCTTCTTTAACACCTCCAACACTTCTCGTAGATGCTTGCCATGCTCCTCCTGGCTTTTCGAGTAAATGAGAATGTCGTCGATGAACACTATCACAGATTTATCGAGGAATGATTTACAAACCCTATTCATCAAATCCATGAATGCTGCGGGAGCATTGGTTAGTCCAAACGACATAACCAAGAACTCGTAGTGTCCATATCTTGTTCTGAATGCAGTCTTCTCAATATCCTGCTCTCTCACCTTCAGCTGATGATATCCTGACCTAAGATCGATCTTTGAGAAGTAGCTCGAACCTTGCAGCTGATCGAATAGATCATCAATCCTCGGTAATGGATACTTGTTCTTCACCGTTGCCTTATTCAACTCTCGGTAGTCTATGCACATCCTCATGCTTCCGTCCTTCTTCTTCACGAATAACACCGGAGCTCCCCAGGGTGATGAACTAGGTCGAATGAAACCGCTATCCAACAGCTCCTGAAGTTGCATCATGAGATCCTTCATCTCCGTCGGTGCTAATCGGTAAGGTGCCTTTGCTATCGGTGTTGTTCCTGGTAATAAGTCTATACGAAATTCTACTTGCCTATCAGGTGGTAATCCAGGAAGATCTTCGGGAAAGACTTCCGGATAATCGCACACAACCGGTATATTCTGCACCTCTTTCTTTTCTTTCTTAGCATCGATTACGAATGCCAAGTACGATGCACATCCCTTGGACAAACATTTCCTAGCTTTCATCAAGGATATGATTCCAGAACTCACTCTGCGTTTGTCCCCGTACACCATAAATGATTCCTTTCCGGGTGGGTTTATCCTAACTATCTTCTTTCGGCATAATATCTCGGCATCGTTGGCGCTAAGCCAATCCATACCCAAAACGATGTCGAAACCGTTTAACTCTATGGGTAATAGTTCCTCCTGGAATTCGTTTCCGTTTAGGTCAATGACGATGTTCCTAATACGATTACTAACAGGTATGAATTTGCCACTGGCAACTTCTACAATTAGGGCGTTATCAAGTTTTTCTACAGGTAATGCTAATTTCGCACTAAATTTATGCGACACAAAGGAGTAGTTGGCTCCGGAATCAAACAGTATATTTGCAGGCAAACCATTTACAAGAAAGGTACCTGAAGCGACGTCTGCTGCCTCCTTTGCAGCCTCGAGCGTCATCTGGAAGGCTCTCGCCTTCGGCTTTGGTGGTATGTTGGGTCTTCCTGCCTCCTTCTTCTTCGGGCAGTCCTTCAAAATGTGCCCTTCTTCATTACACCCATAACAGGCCTTCTGGTTAAGAGTGCATTCGTTGGCATAGTGCCCAGGCTTTCCGCATTTGTAACAAGTGACCCCTCCATCACACTTCCCAGAGTGCTTCTTCTTGCACTTGTCACACCACTTTGCTTCTGATCCTCCTCCTCTCGAACTAGACTTCGAGAATCTACCTTTCTTACCGGACCTCGAGGATCCATCAAATTTCCGTTTCTCTCCCACTTCCGCTCTCTCCAGACCCTTTTCTCGTATCTGGGTCTCCACATTCTTAGCAGCCCAGATGGCAGCTTTCAAAGTGGTAGTTTGCTTGACCATTGGGCCGAAGTCCGCTGGTAATCCGAGGGCAAATTTGTTAACCTTGGAGAGTTCAGTTGGGACGAGGTGAGGAACAAGCTTCATTTTCTCAGTAAAGCTTGCAGCGTATTCAGTAACGCTCATTCTTCCCTTCTTCAGATTCTGGAATTCGTTGCTGATCTCCAGAAGATCCTGCTCAGAGCAGTATTGCATCTTCAACTGTACCAGAAAATCCTCCCACGACATTTTGCTTGCTTCACCTTTGGGCATTGAATCAGCTAATAGCTTCCACCAGCTTAGTACTCCAGATTTCAATAGAGGAACTGCAAGAGCAGTCTTCTGCCTATTGCTACACTCGCAACTCTCAAACATTGTCTCCATCTCAGAGATCCAGTTCATGACTTCCACCGGCGTGGGGCTTCCAGGTAGACTCGGTGGCTTGGATGCCATGAAATCCTTGTATTTGCATCCACGTCCATCATTTCCTCCATCCTGGTGGTTTTGCCTAACTATCGGTGGGTTGGCTTGACCAATAGTCCCACTGTAGTTTCCTTCTTCAGTCTGCCCTTCGTTCAACTCGGGCTGTTCGAGCTGAATAGTCGCTTCCTCTCGATTTTGCTGGAGCAAACGCCTGGTTTCCTCCATTTGACGATCCAACATTGCCTGGATCATCGCTTGCACTCCGGCCATCGTTATTGGTCCGGCAGCGGCTTCCACAACTGGTATTTGCTCGATCACGGGGGGTTGGTGTCCGTTCCCATTTGCGTTTACGTTTCCGCTACGGGTCCTTACCATCTTGATCTATATACCGAATAAGGTGGATTTAGATCTTTATTTAGGAGAGACGTTTTAAATCGTCCTTATCACTCCGACACGTTTACATGCTAGTTCTAATATCGTAGTCGTACGTTTAGAATCCTAAACACATAAGGTTCCAGATCCGGTCGGCAACAGACCATAGATCCCGAACAAAATAACAGCATATCATGCATAAAACATTTAGCACATAAAAGCATTTTAGGCACAATTCCTAAAATAAGCTAGTGCTCACACCTCACAATCATCGCTTAGCATTCTAAGTTTAAGTCTAGAAATCCTACAAATTCCTAGTTCGCTTAAACTAATGCTCTGATACCAACTGTGACATCCCCAAAATCACGACCAGAAAAGACCGGTTTTGTTTATACTTTATTTCAAAATCAGAGTTATCTTTTAATAAAAGGGTTGCGGAATTTGTCCCAAAACAATAATATGATAAAGATTTATCAAAAGCATTTCCATAGAAATGTATTTCATTAAAAGACTCGGGATGTCATGTTCGTACAGATCAAAAGTATAAACAGTACAATATAAGCCTTACTACATTATTTCATATCTACAGGCCTATATTCGTAATCCCTCGTCCAAAACATCACACCTATGCTCATGCGCCACTACCTGTAATGCATAAAACTGAGTGGGTCAGGCTTGGGAGCCTGGTGAGCACATAGGGTTTTCAACCCACAATAAATAAGTTTATTAATTTCATCAATCAACAATAACCCAATTACCCGTTCCCGTTATCCTCACTTTACGTCCCTAAACACCTATCATAAGGGACCTAGCCTAAGGATCATCATCGGGACGAACACTACTGCTAAGGGGATTCCTCAGCAATAAATGTCCTAATAGGCAACCATGTGG
Source organism: Lactuca saligna (assembly GCF_052625555.1). Lineage (NCBI taxonomy): Eukaryota > Viridiplantae > Streptophyta > Magnoliopsida > Asterales > Asteraceae > Lactuca > Lactuca saligna. The sequence goes on along the minus strand of NC_136423.1, from coordinate 20,491,165 downwards.
GGGATGGAGTACACCGGTGAACACATCGTTCACAACACCTACAGGTTGCGAACCTGCTAGTGTTCCATTGGACTGTCTAGAAGAGTCCGTGGTCGTCATCTATACTCCGCTAGATGACTGGATCAACAACAACAACATCGAGGCCTCTCATCATTTTATCACACATCACCTATTACATCTACCCATGTTTTACCCCAACATTTTCGTAGATATAAAATACATATACAGTTTAAATCATTGAAAACATGTATAACAACGTTCATCTAGCATAGATAGCAAGTATTCAGATAATATGCACACATAGCACGTAATTTATATAAAATACTTCATATCTATGTGTAAGTTGAAGGTAACTATGCACTCACCGGAAAAGGTGGTGATTCCGAACTCAGACAGCGCTTCGCTTCTTAAAAAGAATTTTTCTTCGACGAAACCTAGTATTATTACCACTAGAGTTTAGTTTATTATTCGTCGAGACTAATTAATAGTCTAGCTATTATTATTATTATTATATAAGCGTCAAAAAAATACTTATATAACCCATAATAATAGCCCAAGTATTTATTATAAGTTCCTAATAACGTTACTATAATTAAATAAAAGTTATATTAAAAATAGCGTAGGCGTAGCTCACTTACAGCGGGTTTTATAGAAAACCGGGCTTTGCTTGGAGCAGCGTTCCCGAGCCGAAAAGCTCTTCTTCTCAGAGCCTTCGATCACTCCGGGGCTTCCGCCTCGTGCTAGGGAGGTTCCCTAGGCTTTTCGGGGGATTTCGGGGCTAGAGAGAGGTTCTAGAGAGAGAGAGAGTAAAGAGAAGAAAGAATGGGAAAGGTGTGAAGAAAATGAGGGTGGGAGAGGTGGTATTTATAGGGTGAAATGTGGCTGAACTTGGTGCCACATGTCACCATCTGGTGGCAAGCCTTGGGGAGAAAGCAATGGCCAAGATTGTGCCACATCACCCATTTTCGCACAGCACACTTCCGACTTCTAAAATCCGTAACTTTCACATACGACCTCCGTTTTTGACGTTATTTATATCCACGCGTAGGTAATAATAAGATCTACAACTTTCATTTTGACACCGTCAGCTAATTCTCGACCGATCTTAAATTTAACAGTACAAGGAGATTATACTGTTAAACGTCTGCGTAAAATTAATAACTTCTACATACGGACTCTGTTTTTGTCTGTCTTTTTACCGTTGATTTCCTATTAATGAGATCTTCAACTCTCATTTATGTTGCGTAAGCCAAAAACCGCTCGAACTAAAATTCGAGTTTCAGGCCGTGCACTGCTAAGCCGAATCTTAGAAAAATCATAACTTCTTCATACAAAGTCAGATTTGGGCGTTCTTTTTATCGATGTTCTTAGTTTAACATATTCTACGACTTTTGTTTAGATTGCTAAGGCTAAAAAGTCTTCTATCGTAAATTCACTATTTACGTTTCCCGGTGTCGTGCCGGTTTTGTCGTAAAACTTCGGCGGGCCATAACTTCTTCTTTATAGCTCGGATTTCGGCATTCTTTATATGCACGGAAACCTTGAGACATATTCTACAACTTTATGTAGAGATATCGGGATTATCTCACACTTTAATTTTGACGCTCATTTTTATTCTTTATTAATTATACATTTATAATTAAATAATAAACACATAAACACACATAATTCACATAATACTCAATTATTTCATATTTATTACTTCAAAAAGAGTTACAATAGTTGACCTAGACTATTACATTGACAAAAATGCTTAGCCTTGAAAACCCGGGCGTTACAATGAATGACTCTAAAATCCTCTGCATGTAAGGAGATCTGAAGGGACTCGGCGAGTCCATTGAGTGGACTCGGCGAGTAGCATGAAGTTGTGGAGAAACTCGACGAGTGAGATGAACAACTCGTCGAGTCATATGAAGATTGCCTTGTACTCGGCGAGTCAGGTCGCGAAACCCCAAACCCTTCGAGTTGTGACTCGAATCAGTGAGTCGGGTGGAGGCTCAGTGAGTTGGACAGGTCTAGACTCAGAAATCGGTAGACTCGGCGAGTCATGGACTGACTCGGCGAGTCGAGTCAGGAATGGAAGGAATCTGATCATTTTGAACTCGGCGAGTCAGTAGAGTAACTCGGCGAGTAGGGTCGACCTGGAAGATTGACTTTGACCAGGACTTTGACCTTGGACTAGGGTGGACTTGGTTGTCTTTCGGGGGTTAGTTAGACTCAGTGTTGCATTGATATTGGTAGTTCAGGGAGCAAGAGGAGCAGGAGTTTCGTGAGTTGTCAGGCAGCAACTAGTGAGAGCATCAGCAAGTTCAGCCAGTGCAGGTGAGTTTCCCTTTGTGTGAATGGGTCTAAGGCCACAATGCCGGCCCATGTAGTTATGAGTAGAAGACCTGGGGGTTAGCCCTAGGCACAGTATGCTAGTATTATTTGCAGGACGAGGTCCAGTAATAGCGGGCGGGTGCCCAAGGAACTGTTTATATATGATAGTTTATACTTGTTGTCTGTGTGATACATGTATATGCCTGGTAGGGAGGTGAGTGTGGGCGATGTCCCGTATCTCACCAATAGCAGAGTGTGGATGGGGTTCCATATCTCACTAGTAGCAGATTAGGGGCGAGGCCCGAACTAGAACAGGAGTGAGAGTGGGCTAGGCCCGTACCTCCCTGCCGTTAGGAGTATGGACGGGGTTCCATGACTCATCAGTAGCACGACATGGGCGAGGCCTTAGGACAGAACTAGTTGCATGTGTCAGTTATGTGTTGTGAAATGTTTATGTGTTATTATTTGTTGACGGGCGAGGCCCTGTGACAGGTGAGGCCTAAGTAAAACAGATCTGTATCCGAGCGGGGTTCGAAGCCAGGCGGGGCCTGGAGCGGCGGGGCCGTTGTAGCGGGCGAGGCCCGAGGTAGGGGGCGAGGCCCAAGATAGGGGGTGTGGCCTAGTATGTGCAGTATGTGGTTATGCATGGTACGTGGTAGGGTGGGGAACTCACTAAGCTTTGTGCTTACGGTTTTCAGTTTTGGTTTCAGGTACTTCCGGTAGCGGAGGAAAGAGCTCGGGGTGATCGCATGGCACACACCATAGATTAGACAGCCTGGGAATGTTTACTCTGATAACGAACATGTGTTTTGAAAACTTATACTCATATTATGTTTTGGAATGATGACTTTACTTTAAGTAATGATTTATTAAAAGAAATTTTTGGTCTTAAATTTTGGATCGTTACAAAAGCGGTCCTAAAGAACTAAAGTTCTCGCCATGAGACTAACACAGAAGACAACCTTTATCTTTCTTATCCTAAAAATTTAATCCTTCTTCCATGATTACTACATTAGGTAGTAACCATATCCATTTGTTGTTTAGCCTCAACGAATATGACAATTATCCCGTCAATCACCTTGATCTTTCCTAAAGTCGGTACTATTTCACACATGCTTAACCAGCTCACCTATGAAAATCTACTTTATCCAGACTCGATCCTTTATGACCACTGGGACCTACACTTTTAGCCGCACTCCTAGACATCACAATACGATCAATAATGAAAGAACCAAAGCAAGAAAAGTTTATAGTGTTAACCACACTATCTAATAAACTACTAGTGTCATAGTAACCTTCAAACTCATTGTAATCCAAGTGTGAGTCCTAGGCTTTCGGTAGTATAAGCATCTACTACCTTTCATACCTACTCAGACTTGTCCTAAAAACTCTCTCGTAGTTTCCAAGTCGCTTTTCAATACTACACATGACGATCACTAAAGATATATACATGCATCCCGACGAGCATATACAAAAGATCTTCCTAGAATCCAATAGGATGTTGAGCGTTAACGACACCCTACCATATGAATATATGTCGTATTAAGCATATAATAAATTCCCTAGACTATTTTTCTAGGATTACTTATACTTTACCCTACTACTTTTTGATGAAGAATTTCTACTAATACTACCTAACTATTTTGATGAATACAATCACGGTCAAAATGATCTGACACTACAAATGCTAGACGCGGAATGAATACAATCACAATCAAACGATCTGACACTACAAATGCTAGACGCAGACGAGAGTTATGCAATAGCGTCAAATCAAGCAATATAAAACTATTTAATTCTGAGAGAATGCAACCTAACATACTTATTAAATAACTAAATAATATCAACATAGGTTCTAAGTAGGGCTGTGCAAAAAACCGCAAAACCGAAAAAAACTGACCCGGTCCGGTCTATCCGAAACCGAAAAAATTGGAAACAAAATAAACCGAAACCGAATAAAAAACTGAAACCGAAAAAACCGACTATCAACGGTTCTATTTCGGTTTGGATATTTCGATATCCAACAAGGTAGATATCGATTTTCAATTATATTCTACAATATAATTCATAGCATTATGGGATCGCTAATAACTTAAGTCAATAGACATGTTTGATCCCATGTATGCCTCATACCTGTATTGCTTAGGTGACCTTTATCACAACAGATTTCAACCAACTCATCCAGTTTAAGGAACTTATGTAATCGGTCTATAACTAGCTTATAGAAATCACAAATACACCTCGACCATCAAGAGATAACACTAGTGGTTAGGTGACCTAAATCCTACTAGCTTATGCAAGTGGCGTGCGAGTCTTTTCAAAGTGGACAACATTTACCTTTTATAATGGGTATTTTAATGTTTTTATAACTCTAGTTTTTTTATAAAAAAAAAACATATGATATTATAGTTATTGAATGCATCAAATAAGCCAATGATACCATTTTATTTAAACTCACATTTTAGCAATGTTTTTTTTTATAAAGTCCAATTTTATAGTATTAACACGATCAAATTTTAAATTTAAAATCTAATACTAAGGTATGACATTTGAACGCTAAAAAATATTTATAAATGTTTTAATAAAACTTTCTTTTATTATATAAGGTTTGGAGTTTGATAAGTCACTAAAATCTTAATTTTAAATTTATATAATTTTAATCATTGAAATGTGTCATTTGCTAGTTTTAAACGATAAAGCTCATTTTATTTGTAAAACCTTTTTACCATCTTATATTATAAGAACATTTTCATTAAAACCAAACTTCTTGTAATCATTTTATGTTTAAAATATTATCTAGCATTTTAAAATGTAATTTTACAAAAATACAAAATACAACATAAAATCATGCATTAAAAAACATAAAACATATGTGCATAAATCAACCATAAACTACTGATATTTTGTGAGTCATCATAAAAATATCAAGTCCATTTCTAACGTACATTAAGGGGAAAAATCTTCTTTTGATGTCTTCATGCTCCCACTTACTTCAATACTTTGTAGTAAGTTCATAAAAATAATTTTATAAAGTTTAAAAAACTTCAATAAAATTATGTACATGAACTTTTGTTCTTCAAAATGGTCATCATATTCATTCTTGTTACATTTCATAAAAATAACTATTCTACCTAATCTATTACTTACAAAAAAAAAAAAAAAAAAAAAAAAAAAAAAAAAAAAACTATTTATTTAATTATTACATACTATATAAAAAGATAAATAAATATTACAACCATTTTAACAAATAACATCACAAATGGTACATGGTTGGTTTATGCACAATACACACACATACATACATACATACACACACACACACACACACACACACACATATATATATATATATATATATATATATATATATATATATATATATAATAATACTTTATTTTTCTAAGACAACTTTTATGACTTAAAATATGCATATAAACTTCTAGTCATAAAAAAATTATAAACATTTTAAAGTTGTTATAGAAAATGTGTATGATATTTTCTTAAAAAATAAACACATGTACGTTTTCCAAAACAAAGATTATACCAAAAAAATATAATAATATAACCAAGCTTGTAAAATTGGCTTTGATACCAATTTTTTGAGTTTAATTCAAAAATAGTCTATAATAAACTACGAGTTAGCAATGAAAGGATTTTAAAATGAATAAACTTAAACCCATTTTAACCTACGAATGATTATTTTGCAAAGCATGGAAATATTTAATCAACCATAGAAGGAAAAATAACTATAAGATTTGAATATGTTGATTCTAATGGGAGATTGGAAGTTGATGAAGTGAAACAAAAACTCCAAAGTAGAAGCTCTCTATAATGTATCAACCAAACAAGAGTAAACCACCCAAAGATACTAGTCTTCACTTGTATAATATATTTCTTAAGCCTTAAAAAATTAAACCAAATAATTCTTAAAAGGAGAAACATATTAACCACCAAAAACTATACTACACAATGAAAAAGTTAGAGAGGGAAAGAACACTTGTTCTCGTCTTTTAGAGAGGAAAAAGATAAGAATATCAAGTTCTGACAAGTAGTATATGTCTTATTTATATACTTACACAATTGTATCTTAAGACCATACTTCCATCAAGTCAAAGCATGGATCTTTCGAAAAAAAACCCACAATTTACTTTAGTTTCTGTGTATCTATCTTAATTCCCTAATATTTATCTCTCTTCTCTATATTTCTTCTCGTCCAAAAATATAACCTAAGATCCCACCACCACTATCGGACCACACCACCACCTAACCACTGCCACCACTAAGACCTCAACATCCTTTATCTCTTCTTTATATCTCTCACTTCTATGTATATGTTGTTTACTAAATGACAAGACTTCACCACCACCATCTAATGCTTATGTACAACAAGAAAGAGGAAGAGTGAAAATGAAACAAGACTAAGAATCCTTTCTAATGTCATTGGAACAGCTGGGTCGTTGCCCTGAAATCGCACCTCCACCTCTCTTATCTCGCCAAAAACACTGCCGCCTCTCCTGAAACCACCACTTTCCCTCTGCCACCGAGACCTATAAAATCAATATATCTAGAGATTTCTTGAAACACATAGAACCAAAATATCGAAAAGAAGCAACAAATGCATTTTGTGTTTGATTTATGGAATATTTTCAGGAAAGATTTCTGGAACATATTTTGATTTCAAGTTTTATACATGGCTTTTGATTCTGATTCTAGTTTGGTTATGATTTTTAAAAAGTGGTAGGGGTGGTGGTTGATGGTAATGACCAAAGATAAATGATGGAGGGTTGAATGAAGGTGTTGTTGGAGGTAGAGAGTGGTGGTTGAATGAGGATTGACGGAGGTGATGGTTTTCCAACATTATGGTTTTGTAAGAGTTGATTGTTTTCGGGGTTGGAAATAGGTGTATGAGAGATTTATAGAAATTAGAGATGTAGGGTTATTTTTTAGATATAGAGATGTAGGGTTATTTTTTAGATATAGAGATGTAGGGTTATTTTTTAGATAAAGAATACAATATACAAAATAGAAATAGGTGTATGAGAGATTTATAGAAATTAGAAGTAAATTGTTGGGTTTTTTTTAATTTACAAATAATTATAAAATAATTAAAATAATGAAAAAGGAAATTTATAAGGGCATTATTATCTTTTTATATTTATTAGGGAGAAAAAACAAAACAAAATAAAACGTTAGGGACTGTCAGAGTGCAAAAAAAAAAAAGTTAAGGACAAAACATGAAACTTTGGCAAACAACAGGGACCATTTCAGTAATTTGTTCTAGAAAATAGTATTTCTATAAATAATAATTTTCCAATTAAATACAAGTATTGATTATATTTATTAATAATCAAATTACTTTAATATATAATCAATAAGTAGTAACTTGCTATAAAATACAATCATATATGATTATATGTTATTAGCAAATATCACTTCATAATGACTCTTGAGCATAAAGTTCTTTCACTTCTCACCACCATTCACACACTTAATCTATTTTTGGATTTGATAACAAAATCGTGGTTTGGTTGCTCAGGGATTGTCGCAACAATATGTATTGGACTTTGATGACACATTCATTCGTGATGCTAAACATTCCATTTATATTGCTCTTAGCATTGTCATACCTCGACAATGGCATATCCACTAATTGGAAGTTAAAAAAAGTTTCCTTCATGGTGACCTTTCTGAAGAAGTTTACATGAAAGAATTACCTGCCCATTTTCATTCCACATACCCCAATATTGTGTGTTTCTTGCAAAAAGCATTATATTGTCTTAAACAAGCACCACAAGCATGGTATTGATATTTTTCTTTCTTCATCACTTACATTGTTTTCACCAGAGTGCGCATATGTTGACATGTCAAAAAAGTTGATTTTGAATTTTTAGTCATTTTTTATATCTTAAAGGTTAAATTCTTCATATTTCATCTTTATGTTTATTTTTGTTAAAAATTTGTATCGTTCATCTTCATCCATCACACTTTTATCATTTCCCCTATAAAAACTCGAAGATCATCTTCAACCTCCACCATATCTTCTTCATCATTTTGATCAATGTTAACATCCATATAGTCTCCATCCTTCATGTCGTTGTCATCTTTCATACTTTTATCATTTTCCTAAAAAACACCCACTCTCGAAATCATTTACCATTCAATCCACACACACCAAACCCTATTCACCTAAACTATCCTTACAAACTGTATGCAATCCTTAATTCTTCGAAGAACTACCTTAAAAGCTTTAAGAAATTACAAAAGTATTCTGATTCATAGAAGACCTAAAATCTAAATACAAACAACTCTTATTCTATGATAAAAACCTTAAACCTCTTGATGCCCGATTCAAAATTGATGAGAATAAAGTCAAATTTCGTGTTTCTTAGGTCTGGTTAAGTGCTTATTTTGATGATTATCATAAAAATAGTGTCATCTTTGAAGACCATTTCATTCTTTAAAATCAACAAATTGTTAACTGCTTTATTGGTTTAAGATCAATATGGTTCCACTATAAAAAAAATATCATTCGTATTTTTCCAAAATTTATTATGCTTTTGGGTTTGCAACAAAGTTTGTCACTTTGTCTCCTTCAATGGGTTCGTAGAGAAGTTTGAGTTAATGCAAAAATAGGCATTGATGTTGTATGTTAAAGTTGAAAAAGGAATTGAATCAAGAACAAAGATTGTTGAAAACTCCAAAACGATATATAATTTTACTAAGTTGTTTTCATCGGTTTATTGTAGTTAAAACTGTCGATTACATTTTGGTTGGTGTTACATAGGCAACATATTCCCGCATGTTCTTCCAAGACATAATTTATTTGGACTTCATCTTCCTATTTTTGTTGATATATAATAATAATAATAATAATAATAATAATAAATTTATATTTGAAATGATCCACATGGACGTCATGTGAACGTCATGTGAACCACTTCATTTAACAGAAATATCATGTCATGACTTTTTATTTTGGGGATATTCTCATATTTAATCAACAAAACTTTGAAGTTTAAGAAGCCACAACAAATGAATATTATATTATATCTATACTAAAAAGGAAAGTTAATGGCCTAAACTTTTTTCCTCATGTTTTTCTTGCCTCACCTTTGTCACTACTCCACCCTCTCTTTCTCATGTTTTTCTTACCTTTACAATCTTTTTATGTTCTTTTTATGTTGTTTATTATTTGGATAAAATCGAATTATCCAATTTAGTTTGAATATTCGATTTTTTTATTGGTTTTAAACAAAACTGAATTATTATTTCGGATTTGTTTTGGTTTATAAAATGAGAACCAAATAGTAAAAAAAAATAGAATAATAATTTATTATTTATTTATTTTAAATATATATATCGATAATTATTTATTAATTTATTTTTTCAAATAGATTCAAATAGTTTCACTTAATAAAAAACTTTAATATGTATTTTCTCTTAAAAGATTTTATCTATAAAATATTAAACGATATATATATATATATATATATATATATATATATATATATATATATATATATATATATATATATATATATATATATATATATATATATATATTAGTAGTTTTTTTTTATAAATTTAAAACCACAACTAAATAATCTGTTTTTATTTTCTTCTATAAAATTGACTAATATTCTAATTATATGTGGATTTAAAATGTTCAATTTTTGAAAACTGAATTATAAAAACCAATTAACTGAATTGTAATTTGGTTTGGTTGGATTTTAATTTAATTTGAACTATTTGAATCTATGTTTCGAAAACTGAAATCAATTTGAATTCATTTGATTGGATCGGATCGGATCGAACCGATCAATTCAAACGAACACTCATATTCCCGCTTGCAAATTTGGTTTAACACTTAATTTTACAGCTTGGCTTAACTAAAATATATAACACAACAATTAAAAATCTCAATTTTATTATAATTCGACGACTAGATTTATATTAACAGCATCATATTGTCTCTAACCTCAATTTAATATTGCAAATTTATGATTATACCTTTCTAACGTTAACTTCAAATTTAGTGTACACTAGGTGCCAAGAAAAGATATAACCTAAGCCCAATGCTAATTTTGTTACAATAAATTGTAAAGATCAATAATTCCAAATACGGCCATAGGTGATGTCCTAGAATTTCAGTTGGAATTCGATTAAGTTTATGCAGTTTAATAAATATTAAATTTATTATAAAACATGATATTTCCTACGAAAATATGATTTTTGGCGGACTATGTAAATGAATAGATATAGATATCTGTAATCTATTTATGTAATATTTAATGTGCATGCATTCCACTTGAAGGAAACTTAGGACACGTTCAACATTGCGGCAAAATAACTTACCAATCGTAATCATGATTTACGACATTTTTTTTCCCAACATTTCGATAGATTAATGACATCAAAAGTTTATAAACATAACAATTTATGCATTATATAGGGTTGTACAATGTAACATTTCAAAGCATCAATTGTTGTGTATGGAGAAAAATTATTGTGTACAAATCAGCTCTCCTATTATTATCTATATTATTTTAATTTATTAATTGTGTATGATATGATATTGGTTTATAAACTAGTTATTTATATAAATTAAAGAATTCATTAATATATTATTCATATGCTGAAGCAGTTAATAATAACCATGAAATATGTTGGATTGTTTCCTTCATTCATTTTATCATGGGCTTTAGGTCCATGGTGGAATAAGAGGACAAAAAAAGTACCTCTTGCCTTTTTTCTTAAACTTACTAAATTAAGAGTAAACTGGTAAAAATGCTTGCGTTAGCTGCGGATTTTAATGATGTTTGGTTCGTTATAAATAAGAGCATTGTGTTTTGATTAAGAATTTTAATCAAAAGATTTAGGAATAAGAAATGGAAGATATCATAGTAGACAAACACAAATAAAAATATATTGCTATTTTTGTAGTTATTTCCTGGTTGGGATAAATGCAAGAAATAGCATTGTAGTTATAGGCAGTTGAACATCAAAGTATGTTGTTATTTTTGTAATACAAACAATTGTGTAAACTACTAAATACACTTTCTTGAAAGCTATTACTTGAAATTTGTGAATAAATTAGAAATATTCCGCCTTAGTTTTTCTATTTCCTCGACTTCGAAAACAACGTGTCTCTTGTCATGTAGTAACCTTTGATAATAATTAAGTTGTTTCTCATGTGACTCTTCATGTTGTTCATACTTCACCATCTCCATTTTGCAGATTATATATTCCCTCTTTCTTTCTTTGTATCTCTAATTCAAGAGTTTTGATAACATCTTCATTCTCGACTTCAGATTGTGAATGCTTCCATTGAAAATCTTGATGCATGCTTAACAATACATACTGATTTAAGAAAATGTTAATGATTATGAGCTATAAAAAAATAAAATGGTATACATCAAAAGTAAAGCTCCAAAATAAGCCACTCAAATTGTATGCTTTCTGATGATCTATTCGATGATACCAAAAAAAATAACAAACCAATAAAAAATGACAACAAAATTAGGTAATGTATTTAACAAAAGTAGGTTGCTATTAAACCGACAAAAACAACATGATGTTTTAATAACAATCAAAAAATATTTTTTCTAAAGCAAATAATCGAGTAAATTTCCTCCTTTCATGGACCCGTATTGTTCCAAATCAATTGGGCCACAATAGGACACGCCATACAATCTTGTCTTCTCCTTGCAATTTTCCATATAATGTAAGAATGGAAAACTCATGTCCTCATTTATGGTTTATATCAGACACTTGTAAGCAAACTCTCTATCACCCTTGGTTTACTTGATATATTTTACTTTTTGTTATGTCTTTTTAAATTATCCCTTTTAATTATTAAAAGTAAAAACATAAAATCAAACACGTGGGTCAATAGTGTCTTTTTCTATTATTTCTATTAAATGAATTGACAAACATATTCTATTATCATAACAATTCAAGTCTTGGATTGATATATTAACATACCCAGTTGCTAGGACATGGGCACTTATCTAGATTGGAAGATAGTTTTGTCAAAGCTTGAGATGATTTATTGAAAGATTCATTTATCTCATTTGATAACTCTATGTCCTGAATCAATGAAATCAAGACAATGATTTTTTTTAACAATAACTGAGTACCAGGGAAAAAAATTTAGTACTACCTAAGTACCCGTCATAATATATTATAGAAAATGAACTTAAACAAATATAATGCTAACCAAAAGATCCCAAGTAGAGTAGATAACAACAACAATAGAAACACCTTATAATTAAAACATGTATGAAATATAAACGTTGTTTAGAAGTACAGATGTCATGTCATTCTTAAAGGGCAAAATGATCATTCCTAACTTAAAATTACCTAAACTTTCAGCTCTTCCCCAAACCCATTCCAAATCAGCTATAATATCGACCAAAAAAAAAAAAAAAAAAAAAAATCAAGATATACAATACTGGTCAAAGTAGATTTTTTAAGGGAAATAACCAGATAGACAAGTCCAATTCCACCTTCTCCAAGAAGAGGTGCTAGATAGAGTTTTTATGTTAAGAAAAACTAAATATTTCAGGGACAGAGGCAAGTGACGGTGGAAAGAAGAAGGACGATCGGAAGTGGACCAACCTGAGGAAAAGAAACAAACGACCTCAAACATAGCATTAATGCAAAGAGAAAGCCTTCAAAAAGTAGAGAGACTTGCCTGAGACTACTAGTAGTCGTCAGTCGGAGAGATTCCACCAGAAGCGATGCTCAACAGAGAGGTTCAGGAGAGGGAGGCGGTAACTGACATAGAGAAACTGCCGACCAAACGACATCCTCCGCACACCATAATCAATACCTCCAATCTCGCAGTCAATCCTTCTCTCTGGCTACGATGTTCGTAAGAGTGATAGTCGACGGTGAGTAGATGTTGTGGAAGAAGGATCCTGAAGGGAAACTGCAGAGAAGGATCTGGAAAATAGAAAGAAAAACACAATTTTTTTGTTTAAAAGAAATTGAGGCGATGGACATCGCAGAGGAAAACACGTGTGCTGGGAGGCACTAGAATTGTCAATCTTTAAAAAGTTTTGTGGCCAAAATCTGATGTTTAAAGTATATTGCTCTTAACTCCTTTGTGAATATATATATATATATATATATATATATATATATATATATATATATATATATATATATATATATATATATATATATATATATATATATATATATATCTTAAAATACATTTACCTATTTTATGACAAGAAGGTCTTAATTTTAAGTAGTATAAATGTTAAAGGAAAAAGTAAAAACGTTTTATGCGCAAATAAGATTAATATTTGCATATCAAAACTAAATCACGTTAAATTAAGGAAAATTGAATTGTCAACAATTGACCTAGACTACCCATATCTCTTCCCATTCATCGACACCTTCTCCTTATTTCTTAATAAAATTTAATCCGTCATTTTCAAGATCCTTTGAAACCCAAAGCCTTTTCGCATCTCACCTCCCTCATAATCCCCTGTTCTCTAAAAACCTTACACTCAACTGCCACCATCACTTAATATCTTGTGTCTTTCTGTTGAACACTTGAACTTCATTTCCTTCGTCTCCACACACTTTCACTGCCTTCCTCCATCTTTCTTCCTCCCTCTCAGAGAAACCCTAAATGACGACTTCAACCATTTATCCCCTTCAACTACATGATTCACTCTATTCATTCTCTCTACCCTTAAACGAGACTAGATTTAAATACTTCTCACCACTACCTTCACACTACCTTAATCTCTTTCCTAAATTTGAAATTAGGGTTCATGTTATCTAGTTTTAGTTGTTCAAATTTTAGGCAAGTAAAATAACAAATACGAAAATTAGCAAACCCTAGTAAATTTTGAAAAAGGCAAGAGACAAGACAATTTTCGAAAAACCCTAGAGGGCTAGGATTTTAGATTTTCATTTTTCTTTTAGGGTTTTCACAAATATGCATAGTATAGTCAAAACTCTAGGCTCTATACTAGAATGTCTTTCTTTTTTAACTATTAAACAATAACATTTTAACCCTTATACCTTTAATTTACCTCTAATTAATTCATAACCATTAATTAAATTAATTCAGATTAATTCTTAATTGTTATTTAATATTTCTAATTAATATATTAATCATATTAATAAATCATTTATCTCTTTCTTAAGATCAATCCAAACTATTCTTGGTTATAAGGGCAACCCAAAAATGGCATTACTATTATTCACTCAATTATATCAATTTAGTTAAGACCTTCGACATTTTAAACCAACACTAGTTTTATACAAAATTTGGATTGAAAATTTCTTATGATAATTATATTAGGTCGAAGGATGTTTGAATCAATTGTCGTGTTGTTATCTAGAGCGAAGTGAAATGGCAAATGGTGTAGTTGTGATCGGAAATAATGATACTGGTGTGATGCTGGTGATGATTGGTGATTGGTAGTGGTGGTCATTAGAAATAGTGGTGGTGGTGGTGATTAGTGATGATGGTGGTGTGTTCCCTTTGTTATCAAAATTGATAGGGACGATCGATTCATTTCTTGGTAAGAAAATGAAAAGGTGTATATGATTGTTTGGTTTGCCACAGCGGAAGAAAAAAATAAATAAATAAATAAATAAATAGAATCTCTTCTGAAATGGTGTTTATAAGTGGTGATGGGGATGATGGTGACTAGTGGATGGTGGTGGTGGTGTGTAAGTAGTGGTGGAAGAAGGGTATTTTTGTCTTTTTTAAATATTTAACAACGCCTTTTTATTAGGCTTCTTAGAGAAGAGGACCACGAATGTTACGAAAACCCTCTGTATACACCAATGGTGATACATTTCCAATAATATGATCAAAACTGTTATTTTAACCAAACTATAAGAACGCTACTTAAATTTGCTCTAAATAGTTTAAAGCCCTATATATAATCCCTTTAAAAGGTGAATAACGTGGAAATCTATTTATATTATTTATATTCAAATAATTGTAGTCCACCCACATTGACCAAGTGAAAGACTATTGTACCCTTTGTCTTCTTGTCGTCCAAATCATTGTGCCAACAAGGGCATTTTAGTCTACTAAAATCTAATAAAACCATAGGCCTTCCGCCGCGTATCAAATCCATTTTTTGATAAATGGAGTTGGTGACAGCATGTGTGACCCGCCATCTCATTCATTCAACGGTTTGGATCACGTCTTACTCATCACTCCAGACTGTCAAGTGGGACCCCGGAGTTCCATGAGCGGAGGTTCGCTGCACACGATAAACAGCAAACGACAGATGGAATACGATAAAATACGGTCCTCCAAACTCACAATAAGTTCTACATATAGCCCCTATACTATTTTACAACATTCATTATTAGTCATTTTATATGAGTTTTACATTTTTAGTCCAAGTACCAGAAACTTAATATACATATATTTCATTGGAACCCTTCAGTTGGGTACTTTGAAATTTACTCTAGACAATAGATGAATATAAAACATTAGGTGAAACAAGTCAAGCATGAGGCTCTACTATAAATGATGTTACACGAGAATCATACTCGATTAGATAAAACATGGAATTAAGGCTTGAAAGTTGATAGAAATACAAGTCAATAATCTTTTTGATAGAAATTAGAAAAAGAAATAACGTTTTAGTAAGTTTATATGTTTCATGCTTATTTTTGTGCTTGAACTCGAACTTGAACCCAAACTCTAGAAGATCAATGTGTTTAGACTTGAAAAAATTGAAAGTTAGATGGTGAGTATTGAATGAGTAATGCCATAAATTAGTTGTTACTTGTTTTTAAAACTTATAAGACTCACTACAAGGATTTTATCAATTTCCTACATATAAATATATATTGATAAAAGTGAATCCATAAGTACTAGCATATAATTTATCCACGACATGCTCCGGAGTAAATTTCGGTATAATACTTCTAGGGATTTTATAATTTACTATGAAAATATCTATATCCTTGAATAAAACAACCTACAAATTTAACAATGTATAAAGTGGTATATGTTGGTAAATAACTTATGAATTAAATAGTATGTAAAGTTCAAGGGTTTTTCTGTAAATAAATAGAAACAAAATTTTGAATATCTTGAAGTATATCTCTTTGGACCACTTGACTCAAACTTACGTGGATCCAACCCATCCTTGACCGTAGAGATTAACATCATCCAATACTAACATGCCACGTGACATTCATAACCCTATATATAATAACCCTTTTCATTATTAATTTCACTGCAACAAAAACACACTCTTTTTATTTATAATAAAAAAACGTGTGAGGTTGGTGATTGGTCCATGGGTAGAGCCACCACCAGAATTCCGATGAGCCACCGTGTCCTATCACCAAACCACAATTACAGCACCGGTGATAACCCACATGATCAACCGACGGTGCAATTGTCTGGTTCAATCTTTGGGTTTCTCGAGGAAGAAGCCACCATATTATCGTCACCGGAAAATGACACGTATAGCGACAATATCCAACATGAAATCGAAGATGATAACGAGACCGAAAACCCTGAAGATATCGAAGACAAGATCAAATTTTGGGATACCCAACATGAGAATTTACATGTAAGTCTTTAGTCTTACTTATATGAATGATATTTTGTGGGTATCGTTTATTATAACATCTTGAAGTGAAATGACAATTTTTTATACAATTTCAACAGTCGACGTTATTTAGGACAACAATGTTCGAGTCAAAGATCCGAAATATAGCAAAAGAAGTACTTTTGGAAGTTGCGATGGCTGAGAATGAATGTTCTTGTTCGAGACCAGTCCCCCGTGGATGCCGGAGTTGTAGAATGAGAGAAATTTGTAGCCGGTTGCAGAATTCCGGTTATGATTCTGCTATTTGCAAGTCCAAATGGAAGAGCTCCTTAGATATTCCATCAGGTATTTTCATTTTCATCAAATTTTCTTGTGACAAAAAGCCAAAATCACGTTGTAGTTACTAACATGTTGTGTTGTATATGTATGAAACAGGAGAGCACACGTTTGTGGATGTGATCGACAACTCTAATCATAAAAAGGGTGAAGTGAGGGTGATAATCGAGTTGGAGTTACGAGGTCAATTTGAAATGAAGAAAGGAAGTGAAGAGTATAATGGTCTTGTATCCAAACTTCCCGATATATTCGTGGGAAAGATCGATAGACTGCAAGCTGTGATTAAACTACTGAGTAATGCGGCTAAAAAATGCATGAAGGAAAAGAAAATGCATTTGGGGCCATGGAGAAAGCAACGATACATGCAAGCAAAATGGCTTAAAGTCATTGAACGGATTACACCCATCACCTTAACACTGATTAAGCCATTAGAGGTAGATCATAGTTATTCTACCCGATCGCCTTATAAGGCTAAATCATCGATGTTAACGATGGATCTTCTTGACAACTTGTCAAATATGCCTTATGTTTATGTCCATACTGTTGAAGTTTTGTGAAAAATATTATACTTATTGACATGTCAGCACATTATTATGAATAAAATTACTTATTTTGTAGGTAGTTTTGTTTTTTATTTACTTTTAGTGGAGTAAAAGAGTTCGTAATATATCATAAGTGCACTTTAGGAAGGAAGGTGTTGTGACACTTTATAGTATAAAAAATAAACAACCAACTCAGCTTTGATAAATATTTATGATATAGACATAAAGACATTGCAACGATCCCAATCATGAAAATAAAATACAAATAACAAGGTATAATAAGTGTAAAATAGTAAAGTAGTGGGGATAGAGAATAAACTCGAACACCAACAACATATAGAATGGGTTAACACATGATAATTATCACCAACCCATTAGAAAATATTGTCACATATGTTTCACATCATTTTCACTATCTCTTCACTATCAAACTAGCTACCAGCCCATGGAAATGATCACCACTCCACGAACATTTTCCTTTATTCATGTAATCAATAATTTTTTTTATTCTAACCTTACAAGAGAAATGGTCAAAAAAGTTTTAGCCAATCAATAGCAACGTCTTCATCTGTCTCCATAGTTACTTCACATCCAACCCATCAGCCTTTAGGGTGGTGTTCACTAGTGGGTTAGTATGTCACATAGACTTTCATGCATGACTTGAGGCTCCATTCCGGATAGCCTTAACTACTTACAATGAATCAAAATAAATCAACCTATATTAATCGGTAGCTTACAAATTAAATAACATAGATCCTTAATTGCCAACTTATAAACCAAACAACATAGTACTTCAGTTTATAGATAGACTTGTGGATCACAAATTTGAAGTTAACTACATAGAATCAAAATAAATCAATCTATATTAATTGGTAACTTACAAATTAAATAACATAGATCCACTAGAAATATAAGTTTTAACTGCCAACTTATAAACCAAACAACATAGTACTTCATTTTATAGGCGTGTTTGGCAAAAGTAGCTGTTAGCTGGAAGCGGGTAGCGATTAACTGGTAGCGTGTAGTAGGTAGCTGATAGCGGGAAGCTGTAGCTTTTATTTGTTATATGAATGTTTGGCAAAAACAGTTGAAAGCTTTTGAAATATATAAAATTACATAAAAGGACAATTGATTAAAAATAAATAAATATGTTTTTAAGGGTAATTATGAAAATTAATTTCAAAAGCTCAGAAGCGTTTTGTTAAACGCTACATGAAGTAGCTTTTAGAATCGGAGCGTTTTGTTAACACTAAAAGCTAAACGTTCGTACTGTCAAACGAAGTTTTTTGTTTAAACTATAACGTTTTACCAAAAGCTAAATGTTAGAAGCTCCCAAACGCTTCCAAAAGCTCCGAGGCAAACACGCCTTATATATAGACTAGTGGATCACAAACTTGAAGTTAACTACATAGAATCACAATAGATTAATCTATTTTTACTAACAACCTAAATAATATATTTCGGATGATATTGTGTGTTTGTATTTTAAATATTAAGCGAGAGTTGCGCAAACTATTTGGAATATTTCAAAACTGTTTCGGACAAAAAAACGACATTTTATATTATGCAAAGACATTTGTCTATTTGAACCATGAACATTCACCATACAAAAATATATACACTACAACTATAAAGGACTTTTATATACAGATTTTAGCGATGGAATCCAAGATTTTTCAAAGGCTACAAAGATTATATTTTCTAAACACCCTATGGTTGTTATAATATCATTCTAATCTCTTTAAAATGATCCTTGATGGTTTATTTTGTTGCTAGAATCTCAATTTATAAGAAAATGTTAAAGCTTCCGTTGCCGATTTTTATGGAAAAAAAAACTATATATTTTATGCAACAAAACCCTTCACCAAGGGCTTGAGGGAGAGCATTTCAGTTGATAGAAGAGGAGGCCAGAGCAGCTCCAGACGTCATGGATGGTATGCGTTCTTTAGTTATTTCTACTGATTTATTTATGTTGCTTATGATATTGTTCATGTTAGGCACTTTCCTTGTGAATTTTGTACCTGCACTTGTGATGTTTGACTCGGGTGTGAATTGGTCTTTTGTGTCATCATCTTTTTGTCATGATTTTAGTATTGCACGGGAGGCCTTGAGCAGGACATTGAGAGTATCTATACCTGATGAGCATCTGTTCTCTGCGACTGATATCTATCGGGGTTGTGTGCTAGAGATTTTTGGTGTTGGGTATCCGATGGATCTTATCCCTATTGTGATGGGAGATGTTTGTGTTGTCATGGATATGGATTGGACTGTTGACCATTTACGGCGAGGGTGATAGGTCAGGATCAAATTTCTATTCTGTCGTCAGAGCGAGTCAGAGTTTACAACATGGGTGTATGGGTTATCTGGCATATGTAGTGGAGACCCGGGTTGATGAGAAGAAATCGGTTTCTCTTTCTGATGTTCCTGTTGTGCATGATTTCCATGATGTTTTTCCAGAGGAATTGCCCGGTGTGTGTAACATCCCAAAATTCAAAACCAAAAATTTCATTTTGATTAATCAAAAACTGCTTAATAAATTTTGCTCAAGCATTTAACAACATTCTTAATATAACAATTATCAGAGTTTTAAATCCCAAAGACCATCTAGTGCGGAAAACATGGTGTGATGCGTTGCGATTGCCCCGAGCTCCTTCCTTGAAAAAACATTAGTACCTGAAACAAATAGTTGAAAACCTTAAGCATGAAGATTAGTGAGTTTCCCAGATACCACATACCATACGTATCAACTGATCTATACATGCCATACATAACCATGAACCATACATAACAAATGTATCCATAATCAAGTAAGGCGTTATGTGCCAAACATAGTCTTGCTAAGGTGCTATGTGCCAAACATAGTCTTGTTGTTATGCCATGGGCCGCACGAGGTCTTCCTGGTCAAGCCTGGGGGGCACTTCCTGGGTCTTACAGACAAGTGCCAAGGGCCACCCCATGGTCTTCCATGCAAGCATCACAAAGACAACTATACATACTACTCTACTAGGCTACTCAGCATATAGTGTGCCAGGAACTACCTCCTGGCCTTTCATACATAATAGCATACAGTACGCCAGGATCCACCTCCTGGTCTTTCAGACATGTTGCTTAGGGCTAACCCCCGGGTCTTCCTGCCATACATAATAACATATTGTGTGCCAGGAGCCGTCTCATGGTCTTTCATGCATAATTCCTAGGGCTAACCCACGGGTCTTCCTATCATACATAATAACATATTGTGTGCCAGGAGCCATCTCCTGATCTTTCGTGCATAATGCCTAAGGCTAACCCCCGGGTCTTCCTATCATACATAAACTAAATGGACTGACATTGTAGTCGTAGACCCATACAAACAGTGAAGAGACTCACATCGAACTGCTGAAAACTTGATGAACACCTCTGACTGCTAACCGACAAATTCTGAACTGCTAACCCTTCGGCTTCCCAAACTATCAATGCCCAAAATAATATTTAGATCACAATAATCCAAAAGTCAACCCTAGTCAAACTTGGTCAAAGTCAACATCCAGTTGACCTGACTCGCCGAGTTGGCCTATTAACTCGTCGAGTCCATACTCCTCCAATCCCAAAACAACCATCGACTCAACTTGTCGAGTTTGGCAAGAACTTGACGGGTTCTCCTTCAACCATACTATCGGGACCACCTCCAACTGACTCACCGAGTTCATCCTTGAACTCGTCGAGTTCATCATCCACATATGAATGTGTCTAGCCTGTGACTCACCGAGTTGTATGAACAACTCATCGAGTCCATCTTCATAACTAAGGAGATTGCCTTAGAATCGCTGAGTTCTTTCTTGAACTCGTCGAGTACGATGAACTTCATGACCATTATGGACTCGGGCCGACTAAGTCCCTTTCCAAGCTCACTCATACCCTTAACAGAAGGGTTTTGGGGCAAGAACTGGCCTGACTCGCCGAGTCTCTCTATGTCCAACACTATTCAGACGATTTCAGACAAGCTCAAGGCATCCAAGACCTAGATTTGGCCTCCTAGGGTCGGGATATCACACAAAGCCACTCCCTTTGCACCCATGCATGGCCCTTTTTGCTCAAAAGGCCAAAACAACTCTTTAAACTTTTCATGGAGAGGTATAATGGCATAAAGCTTCCACCTTTATGCCTCTGCTACTCTGAACACCTCTAAATCTGGAAGGATCTAGCTTGGGGACGTCCAAATCCCACAAGACATCCTTCTTGGACCATAAAATCCATAAAAAGGGACATAAAGAGATCTATCAAACTAGAAGTCAAGGTGAGAACTTGATTACCAGAAAATGAAGATGATGAAGCAAACGTCCTGGATCTACAACTTTTTCCTTGGACCTTCAACCTCGTTCTTCTTCTTCTAGACTTTAAGAGCACTCTAAATCCTTCAATAAGGCTCACACACTCAAAGAGAACACTAGGGTTTCGTGGGACAGATTCTGGACAATGGAGGCTACAAATAAGGCTGATAGAATGAGAATAAGATGCTTAAATAGGGCACCAACTCCCGATTTAGGGTTTTCCCAAAACCTGGCCAACTCCCCGAGTCAGTCCTCTGACTCGTCGAGTAGGTCACTTAACCCGCGACCAAAATCACGCTCCTACTCGTCGAGTCACTCCCTTATCTTGAGGTTTTCTTTCCTTTATAGGTCTTCTGAATTCGGGGTGTTACAGTGTGCCTCCTAAGAGGCAAGTAGAGTTCCGGATTGATCTTATCCCTGGTGCGGCACCAATTTTCATATTTTTGTATCGTCTTGCACCTCCTAAAATGCAGGAGTTATCCTCTTAGCTTCAGGAGTTGTTAGGAAATGAGTTTATTCGACCGAGCAGTTCTCCATGGGGATGAGCACCGTTCTTTTTTGTCAAGAAGAATGATGGTTTACACTGGATGTGTATTCATTACCGGAAACTAAACAAGGTAACGGTGAAGAACCGTTATCCGTTATATAAGATCGATGATCTCTTCGATCGGTTACAAGGGGCATCTTGGTTTTCCGATATTGATCTGAGGTCTGGCTACCATCAGATAAGAGTGCGATAGGAGGATATTTAGAATACGGCCTTTCCAATTCGTTACGGGTATTACGAGTTTGTGGTGATGCCTTTTGCACTCACCAATGCACCGACAACGTTCATGAATCTCATGAACCGAGTGTGAGTTCTATCTGTCATCAGTGACAGGTGAGTTTCCTCACTTATTCTTACTTGTGTGGTTGAATAGTTGTTTGTATATACATATGATGACCAGTTGGGTCTAAATATTATTACTGTGAATGTGTTGTTATAAGTGTTGAGATTTCGAGTAGTTTTTAGGGTTGCTGATAACCCACAGGGATTGTTGTTTTCCCATTGAGACTTCGGGTAGTCTCTAGGGTTGCTAATAACCCATAACTTTTTTATGTGTTGTGTTGTGTGTGATATCTTGGGGAACTCACCAAGCTTTGTTCTTACATTTGTTAATTAAATGTGTTTCAGGTACTTCTGAGGATCACAGGAAAGCGAATGACTGATTGTACACATTCGTTTGGAGATTTTGTTACCGGATATTTTGGGACACCTTGATAATTTGATGTGGAAATTGTATTTGATATTATGATTTTTTATGAGATGGTTATTATGAAAACTATTTTTTTTGTTTGTTTAAAAATGAAAATTTTGGTTTACAAATATGATCGATACAGATATATATATATATATATATATATATATATATATATATATATATATATATATATATATATATATATATATAAGGTTACTATATACGAGATCATCATATTTTGTGAGATATAGGGACATAATCCTAGCCATTCATTTTGAATAAAAAAGCAAAATAAATAAAAGTTTTCGTATTTTTTAAAATATTATTTTCGTCATTTATATTACCCAAAAAAAATTAAAAATTAAAATAATATTACCGTTTTTTTCAAAATATACGTGAAATATTCTAACAGAATATTATATTGTAAATATTCAAATCGAAGTTTTTGAATGTTAGAATATGTTGGATTAACCTCTAAGTCCATAACTATTTTGGTATCTACTTGATCCGATTATGAGCATGATCCTTTTGGGTTGCCTTCACCATAGCAATATGTAGGATGAATTAAGGAGAGAAAGGTTTAATTATGATTTATTAATATATTATAAGAAAAATATATTAAAAGAGAAATCATAATGTTTAAGCAATATTAGTCAAGAATTAATTTTGTGGTTAAAAGAGATTAATTAAACTTAGGGGACTATAATTGTAATTATAAGATAATTGCAATTGGGCTATGGATCACCTTGGAATAATAGGTTGGACGAATAATATGCGGAAGCCCATTAGAAATCATCCAAGGTATGTTCCAAAAAGGGTCCATGGGCTGCTTAGGGCTTAAGCAGTCAAATTAGGGTTTCCTTGTTTGATAACCCTAATAGCCTAAGTATATAAGGAACCCTTGAGCACCAAAAACGTGGCTAACACTTCCTTTAGGGTTTCCAGCCGTTTTTGGTGCCTCCTCTCTCCCCCCTCTTCATCCAAGTTACTTAGTGGTGTTTGTGACTCCATTAGAGGTGCAGTACTTGAGTCACTAAGCTTTCTGAAGCCAAGGATTGATTGTTATTGTTATATAACAATCAAAGGTAAGATCTAAACCCTATTTTATGTTAATAGGATTATTTGTATGCTAGATCTAGGTTTATAGCTTTGGATATTCAATTGCATGTTCATTAGACAAACTAGATCCAAAAGTTATTAGGGTTTGCATATACACCATAGGAATTATGTTTTGCTCAAAAACCCATCAGAATATTCTACTAGATATATTAAACTATAAATATTCAAAAATTCTAATAAAATATTAGATATTCTAACAAATGTAACAATTCTAGTAGAATATTAGAATATTTTAATATATCTACCAATTTTAGTAGAATATTAGAATATTCTAACATTCTAAAAATTCGATTTTATTATTTATAGTGTAATATTTTATTAGAACATTTCACATATATTTCGAAAAAATGATAATTTCTTTTTTTTATTTTTTTTGGATATATTAAAAAATGAATTTTTGGATTTTTCTTTTTGTTTTGCATTTTATAATTTACTTTTTTTTTATCTTCAAGATGAGTGGCTAGGATCGTATCTTCATATCTCACAAAATTAGCACGGTCTCAAATAAACATATATATATATATATATATATATATATATATATATATATATATATATATATATATATCACAGAAAGATGGAAGGGGTGGCTAGTAGCCCCTTCACTATGACGAGGACACCCGCTAGCATCGTCACCAAAGACTGCATGTTGGTCCTTGTGCACTGAGTGTTTATCTTAGCTCACAACACTAAGTGTGGCACATACATAACATTTGGCCTAAGACGAGACAGTATACCCCCATCGAACCATAAGGTGTGTTGAGGTGGCACTACAGGGAGGTTGGGGAACACCACACCATCTGATGTGATGATCTTGGATGACCTTTACTACAAGTCACAAAATTGCCACACTTTTTTTCTTATTCTCTTTTGATTTCATGCTTTGATGCTTGAAAGAGTATAATATGTTATTGCATCATATTTATTAAAAGAGAATATAATAAGTGTGGAGAAAAATAAGAGAAAAATAAAGTAGTTGAGTTGCAATTAACAAATTGTTTTTGATTAATAATAATAATGATAAAGTCTAAAGAAAAAGAAAAAAAAAACTTGCTTAGTTTATTTTTGTTTTTTAATAAATTTAGAATTTTAACTTATTGTTCAGAATTTATATCGAGTTGATTTAAATATATTCTAATAAATAAATAAAATTTATTACATCTCATATCTTTTATTTATCTTGTCGCGTGTCATTTTATAAATATTATAAATTAATTTTTTTTATTTTATTTTATTAAATTTCACATAGTATTTATATATAATAATAAATAGGTATCAATTTAATTAATGCCAACTTTACGTTTACGTTTGAAACTTTTAAATTTAATCTTAATTTTTTATTTATTTAAATTATTTGTTTAAACTTAAAAGACAATAACCATTTTAATTTTAAATTTTCAATATTTTTTTTTATTTTTTTATAAATTCAAACTTTCGATGTATTTAGACTTTTATATTTTTTATTTGTTTTAATAAATAATATAAGATAGCAAGTATATAAAATATAAAGTGAAATTGTAAACTTAAACTCCTTAAAAAATGTTCATACAAACTTAATTAATATTTAATGTCACCGTCCATATACTAATCTTTTCACACATTTATGTTGTTGATTGTCAATCGTAAATATTGAAGAAGGAATCATTTTATCAAATAGTTTTTAGCCTAACAGTTGAAAATATATTAAATTTGAAAAAAATAAATAAATAAATAAACTGCTGCATCCCCTAGACACCATAAAATATATAACAGAACATTGAGGTTCGAGTACTCTATGATTTCCATATCGAGCATTTAATTAATTACCAACTCCATAAACGTAAATTTACACTCAATTAGCGGTTTAAATCAATGACCTTAATACAAAACATATAACTAATATAATCACTTCTTACAAAACTTCAACAACAGATGCATAAAAGTTGGGCACCATGGGCAACTTATGATCAAGATCCATAGTCAACATTGATGCCTTAGCCCGAGTCTTCACAGGGCATGAGATCAAATAACTATCAATCGTCTTCGCCAATGGTTTGGTCAAACTCATGCATGTTGTCCGGTCAACGACTCTAAGCCACTTAGCTTCCACATATCTTTGCTTCCTCCATGGACCCAAATGCATCTTCTTTTCCTTCATGCATCGTTTTGCTGCATTACTCAGTATTTTAATCACAGTTTGTAGTCTTTCGATTTTGCCAACGAATATATCTGGGAGTTTGGATACGAGTTCATTGTACTCCTCACTTCCTTTTTTCATCTCAAACTGACCACGAAATTCTAATTCGATAATCACTCTCACATCTCCTTTCTTGCTATTGGAGTTATCGATTACGTCTACAAACGTGTGTTCACCTATATCACATATAAATAACACGACTATTTAGCAAACGTATCGTGTATAAATTGACATAAATGGCTCTTTCTTAGAAGATATTATAAACATCGAAAATGATTGATTCTGACGTTCTATGTTTAATTTTAGTCAATTAATTAATTAATCACCTGAAGGAATTTCTAAGGAGCTTTTCCATTTAGACTTGCAGATAGCCGAATTGTAGCCGGAATTCTGGAGCCGGCGGCAGACTTCTGTCATCCTGCAACTCCGGCAACTGCCGGAAATTGGTCTTGAGCAAGAACATACACTGTCAACCACCTCGAGTTCCCCTACTACTTCCTTCGTTATAATTCGTATTTTTGATTCTAAACTCGTCGTCCTGAATAATGTTGCCTGTAAAAAACGAAAATTGTTAGAATTCAGAAAATTTAACCGTTGGGAATTAAATACAAAAATCTTGATAACTTACATGTAAATTTTGATGTTGGGTCTCCCAAAATTTAATCTTGTCTTCGGTTCTTTCTGGGTTTTGGGTCTCATCGTCGTCTTCGATTTCGTGCTGGATTCCGGTATACTCGTCAGTCTCCGGCGACGATAACATGGTGTTTTCTTGCTCGAGAAACCCAAAGATTGAACCGGACAATAGGACGGCGGGTTGATCGCCGGCCGGGTTATCTCCGGCACCGTACTTGTGACTTGGCGACAGGACTCGATGGCTCATTGGAAATCTGGTGGTGGCACCTCCCATGGACCTACTTTTCCTACGTTTATTTTCTTTGTTTCTGAATAATGGTTTTTGTTGCGATGAATTTAATGGAGAAAAATGGTGGTTATATATTACAGGGGTGAAGGTCAGGGTGATTAAGTGCCACGTGATTTGTTGCTGTTTGTTCGTTCTCAAATTTGGATCCACGTCAATATTGAGTCAGTAATTATTATAGATATATTCGAATATTCCTGTATTTTTTTATTTTTTTTTAATTTACTAAAGTCACCTTCGTCTTTGGAAAATTGTAACATACCCCTTGGCAAGAAAGATTGATTATTCGGGATTTATTTTTGCAGATCACCAATCCACCCGACACCCGTGATACAAATGATTTGGATCCATTTGATGTGAATTACCTGATTTATATACGTGACATATTAATAACTTGGATTTTTGACATATTAATAACTTGGATTTTTGATAATTGCAACTGATTAGTAACATACTAATGATAAATTATCGACAGATTAAATATGTGTGCTCATTTACAACGCGGGTTATGTGCAATCACACACCTGATACCTCATCAGAGTCACCCCTACTAGAGTGGATTAAAATACATACAGTCGTACACCCATAATAGAGTTGTTAAACTTTTCTAATTTATTTTCATCAAGAAACATAATTGAATAACTCCGATATCAAATGGATAGACGAATTATTTGACAAAAAATGAGCATAAACTTATTTACTAGAGGTGTTTGAAATGGAAAACTAGTTTTGACTCAATAGAAAATCATTAATATGGATCAAGTTGAGTTGGTTGCTTTAACATTTTGTTAGCTTTTTATTAGTCTATTAAATATAACTACAAAGCTATAATATTAGAATAATAATAGTATTTTCATTAAAAATATTATTTTGGATCTTATAAATATTTTAATCGATCCTATTAGATCCATTTCAATAAAATTGATACTACATATTTGAATTTATCTTTTTGACCACTCAAGATAGAATATATCATAGCTTTTGTCATGTTCTTGAGAAACTTTAACTGGTTTTTTGATATGTGTTTAAAATTATTTTATGTCTACAAATCTACAAGTTTGAATTCCAAAGTGAATTGCAAAACGATTATATTTTCCGGAATTTAATGACCACTTTTTAGAAGTAGAGGACTAATATGGGAAATAATACAGATTATAGGAGGCTCCATTAACTTTCCAAATTTACTTTCCCAAACATCCTACCTCCAGATAATACTACTCACTACTACCAAACATACTACATCCATATAGCAGTTTAGTAAAACTAGTAAACAAAGCATCACAACTTGTACTTTTTCCTGAATTTAGTAAAAACCTTTCTGACAATAGTGTGTGTATAAGACAGTATACAGGTATATAAAAGTATATTCGAATTTTGTCGTATGATCCGGTGAGACTCCTCGTGCTGTGGGGCCCATGAGACAGCCTAGATGAGGAACGTCGGGTAATCTAGACCGTGGATTGGGGAAATAATTTGATGAGGTTGGGCCCATGGTAGTATTGCATGTACCCTATCTAATTGCCTTGTAGACAAGTACTTTCACGAAACCGGGAATGGATTTAATACGCGGCGTAAAGCCAATGGGTTGGAATTTGGAGATGATTAGGCAATAATGCCCTTGACATTGGTTGGTGACGAGGGTATATTTGTCATTTCAGTTTTAATATGATTTCTTTCAATAATTTTGAGCATAAAGGGCATGAAGACAAATATTATCATGTTCTTTGTATTGTTTAAGGGAAATAATGTTTTCGGAATGTGATTAATTTATGTAAAGGATTTGGATAAAGATCACCGCATATATAAAAACATGTGTTTTTTTTATATTTTTAGGTAAATATTAAAAAAACCAAAATACCATTATAGTTTGTGAAGTTTTTTTTTATTAATGATTATACTTTTTGTATTTTATGGTTTTTAATAAATATAATATAATGATATAATAACTAATTTCATTAATCATTTTTCCAACAATGGTAATCATTATTTAAAATGATAATATATTTTTTTTTATTTGTATATATTGGGTTAATGAGTTTTATTTCGTCCACATTAATTCCTTCAACTTACATAACTCTAGGTTTACTTCAGGTAACTCGAAAAAAAATGATTTAATAGGGTAATATATTTCTCAATTTATACACATTTAGTCCATAACATATTTTTTTGCACATTTAATCTTTAATATTTTTTTTTTTTTTTTTTTTTTGCAAAAGAAATCCTTATTTTACTACACATTTAGTATTTATGACACGTTTGTTTAGGTTTTTCTCATAGAATTCTATGTGGTACAATCATCAGAGTTGTTGATGTTTTGGGCCACTATGACTTGACTTCGATTGTTTGGATGTTTAGGGCTTGTGGTTTGGTTTAGGTCTTGTGTTGAACGTCGTAACTTCTTCATACGATTTCGGATTTTAACTATCCTTATATCCACGCATTCGTATTTGAACCTACTACAACTTTCGTTTAGATTATTCCCGTTAAAAAGTAATATATTTTTACTTACGATTTTTATATTCATGCGGTCTTTATGTATGTATGTATGTATGAACATTTTTTTCTAAACTTGTAAGTAAAAATATATTACTTTTTAAAATGATTAATCTTAATGAAAATTGTAGTAGACTTAAATACGAACGTGTGGATATAAGGATCGTTAAAATCTGTAATTGTACGAAAAAGTTACCACGTTGAGAAGACAACATCTAAGCAAACTACAAGACCTAAGCAACCAAGCAGCCGAGGCTACGGTGGTCATAAGCATTAACAGTTCCGAACATCTTACTAATGATTATACCATGTAGGCTATCATGAGAAAAACCTAAAGAAATCAGTTACAAGCTATGCAGTTATCGCGGTCAAAATTTCAATAGCCGTCACAAGCTACTATTTGAAATTGTGATTATCAAGGTGGTATATGGTATAGCGGTTTTGTAATATTACCTATAATTGATGATTTTATACTATATATTCATATAGAATTTATATATTAGAGTATTAATATTATATATTACATAAACATATATCATATATGGACACAAATTAAGAATTTAAAATCATAACTTCATAAATTCACTAATTTATGTTCCTAAAGGTTGAATCACATATTCACAGTAAGTGGTTGATTGTTTCTATGTTTCATAAATTCACAAATTGTATTGTTTGTTTTATAAATTATCAAATTAACGAGTTCATAAGTGTGAAACATTGAAATATAAACATTTTGCATTAAATAATTAAAGGAAACATCACATTTAACATTCAACATAGATTCACAGTGGGTGATTGACGCATTTGACAGTCATGGGTTTATAAGTGTGGACTGTGAAGTATTGTATGTCGCAGTGTGTATAGAAAGGAAAGGAATAAAGGAAATGACACATACCTGGTACTATGGATGTTATTCGAGTCAAAACTAGACCGAACCGACCCGAACCCGAATAACCTGAACATCGAAAAATGGTAATTGCATGAACCGAAAACCGAATCAATTAACTAATACAGGTCCGGTTCGGGTATTAATCATTTCGGTTCGGTGGTTACCCGAATAACATGTATAAGATGTTAAGGACCTAATATAACCCAAAAAACCCAAATAAATTGTATTAGGATTCTATAACCCGAATAATATAATAAGAATATGCTTTTATACATCAATGTAAAACATTCAAAGACTAACATCAGACAATAACACATTGAAAGAATAGCATTTACATGGTAGATTAACATAATGGGAATTAATTTCTTACTTGAGTTTCTTGAGTTGACGCCTAATTTTCCATGACTAGACAAGTAGGAATTCGTGAATCCTTAGAGACAACAACAATGGTTGATTTTTGAAAGTCTGAATCAAAAGGAAGGATCGACATAAGTGTGATATCCCCAATTTCGCGGCCAGAAAAGACCGATTTGTTTGTGCTTTGTTTTAAAATCAGAGTAATCCTTTTTAAGGAAAACAGTTGCGGAAATTGTCCCAAAAATAAAATATGATAAAATTTATCAAAACGTTTCTCAAGAGAATGTATTTTCATTAAATAATAAAACCTCAGGATGTCATGTTCCGATACAGACCAAAAGTATAAACAATATAAAATAGACCCCACAACAATTATTTATAACTACTGATCTATAATACAAAATCTTTCGTCAGGTCCACCAACTTATACTCTTGTGCTATTACCTGTAATGCAAAGAAAACTGAGTAGGTCAGGCTTGGGAGCCTGGTGAGCATATAGGGTTTTCAACCCACAATAATACATTTATTATATTCAATTATCAA
Organism: Lactuca saligna; assembly: GCF_052625555.1. Classification (NCBI taxonomy): domain Eukaryota; kingdom Viridiplantae; phylum Streptophyta; class Magnoliopsida; order Asterales; family Asteraceae; genus Lactuca; species Lactuca saligna. Next base: position 20,459,363 of record NC_136423.1, on the reverse strand, counting down.
ACAATCAACCCAAATACTCATCCCCATTATCCTCTTTATTTCTTAAGGTTTTACCCTAAGAATCAACTATCATTTATCCATTCATTCCTAAGGATTGACCTAAGGAATCTGTAACATCCGGATTCCCAGGTATATTATTTATTCATTTATTTTGGAGTTTATGGAGGGACTCGGCGAGTTGGTGCTTAGACTCGCCGAGTAGGGTCGCGGATTCTCATCCGGGTTCATGAGTGGACTCGGCGAGTCCATGCTGTTTAATGAAACCCTAATTTCCAGGGTTTGGGACCTATTTAAAGGACCTTAGGGCCGTCATTTGCAACTACCAAACCTCAGAGAGAAACCCTAAAAGAGCTAGAGCGATTGTGAGAAGAAACGAGCCATTTCTTGATCTTTGTGGTTGATTCTTGCAAGAAGGATGTGTTTCCAGCTTAGAGGAGACCAAGAAGGTGGTGCATCTGTGGATTTCGAGCTAAAGACTTCATCTTTGAGGTATTATATCGCCCCTTTATCTATTGTGTTGAAGGAATCCATAGATGTAGAGTTTTCATGTCCTTTAATGGAAGAAATTGTGAGAACATGGCCCTTATTCACTTTGAGATTGCGGATCTGGACCCATAGTGGTCGAAAGAGCTTATCTCAGTTTGCTTTATGTTGAACTGTAGAGGTGTTGAGCTGAGGATGTTATTTTTGGGGCTAAATCACCAAGTGAAATCTTCTAGACGTCCCATAAGTGTCAAGATTCGAGCTTTACGTGTTTATTAGGCTTGGGAAGGTCAGATCTATGGACCAAAGGAACATATCTGACCTCAGGAGATCAGTTGAGTTTGTGCATGGCATGAACTCACCGAGTGCAAGGGCAGACTCGGCGAGTAGGGTTAGGGTTTCCCGTAAATCACACAGTGAGTAAACCCGCCGAGTTGGGGGAATAACTCAGTGAGTCATAGAGGGATTGGAGGACTGGAGTTCAAGGTGGAACTTGCCGAGTTGATCTTGAGACTCGGCGAGTTGAGTCGGGGTGGCCCCGCGATTCATGTTAGGTGTGACTCGTCGAGCAAGGGGAGGGACTCGACATGCCAAACGAGACTAGGGAGTTAGTGGACACGTGTAGACTCGCCGAGTTCCCCAAGTGCACTCGATGAGTCGGGTCAAAGTTTGACCGTTGACTTTGGTTGACTTTTAGGGTTTGGTAAACAATGAGGGCCTTTGAGCCAAAAGAGGGGTAAAATGGTCTTTTACCCTTCTGAGGGTGCCAAGAGAGGGTTGAGTCTAGTCGTGAGAGTTATATTTATGAGAGTATTACTTCATGTGATTAGGCGGAGGCCAGATCGTATTTCTACCGAGTCAGAGATTTACCGAGACATTTGAGGTAAGTTTTCTCACTATACTTTACCTTGAGTGGTAATTAGGGTTATGTGATAGAGTTATTGTATGCTATTTATGTGATGTGTTGCACATGCATTATTTCTATGTGATTTATGCCATGTGTATATCAGAGTATATCAGAGTTAGAACCAAAAGGTTCATAGAGCTAGGACCAGAGGGTCCACAGAGTTAGGGTCCAAGGGCCCACAGAGTTATAGCCTCGAGTGGCTAGTATATGTTATGTGTGGTATTTTGAGTAACTCACTAAGCTTTATGCTTACAGTGTTATGTGTTATGTGTTTCAGGTACCAGTGATGATCGTGGGAAGGCACCGGCATGATTCGTACACACACATGGGATTTTATGTATTTTGATCTTGGGAAATATTTTGTGAAACAAAGATATGATACAATGGGATTGTGTTAATAAATGTGTTTGGAAAATGTGTTTTAAAATGCGAAAAAAAAATTGTCTTAAATCCTACGGTGTTACAATTTGGTATCAGAGCCTTGGTTTGAGGGATTCGGATGCATCTTCGGGCGTATTTGAACTCAAACTAAGGATTTGAGGAAAATTTTGATAATAAAGTAAAATTTTAAAGAGTAAAAAGAGTTTTAAGACAAACAGAGCATAGCTGTGTGTACGATCAGCCAGCGCCCGAACGGTGATTTCCCAAAATACCCTTACAATAAGTGTTAAAGGATACGTTATGCTATACTATATGATGAATTATGTTATGCATGCTAGAGTAGACTAGGTATTCTTATTAGGACTAGAGTGGCCTGATATATGATACCTTAGTCTAGGGGTTTTGCTGCTAGAGATGCTTGAAAGTGTTTAGATAGCAACGAGGAGCTTATGAGAGATCTGCTACTGAGTAGGACATGATTAGAGAGAGTAGCGTACTTGAGATTTGGGACTCTGGGAGGAGGACTTGGGATGAATGCTGATGCGGTATGGACGGTCGTATTGGGCCCGTACTACTGAAGATACCGGGTCAGTGCACAGTCCAAGTAAGAATCCTTAGGGTACCAAAGATCAAGTAGGATTGGGATATCGAGTGTGTGTACACTCGATCGAATTCCTGATATCTTATGTTGTATTTCAGAGAGGCATCATGGTATGGACACACCACAGACCAGGGACCAGTGGAGGGGTTCACTGTTATGTTCCGAGATGATTACGTTCCCCAGGTGGAGAGAGATCGTTTGGCCCAGGAGTTTCTGACCCTCGAGTAGGGTACTGATTATGTCACAGTAATTACGAGGAAGTTCCATGAGCAGGCGATGTTTTGCCCAAAGCACGTGTCCTCCGAGCAGGAACGTATGAGCCGCTATTTGAGTGTTTTGAGGAGGAATATATAGGAGTTCGTGGCGAACTAGAAGTACCGGACATTTGCTGAGCTTCAGGAAAATGCTCGGAATAGGGAGATAGAGCTGGAGACCCAAGTTGGGGAGGAGGCTGAGTCTCAGGGGAGGGATCGGCGACCGACACAGTCTCAACCGGCATCCAAGCGGGCCAAGCCCACTGATTCGAGATCTGGGAGCCAGAAGGGCCACACTTGTGGCAAGTGTGGCAAGAGTCACGATCGGGTGTGCAGAGCAGGGTCTTGCTACAAATGTGGCAAGGAGGGGAATATGGCCAAGGATTACCCTAAGGGGTTTGCAGTATGTTTTCACTGCAACCAGACCGAACACTGGAAGACAGAGTGTCCACAGTTGCGAGGGACAGCTCAGGGAGCATCTCAGGGGTTTTCCCCTACTGCGGTGAGAGCTACAGACAATCGGCCCGTGAAGGCCGAGGCACCGAAGGCACGAGGGAGAGCCTTCCAGTTGACTGCAGAGGAGGTCCGCGCAGCGCCCGATGTCGTGGCTGGTATGTATTCTTTCATATATTTACTTTTATGTTGAGATATTGTGCTTATATTATGATATGCGTAGGTACTTTTCATGTGAGTTTTGTACCTGCCTTGGTGTTATTTGACTTGGGGGTGAGTCAGTATTTTGTATCTTTGTCTTTTACTCAACACATCAGTATTAGTCGAGAGGCATTGAGTCGACCCATGAGAGTTTCCATAGCTGACGAGAAAGCGGTGTATGCCACCGAGGTGATCCGAGGGTGTGTACTCGAGATTTTCAGCATTGAGTTTCCGATTGATCTAGTTCCTATCGCGATGGGTGACGTTTGTGTCATAGTGGGTATGGACTGGTTGAGCAAATTTGGAGCAGTTATCGACTGCGAGAGATAGTTGGTGACCATACAAGACTCTAGTGGGGGAGTTCTGACAGTATACGGTGAGGGTACGCGTTCTGGGTCGGCATTTTGTTCAGCCGCTAGAGCAAGGCAGAGTCTATAGCAGGGTTGTAAGGGATTTGTAGCATATGTAATGGATACGAGGCTTCATTCAGAGAGACCGAGGTCAGTAGATGAGGTTCCGATAGTGCGTGAGTTCCCGGATGTATTTCCGGAAGAGTTATCGGGTGTGCCTCCCGAGAGGCAGGTTGAGTTCAATATTGATTTGGTTCCGGGGGCTGCGCCTATCGCCTTGCGCCTCCAGAGATGCAGGAGTTATCCTCACAGCTTCAGGAGCTGCTGGGGAAGGGGTTTATTCCGTCAACCAGTTCGCCGTAGGGAGCGCCTATCCTTTTTGTTAAGAAAAATAATGGCGCACACCGGATGTGCATTGAATACATGGAATTGAACAAGCTAACGGTCAAGAACCGTTACCCTTTACCGAGGATTGACGATTTGTTCGATCAGTTGCAGGGAGCATCTTGGTTCTCCAAGATCGATTTGAGGTCGGGATATCATCAGGTGAGGGTGCGAGATGAGGACATCCAGAAGACAGCATTCATGACTCGTTATGGGCATTACAAGTTCGTGGTGATGCCTTTCGGGCTCACCAATGCACCGACGGTGTTCATGGATCTCATGAACAGAGTGTGTAGGCCGATGTTGGATCACTCGGTGATCGTGTTCATTGAAGACATATTAGTATATTTGAGATCCAGAGAGCAGCATGAGGAACATTTGAGAGAGATCCTCGGAGTTTTTAGATCGGAGAGGCTTTATGCCAAATTCTCCAAGTGTGATTTCTGGTTACGAGAGGTCCAGTTCCTAGGGCATCTCGTTAACCAGAAAGGAATATTGGTCGATCCGGCCAAGATTGAGGCGGTGATGAGTTGGGAGGTGCCGAGGTCACCTACAAAGATCAGGAGTTTGCTAGGATTGGCAGGCTATTACCGAAGATTTACCAGGGATTCCTCCAAGATCGTCATGCCACTCACCAAGTTGACCCGGAAAGATGTTGCTTTCTCATGGGGCTTAGAGCAACACGCCTCCTTCGAGACACTTCGCCTAAGGCTATGCGAAGCCCCGGTGTTAGCCCTTCCATAGGGAATGGAGGACTTCGTGGTGTACTGTGACGCGTCGATATCAGGGTTGGGAGCGGTGCTTATGCAGAGGGGGCACGTGATAGCATACGCATCGAGGCAGCTGAAGCCTCATGAGACGAGGTATCCCACCCACGATCTAGAGTTGGGAGCAGTAGTGTTCGCTCTCAAGATCTGGTGTCACTATCTGTATGGGGTCCGGTGTACCATATACACAGATCACAAGAGCCTGAAGTACTTGATGGATCAACCCAACCTGAATATGCGGCAGATGAGATGGTTGGACGTGGTAAAGGATTATGATTACGAAATCCTGTACCACCCGGGTAAGGCTAACGTGGTAGCTGATGCCCTGAGCCGTAGGGCGGAAAGCGCCCTGATACGGGATTTTTGCATGAGATTGATAGTGATGACTCTGGTGTTGGACACCATTTGAGGGGCCCAGGCTGAGGCTGTGAGACTAGAAAACCAGAAGAGGGAGCGAGTTATCGGGCAGGTATCGGAGTTCGTTACCGATAGTCGGGGGCTTATGACATTTCAGCGTCGGATTTGGGTACCGTTTGTGGGCGGGACGCATACCATTTTGATGGAAGAGGCACATCGATCGAAGTTCTCGATCCATCCCGGGGCCACTAAGACGTATATGGACCTGAAGAAGGGGTATTGGTGGCCCTATATGAAGAGGGACGTCGCGTGGTTCGTTGAGAGGTGCCTAACCTGTCGTAGGGTTAAGGCCGAGCACCAGAGACCGCATGGTAAGTTGCAGCCATTAGTGGTTCCCAAGTGGAAGTGGGAACAAATTACTATGGATTTATCACCAAATTTCCGAGGACTGCGAGGGGCGTCGATGCAATTTGGGTGATTGTAGACAGGTTGACGAAGAGTGCTCATTTCCTTGCTATCAGTGAGAGCTCTTCCGCAGAGAGGTACGTGAGGGAGGTGCTATCGCGGCATGGAGTACCGATCTCAATTGTCTCAGATCGAGATGTGCGTTTCACTTCCAGATTCTGGAAGAAATTTCATGAGGAATTGGGTATGAGGCTGCATTTTAGTACCGCATATCACCCACAGACTGACGGGCAGAGCGAGCGGACGATTCAAACGCTCGAGGACATGCTTCGAGCATGTGTATTGGATTGCGGCGGGAGTTGGGACATGTATTTTCCCTTAGCAGAGTTTTCCTACAATAACAGTCATCATTCGAGCATTGATATGCCACCCTTTGAGCTATTGTATGGGAGAAGGTGTCGGACCCCCATTTGCTGGGGAGAGGTAGGGCAACGTGTGATGGGTAGTATAGAGATCGTGCTTCTGACGACTGAGCAGATACAGCAAGTCAGACAGAGGTTATTGACCGCTCAGAGTCATCAAAAGAGTTATACGGACAAGTGCCGGTCCGAGCTCGAGTTTCTGGTCGGCAACTTTGTGCTCCTGAAGGTCTCTCCTTGGAAAGGGGTGATCCGATTCAGGAAGAGGGGAAAGTTGGGGCCACGACATATTGGTCCTTTCAGGGTGATCGCAAAATTAGGCAGGGTAGCCTACCATTTGGAGCTACCTGCAGAGTTAGGTCAGATTCATGACACCTTCCACGAGTCGCAGCTAAGAAAGTGTATAGCCAACGAGTCGGCAGTGGTACCATTAGAGGATATTCAGGTGGATGTGAGCCTGAACTATGTTGGGAGACCGGTGGCAATTAGAGATCAGAATATCAAGGTTCTGAGGAACAAGGAAGTGCCTCTGGTGCAGGTCCAGTGGCAGCACCGGAAAGGGTCAGAGCTAACTTGGGAGCTGGAACGCAAGATGCGTGAGCAGCATCCAGAGTTGTTTGCAGAGTGAGACTTCGAGGGCGAAGTCTGATTCTAGTGGGGGAGAATTGTAACATCCGGATTCCCATGTATATTATTTTATTCATTTATTTTGGATTTGCGGAGGGACTCGGCGAGTTGGTGCTTAGACTCGCCGAGTAGGGTCGCGAATTCTCATATGGGTTCATGACTGGACTCGGCGAGTCCACGTTGTTTAATGAAACCCTAATTTCCAGGGTTTGGGACCTATTTAAAGGCCCTTAGGGCTGTCATTTGCGGCTACCAAACCTCAAAGAGAAACCCTAAAAGAGCTAGAGCGATTGTGAGAGGAAAGGAGCCATTTCTTGATCTTTGTGGTTGATTCTTGCAAGAATGAGGTGTTTCCAGCTTAGAGGAGACCAAGGAGGTGGTGCATCTGTGGATTTCGAGCTAAAGACTTCATCTTTGAGGTATTATATCGCCCCTTTATCTATTGTGTTGAAGGAATCCATAGATGTAGAGTTTTCATGTCCTTTAATGGAAGAAATTGTGAGAACATGGCCCTTATTCACTTTGAGATTTCGGATCTGGACCCATAGTGGTCTAAAGAGCTTTTCTCAGCTTGCTTTATGTTGAACTATAGAGGTGTTGAGCTTAGGATGTTATTTTTGGGGCTGAATCACCAAGTGAAACCTTCTTGACGTCCCATGAGTGTCAAGATTCAAGGTTTACGTGTTTATCAGGATTGGGAAGGTCAGATCTATGGACCAAAGGAACATATCTGACCTCAGGGGGTCAACTGAGTTTGTGCATGGCATGAACTCACCGAGTCCAAGGGTAGACTCGGCGCGTAGGGTTCTGGTTTCCCGTAAATCACTTAGTGAGTAGACCCGCCGAGTTGGGGGAATAATCAGTGAGTCATAGAGGGATTGGAGGACTAGAGTTCAAGGTGGAACTCGGCGAGTTGATCTTGAGACTCGGCGAATTGAGTCGGGGTTGCCAAGAGAGGGTTAAGTCTAGTCCTGAGAGAGGGTTAAGTCTACTCCTGAGAGTTATATTTATAAGAGTATTACTTCATGTGATTAGGCAGAGGTCAGATCGTATTTCTACCGAGTCAGAGATTTACCGAGACATCTCAGGTGAGTCTTCTCACTATACTTTACCTTGAGTGGTAATTAGAGTTATGTGACAGAGTTATTGTATGCTATTTATGTGATGTGTTGCACTGCATTATTTCTATGTGATTTATGTCATGTGTATATTAGAGTATATCAGAGTTAGAACCGAAAGGTTCATAGAGCTAGGACCAGAGGGTCCACAGAGTTAGGGTCCAAGGGCACACAGAGTTATAGCCTCGAGTGGCTAGTATGTGTTATGTGTGGTATTTTGGGTAACTCACTAAGCTTTATGCTTACAGTGTTATGTGTTATGTGTTTCAGGTACCAGTGATGATCGTGGGAAGGCGCCGACATGATTCGTACACACGCATGGGATTTTATGTATTTTGATCTTGGGAAATATTTTGTGAAACAAAGATATGATACAATGGGATTTTGTTAATAAATGTGTTTGGAAAATGTGTTTTAAAATGCAAAAAAATGTCTTAAATCTTACGTTGTTACAGGGTCGGCACGAAGTCCATTGCTGCCAAAGTTTATCTATCAGATACTAAATCCATAGCTATCAGGTGCTGACTCCATAGTCACCAAGGTTCACTCAACAAGCGCTAACTCCATAGTCGCCACGGTTTACTCAACATGCGCTAACTCCATAGTCGCCAAGGTTTACTTTAACAGGCGCTAACTCCATAGTCACCAAGGTTTATACAATAGGCGCTAACTCCATAGTCACCAAGGTTTATACAATAGGCGCTAACTCCATAGTCACCAAGGTTTATAAAATAGGTGCTACGTCTCATAGTTTCCACTATTTTATCTACCCATGTTCTACCCAACATATTTTATAGATATAAAATACATATATAGTTTGAATCATTTAACACCCGTATAGAAACATCAATTCCAAGCCCATCTCAAATAGACAAATAATACATAACACATAGCACGTATTTCATATCTAATACTTTATATTCATGTGTTAGAAGAAAGTAACCACACACTCACTTGATCAGAAGATGATCGGACAACACTACGACTTGTAAAAGTAGTATTCTTTGGTAGATCTGGAAGATCTTCACAAAAACCGGCTTCTCGCAGGCAGAACTTCAGCTCGGGAATTTCACTTCTTGGGATCTTCGGGCTTCGGAACTCGCTTGGGTTTTCAGGATGATACCAGGGCTTCGGGGGGTTAAAATAGGGCTTAGAGAGAGTATCGGGAGTGGGAGAGAAGGGATGGAGGAACCATAATCGGCTGGCCCTTCAAATCTATTTATAGGGCAAAATTTACCCTTGCCACGTCGTGACACCTTTTTCAATGTCGTGGGCTTGGTCGTCACTGCATGCGTCGTCGTCCACTTGCTCTGTCAGGCTCCAAAATGCGTCAGAAGTCATGCCACGTCGTGGTCTCTGACACAGCTTTGGGGTTCGCGCCCCGAACTTCAGAAATTCATAACTTTCGCATACGAACTCTGTTTTCAACATTCTTTATATCGACGTGTAGGTAAAAACAATATCTACAACTTTCATTTAGACTCCGTCGGGTAATTTTGACTTTATTTTTATTATATAATTTTTAGTAGGCCGGGACAGGAAAACTCCGATATAAACTCATAACTTCTTCATCTGACATCCGTTTTCGCCTATCTTTTTATCGTTTCACTACTATTAACGAGATCTTCGATTCCCGTTTAGATTGTTTCGGCTAAAAACCGCCCGATCTCAAATCGAGTATTCGAACTACATACCGCTAAGTCGAAACTTAGAAAAATCATAACTTCCTCATACGAATTCAGAGTTGGATGTTCTTTTTATGCACACTCATGGTTTAACGAACTCTACGACTTTCGTTTAGATCGCTAAGGCTAAATATCGCTCTAATGTAAATTCACGTTTTACGTCATTCAACATTGTGTCGAATTTGTCGCAAAATTTTGACAAGTCATAACTTCTTCGTTATAACTCGGATTTCGGCGTTCTTTATATGTACGGAATCCTTGTAACATATACTAAAACTTAGTTAAGATTATTCCTTCAAAATAATCCTCCATCAAAAAGTCATTTTTGATGTTTATTGTCCTTAAATTGACTAGCCCTAATCTACGGGCGTTACAATTATCTCCCCCTTAGGATGATTACGTCCCAGAATCATCAACGAAATAGGACTTGTATAATGACTCCGTACGCTATCTCTTCATCCTAGGTAAGAACTGTAACTTCTATGTTTCTTCGAAAGAGTATCTAACTCTAGGGCTTCTGGACTGCAAACGATGCTCAGTCTTGCATCTGCTTTTCGTACTATGTTGGACTTTCAATCATAACCTTCAAGTTACAAAATAAGTCCTCATTTTGGACTCCTTCTTCTTCTTAGGATAAATACTTTCCTTTATCTATTGTAACAGACCGACGGGTCATATTTTAATGACCTCTCATCGTATGATGCAACGCTTAGACTCAAGTCTCTTAGAGTCAAATTCCAGAATGGATTATTCCTTCCTTCATATTCTAATGTGATATAGTCACATTTTAGCGTGTAGCATTTCTAGCTACTAACTTCTTTAACAACGAGCTCAATGCTATTGATCGCATTGATTTCAATCTTCTGACTTAAGTCATATGCTACATCAAACTCGATTCTTAGAACCACGTAACAAACTCATTGCAGTCGGACTCAATTTGTCATGACCGCTAGGGTCAGAATAACAACCCCCTTACTAGTCATTACCGAAACAATGGTAATGACATACATGAATAAAACAAAATCAATTACTAGTTTCTTGGTAACCTTGCGACTTTCCCTGATCCAAGCGTGAGTCCTGTGCTTCCAGTAGTATAGATCTTTACTACTATTCACACCTATTCATACTCGTCCCAAGTATTGTCTCGTAGTCCCCAAGTCCTAAAATCACCAAACAATTCTACACATACAAATGTGTCCAATTAATCATAAAAATTTTCCTAGACTCTACTAGGACTTCTTCCATGTGTATCTTCTATCATCAATCGTACTTCAACTCGATTGGTGATGGAAATTCTAGATTATGGGACAGCTTCAAGAATTACACCAATCGTTCCATCATCCTACCAATCGAAGGTGTACTTCAGACATACCGTACTCCTCTAAACGTTCCGTTAATTTATCAAACATAAACTAAAGGAAAGACACCACTCTTACGATATCTTCCGATATCGTGTCATTCACTATCTTAAGCCTTTCGTTTCCTCCATTTACTCAATTCTCTACGAGTCTTCACCATAATGTTTTGTACACCCAAGCAGACGTTTGGTGTACCGGGCAAGAATTTAAGATAAGAAAGCTTTATTTACGATAGACGTATAAATCTCCTTATCACTCCGAAACGTTTACATGTTAGTTCTATTATCGTATACATACGCTTAGAATCCTAAACACATAAGTTTTCCAGATCCGGTTGGCAACAAACCATAGATCCAAACAAATACTAGCATATAAGGCACACATATAGCATTTAGCACATAAAAGCATTTTAGGCATCTTTCCGAAAATATACTAGTGCCCGTGTCTAAAATATGGTAGACACTCATCTCACAATTATCACTTAGCATTCTAAGTTTAAGTCTAGAAATCCTACAAATTTCCTAGTTCGCTTAAACTAATGCTCTGATACCAACTGTGATATCCCCAATTTTGCGGCCAGAAAAGACCGATTTTTTATGCTTTGTTTTAAAATCAAAGTAATCCTTTTTAAGGAAAACAGTTGTGGAAATTGTCCCACAAATAAAATATGATAAAATTTATCAAAACATTTCTCAAGAGAATGCATTTTCATTAAATAATAAAACCTCGGGATGTCATGTTCTGATACAGACCAAAAGCATAAACAATATAAAATAGACCTTACAACAGTTATTTATAACTACTGATCTATAATCGAAAATCTATCGTCAGGTCCACCAACTTATACTCTTGTGTTATTACCTGTAATGCAAAGAAAACTGAGTGGTCAGGTTTGGGAGCCTGGTGAGCATATAGGGGTTTCAACCCACAATAATACATTTATTATATTCAATTATCAAACAATCAACCCAAATGGCCATTCCCATTATCCTCTTTATTTCTTAAGGTTTTACTCTAAGAATCAACTATCCTTTATCCATTCATTCCTAAGGATTTATCTAAGGAATCGGCACGAAGTCCATTGCTGCCAAAGTTTATCTATCAGGTACTAAATCCATAGCTATCAAGCGCTAACTCCATAGTAACCAAGGTTCACTCAACAAGCGCTAACTCCATAGTCGCCAAGGTTTACACAACATGCGCTAACTCCATAGTCGCCAAGGTTTACTTTAACAGGCGCTAACTCCATAGTCACCAAGGTTTATACAATAGGCGCTAACTCCATAGTCACCAAGGTTTATAAAATAGGCATTATGTCTCATAGTTGCCACTATTTCATCTACCCATGTTCTACCCGACATATTTTATAGATATAAAATACATATATAGTTTAAATCATTTAACACCCGTATAAAAACATCAATTCAAAGTCCATCTCAAATAGAAAAATAATACATAATACATAGCACGTATTTCATAGCCAATACTTTATATTTATGTGTTAGAAGAAAGTAACCACACACTCACTTTATCAAAAGATGATCAGACAGCACTACGGCTTGTAAAAGTAGTATTCTTGCAGGCAGAGCTTCAGCTCGGGAATTTCACTTCTCGGGATCTTCGGGCTTCGGGACTCGCTTCGGGTCTCGGGATCATACCGGGGCTTCGGCGGGTTAAAATAGGGCTTAGAGAGAGTATCGGGAGTGAGAGAGAAGGCATAGAGCAACCATAATCGGCTGACCCTTCAAATCTATTTATAGGGAAAAATTTCCCCTTGCCACGTCATGACACCTTTTTCCACGTCGTGGGCTTGGTCATCACTGAATGCGTCATCGTCCACTTGCTCTGTCAGGCTCTAGAATGCATCAGAATTCATGACACGTCGTGGCCACTGTTGCCACGTCGTGGTCTCTGACACAGCTTTGGGGTTCGCGCCCCGAACTTCAGAAATTCATAACTTTCGCATACGAACTCCATTTTCGACGTTATTTATATCGACGCGTAGGCAAAAACAATATCTACAACTTTCATTTAGACTCCGTCAGCTAATTTTGACTTTATTTTTATTATATTATTTTTAGTAGGTCGGGACAGGAAAACTCCGTTATAAACTCATAACTTCTTCATCCGACGTCTGTTTTCGCCTATCTTTTTATCGTTTCACTATTATTAACGAGATCTTCGATTCTTGTTTAGATTGTTTTGGCTAAAAACCGCTCGATCTCAAATCGAGTATTCGGGCTGCATATCGCTAAGTCGAAACTTAGAAAAATCATAACTTCCTCATACGAAGTCAGATTTGGACATTCTTTTTATGCACGCTCATGGTTTAACGAACTCTACGACTTTCGTTTAGATCACTAAGGCTAAATATTGCTCTAACGTAAATTCACTTTTTACGTCATTCAGCGTCGTGTTGGTTTTGTCGCGAAACTTCGACAGGTCATAACTTCTTCGTTATAACTAGGATTTCGGCGTTCTTTATATGTACGGAATCCTTGTACCATATACTACAACTTATCCTCCATTAAAAGCCATTTTTTTGTGCTTATTGTCCTTAAATTGACTAGCCATAATCTATGGGCGTTACAATAAGTAATTTCGATTTTGGAGACAGTTGAGAAGATTGGTCTATTTTGAAACGACGAGAACGAGCATAGGGTTTTTTCTGTTATGAACGACGAGGACAGAAGTGTGAATCGTGATTTTAATTTATGTTGATAAGAGAATGGGGACGAGGAATGTTTATTCGGGTTGGGTATTTAGAACCGAATAAGCCCTTATTTGGGCAACCCGAATTGGTAACCCGAAAACCGAATTAGCATAATATAGATACCCAAAACCCGAATCGAATTGCTCATTCGGACCTAATTCGGTTTGGGTTTCGGTTTTGTTCGGGTTTTCGGGCTAAATTTTCATCCCTACCTCATACAGTGGAGTAGCCAAATGGAAAAATGTGAAAGGAAGTGCAAAATCGGATATAATGCTGCTATAATGGGGATGTGTATCTCAGTAAATAACACTGCTAATAACGTCGCTGTTATTCGTAAATGCTATTTTGAAATAGCGGTTATGTACCTCTGATAAACACTATAGCGCATTATTGATAGCATAGGTTACAAGTAGTGAATGTGTATAAAAACAAAATGACTAATTTTGCAACAAAAAAAATATTAAGGACTAAATATGAAAAAAAATATATTAATTACTAAATGTGTATAAAATGATAAATATATTACCCTATTAATTTATTTTTTTCAACTTATCTAGTCGGTCATAATGACTAAATATATACAGTTAAACAAGTTGAAAGGTAAAAATAAACAAAAAATAACTCAATATCAAATGTATAGAAATGTATAGAAATTAAAATATATATTATCCTTTTAAATCATTATCCATAAGAGTTTATATTGTTGTTTTAACATATGAAAATAACAAAAAAATAAAAAAAATAAAAATAAAATAAAAAATAATATTTCAAAGCATTTCTCATAGATGCGAGGATTTTGCGGACCTTATTTGCAAAATCTTTAGCTTCGTCTGAAATTTTTTTGTGAAAAATATTGATTTTGTTATTTTCATAGGTTAAAACTACAATATCATTTTTATCTTTTGTTGTGGAAATGGTTTTTGATGATTTTTATAACACAAAAAACTTTGAAAAAAAGTTAAATCTCCACAGATAAAACTTGAATTTTTTGCATATAGAAACTACAATATTTTAGAAAGGATGTTGTTGTGGTTCACGCATCACCATTTTTCATACAACGACATCATCATTTCGGAAATGGTTTGCAAATTTTATAAATATCATCTATGAAATTGATGACTATTTTGAAGAATTGATTAATCATTTATTATTAAAAAAAAATAATTAATGAAATTACTCACAGATAAAACTTGAATTTTTTGCATATAGAACCTACAATATTTTAGAAAGGACGTCGTTGTGGTTCACGCATCACCATTTTTCATACAACGATATCATCATTTCGGAAATGGTTTGCAAATTTTATAAATATCATCTATGAAATTGATGACTATTTTGAAGAATTGATTAATCTTTTATTATTTAAAAAAAAAATTAATGAAATTACTCACATTTTTTTTCTAGATTAAAGGTGACCAATATAATTATATAAATACAAGATTAAATTACATGAATGGTCCCTATGGTTTGAGGTAATTTGCGCGTTTGGTCCCTAACTTATTTTTTTAACTCGGAAGATCCCTACTGATTGTTTTTATTACGTGTTTGGTCCTTATTGTTTGTTTTTGTTACGTGCTTGGTCCCTGTCATACTTAAAAGGGTTTGTAGCCCAGCGGTATCCGGTGTTGCCCTCCCTACTTAAGGTTGAGGGTTCAAGTCCCGTCGTGGACATAGGTGGATTTAAGGTGTAGTTTAGGAGTAGGTTAGATTTGCCGTTTCAAAAAATAAAAATAAATAAATAAAATAAAAATAAAAAAAAATGATGCGGTACGTAAGGTAAGGTGAGAAGGGTGAGATTAGGGGTGTGTTTATTTAATAAATTAAAAAATAAAGGGAATAATAGACTTTTTATGTAAGACAGGGACCAAGCGCGTAACAAAAACAAACAGTAGGAACCTTCCAAGTTAAAAAAATAAGTTAGGGATCAAACACGCAAATTACCCTAAACCATAGGGACCATTCGTGTAATTTACTCTAAATACAAACTTGTTTTGTGTATTATGCCAAAAATATCCTATTTTTCGTACCTAACAAAATAAATATTTTATTTACATATTTATATAAAAAAAAAAAATCAATTTTCTTGTAGGTACACCTCACATCAATATCTGTTTACTCTTTAGGTATATCCGGATAATCAATACGTGGAAAATCGTGTTGCCAATAATGTATCGGCCCACATTCAGTCAATCGATTCAAGATAAGGAAATTATTGTACATTTTTAAGTCCAATTTCATGTGAATAATAATGTTTCGAAAACGAAAATGTTAATAGTTAATCCGATAAATATATCATATAGGTACAAGTGGCTTTCGGCTATTAATTGGATATCATTGTTAAAAAAAATTTGTTCAAACATATCCTTGTGTCTATCACTCTATCATATTGAAAGTAACATGATGCATTTAGAAATGATAATCTTATAAAATAATAAAGTTTCTTTTCTTTTCTTTTTTTAACTTTAATAATGTTATTAAAAGCATCCATAATAAAAGATTTTTTCTTTTAGTTTTAAATGAAAAAGCGGGGAGAGGCCGCGGGATCCTTACCGCCCGGCGGAACACCGCACCGTCGGTGCGGGTAAGGTGGGTGCGGGAAACAGAGAGGGGAGCCTCTCCCGCTCTCTCTCTCATGCTGTGATTGGCCAATTGTTCTTTTTTTTTTTTTTTTTTTTTGAAAAAATATTGTTGTGTAACGGTAGAAAAGTTAATTTTTTTTTTTGGCTGGTAACAGCTACTTTTTATTTATTTATTTATTTATTTTATCCTTTTACAACTACTATAAATATATATACATAACTTTTAAACACATCAAATATTCTCTATACTCTCTACTTCATATCAACCAAAAAAAAAATGAATCCCGACAAACAAACCCCAAGTTCTGATCGACGGAAAAAAAAAGTCATGGTTCGAGTATAAACATCCCTCCTCGTAACATTTTTGCTATCAATTCATCCCAACAAAGAGTTTACCGCCCCCAACTCGATTCTCCCATTCAATCGTCACTACAATTCCAATACCAAAATGTTGGCCAATATTTCCCGATGCAAGTTCCAAATGTTCCGTCACAAATGTTTTCAAACGTTGTTGTGTTTCCGGATCAACAATCGCCAAATCAACCTCAACGTCAAACTCAAACTGAAACTCAAACCCAAACCCAACACCACCACCAACTTGTCGATGAATTGGATGACGCGGAAGAAGAAGACATGGTTCCTGAAACTCAACCAACACCACCACCACAAAGACGTAAAGGGAAAAAAACAAGTGCGTGAGGGTGTCGCACAACCGAGAAGACAAAAGCCGACACTATGGGTTCCACACGAAGATCTAGTTTTGGTCAAAGCTTGGATTGATATTTCTGAAGATTCGATTCAGGGAAACGCACAACCGAGAGAACATTTTTGGTTTCGCATTTTAGAACGATTTCGAGAGGAGCTAGGAAAATGTAACGACTACCGTACTAAACATCAACTTAACTCAAAGTTTCGAGAAATAGCAAGGGGGGTTTCAAAAATTAACGGGTTGTACAACAACCTACAAACCCAACGGAAAAGCGGCCAAGGCGACGAATAAATACTTCAAGAAGCATTGCAAATTTACCTTGAGGAATTCGGAAAACCATTCAAGTGGCACGATTATTGGAAATTATTGGTCCGAAGTCCTAGGTGGATAACATACGAGCGAAATTTTATTTTTGGAGTCCAACAATCAAAGCGAACGAAAACGGGCTCTAGTGGTTACACAACCTCCTCCGATGCTCGGGTCGGTGTAGATTTAAATCAGGACAACGAACTCGAGCTAGAAGAAATTGTCCGCACAATGGGTAGGGACAAAGCGAAGAGAAAGGGAAAAGGGACTTCTTCGAGTGCATCTGATTTCAGCGTCGACATTGAGGAAGTGCGGAAGATAACATCGTCGTTTGATCGATATAATCTTAATTTCTCCGAACGTTTGGCTTTTGACAAAGAAAAAGAAGAAACAAGGAAAAATGAGCGGGCGGAGAGACAAAAAACGGAAGACATGAAGTTTTTGATGGAGAACGTCAATCATCTCTCGGGACCGGCTCTCGAGCTCGTAATGAAGAAAAGGGAAAAAATTCTGAAAAAATATTTTCTATAGGTCGGTGGTGGTTTGTTTGATTTTTAGTTTATGTGTGTTTTTTTTTTAATTGTCTACTTTTTTACATTTTAGGTTTAATGTAAGTTTATTTTAATTAACGAAATGTTTTTGATTTTTAATTAAGTTTTATGTTTAATATTAATTTAAAAATTATAATTCATAACAAAAAAGTTAATTTTATTTATATAAACTAAAAAAAAAAAAAAGTGAGGGAAGAGCTTCCTACCCACTCCTTGGTTTTTAAGTGAGGGAAGGAAAGGTATGGCCCACAAAAAATGAGGAATCATCCCTCCCTCTCCTTCCAGTCTAAAAGGCTTCTGATTTTTTGTGTTTAGTTTGTATAATTGTTAATCTGTAATTTGTTGAAAAGCTACATGACTCATCATATCTTTGGAAGAGGTTAAAAGAAGAACTTATTAAAATGAGAAAATCAAAATATCTTCTTACTTTTTTTTATATTTTATAATACTTGTAACATAAAATAAAATTAATAATTTTTTAATTTTTTATTATATTTATTATCATCTAAAAATATAAAAAAAAAATAATAAAAAATATATAAATATTTATTTTTTCTATTAAAATATAGAGTTCATCCTTCCTAATCTATTTGTCACTTAAATCAGTTTTTCTGGATTCTCTCATTTCTGGAAATTCATCCGTTCCAAGTTCCTTGTCCATATATTTCACTACAAGTTTTATAGGTTATAGTATAAGTTAAGAGAAAATAAAGCAAGGGATTATAGGTATGTTTGGGTTAGTTTTTTATGTCAAAAGTGATTTTTAAGAAAAATGTTTATTATCTTATGATTTTTAGAAAAAGCTGGTTTTAAAAAGTGTTGGGATGCGAAAAATTGTTTTTTCAGAAGTAAAATGGTTAAAAAACTAAAAAGCTATGATTTTCTAGCTTTTTGAAAGCTTTATTTTTTCCTATCCAAAAAACTATTTTAAAAAATGCTTTTTAAATAGATAAACATTTTTTAGCTTATTAGCTTATTAAAATGCTAAAAAACTAATAAACTTTTTTTAAAAGCTATCTCAAACACCCATTATCTAACCCCTATTCTACCAATTTAATGGAAGTACATTTGCACGAAGCGGTGTGGTGGGCAGCACCACAAAGAAGCCGATGCA
Organism: Lactuca saligna; assembly: GCF_052625555.1. NCBI lineage: Eukaryota > Viridiplantae > Streptophyta > Magnoliopsida > Asterales > Asteraceae > Lactuca > Lactuca saligna. The sequence continues at coordinate 20,440,641 of NC_136423.1, read as the reverse complement.
TTTTTTGTTCAACTTCTTTCATCCTTACTTAACAAGATTGTTGAAAAATTTTATATTGATGTAAACAAACTTATCTAATAGATTTTTCAATTGTCAAAAGTTTTTTAAAACTTTTATTGTAGAAAGTTACTTAACTCATTAAACATGTAAAATAATTGAATGTCATATCATAATAAATATAAAAGAACTCACCATTGTGATGGAATTCACATTCGATCCACAACAACTAACAAAATAGGGTGTTAAATTTCAAACTTTGAGATTTCATGTCACCAATTTCCTACAAACAAAAATCACTTACCTTTCTTTCTTTTCCATATATATATATATATATATATATATATATATATATATATATATATATATATATATATATATATATATATATATATATATATATATATATATATATACAGAGAGAGAGAGATGTTCAATTGAAAACATTTCTTATTCTGAGAACATTTGAGAACAAATCTGGACCGTTAATTTTCAAATGTTAAAAAAATCTACAATTTTGATTATAAAAATATTTTAGTTTTTACTAAAAAAAATTATATCCTTATAATCTCTCTCTCTCACTCACACACACACAGCTTGAAGATATGTACAGACCACCATGAGTCGCCGTTGAAAGCACCATAATGTTGTCAAAACCATCGTGATGTGTCGGAACCACTGTTGTTGATTATATGTGTTTAGATACATATAATCACAAGTGATTAGATATATTTAATCAAATATGATTAAAGTTAACAAAAAACAATTATTGAATCGAGAACGCAATAATAAAGCTTGTCCACATAAATTATATGTGATTCAATAATTGTTCTTGTGTATTTAAATACATATAATCACATGTGATTATATGTATTTAATAACATATGATTTATATGAAAAATATTCAATTTTCCGTAATCGATTCAATAATTTTTCCGAAAATATTCAATTTTCTGTGAATCTTGTCTATATAAATCATATGTGATTAGATACATATAATCATATATTATTATATACAAGAGAATAACCATTGAATCAAAAATGTGAAAGCAAATCTTTGTTCACATTAAGCATATGATATTAAATACATATAATCAGATATGATTAAATACATTAAAAAAAATTATTGAATGGAAAACATGAAAATGAATAATGTTTATATAAATCATATATGTTAAGATACATATAATCACATGTGATTAATGTGATTAGATCATATAAACAATACATATAATAACAAATGATTTATGTCATTATATGTATTTAATCACATACAATGTTAGTGGTTGTAGGTAGTTAATAGTAGTCGTGTGGTGGAGATCCATTATGGTGTGTGGTGGGTGGTGGTGGTGGTGTTTATGGGTGGTGGTGATGGGTGATGGGTAATGGGGTCATAGGTGATAGTAGGTTTGTGGTGGTTTTGGGTTGTTATAGGTGGTGGTGGTGAAGGGTGGTGGGGTTGATAGTTGGGTGGGTGATAACAGGTGTTGGTGATTGATGGTGGTGGCGTGTGGTGTTGTTTAGTGATGGTGGGTGGTGGTTTTAGTGGTGATGGTGGTAGGTGGTGATGATACTGGTGGGTGGTGACGTGTGGTGGTTTTAGTAGTGATGGTGCTAGGTATGATGACGTTGGTGGGTGGTGGTGGGGATGGTGGTGGTCGGGTGGTGGGGTGGTTTTGGTAGGTGATAGCTAAGGTGGTGGTGGTGGGTAGTGGTGGCGGGTTTTGGTAATCGTGATGGGTGGTTGTGGGGGTAGTGGTGATGGGTGGTTGTAATATCCCAAAATTTTCAAAAAAATTTAAACCTTCCAAAAGCGACCCATTTATTAATAAAAGTGTTTACCAACTATTATTTCCAAAACATTATTTAAAATCAGAGTCTCCCAAGATCCAATTAGTTGTAAAACCAAGGATGTGTACGGTCACGTCTTCGTCTTGCCACGGTCCATTGAAGAACCTGAAACCATAAACCAAAACTACAAACACGAAGCTTAGTGAGTTCCCCCAAAATACCGCCACACAAACAGATAAGATATACAAACAAGCATGCTCAAATGCTCATGCATGGCCCAATCAGCCTCAGGCTGGAATACCAGGCATGTCTACGATGGGCTCAATCATCCTCGGGATGAAATACCCTCGTATCATAAGCATGTTGGTCAAATTAACCATTGAGTAGGAATACCAAACATGTCAGATCCAATCAACCATCGGGTTGGAATACCCCAGGCCTATTGACTAATGCACAAAGCAGTCCAGTCTCACCATATACCATACAATCATGTTGAGTCCAACCAACCATTGGGTTGGAATACCACATGCCCAATCAACCATCGGGTTAGAATGCCAATATACAACGGGTCCAATCATCCACGGGATGGAATACCCTTGTGTCATAAGCATGTTGGTCCAATCAACCATCGGGTTCGAATACCAAACATGTAGGGTCCAATCAACCATCGGGTTGGAATACCCTCGAGCCCAATCAACCATCGGGTTGGAATGCCCCCGGTCTGTTGGCTCATGCAGATAGCAGTAAAACTTTAACCACCAACCAACATATAACCAATCAACAAATAATCAGGCAGATCTACAGATCACTAAGCAAAGCATCATCCTATATGCTAAGATACCGATCTAACAGATCACTACAGAACAATAACATATTATCGCATAACAGGATATCTAATCCAATGGGCCGGCCTTGGTGCCTTCGACCCATAAGTATAGTGAGGAAAACTCACCTCTTAATCTTATCAATAGCTGATAAGGTCTCGATTCTGAATCTTAGCTCCAACTGAAACCTATCCCTCCAAGTGACTAATCACAATCAAAATCCAGAATTACCCAAAATACCCTTAGGTTAAACTTGGTCAAACTTGATCAAATTCCATAAGTCAATTGAGTCAACCCAACCGAGTTAGCTCGGCCGAATCAACTCAGGGTACGCACGCGGGGCGTACCCTGAAGGTATGATGGGTGCACACACAACCTCTCACGCTGACCACCATCGGGGTGGTTGACCTCGTACGCAGGGCGAACTCCAAAAAGACCAAAAAACTAATAAGTGCTTAATAGATTAAGCACTCACGACCATTTCTCATATCCATTGCTAAAATACCCTCAATAGTCATAAAGTTTCCAACTTTATGACTTTTCATGGCCATTAAGAGCTTAAATCCACTTCTTAACCCATTAAGACCTTCTAAATGATGAATGGAGCATAGCCAACCACTTGAATTCCATTTTTATGACTCAAGACCCTTCCAATGGTCTGAAAGGACAGCTCAATGGGTCAAGAACATGCTTTGTTTAAGAATCAACATTTTGGGACCATAAAAAGACTTTAAAGAGCAAAAACCTAGATTTACAAGATGGAGTGGAAAAGATGCAAGCTTTATACCTTTTTGATGTTGCAAACAAACTAGAAATCCCAGATCTACAATGCACTCCACTCCAAGGTCTTCACACCAACTTATTCTTTCTTCAAAACCAGACTAAACTCTCTTAAGGCTCACAAAATGGCTTCCTTTTTTCTCTAGGTTTGCTTGAGGATCAAAATCTTCGAAAGAGGCTGGATAATAATAGCGTTTATGTCCACAAAGATGCTTAAATATGAGCCAAAGTCCTAGAACTAGGGTTTGCATGCTTCCTACATACGCCCCGTGTACGAAGTGTACGCCGATCATACTAAGGCGTGCCTTAGTACGCTTAGCATACACACATGTACGCACGACGTACTCGCCCCTTCTTAACTTTTACCAGAATTCCAGTAAGGCCCCCTTTTCCATTCTTTCATAACTTAGGGACCAAAATCCAATACATCTCAATATAATGATAAAAAATGGATGTGCTTCAAAACCAAATGTTACAATGGTGGAGGTGGGTATTGATGATGGGTGGTAGTGGTGGTTGAAGAACCTTAGATCAATCGATTTATCAAACAATGACTAATAACAAGAACAGAACAACGAAGTATCACAAAGAGCTTTCACTAAGAATGATAATCTCAGAAAGAGATTATTGTTCGCACAAAGCGGCTATTAGGGTTTGTGAAAGACAACCCCTTCACAAACCCGTACAAAAGATTATATAGAACTATTATAGACAATCCCTACAAATCAGGGATGTTCCGGCTAACTAATATATGATAACTATGGAAACAAGATAAATACTAAATCTGTTACATATAAGACAATATATATACTGAACAACTTTTATGTTGACGCTGATGCTGATGCTGACGCTGATGCTGATGGATCAGTTTCAAACATCATCATATTATAAGGTTCGACCTTACAATCTCACCCAATATGATGATGTTCAAAACAACAGCTATACGAGAACACCTCTGGACAAAAAAATTTCATACTCAGCTTCAGCTTCTATTTTCACAGGCCAGTAAGGACTATCCAGCAGCTCCTGTCTTCTATTCAGCAGCTCCATAGCAATCAGTATGTGAAACTCTCCAGATAGATCTTGATGACTCATGCACATTTGTCTTAAGCCAACAAGATGTGCTGTTGGAGCTCTTGGAATTTATGTGGTGCGCTGAAAGCACATTCTTCTGTTTTTATCGAGATAAAACATTCCATGTTCAGGCACAGAGATGAACTTATGTTGAACCGGCTCAACATCAATAGGAAGAGAGTTGTTTATTCCTTCAGCACCAAAATTTAGAACCAACACATCTTCACCATCAACTTGAAATCTGGTTCTTCGGATTCTAGGAACTGAGGAACTTTGGCCTTGTTGCTGAGAGTGCTGTATAGGAACAAGATCCAAACACTGAACTTTCTTGATCAGTAGATGGAGAGCACATGTCAGTTCTGAAGAGAGAGCTGAAGTTTGCTTGGATGCTAATTCGAGCAATTCCATCCATTCAGAATATCCGTATCTGATAAGCTCATCCCTCTTGACAACTTCAGTGTATGGATGTTGAGGACCTTGACGAGTGAACAACAATGTAAGAATTTTCTCATTACGAGGTTTAGAAGCTTTAACTTTGATGATTTTATCACTGCTCACTCATCGTTTAAGAACATCTTGAAACCTCTTTCGATCAATCCTGTCTAGAAAATTTTCAGTCCTTGACTTGCTGTTACTAGGAGGAGGCTGGGGAGATTTGGATTTGGACTAATATTCTAATAACTTCTGCATCTGAGCTTCAAAGGATCCTTTGGCCTGAAGTTGATGCTGAATGAGAGATTCATCAGCTTGAGCAATATTCTTTAGAAGCTGAGCTTGATTGGCTTCATCAAGAATTTGCTTAACTTGATCAGGAGACATGTTCCATTCAACTGCCAAGTTGGATATGCTGACAATGGACTTAGGTTTCTTGCTAGGCAGAGAAGTATCAATGTGTGAAGAAGCCAATTCAGTATCTGCTGCCTTGCGCTTGCGAGATAGAGGTTGAGTATCCTCACTAGCTACATCTGAATCTTCTCCTTGGACTGGCATAATGGGATCAATGAAATTCATATCTAGCATTTGACATTCATCATCATGTTCATCTTCATTATCCTCTGAGGATTCTCCTTAAGCTGGAATAGTGGGATCAATGAAGTTCATGTCCAGCATCTGACACTCATCATCATGTTCATCATCATGCTCACTATCTTCAGCAAGCTGTTCAGTATCTGCTGGTCTATCTGACTCGTCAGCAGCTGGTCTATCAGACTTGTGCACAGGCCGTGGTGGCTCAGTCTGTACTAAAGTGTTGTCCGCGGATCCAAGCTCAATAGATTCAGTGTCTCCCTCTTTTTGATCATCATCAGTGTCTCCCCCTTTTTGATCATCATCATTTTGTGGGCCAGGGGAAGGAGTCGGCAAGAGAACTCCCTTCAGCTGATGGACGTCAGCCTCAATTCGTAGAAGACGCTGACTCATGTCCCGAGTCAGTGTTAGAAGCTCATTAAATGCTGAGGCCGGTATATGAAGGAATGAAGTACCTGGAACTTCTTCTGAGTGAGGTTGCTCCCCCGGAGAAGGTTGCTCCCCCATGGATGGGTTCTCCCCCTGGGATGGTTGCTCCCCCTGAGATGGTGGCTCCCCCTGGGATGGTTGCTCCCCCTGAATTAGTGGCTCCCCGGGAGCTGAGTGAACTCTCTCAGTGACAGAGAGAGTATGATGAGAAAGTTGAGGGGAGAGATGACCACCATCCTGTGATTCAGCTTCTTGATCAGCATGATCTTCGTTGTTACCATCAGCTTCTTCATCAGTATCAGCGGTTAGTGAAGCAACAGTATATGGATTTGCGATCCATTCTCTCATCCGATCTGAGATGCCGATGTCAGTGTCCAACGGATCATCCTGATACATTCGCACTGACATGCGTGGGCATTGGATGGGGTTTCTAGAGTGGGAGTAGTAAGCTTCAGCGAAAAATTTATCTAGCACAAGAGCAATCCAGCGTGGAAAGGGGACATGATCAGCGCGTACATTTGCACGAAGAAGTTGAACAAGTTGATCAAAGAAGAAAGCCCCATAATCCAGTCGTTTGTTGAGAAGAAGGGAACAGACGACTTGTTGCTCATAAGTGCTTAGTTGATCACCACTGTGAGATTTGTGAAACCCACATTTGCATAGAGCACCGGTGAATAACTTCCATCCTGGAGTCATACACTGACGCAGAATGAGAGTTGATCGAGTACCAGCCTTTGAGTGATCATATCCAAGTTGATCAAAGAGACGTCGACAGCGTTCAATAGGTGGAAGCTCGGAGAAGGGTTCAAAGATTGGTAACCTGAGCGCAGCACTGAGGAGGTCAGCGGTAATAAAGACTGAGTGTCTTCCACGGCCAATAGTCCCGGAGATGAGGTTGTTTTCATCATTAATTGTTGCAGTGTAGTAGAACTCACATACTTGTTCGGGAAAGAACTCTAATGGAACGTCACTGATTGCGTATCAGAGTCGGAAGGAGACTAAGAAATTGACAAAATCATCAAGTTCAAGACCTCGATGAACATCTGGAATATCAAGGTTGAAAACTACGTTGGTGGCTTTGATGTATATGGGAAGAGGAGGAGAGTTTGGAGCTGGGATGACTCTTCTTGAAGTGGAGGAGAAGGTGAACAGTGATGCCGCCATTGAAGAAGTTTAGGATTCTAGGGTTTTTTTTTTGTTAAGAGAGAGAGAAGATTGGAGGAAGGTAAAAAGGTATGGGGAAGAGGTGAAAAGGTTTAAATAGGGAATGAAACGGTAAAAAGTAATGATTATCTTTAGCGAAAATAACTGCGTATCTTGACAGACTGTCAACTCAAAAAATAGCCGTTGGGTAAATAAAGTCGTTGTACCAAAGAGGAAACGACAATCAGTGACTGCGGAAGCACTGAGATTGTTGTCACGGAAAGTTACATGCTGAAAGATAGTTTGTCGTCAATTCAAGGTACAACTTGCTTGTTTAGGGTAAGCAAGGTGATTGGTGCGTGTGATAGATACTAGTTTAATTATCTAACCATCGGCACAGAGTGTCGAGTCTTTATCAGTGAGTGGTATTTCTTACTGAATCATTAGACACTGAGTGAGAAGAAGGTAAAGAGAGGATTGTTACGTGTGATAGACACTGGTGTTTTGGTCTAACCATCGGCAAAGATTGTTAGATTCTCATCAGCATGTGTTTTGTCACACCGAATCACAGAATCAATGTAAGATTGGTAAGAGTGGATAGTTGCGTGTGATAGAACTTGGTGTTTTGTCTAACCATCGGCAAACACTGTTAGATTCTCATCAGCATGTGTTTTGTCACACCGAATCACAGAATCAGTGTAAGATTGGTAAGAGTGGATAGTTGCGTGTGATAGAACTTGGTGTTTTGTCTAACCATCGACAAAAAGTTTCAAGTTGTTATCAGTGTATGGTTTAATACAGTGAATCATTCAACTTTAGTTTAGAAGATTTGTAGAAGAGAGAGAGAGAGAGAGAGAGAGAGAGAGAGAGATAAGAGATCATACAATGAACTCAGCATGCTAAACATCATCAGCGCATCATCATCAGTACAAAAAAAGACATTAGTATATAAGACAATAGCAAACATTAGTAAAACAATTTTTCCTTCCTTCTTTGTAAAGTGAACTTCATAATCAGCATCACACAATTGGCTGATTGAGATAAGATTATGTTTGAGACCCTTTACATATGAAACATTTTGAAACACCACGTTATTGCACTTGATATTTCCATATCCTTTAGTGAACCCCTTTCCATTGTCTCCGTATGTTACTGCAGGACCAGTTTTCTTGACATAGTCTTCCAGGAGAGACTTGGATGTTGTCATATGTCTTGAGCAACCACTATCTAAGTACCAAAGATGCTCCTGACCCTGCAGTGCTGAGAAACTAGTTAGAACACACTGACCCATTGGAAGATGGGTCATTCACAAAGTTATTTGACAATATATTATAGCACTCTTTAGGAAGACAGTTTAAAGAATTTGATTTAAGAATCCATTTTTCATTTCTAACTTTGATGTTATCAGCTCTTAATGATGTTTTATCAAACTTGCATTCACTGATTTTGTGAGTTGAATCACCACACCTGTAGCAAATTCTAGTACCAAAGTTTTTCTTGGTAAACACATTTTTAGATTTAACACATTTATATTTGAAAGATTCACCAAGTGAACTTTGAGTCCTTTTATTTAACATTAAATTACTAAAGAATTCAGTGTCAGAAGTGTTGGATTAATGTCTAAGTCCATAACTATAATTGGTAAGACTTGACCCGACCCGGCATGGTCCATTTGGGTTGCATGGCATCATGCACTTGGATAGACTAAAATGAGAGAAATAAGACACTTATGGTTATTAATATATTATAAGTTCTAATATATTAATAATAAGAATAATAAGATTATTTAATTAGTATTGATCAAGAATTAATCTAGGATTAATTAAGTGATCAAAAGAAGACTAATTAAATATATGGATTGATTGTGCAAATCATCCATACTTATATAGTGGGTTAATGCTCCATGGATTATCTAGTTGGGCCAAAACCCATATGATGCTCCATGGATGCTCCATGGTGTATTTGAACCTATGGATCCAAGGAAATGGAAAGTCATGACAATTAGGGTTTGCCCTAATTGTAACACTATATAAAGATATTATTCTTGACAAAATCGGCCACTAGATTATTCTAGAGAGGGCTAGCCGATTTCATGAAGTGTAGAATTCTCTCAAGTTATTCCAAGTGTATTTGGTGTTGTGTGAACCATTTGAGGTGTCACACTTGGGGCACTAGGCACTCAAGCTTCATGAAGACATTCTACATCAAAGAGGTATGTATTCTATCTTGTTATATTGATAGTTTTGTATGCTAGATTAGGATAATACCTTGGATGTTCATATTTGCATGTATAATAGAGAAAACATAGATCCAAGGTATTTAGGGTTGCATGTACACTTAGGAGTGTTAGAATGCTCATAACCCAACAGTGGTATCAGAGCCTAGGCTTGTTTTCTTGTTATACTTGCAAATGGAGCTGAAAAATCGAGTTTTGATGCTGTCAGCCCAGCAGACTCGCCGAGTCCATGAAGGGACTCGACGAGTCCAAGGAAAAATGCATCCAACTCGCCGAGTTTTGTTCATGCACTCGACGAGTTGGACCCCAGACAGCATATCTTCGAGGTTTTTGGCTAGAAATGGACTAGGAACATTGCCCTAAGTTGTTTTTGAACTTATAAACTTGTTTTTTGAAGAGGTAATGTTCATGCTAATCCAATTTCAAAGATAATTATCAATAGATTCATGTTTTGTATTAGTTTAAAGGTTAGACTAATTACATGAAAAAGTTTGATTTGAATTATCTTGTTCTTATGAGTTGCTTAGATTAATAGAAAAGTTGAATGAAATAGTTGTTTTCAATCCAAATTAATCTAAGAGTTGATTCTAAAATGTGTTTTTGTAACTTGTCCTCAAGTTATATGAAAAGTCACATTTAAGTTTCATAAAACTCATAAAAGTTGGCAAAGGTTACAAAAATGAAGAGTCTAGTTCTAATTAATTGGAGTTATGACTCCATAATTTGTCCTCAAGTTATGGAGGACCAAGAGTCTCTTCATTAAATAATAATAATAATAATAATAAAAAATGTAACCTTAATTAATTCCATAAGTTATAAAAAAATAAAGAAAAAATTAATTCTTTTATTAGTTTAAAGTCTTCCATAACTTATGGAACTTGAAGAGTTTTTTGGATTAAAACTACTTTAAACACATAAGTTATGGAATTAATTAGTTTTGAATAGTTTCAAAACTTGCCCTCAAGTTATGGAATTTGTAAAGTTTTCTCATATGAATACTTTAATTCCAAGTTAGCCCTTAGAATTTTAAAAGTTAAAATTCAACCCTTATACTTTATAATATTATAAATTAATAATATATATATGTATAAGATTAAAGTCGGTCTTACCGCTAGTACGCCTCATTCACGAAGCCGGTCTATAAGGTGGGTATAAGGTTGTTGCCTATAAAATGGCAACTTAATGGGTGTCCACTCTCACCCACCGCTTGCTTGACTGGTGGAGGGTCGTTAGCCGAACGGGTTTGACAAGACTATAATTCTCCCTTCATTAAAAGTATTAATGATAAATACTAAGTAACTAAACTCTTAATAATTCCCAATCTTAGTTACTTAGGAAAATGTGAATAAGGTGCTAATCCATGAAATTACACTTTACACTTTGTCTAAGTCGTTAGTGGAGCGTGTGTGGTTAACCGGCACACTAACTTGGACTTAACAAGGTAGGTAAAGGGTGACTTAATGTTTATCATAGTATCGATGGAGCGTGTGTGGTTAACCGGCACATCGATTGAGGGGTAAACACTTAAGGGTACCAAGTAATTTGCATGGTTACTTCACACCTTGTTTTATGATCCTCGGCATCCCAATCACAAAACCTGAAGGGCATACTCGAGATTGAAACATGCCATTGAACAGTTCAATGAATCTCAAAAGATCTAGGAGTTTCAAAACCAATTAAAACCTAATAATACATTTCGTTTATCTTGGTGGAAATTGGTGAATCGTCATTCACCTACCTTCAAAATATTTTATAGCTTGGATTACGGCATCCCTCTTCTAAGTTATAAAATAGTTTGCTGGGTCCTAGCCTTAATATTTCATATTGGGTGTCATATTAAGGACTTTAAATCAACTATCTTGAATATCTCCCAAAAGATGTCTAGTTTAGACATTTATGATCTTCCCAAATCTCTTGAAACAAGCTTTCCTAATGAAGATGATGTCCCTTGGAAATCATACTTCTTTCACCTCCTCCAATTATTCGCCCAAACCCACAAGTTCTTAAAAAGTTTAAGATCACTCAAGCCCTATTGGCAAGGCAAGGTCTAGGTGTGGTCACATCTTGGAGATGTAGTCACATATTGACAAGCCGGGAGAATTAGGTGTCAAAGTCTTGAGAAAGTTGGTGGTTCAATCACTTTCTAAGTCACATATTGAGTTCCTTTGGGACACCTATGAAACAGACTATGACAAGACCCTTAATGATCATATCTATTTGTTAAGATCAACTTCCTCAAAAACTTGATGGACAATGATAATAGTGACACAGGAAATCCAGAAAAGCATTCTCTTCCCAATGGAAAGGGATCGGCCATAGTCAACTCGGTTGAACAAATGGTAAAGAGAAAAGCTAAGTCTGTGATAGTCCCGTGTACCATTATCAAAGAGTCCATATGTTTATATTGCCAAAGAAAGGGTCATTAGTTGCGAAGCTGCCAAACTTACCTAAGGATGTTAAAGTCAATAAGTTTGACTCTACTTCAGGTAAAGTCCACTATCTAACTCTGCTAAGTTTCTATTCTGAGATTCTTATTACATGATGTGACTGGGTCACATGTTGATGATTTAAGAATCAAAGAAAAGTGAAGGAACTTAAAGAAAGAATATGCTGAATCTGATCGCATAGATGGATTTCTATCGTGTAGTTTGAAAAGTCGGATTCTTGAGCTACTTCTTAGGAGTTATGAGATCTTGCTTAGGAATAGATAAAAACAAGCTTTCATATGGATTGTAAGGATAAGTTTTTCCGCAAAGTTTTAAAATAAAAGAAAATTTTGATTTTATTTATTTTAAAATATCCTTACAATGGCATTTGAGGAAAAAATGTTGCTTATATGATTCTATTAATAGCAAGAGTGGAAATATGAATTTGATTCTTTCATTTGTGGTAATGTCTAAATTTACCAAATAAGGAAAGGGTCTTATCATCCAAAAGTCTCAATTGGACTGGGACTTGGAATCATGCAAGTTGTATAGCATGATGAATGAGAACTTTCAAGTATTGGAAAAATTAAGACTAATTACTTGTTCACATGGATGTGTGAGTCAAGTAATGGACTAAGGGATCGAGTACATAGTCATGTGCACTGATTAAGTCCAGCACAAAAGATATAAGGCTATTCGTCATAGTTTACTAAAGCTCAGTAAATATGATTATACTTACAAGCTTAAAGACATTGGAAAAGGTTCCAATGCATGGCAGAGCGGATAAGAAGAATCAAATTAGGCAAAAGGATAAAAGTTTCTCAAATCTGAAAAGATGGGAGAGTACTTTAGTATTAGTTTTGTGATCATCTTAATGATTAAGAAACCATAGCACAATTAGTTCTCTAAGGAAATCTTAGTGCATTCTTATAACTAAGAAGAGGGATCTTGAATTGTTGAAATGGTTAAATCAAGAAGATGAGTCATACTTCGTTCTAATACAAGTCTTAGAGTCATACTCCAAGATTGTCATTTGAGTGACATGTCTTAAAGAAGGTTTAAAACACTTGTCAAATGTAAGAGTAAAAGTTTCCTACTCTTGTACATTTGAAATTGGTAAGTTGTGATGTTTTGGATAAAACAAAGACCAACTTAGGCCAATTGTGTGAAGTGTTTGTCTTGATTAGAATCCACACTATCTCTTGGATATCTGATAAGGGAGTCTTATAGGTCAAGAGGACAGTGGGAGTCTTAAAGGTCTTGAAAGTCTCAAGAACTAATCAAGAATAAAACCTAAAGTTCTTCACTCGCACACGACTTGAGGTTTATAACCTATCGTGTTGACATAGTTTGTGCCCATTCCAGTTAAAGTTGAGTTCTTAGAGTTCTCAATTGGTTGCACAACAACTTGGAAGCAATGGCAGACCCTTGAGCTGCCAGGTGGCAAGAAGTTAAGATTGAGTTCAGTCCATATGAGTTCGGATTTGTCATTATCCTTGTCTTGTTACTATGGTTTTGACAATTCACATGGATAAGAACACATACACCATTAAATCTAAGTGTCATAAGGTTTCTCTCCGATTCATGAAAATGATGGTGAGGAAACACTTTCACTAAGCAGATTTTAGTTAGATAGCAATTGTGATATTTGCATTCTCAAAGTCGTTAGTGGAGCGTGTGTGGTTTACCGGCACACTAACATGGACTTGTGAGAAGTGGCAAAAAGGTCTAACCATTATGATTACAGCATCCCTCTTCATAATTGTTTAGACACACAAGTGTGCTATCTAAGGGAAGGTGTATGATTTTGATAAAGTTCTATCAAAACAATCAAGTATCAGAAATCTGAACTTTGGTAAGAAAGTCAATAAAGTATTGATTTCTAGAAGTCCAGCTTATTTCTGAGTACATGTCAAAGCTAGTGGGAGCATAAGTGTTATGCTAATGATCATCATGTTAGTGGGAGCATGATAATTATGATAAGTATTGCAAGCTAGCAATGTTAATTATAGAAAACAAAAGGTTTCAATTGGGAAAGAGTTGTTTTGCTATAATTAAGGGAGAGGAAATTATACTTCATCTCAAATCTATAAGCTTAGATCGTGAGGTGTTAATCATTTAGTCAAGGATATATATATATATGAATTTCATGTTGGAATGGCTCAACATAAGGAAATTCTGTATATGGGTCCATTATTTGCGTTCTAAAATTCGATTATGATTATGGCATCCTTTTTCATAATCTGAATTATGAGAACTTGGCAAATAGAAATGGAAATGTTATAGCAAAAGATTGGTTTAGTCTTTATGTGAGACATCATGAATCGTGTCCCATATGCTTCGGATATAGGATCGATTACATGTGCTATATTCATCATTTCTAAAAGTTTCCAAATGCCTGGGGCATTAAGAAGGGAAAAGGTTTAGAACTGGATATGACTAATAGGATTAAACAATTGTCGAGGACAATCTAAGGTTTACCAAAGATTGGATGCTCAAGGACAATTGGAAGTATAGTGATAATTATGGAAGGACCATATTGACATAATCTGTAAGGAGGCAACTCTTGTTCAAAGTGATAGTCAAAATGGAATCTGGAAATATTTCAAAGTTAGAATTTTCAATCTGTTTAAGATTAGGAAACTTAATGCAAGAAGGATGTTTCCAAGGAGTTGATCTCCTTTGGAATGCTCTGTAATGATTGTTGGCAAGTCTTTCTGACTTTGTGCATAATCATTACAAGAGGATCAATGCATATAAGTTTAGAATCTAACAGATTTCAGTAAATGACATGAATTTGGAATTCTTGTATTTACAGTAAGGATTTAGGAGTGTGAAAAGAGAATAATTGAAGTTATATTCAATTGATCTAGTTCACAAAGTAAAGATCATAGACAAACATAGTATGCATACTTGGTGTATGACATGACTAGTGTTTAGAAAAAACATAGTGTACATGCTTGGAGCATGGGACAACTATTGTTTTAAATTCAAGAATAAAGTTGATAGCTGAAACAGTATACAATGAATAATGTGTAATCATATGGTGATAAATAAAAGGTGTTTTATTTATGATCATAGGTTTTGATACCATATTGGATTCAATTATTCTTGTGTTTCATTTTGCATGTTTTGACTTCCAGAATAAACTAGGTTATTCTTCCAGAATGACTAAGTTATTCAAACCATCCACAGTCGGTCATATGTTGGAAGTAGATATGAATTAAGACTGTCATGGGTTGGCTTGTAGAGGTCTAAGGTGTTGGACAAATGGCTACAACACTCATGAGTGCTCATAAGTTCTGAGTATTAGATTCAATCCGCGCTCATTAGAATCACTTCATGGATTTTATCACGAGTGATCATGAGACGATAATATCTTATATTCTTCAAACCTAGATATATGAGTTGTTACTATGAGTTGGTTGTACATTAATTGCACGAAACCGCATTTGGTAACTCGGTGCTATAAAACGTGCCTTTGTGTATGATTCAACAAGTAGTAGAACAAGCCATATGAGTCGAAGTTTATCCATTCCTTTTACCTTCGGGATAAAAGCGATATCTGTGGGCCCCTCGATGATTTGATGATGACAAATGGAAGTGCTCGGCCGGGCCAGGACTGATTTGATTTGTTCAATTAGTTAGTCGTCATAAATCGGAAATCGGGAAACTACAAATGGACAGAGAGAATGATTATAATCCATGTCTCAGTCCATATGATATCTATAATGGAGGAATATATGATCCCTTATCTAATGGACAAGTCATTGAAAAAGGTCAGCGTTTATCGACAAGGTCAGAGTTCGACAGAAGCTTTTGAGAGCTACGATTGCTAGTTGGTTCCTGAAGTCATACGCAATAATAGTTTTAGACTTATCCAAGTGGGAGACTGTTGGATTAATGTCTAAGTCCATAACTATAATTGGTAAGACTTGACCCGACCCGGCATGGTCCATTTGGGTTGCATGGCATCATGCACTTGGATAGACTAAAATGAGAGAAATAAGACACTTATGGTTATTAATATATTATAAGTTCTAATATATTAATAATAAGAATAATAAGATTATTTAATTAGTATTGATCAAGAATTAATCTAGGATTAATTAAGTGATCAAAAGAAGACTAATTAAATATATGGATTGATTGTGCAAATCATCCATACTTATATAGTGGGCTAATGCTCCATGGATTATCTAGTTGGGCCAAAACCCATATGATGCTCCATGGATGCTCCATGGTGTATTTGAACCCATGGATCCAAGGAAATGGAAAGTCATGACAATTAGGGTTTGCCCTAATTGTAACACTATATAAAGATATTATTCTTGACAAAATCGGCCACTAGATTATTCTAGAGAGGGCTAGCCGATTTCATGAAGTGTAGAATTCTCTCAAGTTATTCCAAGTGTATTTGGTGTTGTGTGAACCATTTGAGGTGTCACACTTGGGGCACTAGGCACTCAAGCTTCATGAAGACATTCTACATCAAAGAGGTATGTATTCTATCTTGTTATATTGATAGTTTTGTATGCTAGATTAGGATAATACCTTGGATGTTCATATTTGCATGTATAATAGAGAAAACATAGATCCAAGGTATTTAGGGTTGCATGTACACTTAGGAGTGTTAGAATGCTCATAACCCAACAAGAAGAACTACAATCAGTGATGGATGAGGAGCTGACATCAATATCGGATTCAGACTTATGTACTGAAACACTGCAATCAGGATATTGTTTATGTTGTTCATGAACAACATGAAACACTCCGTTTGAGATAGGAAATGCGATAATATTTTCAGTGGGAGGAGTTGGTCTCACAAGATGTGAAGGATAAGAAGTAGGATCAATTCCAGTAATTTCAATATTACATTCAGTAACACCATTAGAGTCAGTAACATAGTGTTCATCAACGAGACTCTGATTAATAAAGGTGTTGCTGATAAATTTGTTTTTGAAACTATCTTTTAATTCATTTATGGAACAAAATTAAGATTCCTTTTCTTGAGATTTAAAAACCTTTTCTGCTTCAGCAAAATTTCCTCCAAGGATTTTCTCACATGAGTGAGGTATTTGAGCATAAATAACATAATTAGCATTTTTGTGAGAGTTAGCCCAAAGTTTTAAAACAGTTTGTTCTTTGTTCAAGAGGTCTTTAACTTTATCAATTTCAGCAGATAGTGAGGAATTTGATAAACTAGTAACTATTAGATTTTCCTGAGTAGTGTCAATAATGTTATTTTTTAAGGATAGTTCAGTTTTAAGAAGATCAATTTGATTTTGCATATCTCTTATGGTTTGATTCTTCTTAGAATTGAGAACACCCAAATACTCAAAAATTTTGATTTTTTCATTCATTGAATATGAAACAAAGTTTTGAACCTGATACATTGAAGGAGAATCAGTGTTGTGCTTCCTGGAGTTTTCCACTGCATCAGACATATCAGCATCAAATGAACTATTGTTGACTTTACATTCATCAGTGTCTTCTATCTTGACCATCAGACACTTAACTTCATCATCTGATGAATCCTCATCAGTCTTCCATTTTTCTTCTTCAGTGACAAGAACTTTATGTTCCAAGTTCTCTGCTTTCAGTTTCTCAACCAGCTTGTTGTACTTCTGCTTCCAGTATTCATCCGAGCTTTGGGTTCTTTGTTTGCATTCTTTTGCAAAATGATCAGTGTTCCCACAGTTAAAGCACTTAGCTTTCCCTTTCCTTTCAGTACCATGCTTTTTATCAGCGTCTGATGTTTTTGAAGAGTTCCCACTCATCTTCTTCTGAAACTTTGAGAAAGTTCGGCCTGATTTCTCAAAAGTCTTCACAATCAAAGCTACACTAGCCACAACCTTTTCGAGATCATCAGTGTCACTTTTAGAAGAATCAGTGTCTGAATGGTTTTCAGTGTCTGACTCTGACACTTTCTTTTTGTTTGAGAATAAAGCTACTGATGACTCACGCTGAGAATCCTTCAATCAACTCCTTTCTCTGAAGCTTGGATTCCTCATAGTATCGTAGGTTTCCATAGAGACTTTGTAAGTCCATAGTGTTGATCTTCTCACTATTTTTCAGCACATCAACATGGTTCTCCCAACCTGCACCCAGAGAATCCAAAAACTTCTGCACTAGAACAGTTCGATGCTTCAACTGATCTAGTCTCCGCAGATCATTAACAAAAGTATTAAACCTGTTAAAGGTTTGAGTCAGGGTTTCACCTTTCTTTGCAAAAAGTGTTCATACCTTCTGTTTAGATCATTTATTTGAGTAGGCTTGACTTCTTCAGTGCCTTCAAAAGATATAGTCAGCGTATCTATCATCTCTTTTACTGAGATGCAATTCTGAACCAGCCCAAATATATTGTATGGAAAAGCATAGCTGATTGCAGCCCGAGCACGAACATCTAGACCATTCTTTCTTTTGTCATCTGCCGTCCAGTTTTCTCTAGGTGTTTTCTTCATGGCACCATCAGGAACGTTGTTTTTCAGGGGCTAATACATTGGAACATATGGACCTTTTTCGATGATGTTCAACATGTCTTCATCTACCGACTCTAATGCATGGAGAGCCTTTATTTTCCACATAGCAAAATTTGTTTCATCAAACGGAGGAATTTTAGCAGAAGGATGATTTGATGAGTTTGAAGAAGAAGAGGATGAAGCCATTTGTTTGATAAAAGAAACCTGCTCTGATACCAATTGAAGAACCTTAGATCAATCGATTTATCAAACAATGACTAATAACAAGAACAGAACAACGAAGTATCACAAAGAGCTTTCACTAAGAATGATAATCTCACAAAGAGATTATTGTTCGCACAAAGCGGCTATTAGGGTTTGTGAAACACAACCCCTTCACAAACCCGTACAAAAGATTATATAGAGCTATTATAGACAATCCCTACAAATCAGGGATGTTCCAGCTAACTAATATATGATAAATATGGAAACAAGATAAATACTAAATCTGTTACATATAAGACAATACATATACTGAACAACTTTTATGCTGACGCTGATGCTGATGCTGATGGATCAGTTTCAAACATCATCATATTATAAGGTTCGACCTTACACTGGTTGCTGGTGCTGGTGGGTGGTGGTGATGGGTGATGGTTGGTAGTGGAGGTAGTGGTGGCGGGTAGTGGTGATGGTGGGTTTAACGTCCCGAAAATCCAATGTAAAATTTTTCATTTTAAAAACGATAAATCATACAAAATAGTTGTTCCAAAACCGATCAAAGTGAATATATCATTTAAACATCAGAGTATTATCATTAATTGTCAATGGGGAAAACTCTAGGGGATGTTGTGGAGTTACGACGGGTCATTTCCTTTCAAAACGAAAGTACCTGAAACCCTAAAAATCGTAAGCACAAAGCTTAGTGTGTTCCCTAAAATACCAAATACCAAAACATATAAGTGTCGTGGGCTTCCCTCATGGTCTTTCATTGCAGTGCCGAGGGCCAAATCTCGATCTTACGTACAGGTGCCAAGGGCCAGATCTTTGTCTTTCATACAACTGCCAGGGGCCAGATCCTGGCCTTTCATACAATTATCAGGGGCCAGATCCTGGTGTTTCGTACAATTTCTAGGGGCCAGTTCCTGGTCTTTCATGCAAGCATCACAGATACAACTAGCATTCCACGTAACAAGTAACAGACTAACATTAGTGCCTTCGACCCATACATATAGCGAGAAAATTCTCCTTACAGTCTGAAAGAATAACTGTACCGATCACTGCTCTAAAAGCTATCTCTACCGATCACTTATACAATTAACAAGAGTCTAAATTTCAAACTATAAATCAAATTACCCAAAATGCCCTTAGGTTAAACTTGGTAAACCTTGGTCAAAGTCAAAGTCCAAAAGTCAATCTTTCTTCCCAACAGAGTACGCCCTGTGTACCAAGAGAGTACGCCCTACATTCCAAGAGAGTATGCCCAACGTACTCTGATGTTGACCAAAAGTGGGGCGCTAATCGCGTACACATATCGTACCACCAGGTATGCCTAACATATGCAGCCTGGTCCCAAAACTCCATTAAGATCTTATTCCATTAATCCCTTACGTCCAAAACTCAGATCCAAGCCCCAAAAAATGTCCTAAGTCATAAAGTTTCCAACTTTATGACTTTGCATGGCTATAAAGTGCTTAATGTCTAATACCGTAAGTTCTTAACCCAATAAGACAACACAACTTTTGTATGGATGGGATAGAATGGCCAAAATTACATTTTTATGGTTCATAATAGCTCCACAATGGATAAAGTTTCCTACTTTATCCATTAGAATGGTCTCAACAGACAAGATATAGTCGTTAAGTCTCAAAGGGACCCAAAAGTGCATCTTTTTCAACTTAATCCATTAAGTATAAGTCTCCAACCTTTAGATCTGAATCAAAATGATGTTCAACTGGATAAAGTTTTCAAATTTATCCATAACAAGGTCACAAACTCAAGATCTAAACTCAAGATCTAAACATGACACGACATGACTAAGAAAACATAATTAAAAAAATAGTTTATTTAATTAGTATTTCATCATACATAACATGAAAAACATGAGAAATGAATGCTAAATCGTATCAATTTCGTGTTGAATTTTAAACATGAACACGACACGACACGACATCGTGTTTTTTATACTTAACACGAACACGAATTTGAATTTCGGTTTCGTCCCAATTTTGTTTGGTGTCGTGTATTTTTGTCGTGTCGTGTCAACAATTGCCACCCCTACATAACACCCAAAACTAGCTAGATCTAACAATTTCATCATCAAGATTCAAACTTTATACCTCTAGAAGAATGATCAAAGTGAACAAAGTTTGAATCTACAAGCTCCAATCCAACCAACACTTCTTCAATGAGTTCCTTCTTCTACAAGGTGCACCAAGAACACTCCAAAGCACTTAAAAACACCTTCTTTTTGCTCACAAGACTCAATCTAGGGTTAGGGTTACAAGAGAGGGTGTTAGAGAGGTGGATGTTGAGAATCGAATGGGTTTGGGGGAGTTAAGCAGCTTATATAGGGCTTAAACTACGAAAATAGGGTTTGGGCACTGATCACGTATACCCAGTGTACTCAATTTATGCCCAACGTACTAGGGATTCCCTAGGATACTCAACGTACACGTTGAGTACGCACAACGTACGCGACTCAACCCAAAACCACCATAACTTCAAACGGTCATAACTTCTTCGTTCCAACTTCGTTTTCGACAATATTTATATCCACATAAATGTATTGAAGAGCTCTACAATATTATCTAAATATCTTGGACTAAAAACTTCTTGAAAAAAATCCATATTTCATGCAAGAACCCGATCTATGACTTTTCTCGTTTTACCCTTTGACTCTAAAATACAATTCAAAGGTTTAGATCTCATAACCACCATTACATCCTCCTAAAAGGTCAACACATTGCCTCCTTAAGGCCCAAAGCCTTTACACATTCGACTTCCGGCCCACAACCCTGAACTAGAGAATGATCCCGAACAAGGTGTTACAATAGTGGTTGGTAGGTAGGGTGGTAGTGGCGGGTGGGGATGACAGGGGGGTGGATACAAATGATGGTTGGTGATAGTGAGTAGTGGTGAACTGGTGATTGGTGGTGGATGTAGTAGTGGTATGTGGTGATAGTGGTCAACGATGGGTGGTGGAGGTGGGTAGTAGTGATGGGTGGTGGTGGGTGACTGGTGGTTAGTGGTGGTAGTGGGTGGTGAATAGTGGTGGTGGTGTGTGGCGATGATGGTGGTGGTGGTGGCGTGTGGTGATAATGGTGGTGGTGGTGGTGGTGTATGGTGATGGTGGGTGATGGTGATGAGTGGTGGTGGTGGGTGGTGCTAATGGGTTGTAGGTTGTGGTGATGGGTGGTTGGTAGTGGTTGTGGGTGGTGGGCGGTGGTTGGTTGTTAGAAGGTGGTGATGGGTGGTGGGTGGTTGGTGGTGGTGGGTGGTAGGTAGTGGTGGGTGGTAGGTAGTGGTGGTGGATGGTGTTGGTTAAGAGGTGAATGGTGTAAGTTAGTGTGCTTTTTAATTGTTTGTAATTATTTTTTGATTTATATGACTATTATTTTATAATTTTAATTAAAAAAAAAATGTGTGGTCCAAATTTTTTCTCAAATGTTCTCACAATATGAAATGTTCTCGATTGAACGCTCTCATATATATATATATATATATATATATATATATATATATATATATATATATATATATATATATATATATATATATATATGGAGTGGTTCAAAATGAGAACAAAAAAAGATTAAGAACCCTAAGAACCCCCATTAATTAGTAAATATTTACACAATACTCTTTTTAAACATGTAAAAATCCTATTTTTTTTTTTTTTTGTCTTTTTGATATGAAAAGGGCAAAATTGTATTTTTTAAATTATAATATTTTCATTTGTATAAGCTCTCATATTTTAACAAAAAACATATATAAAATACAATTTTACACAGTCCATTTAAAGTTTAATGCAAAAAATTCTCAATTTAATACAAACCATTTTACAATAATTCACTAATTCTAAGAAGTCAAAAACTCAAACTCTACCACCTCATGCTGCCATCAACCACCTGTATCAGCATCGAAACATCTTAAATATTACATTCACAGTCTAATGAAACCTATTAATTCATTCGTTTTGAATTTAATGCAAAATAATTATAAAAACTAGTAAATTCTTACAAATTTATACAACACAAAAAATAAATATATTAATAAGAAAATTAATAAAAAAAAATATATACATAAATCATTCATATTTAAATAGAAATTATAAAAAAATCACAACAAAATATTAGTCAATTCACAATTTGAACAGAAAATTCACAGTTTAATGTAGTCAATTTACATTTTTAAACAGAAAAATAATTGTTTAATACACAAAAATCTCAGTTATAGTTAATTCACAATTTAAATTAAAAATTCACAGCTTAATGCAGTTAATTCAAAGTTTAAAACACAAAAATCACATCTTAATAGATAAAAATACATCTTATTACAATAAATGTACAGTTTAATACACACACACACATATACATACATACATACATATATATATATATATATATATATATATATATATATATATATATATATATATATAAATTCACAACTATATTATCAATTTGAAATTCTTAATACAGTCAATTCATAGTTTAATACACAAAATTTACAATTCAATATACAAAATTCACAGTTTAATACAATAAATTCACAATCTAAGACAAAGATTATATATTCACAACCATATTTTCAAATTAAAAGACGCATTTTGTATTAAATTTTGAATTTAATATATTAAGCCATGAATAAAATATATAGTTTTATACAATACATTTCTAACTCATTTACAAGTATAATCTCATATTTCATTATACTAAAAAACTCATTCACAGTTTAATACATACATAAATTATATCATATTTCAGAAGCAAACATGAAAAGAAAAACATATAATTGAATCATGAAAGATAATTACTTATCTAAAATCAACGATGAAGACGAGTGAGAAATAAAACATATCACTACTCTACCACCACCACTAGTATCAACGCTGCCAGTTAACATACACTGCTATCAACCCTCGCCGCCACTAACCACTGGTGCCAACACCGCCAATATCCTTCCCTCAAAAACCAGATTTGGATAAAAAAAATCAGAATTCACAGTTTAATACAACATTTTAGGCACTAATTCATCACTTAATACATCAAAAAAAATACGCATTCACATCTTATTAACTTAAACAAATTAATACATAGAAAACACATATTTGCAGCTTAATGACTTAACAAATTTCATTGAGGCATTTCATCAAACACTTTGTGTGCACCACATACATCAGATCATTAATCACCATAAAACATTAGATCTGACAAAATATATAAGATTGTAATCATCTCTGAAGTCAGGCGATGTTGTTTGTTTCTCCGACGAGGTTTGACTGTGGTGGTTTGATGGCAAGAATATATCCAAATCTTTAGAGGAAAAAAAAGAACCAATTCTAGAGGTTTGAGATGAAGAACACAAAACCATATGTGCAACTTGAATAATATAACACTAAATTTTGTCGGAACTCTATCAATCTTTTTAGAACTCACAAATCTGGACATCGGTGGTGGCGAAAATCGTAGGTATGGACCGGAGGTTGTAGATCTAGACAAAAGTACAGAAGACCTGGTGGTAGATTTAGTGTTTCGGTGACAAAAATTGTTAGATCTGAAGGTGGAGTTGAGTTGGATGATAGATCAAAAGGTGGAGGTTCTAGATCTGACCACGTCTCGAAAGATTTAGTCTGGAAACACGATCGGAGATGAGAAAAAAATCACTAGAATCATTCAGATCTTGTTAGATTTGAACAAAAACACAAAAAATAGTTGTCGGGACTATGTCGTCGAAGATGATAGGCGTTGGTGTGGTGTTGATGTCATTTTTTGTTGTGGTTCTAGATTTGAAGCAAAAAAATGACTAAATCTACATTCCGATGAAGGTTAAGCAGCCAATAGCGATGTTGTTGGCGGTGTTGTACAATCGCCGGAGGGTATATAGTGGTGGTTGTAGAAGAAGGAAGTCTTTAAAAGTTGAGAGGATTTTAGAAGTTAGTGAGAAAGATTGAGAATATGATGCCTTGTAAGAATGTTCATATATGATTTTGTATATGGATTGATCTTAAACATAATGTTAAATGTAAGAAAAATGTATGTTGACCAATATACCCTTAATGAAAAAGGTTCTTAGATGTGTTCTTAACCTTTAGAGTTCTCATTTGATTATATATATATATATATATATATATATATATATTGTAACGCCCCGATTCTGGTATGTTATTTAATATTATTATTTAATCAAGTTTCAAGAGGGACTCGAAGAGTCAGTAGCCCGACTCGTCGGGTAGAGACGGGATTTCGAGCACGTTTGAGTTGGCGACTCGGCGAGTCCTTCAGTCTGAATAAAACCCTAAATCCCCAGGTTTTGCACCCTATTTAAGCCATGTTATGATCCCCAACCTCATCCCCTTCACCCTCAGAGCATCATTTAGCAAACCCTAACCTTTCTTTGAGCATTTTGAGCATTTATTGTGTGAATCTTAAAGTTTTGGAAGAGAAGAAGTAGCTAGATCCAAGGGAGTAGAAGAGGTCCAAGATCTTGCATCTATTGCAGAGTTATTGAGGTAAAAATCCAATCCCCCTTTGTTGCTATGATTGATTCTCCTTTTTTGAATCACATTTAGGCTATTTTATCCATTCCTCAACTTATTTATGGTAAAGAAATCACATTTGGGTGATTGGACTCCGGGTCTAGCCATGTTTCAGCCCCAAAGTCGTGGATCTAACACCTTTATGTATTTATTCTCTATTTTAAATTTTAAATTTAAATTTTATATTATTGTTTTCATTAATTCACAAATACAAAATGTCTAATATATATTAAAAATTAATTTTACATATTTATTTGAATCAACGATTATAATTTCATATAACTAATAAAAACATAATTTATTTATAATAATTGATTAATAATTTTGAGTTTTTACTATAAAAGTTTAATTAATTTTATAATCGTGGTTCCCACGGGTTATAACCTAATATATATATATATATATATATATATATATATATATATATATATATATATATATCATATTTTAATAAAAGAATAGGTTGATTGTCCTTTTGCCACGTGTCACCTTATTAGGCATCATAATTAATATTATTCACATTTCAATCTATTAATTATTCATTTCAAATTTCAAAATTTAAATTTTCCACTCTAATTACATTAAATTAAATAACATTAAAATTAAAATTAAAATTAAAATTAAAATTAAAATTAATACAGATTATAAGGTCATGTACTTATTTAAATCAATGATTATAATTTTATATAACTAAAAAATATCTTTTAAATAATAATTTATTTAAAATAATTGATTAATAATTTTGAGTTTTTACTATGAAAATTTAATTAATTTTGTAACCATGGTTCCCACGGGTTATAAACTAGTATTTATATATATATATATATATATATATATATATATATATATATATATATATATATATATATATATATATATATATATATATATATATATATATATATATATATATATATATATATAGGTAAAAGTTGAAATGAGAACAGGAATGGTTAAGAACTTTAAGAACCAATTATTTTTAAGTTATAACTAAGAGAATTTTAGTATTTTATAATATTTTGATTTTTTTTTAATTTTGATAAATGTCCAAAAAATAATAAGGGTTTTTTGGGCAACATCACTTCATCTTTCTAACATAAACATCACCAGGTCTTTCTTTCACCTGACTTCAAACATTTCTTCCTCTTTGCTTCTTCCTTCATCAGATAACAACCACCATTTTTTTTCGCCCTTATGATCGGTGACTTACCACCTCCGTCTCCTTTGTCGACAGCACTACCACCACCACCGTCTCATCCGACGACGTTTTACCGTCATCTCCTCCATCATCATAAATCACAACCACCTTCCCCGATCTTCAGTGAATCTCCAGATCTGCATCAGATCTCACAAGATCCACATCATAAATCACCAGATCTACATCAGATCTCATAAGATCTCAGGTGAAACCGACCATCGCTAACGATACCACCTTCTATTTGAGATTTCAACATCACCATCGAACCTCCGACATGTACAATTGCCATTAAGGCCGACATCGGCATATTACCACCTCCAGTTGTGCCATCACCATCGTATCTTCGTTGCCCCTCCAGATCTGCTTCACCTCCGTGATTTTGTGTCGATTTGTTGTTCATGCTCGCGATTTCAAATCTGATATCCTTCAGATCTAGTTTGAAAACCTTCAGATCTAATTCTCTTCATGTTCTTCAAGTCTAAAACCTTTGAAGATTGTCTGTTTATTTGGATTTTGTTCTGCGTTTTGAAGCATGCTCGCAGCTGAAACCCTAGTTGCTAAAAGATCTAAAGAAATCTAACATAGCTTCGATGAGATTGAGACCAGATATGAGACCGCCGTCAACCGCCACCATTTTTGTTGCTCCGTCGCTCTGTGAAACACTGCCAAATTTCTTTCATCTATTTATCTAGAATATCCGGTGAAACACATCAGGTATGTCAATTTTTGTTTACTCTTTTTTTCTTTCTGTTAAGTTGTGAATTTAATGTTCTAATCTCTCATTTGTTGTTTACTTTTGTTAATCATAGTTTTTTCTGCTATTAAGTTGTTAATCCATGTTTATTCTCTTATTTGTTATCATATTTGCATCAAATTTGTATTCACAATTTATGTTCCATGGATATTAAGTTGTGAATTCAATTTAGAATGTGTGTTATTATGTTAGTTTTTTCTTAAATAATATGAATTTTGATTTTCTTTAAAGCTTTGAATTGTGATGTTTTAATGTTTCAACTATTGTTTAGTTTTGTTTAAGTTAGTTAATGTGAATCAGTGAATTGATATGATTTTATATTGTGAATACTATGAATGAGAGTCCTAAATTTTTTTTATTAAACTGTGAATGAGAGACCTGAAATGTTCTATTAAACTGAAAATTTGTGTGGTATACACAATGTATCTGATGAAATGTTTCGGCACAGTCAATTATGTTTTAAGATATAAATATTGTGAACGAGAGACCTAAAATTGTTTTATGAAGTTGTGAATTAAATCTTTAAATATAATTTTTAAGTTTCGAATATGCTCGTTAATGTATAATTTTTTGTATAAAACTTTGAATTTATTATATTAAGCTATGAATTTTGTGTAATATTAAACTGTGATTTAACTGTATTAAGTTGTAAATTGACTGTAGTAAACTGTAAATTGATTATATTAAGTTATGAATTGATTGTATTAAGTTGTGAATTGATTGTATTAAGCTATGAATTGTTATTATTTTTTTGTTTGCTTTTGAAATATGAAAAGAGAAAAGCATTATATATATATATATATATAATTTAATATAATTTTAGATAAAACATATAAAATTTAAATTGTAAATATTGGCGTAACTAAACTTGAAAGAAACAATAGTGTATAGATAGTGTGAACTGAACTGTGAATTGACTGTATTAAGTTGTGAATTTTTAATGAACTTTGTGTATGTAAGAATGTATTAGTGTTTATAATTATTTTGAATTAAACTCTGAATAAGTGAATTAACTCTTTATTAAATAATGAAAATAGTATTTAAGTTCTCAACTGATGATTTTATATACCTATATGATTTAGAAGGAAAGATGATTGCGACGGTGGCACGAGTGGTTGATGGTAATGTGTGGTAGTTCACTACAAGAAAAAGACCCTTTTACGACGCGCAAACAACGACACTCATTGATTTATGCTACACAAAAGATAGTGACATTAAAAAAGTGTCATCTCTTCAAAAAATTTAAGCATTTAGGTCACGCATTATTGCGTGCCCTTAAATTAGTGTCTAAATAAAAAAAACACGGAGGGCACATGTGTGTCATCTAAGGATGTCGATTTATAAATTTTAATGGAACGCATGTTCCATCCTTTGATAGCAATGGGGGAAATGAAATTCTAAAAAAAATTAAAATCCTGCGTTTCATCCATCTTTTAGGGTTTCCATGTAAACCCTAGACCTCATTTGCATGTTTCGTTGTCTGATTGTTGTTTAGGAAGGAATAACGAATTTATCCTTTCCACCAGCCGACAACCTTCACTCTCTACTTCTCCTTTTCTCTATAAACCGTAGACCTCATTATGCGGCTGTAACTCTTCTTCCCTTTCGTATTTTTGGAGCTTGGTAGTCATACAGTTGTCAACAATGTCAACTATCCTCTTTTATCCACCATTTTCTCCCTCTGAGACGTTAAAGACACACCATCCCAAAATTGGAAGAACTAGGTCTTTTGTGCTCTGGATCTCAAAGGAAACAAGCTTTCCTCGTCCCCACCTTCACCCATCCAAATTCATTCTTCTTCAAATGATTATGTGTTCTTACTTGTCAATCGTACCTAAATCAACATCTCTGTCTCTCTTGTGTCTATTCTCTCAACATCTCTCTCACTTTCTTATTTATAGCCATAGTTTGCAAGCAAAAAGAAAAAAGAAGAAATAAAAGATGTGCCTATTATTCCTCTGTTTTGATCACAACCCTTCTTCTCCCTTCTTATTATTTCTTTTTTTTTTCGATTTGCAGGTGAGGGTGTCAGGTGGCGTTCGAAGGTTGTCAAGGGGTTGTGAGGAGATGATGGCTGGTGATTGTTCGTCTTCATTTGTATTCCCAGGTAAATTATCATTCCCCCGAAATTTAGGGTTCTAGGTTCATACATGCAAAGCAAACAACACACACCCATTGATTCATGTTGCTAATTTAGGGTTCTAGATGGGATTGGAATTCAATTTCATTCCATTTCCAGTAACAGAAATCACTTATACCAATTTCTATCTAGGTTGAAGATACGTAACAGATAAGTGATTTGATGGACTCCATTAAGGATTACTAGATGAACAATTTGCTTCTTGTGGTGTTCTTCTTTCTGTATAAAAACCAGGTTGTTTAGGTTCAGGTAACGGAATTTGACTACCTAACATAACAACCACCAAAGGCATATCTGGTCTATCTTCAGGATACTTTTGCACACATAGTAAACCTATATAAATTGCTTTGTTCACTTGCGTATGTACATATGAACCGTTAATAGTTTCATCCATCAGTTCTAATTGCTTCCCATTTTTATACAGCCTCCATGGCTGACCAAAATATGTCATGTTAATACATTAAAAAGTTAAAATATTTGAACACTTTTAGGTGTTGAATATTGAAACTTACATGTCCTAAAAGATTAAGATCATGATTTGCATGATGAAATCCTTTATTTTTCTTTCCATTTACTATCTCTAACACCAATACACCAAAGTTGAAGACATCAGATTTAGTGGAGTAAATCCCATCAATGGTGTACTCTGGTGCCATGTAGCCACTACAAGAAATAAAATGTACAAAAATAAATTAGTTTTTTATTAGGTGTAATTAAAGATAAAAGGTTTATCTGTTTATATAAGTTCTTACTATGTTCCCATTACTCTTCTTGTATTTGCTTATGTTTTAGTTCCTTCCATACTTTTTGCCAAACCAAAGTTTGAAATTATGGGATTCATATCTTTATCTAACAATATGTTGCTAGCTTTAAAATCCCTATGAATAATTCTTAATCTGGAATCTTTATGAGGATACAGAAGACCCCTTGCAATCTCTTTAGTAATTCTAAAGAGATTTTGTAGAAATTAAATCATTTATACATTGTGCACTTAGTAAGGAGTTGTTTCTTTTTAACTTAATGAGCTTAATAAATTAAACATTTAATATGTAGACATTAACCGTTTACCTATTTCTCTTTTTCCCCTCCCAACTTTTTTATGCTATTTGCGTGACAATGTTTTAGATTAAGAATAAATTACAAAATGGTCCCCGTGCTTTCGGATTTTCACCGTGTTTGGTCCAAAATTGAAACTTTTTTAATTTTTGGTCCTTATTTCAAGGTTCCATGAAGAAGCACGATCTCCCTTTGTGAAGAAGTTTAAAAACATTATTCATCTTGGAGAGGTATTCTCTATTTTGTTTATGATGTTTTTCATAAGATTAAGATTAAAAACATATTTATTTGACATTTAATTGTATTTATGAAGGTAAACTGCATCAGGGAGCTTTCTCAAAACAGCAAAATAGTAGCAACACACACAGATAACCCTGATGTACGCATTTGTTTTCCATTTTTCATTTTTGGTCCTTTATTTTATTATTTTTTGATGTATTCTTTTAGTGAAATATAATTTTATTAAACCAGGTCCTAATTTGGGATGTTGAATCTCAGCCCAATCGCCATGCTATCCTTGGAGCCATAGAGTCACGTCCTAATTCGGTAAGGATCACTGTAGACAATCACAATTCACACCACATTTAGAGTTATAGTGCTAATTTATGTACCTTTTATCTGAAACAATTACTATTTCTTTCAGACACACATGGGTGACTATCTCAAAGATGTGGCATTCTGTCATATCCAAAGGTTATAGATATAAAAGTTAAATCAGGACTTGAAGTTTCACTCTATCCTTAAGAAACAAGTTAGAATGTCAATTCACTTCATTGTCACTTTCATTTTGTTATTGATTTTCCCCTATTTCTAATATAAAATAGTGTTCTTAATTCTAATTGTATGTTTTTGACAAATGGAGATTCCATATTTGGATGAATGGGATCAAAATTAAAAGGATCATTCCATCTCCTTGGGTGGAGCTGTTAAGGTTCTGGAGTCTAGCTCTCTCTGTCTTCTAGTTTTATGCGGTGCAAAGGTATGATCTTCAAATCTTAATGATCTTCAACAGTAAAACTGTAGAAAAAAAATTGTTACACTCATTGATTTTACAGCCAGATGTTGATGTGATGCAGAGAATATCAGGTCTGGAGCAGCTGTTGATGTGATTCAGAGAATATCAGTCTCCATATGCTCTTTAGTAACTAAGGTGAAGTGGAACAACTAACTCTACATGAAACATTTTATTAAAACGATTTTTATAACAAGTGAAAATTTGAGACATCTGATTGTTGAGGTATGTATTGCAATGAATCTTTTGGACACATAAAAATCCAATTCACCATTTATTTTGTTTTCAGCAGCAACATACATATTGCACTCCATTATTCCTTTAAAAAATAGATTAGCACAATTGTACAGGGGTTCACTTCATAGATTGATTTCCTCCAATAAACTTTATATAACCTTGAACTATTTATTATTTGACTACCAAAGGTCATTGATTTCCTTTTATCAATGGCAAGGGTGCACAACATTCTACTGGACTCTAAATAATCAATTTTTCATGTTATGCTACTTGTCCATGTATAATCTTCAGGTGTTTAGATTGCAATTCTCACTATTTAACTTTGACCTCCTAAACTAAACATAAAATTAATATTTATCTTTTTTCACTTGAAACGTTTTCAACTTTTATGCACAAGTCAAGTGTTTTAGTTAGACACTCTATAGCTGATGCGTTAAAATTGTTGTATTCATTTAGGCCTTGTAGTATTCTATTTTTATAGACATGTCCTTTGATTCTATTCTTCAACATCTCCCTAATTTGAATCTCTATTTTTTTATTAAATATGATGCAAGTCATCATGTTGTTTTGATTACTTTATATTTTTGTTATTTTTTTGATTTGGTTCATGTGACTTTTGTTGAGTTTCTATGATTCGCATGGTTCAATGTTTTGCTACTACTTGTTCATTAAATATTTGAAGGATCTCTTTATTATTTTTCATTCTTGAGAACCAAAATAAAAAAGATACATATAATCTTCATAAGTAGCCTTTTCTGGAAGTAAAATTATTGTAGAGTTTTGGAACATTCCCCTATGAAGAAACCCACTACAGAAGGATGGATTATAGTGTCTGTAGTGAAAGAGAGCATCAGATAGGAGATGAGATTTAGGTAATTAATTAATTAATTTTTACTTAATTACTAATTTTTTTCACTGTAAGTTGTAAACAACAGAATTGGTAACCTCTTTTTTCCCTTTTTTTTCCTTGCCTTGCGCCTTGCTAGGCATTGACTTTTTAATGAAATGGCCTTTTTTTTTTTAAAAAAAATGTAGATTAGTATACTTGTTGAGCCTTTAAAACATTCATCAGAAACTCTGTTTTCAATAGAAGACAATGATGTTTCTGAAATGGACTTTTTTTAAAGTATCTATTTTTACAAAAGATAGTTGTTGGATCCATTAAAGAGTTAATTCACTACCACAATATTTGTTCATCTTACAAATGTTATTTCATCTTGGTATTGTGTAGGTTTTCCTAAGAAACTTGTGAAGCAATTGTGGAAAAATGCCTTATGGTGTTCATGCTTTGGGTGGAGTTGGAGAATGTGGATGTATTCCTGGTATATTTCATGTAGAGATCATATTGCATATTTTGAAATTCAGTTAGCAACAATAAAATCTATCTATCTTATTGTTGTGCAGTTTTGATGTTACCGATGTTGAGCTAAGTAGTGAAGTCTCACAATCCATGTCTGGATTAGTTAAGAAATCAAAACTACACCATGAATAAAGTTGAAGCTTCCATCTTTCTTCCTTGCTTGCTTGAGTAGGTTTTTTTTACCCTAATTAATGTTCTTAAAATACATGGATGTTAGTCATATATCGACTTTATTATTAATTTCTTGTGCAGACTGGTCATACCATTGAGAAACTGCGTGAACAAATGATGGAACTAATGAAGAAGATCACACATAGCTATTCAACTTCTATAACTTTCCTATATATTTTGGAAGGTCTACATTCTAGAAACAACAAGACAGAAATTGAGTGTACTAATCTTGTTGGATTTTTGCTTGATAACCATTACACCGAGGTATATAACTACATATGATAGTCCTTTCAATTAATGTGTCACACTCACACCTTATAGGCTTATAGCTGAAGGTTGCTCATGCTTTCCATGATTAGGGTGCAGATAAGTGGACATATAAAAATCCTGCAAATTGTTGCAAATCTAACAGCAGAATGAGATAATGAACTTAGAAAGACTGCACTAAATTGTTTTGCCTCTGGTTATAAGATTCTCGGTATGCTTAAGTTTACTTAAGGAGCAGATTTATGTAGAAAGGAATAATAGTTCTTTTTTTTGTTGGAAATATCGAATCTTATTACAATTTTGATTTATGGTGTTCTTTATAGCAATGTAGTATTAGGTTATATAGTTAGGGAAAACCTCTTAATAACAATGTACAATTGGATCCCCTTAATACCAATGTATTAAATTTTTTTGACATGATATTATGGATGAAATTGATTGTTTTGGTATATGTTTGTTTCCATATTTTTGTATTATGTATAAATAAGCATCGTAAAGATGCATCGTAAATGTATCGTAAATGGTTGCTTAAGTTTATGACATGCAAATGTGTGTCATCTTCATTTATGACAGGGGATTTAATGATACGCAATGCGTGTCCTAAACGTGCGTCGTAAGGTTACGACACGCAAATGCGTGTCATCTTCCTTTATGACAGGGGCTTCCTTGATACGCATTGTGTGTCGTAAATACGTGTCATAAATGCGTGTCGTCTATAGACGACGCGCAAAAGCGTGTCGTCTCTCGTTATGACAGGGTCTTCCTTGACACACATTTGCACGTCGTCTGAGCGTTTTTCGACACGCATTGTGCATCGTAAAAGGTTGTTTTTCTAGTAGTGGTTGGTTGTGATGGTGGTGGGGGAGTTTGAGGTTGATTTCTTTAAATATGTGAATTAGTGTATAATGGATTGTATTATGTTATTTTGTGAATTTTTATGTATTAAACTAAAAATAGACTGTATTAAATTGTATATTTTTTATAAAATTTATGTTAAGATATGAATGAAGGTATGCATGAAAATATTAAATTGTGTATTAGTAAATTATTATGTTTATTAAACTGTGAATATTGTATTATAAATTGTGAATATTGCTTATACACGATATATTTTTTTAAATAAAATCTACAATTTAGAAAAATGACAACTGATTTTTTCAAGACATAATTCTATTTTTTATAAAAAAAAAATTGTATATTTTGGCTGGAAAAATAAAAAAATATTACCAAAGAAATGGAAGCTACAGTGTTTGTTCTATTAAACTGACTAGAAAAATGCTACTGAATTTAACGTTAGTCCGACAGCGGTCCGACAATGATCAGATGGTGGTGGTCCGAAGTGACAAGTAGTTTGTAAACTAGGGAATGTAAAAAGTTTTGTTTAATACAATATAAATATTGGATTTGTCTAAAATATCCTTAATGAAAACATTGGGTTATTATTTGAACCACTCCCAAAAAAAATTAAAAACCATCTGACCATTGTGGTGGAATTCACATTCAAAACACGAAAACAACAAAATATGGAGTTAAATTTCGAACTTTGAGATTTCATCTTCATGTCACTATTTTCCTACAGACAAAAATCACCTAAATAAATATCTATTTCATTCCTCGGATGTCCCTTAATATATTATAGTTGTCATCTTGACCTTTACTGGGTTAATAAATATATCAACATTATTTAATCAAATATTAAATACGACGTATATCATACATGGGGCTATAAAACTATATTTTAGGATTTTGTTGAAAAACATTCTACAGCCAAAATTGAACAATAGGTGCAAGAGCAAACAATTAATACGTGATAAGGACATAAGGTCCACAAGGATAAAGATATACCAACATGAATTATAGTGATTGTGAAATCTTATCCATACCAAGAAAAAAACAGCTAATTTTATTTATTAATATTTAACAATTAAACAAATGTATAAAATTGACATTGATTTTATAAATGGCATATGCGATAGGTAAATGGACCGACAAATCATCAAATGGTTGAGAAAGCTCGTTTATGGTTGTATAGAAGCCTTATTAAGTTATTAGGCTGCCAAATGGGCCACAAAATATTCCGTCAAATTGTGCTCATATATAAGACATGTTTTTTATTATTTGATTTGAAAAAAACATCATTTTTGGTCACATGTTTTTTTAAATCTGAAGATTAGTCTCTAAGTATCAAAAATTTCATAGATGGTCTTCGTGTTTTCAAAACTTTTAATGTTTGGTTTTTATCTTTCACTCCGTTAAGTTTTGTTCAATATCTGAACATACATTTGCGTCATTTCACTACCATATTGATAATTTATAATGTTTTTGTTATTAAAAAAAATTAAATATAATTATTTAATATATAAAAAGGGTCTCATCTCTCTCTCTCTCTCTCTCTCTCTCTCTCTCTCTCTCTCTCCCTCCCCCCATAAGGATTAATTGGAGAAACATTACCACCATGGAAACCCTTTATTTCTTTTATACTCTTGCCAGAAACCAACCCAGTACTCTTCACCTTCTTTTCCTTTACAACCTGAATCCACTACTAGTTGTCATCGAAAAGTTATCAAAATTTATGGGGGCAAATGAGGAAGGTTGAAAGATGCATATATTGTCGGTGTTAAAAATGTAGCTACCCACCAACATCCTTGACTCCCTCTCCCCTTTTCATCTAGACTATCCATGAAGGTATAATTTCATTAGAAATGGGTCAATAAATCACTGTGAATGAGAGAAGCGAAGGTTTAATTTTGTAATGGTTTTAGGTTTTGATTTCATCAGATTTGGTTTTGATTTCTGGGATACCAAATTTCACTTTGGTTGACTATGATTTTGGTTTCAAGTTGATTTTACGTTTAATTTAAGGTTTGATCTTGTATGAATTTGGAAGAAGGTCCTTGACTGCATGGATGTAAAGCTCGAAATTACAGATTCCTAAAGGATTTCACAACTACCCATAGCTAGAAACCTACATTTGGGTGTGAATTGATAACAATCTGAAAGATACGGTCTTGTGTAAGGGGGTTGGATGTAAATCGAAAACGATTCCAGATCTATGGCTTTTTGCATGTTTTTTTACCTAAACATGATTTTGATGAGAATTTTGGCTTTTTTTATATTAGGAGGAAGATGTGAAAATATTGGGGGCTTTATGTTCTATTTCGTTTCGCAAATAATTGGCTTTATGTATGTGTAATTATTAACTAAATGTACAGGGAGAGTGAGAATAAGAAACGAGACCAAAGAATTAGAAAGTGAAGTGTAACATCCCGACTCCCAGGTATAAAAGTTAAAAGCTTAAAGTCATATTCTTAAACCTATTCTATGAGTTGGTTTCCCCCAAATCTTCGTCTAGAAGTGGATCAGGCCGCATGATTTATGAGGGCTACTCGACGAGTTGGAGGACCCCGACACGACGAGTAGGAGCTGGAAAATGAAACCCTAATTTTTAGGGTTTGCCCCTATCTAAAGAACTTAATCAGCCTCTTGTGGCCTCCCTTACCACTTCATTACCTAGAGAAGAAACCATATCCATCATTTGTTGTTTTCTTGAGCTTGTGAGACTAAAAGAGTGCTTTTGGTGTATTTTGTTGAAGAAGTTGGAAGGTTTAGAAGCTTGGAACGGGAAGGAGCTTGTAGATCCAACATCTACAACATTTGGGCATCCATTTGAAGGTAACAAGCTATTACCTTGATCATTCTTGCATTACTGTTGGATAATGTATCTAAGTCCATAACTATATTTGGTATGTACTTGACCCGACTTAGCATGGTTCATTTGGGTTGCATGACATCAAAACAATTGGATAGACAAATGAGAAAAGAATAGTTGTGATTTGTTAATATATTATAAGTTCTAATATATTAATATGAAATCATATTATTTAATTAGTATTGATCAAGAATTAATTTGGAATTAATTTTATGACCAAAAGAGACTAATTAAATACATGGGGATTGATTGTGTAAATTATTCTTTCTTATATATAGTGGGCTTATGATCCATGGTTCATTAAATTGGGCTAAAACCCATAGGGTGATCCATGGATGCTCCATGGAGGTTAAAACCCATGGACCATGGAGGAAATGGAAAGTCATGCAAATTAGGGTTTGCATGGTGTAACCCTACATGTGACACACTATATAAAGAACCTCATAGCAAGTAAAATCGGCCACTAGACATACAAGTGAGGGCTAGCTAAATTTTTTAGTACAAGTGTTCTTCTCTCAAGTTATTCCAATAGTTGTGGTGTTGTGTGAGACATTTGAGGCATCACACTTGGGGTGCTAGGCTCATAAGGTCTTAAGGAATCAAAGCTACAAGAAAGGTATGTTATTCTACTAGTTTTTATATTATATATACCCCATGATATACTAGTTAGGATGAAAACCTTGGAAAATGAAATTTTGCATGCATAATAGAGAAAACATAGATCCAAGGTTTCTAGGGTTGTATGTACACCATAAAAGTGTTAGAATGCTCAAAACCCATCAGTGGTATCAGATCCAAGGATTGTTTTCAATTATACTTGATGCAAATTGCTGAAAAAAGTCGAATTTGTGCTCTCTGTTCAGTGAACTCGCCGAGTCCATGGGGGGACTCGACGAGTCCATGAGAAAACTCATCCAACTCATCGAGTTAGTTCTTGCACTCGACAAGTCGAAGGCCCTGAGTGTAGAATTTCGAGTTTTATTGTTGGAATTGGACTAGGATCATTACCCTAAACTGTTTTTAGATTGTTAAACATGTTTTTGATGTCGTAATGATTGTGCTTATCCAATTATAATGATAATTGTCAAAGTTTCAAGTTTTATATTAAGTTCATATGATACTTGAAAATTGTTGATATGAATGTTTCTTGCTTATGAGCTTTTGTTAGATCATAGGAATTATTTGCAAATAGTTTGTTAGTTAATTGTTGATCTAAATGCTTCATAATAGACTCCATAACTTGTCCTCATGTTATGGAATTCCAAAAGTCTCTTCCATTTAAAGCCTTTAAAACTCATAAGTTATAGATGAAAGGTTTTGAATAGTTTCAAAACTTGCCCTTAAGTTTTGGAATTTGTAAAGTCACTTTAGAAAACTTTAATTCCAAACCCTAGAATTTTAAAACTTTAAAATTCAACCCTTATACTTTATAATATTATAAGTTTATATATATATATATATATATATATATATATATATATATATATATATATATATATGTAATATCAAGTTAATCTTACCGTTAGTAGGCCTCATTCACAAAGTCGGTCTATAAGGGGGGTATAAGGTTGTTGCCTATAAAATGGCAGCTTAATGGTTGTACACTCTCACCCATCGCTTCCTTGACTGGTGAAGGGTCGTTAGCCGAACGGGTAGGAAAAAGACTATAATTATCCTTTCATTAAAA
Organism: Lactuca saligna; assembly: GCF_052625555.1. Taxonomy (NCBI): domain Eukaryota; kingdom Viridiplantae; phylum Streptophyta; class Magnoliopsida; order Asterales; family Asteraceae; genus Lactuca; species Lactuca saligna. The sequence continues at coordinate 20,402,103 of NC_136423.1, read as the reverse complement.
GTATGATGATATTTATAAAGTAACTAAACTTTTATAAATTCCCGATCTTAGTTACTTTAGGAAAATGTGAAATTGATGCTAACACATGAAATTACACTTTGTACCATTACCAAGTCGTTAGTAGAGTGTGTGTGGTTAACCGGCACACTAACATGGACTAGTAAGGGTGGCAAAGGGTAGCTTAATTTTTATTATAGATCGTTGGAGCGTGTGTGGTTAACCGACACATCGATTAGGCAATAAAGTTAAGAGTGCCAAGTTAATTTGCATGGTTATTCACACCTTGTTTTGTGATCCTCGGTATCCCAGTCACAAACTTGAAGGGCATATTTGAGATTTAAACATGCTATTGAATTGTTTAATGAATCTCAAAAGATCTAGGAGTTTCAATACAATTAAAACCTAATAATCTATTTCGTTTTTCACGGTGGAAATTGGTAAATTGTCATTTACCTACCTTCAAATATTTTGTAGCTTGGATTACGGCATCCCTCTTCCAAGTTATAAAATATTATGTTGGGTACTAGCCTTAATATTTCATTAGGGTGTCTTATTAAGGATTTTATATCTAATCTAAATTCAATGATTGGATTAGGAACATCAAGATGATCACACGTTATGAGGACAAGGAATATGTCCTAGATAATGAGCTAAGGGAAATCGATGAGTCTACTGCTACTCCAGAGGAGATTGATGAATATACTAGCCATGAGAAGGATGCCACTAAGGTGTCTTGTATCATGTTAGCTACCATGACAGCAGAACTCTAGAAAAATTATATAGATTTCTACCTTTATGAGATGCACTAGGACCTGATGGAAAGATACCATCAGAGTGCTCATCAAGAGAGGTATGAAATCATCTCTTCCAGGATAACAACCAGGATGAAGGATGGTGAACCCATCACGGGCCACTTGCAGAATGCAAAGGGTTGTGGACCGATTGCTTAAGTTGAATGTGAACTGTCCTGAGGAGCTGGCTATTGATATGATACTGCACTCCTTACATCCATGTTATGATTAGTTCCGTATGACCTATCATATGAAAAAGGAGGAGGTCACACTTAGCAAACTTCAAGGACTTTTGAGGATAGTCGAAACTAGTCTCAAAGGTAAATCGGTTGTATCTACTCCTGCCATAGCCCCTGTTCTGGAAATCAGGCAAGGTAATGGGAAAAAGAGGAAGACCCCTTAGAAAGGTACCAAGGGAAAGTATCTTGATGGCTCCTCTTCGAGTGGAACCAAAGGTGGTTCTGCCACTCCCTCTTCCAACCCGAAGGATGCACAATGCTTCTACTGTCAGTAAAAAGGGCACTGGAAGCGAAGCTGCCCTAAGTACCTGCAAGATGTTAAGGATGGGAAGGTTAAACCTACCCATGCAGGTATTTATACTATTCTGTCTAACAACTTACCACATACTAATTCTTGGGTCCTTGATACAGGTTGTGGAATTCACATTTGTTCTGATGTGCAGGGCCTAAAAAGAAGTGAGCATGTGGAGCACGGGAAGGCAAAATTAATCATGGGGAATAGGAAAGCATCACCTGTCACCAAGATTGGAGTTTACTCTTTATTGCTTAGTAGTGGGTTAACATTAGATTTCAATAACTGTTGTTACTCTTCTGAAATGGTGAGAAATATTATTTCTTTTCATGGCTTGTACAAACAAGGATTTACTTTTTCATTTGATAATGATATTGGTGCTATTAATGTTTTTTACAATGATGTATTTCACTTTAAAGCATTACCTTGTAATGGTGTATATGAAGCTGTGAATTTTGTAGACAACTTAGGAAATAATGTATTGCATATTGATGCTTCCATTAGTTTGGATAAAGCATCCTTGTGGCACTGTCGTCTTGGACATGTCAACAAGAAGTGCATAGGCCAACTCCAAAAGTTTGGAGTCTTGGATTCATTTGACTTAAAGTCAGATGATAGTTGCGAATCTTGTTTACTTAGAAAAATGACTAAGTCACCCTTCATTGGTACTTGTGAAAGGGGTGAGAGTTTGTTGGACCTCATACACACAGATGTGTGTGGACCCTTTAGAACCGCCACAAAGGATGCTAACCGCTTCTATGTGACTTTTACTGATGATTACAGTAGATATGGTTATGTCTACTTAATCAAGCATAAGTCAGAAACCTTTGAAAAGTTCAAAGAGTTCAAGCAATAAGTGGAGAATCAATTGGGCAGGAAAATTAAGATGCTCCAATCCGATCGGGGTGGTGAGTATCTTAGTGTCAATTCCCTTGAATATCTTAAGGAATGTGACATTGTCTCACAATTGACACCTCCTAGGACACCGCAGTTGAATGGTGTTGCTGAGAGGCGTAATCGAACTTTGTTGTATATGGTTCGTTCCATGATGAGTTGATCTTCATTACCAATCTCTTACTGGGGGTATGCCTTAGAAACTGCTGCCCACATCCTTAATCTAGTTCCAACTAAAAAGGTTGGCAAAACACCTCACGAGATGTTAAATGTTTCTTGGAACTTTTCTTGATGTTTTTGGTATTTCTAGGTTCCTTTTGACGAAAATAATTGTTGTTGTCTTCATGTTGTTGTTCTTCACTAATTTTGGAGGATATTGTGTTAGAGATGGTTTTTGGTAAATTACCAAAATTTGAGATTCACTGGATATGGAAACACGATCAAAACTTAAAATTCTTGGTTAGGTTTTGGAGTCTTCCGCGGCAGACTGATCGATTTCGGTTAGGTTTTGAATTCACATTCTCTTAGCCAGCTCCTCAAACTCAACTTCGGAGCTCTCGGTCCCAGCCTCGTAGTTCTCGGCGACGACTCATTGTTCTCGGCTAGGTCAGCTTCGCTTCTCGGGTCTTCGGTCAACGTATTCAATCTGCATATTGGCTCCGCATCCTTGGTTCAACTTCTCGTTGTTGAGATTCCGGGTGAGGTTCTCGGTCAAGAAACCTCGTTCTCGGTCAATTTTTTTTGGACAAAAAGGTGACCTACAAGGTTCTCAGTCAACAAGGTGTTGACTATTGGTGTTTACTGTCAAAGGACATTTATTTTTTTTAGTTTTCGGTCAAAATCAAATTACACAATCAGATTCTTTTTGTTGGTAAATAATAAGTTCTTACATCAATGTTAAGGAGGTTAGTGAAACCTCATGCTCTCAGTTCTGCATAGAATAAATTTAACAAATATTGTGAGCAAAATGAGTTATTAGTTAGAGAGATTTTTTATCTTAAAAATGAATATTATGAAATTAAGAAACTCAATAAGGCTCTTAAAGAAAAACTAGATGCTCAAAATAAAGATTTAATTAGGATTAGGGAGGAATAAAGCACCAAATGTGTTCATCATCGTTATGCTAAAGAAGAAATTGTTAAATTAACTGCCGAACTTGATGTGTTAAAAGCTAAATTTAAGGATGTTGAATTTAGCTTTAAGAAATTTGATGTGTCAAGTGAGATAGTTGAATTTATGACAGAAAAACAATTGAAATGGAAAGATAACAAGAAAAATGGCCTAGGGTATCATAGTGTTCAACCTCCTTTTAATGATAATTATGTTTTTTCCTCTGAGACCACAGAAGTAGAAAGACATGCTCAATGTGTCCAACCCCATGTAACTGCCTCAATCAAGATTGAACAGTTCGTCCCAACTGAGAATATTGAAGTGAACGACACTAATGTTTCTACTTCATGTGCAGATAAAGTAACAGTGCAAGATGGGTTCGAGCAGAACAAAAATAATTCTAGTTCTGATAAAAATGCTTCAAAAACTTATGATGATAATAATCTCACTGTTGAAAAATTCAAGCCACGAAAATTTGTTAAACAGTCAAATAAATGTGCATATGCTTATGCTTGTGGAAGTTCTTTGAAAGAAACTTCATTTGGACAAGGAACAAGTCACAATCTTATTTATTTGAAAAAAAACAAACTTGTTTTAACTGTGGGACTCCTGGTCACATTGCTAGAAACTGCCCACATCGTTCATATGTTCCCTACTATGAACAATGTTAGTCGAACGTGCCAAGGGGGAGATCTTCCAAAAGAAATAATTTGAGGTCACGTTCATGCAATGGTGATCGGAATGCTAAAAAGACCTAGAATCAGACTCCCAAGGACAAAAGAGGCAAGTTGGACAAGAAGCCTAATTCGAGGGATGTTTCAGCCAAACCGAATTTGGTGAGGTTGATTCATCTCAAGGATTATCCTCTAGCTTACACTTGCAATTCAAGTCTAAATCAAAAGGTAGTTCCATTTCAAAATCAAGTGTTGAAGCACCTATTAGGTTCAACATTAAAGTACTCAAACCTAATTACCAATAAGTCCCAAAGGTCACATTTCAAAATCGTCCAAAATTCATGTAACTTCTTTATGTTCCTTATCTGATAAATAGGATATGTCATGGGAAAGAGTATATTGTGTAGATAGTAATGGTAAACCCAATTTCAAAATGGACTGGGTTCCCAAAACCAACTAATCCTGCACTCTGTGTCGAAGAAGCTATGGAGGAATATCATCAGATCTTGGTATGTTGATAGTGGTTGTTCCAGGAACATGATAGGAGACATCTCTCATCTGCATGACATTCATAATTCTAATGGAGAGCATGTTTCCTTTATGGGAAAAGGAGGAAAGAAAAAATCACACAAATGGGAACCGTATTTAACAGCGTGATGAATTTTTAATATGTTAACTTTGTTCCGGAAATGAATCACAGCTGAGGCTAAATACGTTGCTGCATCTGCTTGCTGTTCTCAGGTCATCTGGATGCAATATCAACTGCAGGATTATGGTTTGATTTTTCTTGAAACTCCTATCTTCTGTGATAATGATGCTGCTATTCAAATTGTTTAAATCCAGTTTAGCATTCTAAAACCAAGCACATAGATATTAAAGTTCATTTTATACGAGATTGTTTTGAGCGTAAACTTATCCATTTAGAACAAATCCACACTGATAATAATGTGGCCGATTTGGTTACAAAACATTTTGGAAAAGCTCGTTTTGATATGCTTGTGAGTTTTCTTAAAATGATTCGTTTTGAAGATTAAAAGTTTTTTTTTTTGTTTTGTACTTTTTTTATTTTGTTTTTGTTTTCGTTAAATTTGTTCATATTTTTTCCTCTATGCACAAATTTAGGGGGAGAATTAAAACAAAAAAAATCATAAAATTCAAGAATCCAAAAATATGTAAATTTCTATTTTTCTTTCCTTTTCAAAAAAAAATCCAAAAAGAGACTCAAGGAGACTGTGTCGGAATTTTCTATGCAAAAAGAAATCTTGAAAGGAATTGACAAAATTACACTTCACACTACTTTTACAAGGAATTAAAGGCATGAAACCGTACAATTTGTCAGTTAGGCAGTTTCTCTCTAAGAATTGCCGTATTCACGGAATTGAAGGCACGAAACTGTACAAACTGTTACTTAGGCAATATCTTTTTAAGAACTCTCGTATTTAAGGAATTGAAAGTTTGAAACTATACAGATTGTAAAAATTGGTCTTGTCAATTATCTTTACCTAAGAACTGTCATGGCACCAGAGCGATTCACCCAACCGGGAAATAGATATCACTAAACATCTCGCCCAGGGTCTTGACATTCTTTTTGTTATGAAAAACTGCAAAGACTCAAATGTATTCTCGGTTACATTCTCCACAGGTAAGGAATTAACGATTATTTGCACTAGGGTGATGCACCTCGCAAGGCACGATAATCGTTGAATGTCTCGCCAAAGGGCCTTGACCTCGTGTCATGCTAAACTATGGAAATATATCCTCGGATATTTTTGTCACATAATGGTTTTGTGAGTTATTCCTAATTAACTCTCACTAGCACTAGAATCGTACAATCAACTGAGATTCAGAAAACATTGAACGTCTCGTGAAGGGCCAAGTTAACTTGTTAACTATATTGAGATCTTTGATCGAGGATATGCAGGGGATGACATAAAAAATAGCCATGAGTAGCTCTCCGATACTCAACAAATCGCAATGTGTTCCTCCGTGTTCACAAAGATACTGTAAGTAGTCTCCATCTGAGACAAGGTTGGGTCCTTAAACAACTGTGGTGAGAAGGATCATTATGACTTTATGATCCACAAGGACTTTTTAGTCATGGTTACTTTTCAAGACACATCAGTGATCGACAAAGAATTTTCATTTGAAGGAACAAGAAGTGAAGATTAGTTTTCCACATGCAACCTTTCAACCCCAAAAGCAAGGTGAAGTTGTATTTGAAGTTGTATGTTGAATTATATTGAATCCTCCTCAATCAATTTGTTGCTATCTATAAACTTTCTGAAGTGATCCAGAAGAATCGGTCTCTTTGTAATTATCACTGAAGTTTTTCAAAGCTAGAAGTGCTGATTTTCAAGAACCTATACAAGAAGCCTCTATACCCAATGTGTGTTCAAACTCAAATTTTAAAGGAAGACCAACTGTTCAAGATAAATCCATTCATGTAGAAATTCATATGTTCATCTTGAATTCGTAAAGAAATCGAAGACAAAAGCTGGAAGTCAAAATCAAAGAGAAGATTGAAAAGAAAAGAAAGATATAAACCAAGGGGAGGTTTTTAGGACATGATTTGTGGTTTATACTTTACTTTTGATAGTTTTTAGAGTTCTTGGTCTAGGACCGAAACACCATGATTTCGGTGGTGTTTGGACCGAAATCACCATGTGATTTCGGTGGGCTTAATGATGCTTTTGGTTGGATTTTTGGGTTGGGACTTTGTAATTAGGTCTAGGTATATATAGTGTTATTTCAGCCGTGTTTAAGGTTGGTGATTCCATTAGCTGAGTTCATCCGTCTTTAGAATTTACAAGCCATGCCGAGTCGTGACATTTGTAAGGTGTGACATAAGGTGTCAGTTTAGTATATAACTTATAATTCTATATATGTTTTCTAAAAAATAGAGATCTTTAGATTCAACCTCAGTCGTATATTTCTTATTTGCTGCTCTAGCGTTTCAGTATGCCGACACAGCGAGAGAGTTATAACCGTAAATGATTATGCATTGCCACTCGTTCCTTTTTCATCTGCCACTACCAACACAACCCCTGCCACCTCCGTCACCTTTACCACCGCCACCTCTACCATTACCACCTCCTTTACCACTAACCACCATAATCATATATGATTAATCGCTTTGTAAACAGACATATATGTGTAATCATTTATGATTAGACATATATGTATAAAAATGTATAATCATATTTGATTATACATATCCACAATATAATCATTTATGATTAGGCGTTATCCCGCCGCACCATGTATAAGACATCCCGCATTTTTCATAACCGATTAAAACTTTTTATTTACACTTTAATGTTTGAGATGTAGAAATTCCCAATTATATAAAACATATTGAGATAACAAAAGTTATTTCATTATTTTAGATTATGAGGATGTCATCGTTCATATCGAAACATACATTACAACGTAAATATATAAAAGGTCCTGAACTCTAAAACAGGCTCATCTCTTGTTTCACTCGGCATCTTAACTAAGCTTCAACAGCCTTACATACACTACTTGTAATGCACATAAAATGAGTAGGTTTGTTTTGGAAAACCTGGTATGATGTATAAGGGTTTCAAGCCCATAATAATTTGATTATAATAAATCATAGTATCATTCCTACAAAACAATCAGTGAAAGATAATATAGATATATAATATCTTCCCTAAAATTCCTTAAGACATTCTACCCAACCCCATTAATTCTCACGAATCCTATGTCAACGATTATCTGGAGGAATCACCCTATCTGATAAACCGTTTGAGTATCTGGTTGACTATACAGCTAGGGTAGTCCACGGCCAGTGTAAGTCATATAAAGGAAGCCAATGTTTAGAGCTATTGAAATATACATTGTCTATGTATGTGGGTTATAAATCCACACTAGCAATGTAGTTGACTAGCTCGCCTAGAATAGTCAAATGTTATCATCAGCTATGGTCGATGACCCAGACATACCTACCATTTATCTGATCTATGTAACATCCCAAAAATCAGGTATGCTTTATGAACCCTAATCTTTGGGTGGTTGTCTATTATGGTCCAAGTCAAGGAAAAGAATGGAAGACGGGTACGCGGGGCGTACTGGGGTGTACGCTCAGTGTACTTGTGACAAACCAAAACTTTTATCTTGTACACTTAGCCAATTCTATCAATGATAAACTCATTTCAGCTATCTTTTAGCATTATTTTGAGCCTGTTTGGATGATCTAAAGCCATGTACAAACCAAAGTATGCATTAGGGATGGGTTGGTTTAAGATTTAGGGTTGCAAATAGGCCAAACACTCCATCAAAAGGAGAGTGTGGCTACACACATGAGTGTGTGGCCGCACACCCGAGTGTATGGCTACACACATAAGTGTGTGGCTACACACCCGAGTGTATGGCTGCACACGTGAGTGTATGGCCGTACACCCGAGTGTATGGCTGCACACCTGAGTGTGTGGCAGCACACCTAAGATGTATGGCCGCACACATGAATGTGTGGCCATGCACCCGAGTGTATGTCCGCACACACGAGTGTGTGGCCGCACACCCATCCTCCAACCGCACACTCATCCCTATTTATATAGGGTGACCCCTTCACTCATTCCTTTCATTTGGCTGCACTTTACTTTCTCTCTCTACTTTCTCTTTCTAGAAACTTCATCCAAGAACACTCTAAGGGTCTAAAAAACGTGAAGAATTCCATCATTTAGCTTGTTATACAGGTAAAACACTTAAATCTATGCCTGAAACTCTTCATGTTCTTCGTGTTCTTCATCACTTGAAGGTGTACGTCCGCACACCTTCATAAGGTAGCCATACACACCTCAAAAACCCTCCAAAGTGAGAGTTTTGGCCCTCTATCTCTTAGTTGGACTAGGTTTGAGCCTTGAAACACTTGAAAATCGACGTTTGGAGCATAAACGAAGAGTGTACGGCCACACACTTCTGTGTACGGCCGCACACACCCTTTGTATAGTCGCACACTCCTGAGTGCAACCGCACACACACCCTGGCCGCACACACACCCTACTGACCATACACCTCCTTTGTTTGATCACATAAGGTCCCGAAAAGCATTTCCAAGTCTTTAGGGTGGTTTCCCGTCAGGTTTTGTCATGTAATACCTAAATCTAATACATATATGTGCTATTATATGTTACTAGGATCCATGTGAGTGCGAAACCTCAATTGACACTCAACACTCGTAACCGATAATCCGCTCGAATCATCCGTCAAACGATGAGTTCATACCCCTACATTTTTCTGAGTTTTTCATGTTTTCAGGGGGGAATACAAGCAAACGTACAAGGAAACTTGTGCTCAAAATATATTATTTTGTTTAAGATAATTATATTTTCAGTATGCTTTTAACACGGAAAACAGTTTTACCAACCGATTAAGAAATCAACACGTAGAAATAGTTTTCAAAACTAGAACAATGAACTTGTGAATCATATAGTAAAATGTATTATTTTATAAAGGATTCATGCAAATCATAAACATGATTTTCGGTATTATTACTTGTAAATTTGTTAGGCTATGTTTGTGACACGTCCTTGGTTACACTCACCACAAGAAACAGAGTGGAGGACTAGCACTCATGACTAGAGTCTCTTGTAGGGAGAGCGTGATTGTTGTGTATAGATCTATACGGGACTGGCAATCCCGCACCTCACTCCTAGCTACAATCGGATCGGCAGGTCTTCGGGTGACAAAGTCATTAAGGATACAGGCCGTTGCGGGCTAATCCACTCAGTTATGGTCCTGAAACTCAAAACCTAGATAATAGAGATTTACTTTTGTAATAATGAATCAAATGAACTAACCTCAAAGTAATAACCGATAGATTACTGGAGGGTATTACTAATAATACCTTCAGGACTTAGTTCATCTCAGTTTTCTTTTGTTTAGTTTTATTTATGTAATAAGGCTAATATACCTCTCTAGGTGTAACCGGGGTTTTTAAAAGAAAACTATTTTTATATACACGAGTATGGTAGATACTTGCAAACCTCAGTTTTAAACTAATAATCAACCTTCAACCTTCATGGAAAATATAGGATTTTCCCTGGATAAACTGGCTATTCAAAATGGATTGTTTTACAACCAATGGATATTCATATTCATTCCACGACACATTAGATTATACATGTTCTGTACGAACCTGAAATTCATTGAATGAATGGGTTTCCAAACACGCTTTCCATAAGAAAATATAGGGTTTTTTTAGGAACACTTTCAAAAGGATTCAAAGAAAACTTTTCCACCAAAACTAAATGCTTATGAACTCACCAGCTTTATGCTGATATTCTTCAAAAATGCTTGTATCTCAGGGAATTAGTAGACAGGTACTTCTAGGAGTTCAGAGAAGTCGTAGCATTAGAGTCGCGTCTTTACTATTTTACTTTTGATATGAACAAAACTATGTATTAAACAATTTAAACCTTTTTCATATATGTATTCAATGTCTGGTTGTGTTTACTATGCTTGCTATGTTACAATTTTTGTGATACAACGCATGACGTCAGCCACCCCTGAACATGTCCGTTGTTCCAGTTTGGGGGTGTGACAGATTGGTATCAGAGCCATTGTTTATAGTGAACTAAGTATACCGAACCTTACATGGTATACACCTATAAATATTAAGGGGCCTAAGTTCTCTAAACTAAAAGTATACTTTCAAAAATACAAGTATTTTTATAAAAGTATATAAGCATACCCAAGTATCAGAATCTGTGTCGTAAGTAGAACAAAACAAAAGTATTTGGATGTTGGACATTGCGGTTAAACGTGGGCAGTTATGTAATCGTGTCTAGGGTCAATATAGCCTGATCAACTATATTCATTCGAGACATAACCAACATGTGCTTGGGAGTGACTGTGGTGTCGCAGCAAGTCTAAAACTTACCTAGGTATCAGAGAAGTTCTAGATTCAAACATAAGGGTCAAAATATTATAGGAGTATTTTAGGATGCTATAACGATCGAACCGGAAACTTACCCAGGAATCCATCCCTCAAGAATCAATTATGAAACTATAATACATTAGAAGTATTATAGATTCGATGCCTATTAACTATTCCTTTACCCTCGCCTCGCGTAGATAGCATGGTTGGATTCCATCTTCCTGTCGACCCGTACTTTCCTAACCAAGGAGATGATGGATGGATCGAACCAGATCCAGAAGGAAACCATGAAATCCCTTTTGACGATGGCATTGCCGAACCATTTCCTGAAGATACGGACTCAGAACCAGAAGTCGAGAACTTACTCCCAGTGGCCCCAATACCAAATCCCAATCCTCAGCTTGTACTCGAAGGCCCAACGCCCATGTGGGTCGGAAGCTTGTATAAGTGGAGTCACGAACAAGGCCAACCCCAACCGTATAATGGGGATCGCCGCTTCTACAATGTGGATGGAGGAGGCTCCGCAGATAGAGCCCTTCCAATCATAGTCCACAGAGTGGCCCGCAATGTCGAAATGAACGTGGTGGCCATTCAATGAGGTAGACTTGGATGCCAACACAACCGTATTCGCAGTATCGAGGTTGCTTATGGGAGGATTTTGAGAGACAACGAAGCCCAGCAATGAGAGCTAACTGCAACTCGAGCTGAGGTTGTAAAACTCCGAGCACGCCAATCAGTATATGAGAGTCGCCTGCTTGAAATGGAGCGCCAATTGACTAACCTAAGGTTCCGCCCTAGAAGTGCCCGTCGCCAGTAGGAAATATTCTACTTGTCCTTCCTTTTGGTCTAAAGAGTAGTTTTCCTATATATGTTCCAAGTAGCTCCTTTATCTTTAGACATTCTTGCCTTGCAAGTACCGATTTGCTAGTTCTTTATGTTGTCAAATTGATCCTCTGTTGGTATGTGGTAGACCTACTCCTAGGTAAAAATTTTCAAACTTTGTGTAATCTTGATATCGAAAATGGTGGCAACTATCATATTTCAGTTAAAAATTTTCATTGTCAAAAGTGTACCTTAGATCGATAGCATGAAAAGTAAGCAACTTTATCAAGGTCCCATCACTGTTTTGTCCTCAAAATGTGAATCATGATATGTACTTAGATGATTATTCTTGTTCCCTATCAATTCCGTATCAGCTTCTATATCCTAATCGACACGAAATGGTTAAGCCTCAAATCATGCTGATATCCTTTGCTTCGAGAAAGTGATTCGTCTCGATCTTCCCTTCAACAAAATCCTCACTGGTCTCAGTGATAAGATTTTTTTGAACCTTCGTATCATTTCCTGCATCAAGCCTAGGGGCATCTACGGAAGGAATGCTATGCATTCCTGGCTCATGTTGACAATGAGACACAAGAAGTTAAGGACCTCGAGAGCATCTTCAAAGTCTGCAACTTTCCCGATGTCTTCCCTAAATACATTCCAGGGATTTTTTCTGAGTGCCAAGTTGAATCCTATATCGACTTGATCCTCGGAACTACCCTTATAGCCAAATCTCCATATCGTTAAGAGCCAACGAAAATATGAGAATTACTCAGCCAGCCCGATGAGTTGAGCAACCAGGAGTTCGTAAACTTATTTTATGTGAACTTTGTGTGCTCAAATCTTTTCTATCCTTGCTAAGACCATATCATGGGGATGTGGGTCGAATCAATGAGAGTCAAATAAGCAAAACGGGAAATCCCAGTGCATAGATAAACATTTAGGGTACATCCTGAGGCAACCATTGTCACTCACAATCTTCTTTTCTTGACATGTAGCAGATCTTGCCTCCGAAGAAATGTAACCAACCCACCAGTAAGACACCAATCCTCCAGATGGACTTAACTACATTCCAAGCTACTGTCACAATAGCTGTAGCAGCCATCCTAGCTGTTCTTAATGCTAACAACACAAATGTGGGTGGAAGTGTTAGCGGTAATCCGAATCTTGGTGTTAACCAATCTCAACAACAAGTGCCTACTAGAAAGGACACACCTAACCTTCTAAAACGAAAGTTCAAAGGAAGTTTTTCAACCTAAAGACCTACTAAGAGGCAGCGATTTGGGACAGTCGGTACCCCATTCGTCCCTGCTGTTCCCACACCAACCATACCCTACTGTGGAAATCTCCTGCACTGCAGCAAAGGCAACTACCATCATCATGGGGTCTGCTGAGTGTTGCATTGCACCAGATGTAACAAGAAGGGGCACACCTCTCGTGGTTGCAGATCCCTAGTTAAGTTCATCACTCCGATTACCAATGTTGGGACAAGTCCAACCCGTTACCTCTGTGGAAGTTTAGGACATTTCAAAAGAGACTGCCAAACAGAGAAGAACAATGGGGAAACAAGAGGGGTCTAACCTCAAAGAATGAGGAAGCATCAAAGAACCCTGCTATGTTTCGGTACGTTTTCGAAAACCCCTATAATTGCTCATAATCGTGATTATTTCCTTGTCCAAATTTAAACACGGCATACTTTTAAAAGTTGATGCCCTAATGGGTAAATTATGGTAGCCTAGTGTTACATTAGAGTCAGTTGTATTTATTCATGACTTGTATACGCCCAGAAATCATAGGAAAATCTAGTGAGAACCATTCCATCAAGAGTTCATAGTTTCAAAAACATCAGGACCCTTGCATTAGGAGTACCCACCAAGCTCAAATGAAACACAAAAAACACCAGAGACGTTCATCTAGGAACATCAATGTTCTAACAAAACGATCCTCCCGGACTAACTTAACACGCGATTCTACGACATCATCATGTCTAGTTCGACTGAGTCTATGTTATATCAAACCCTTTTGTCTTAAATCGTTCGATCGCGAAACTCTAGTCGTCGTGACGACAAACTAGATGTGAACTTCGAAAAATTCATCTATCTTCAAAACCCGAAAGTATTCATACGAAGAGTATCGTCCACAAAGAGAAAGACAAAGTAAGGGAACCATCCGGACAATTGAAGATGCATCGTGGGACACACATATGCCCTTAATTGAACTTTCTTACAATAATGGCGACCTTTCCAGTAGCAAGGTTGCGCTGTTCGAAGCCCTCTACAACCATAAGTATAGACCCCATTTGCGTTGGGCTGAGGTGGGCAACACACAGCTAGACAAGAGTCAAGTCCACAATAGCACTCTTGCAAGTCATCATCCGAGAGACGTCAGAAAGGATCGTATGAAAAGGCTACACCGATGAGAGACAAAAGCCCTTGAAATTCCAAGTTGGTGACCGTGTCCTTTTAAAGGTCTCACCCTGTAAAGACCTTATACGCTTCGGAAAGCGTAGAAAGTTAAATCCAAGATACGTTGGATCGTCTAAGATCCTAGCTAGGATCGGTCCTGTAGCATACAAACTCAAGTTACCTAAAGAACTTAGCAACAAACATCCTGTCTTTCGCATGTCAAACCTAAATAAGTGTATGTCTGATGAGACACTTGCGATTCCCCTCGACAATATCAAGTTACAACTTTATTCTTGAATTTTGGGATGAAATTCCCTCTAAAGGGGGGATGATGTGACAACCCGAAACTTTTATCTTGTAAACTTAGCCAATTCTATCAATGATAAACATGTTTCAACTATCTTTTAGCATTGTTTTGAGCCTGTTTGGATGATCTAAAGCCTTGTACAAACCAAAGTTTGAATTAGAGATGGGTTGGTTTAAGATTTAGGGTTGCAAATAGGCCAAACACTCCATCAAAAGGAGTGTGTGGCTGCACACCTGACTGTATGGCTGCACACATGAGTGTGTGGCCGCACACCTAAGTGTATGGTCGCACACCCGAGTGTATGGCGGCACACATGAGTATATGGACGCACACCCGAGTGTATGACCGCACACATGAGTGTGTGGACGCACACTCGAGTGTAAGGTCGCACACATGAGTGTCTGGATGCACACCCGAGTGTAAGGCCACACACATGAGTGTGTGGGCGCACACCCGAGTGTATGGCCACACACATGAGTGTGTGGCCTCACACCTGAGTATATGGCCGCACACACGAGTGTGTGGCCGCACACCCATCCTCCATCCGCACACTCCTCCCTATTTATATAGGGTGACCCCTTCACTCATTCCTTTCATTTGGTTGCACTCTACTTTCTCTCTCTACTTTCTCTCTCTAAAAACTTCATCCAAGAACACTCTAAGGGCCTAAAAAACGTGAAGAATTCCATCATTTAGCTTGTTATACAGGTAAAACACCTAAATCTAAGCCTGAAACTCTTCATGTTCTTCATGTTCTTCATCACTTGAAGGTGCACGGCCGCACACCTTCATAAGGTGGCCGTACACACCTCAAAAATCCTCCAAAGTGAGAGTTTTGGCCCTCTATCTCTTAGTTGGACTTGGTTTTAGCCTTGAAACATTTGAAAATCGACATTTTAAGTATAAACGAAGAGAGTACGGCTGCACACACCCTCTGTACGGTCGCACACTCCAGAGTGCAACCGCACACACACCCTGGCCACACACACCCTTTGTATGGTCGCACACTCCTGAGTGCAACCGCACACACACCCTGGCCGCACACACACCCTAATGACCATACACCACCTTTGTTTGATCACAAAAGGTCCCGAAAAGCATTTCCAAGTCTTTAGGGTGGTTTCCCGTCATGCTTTGTCATGGAATATCTAAATCTAATACATATATGTGCTATTATATGTTACTAGGATCCACGTGAGTGCGAAACCTCAATTGACACTCAACACTCGTAACCGATCATCCGCTCAAATCATCCGTCAAACGGTGAGTTCATACCCCTATGTTGTTCAGAGTTTTTCATGTTTTCAGGGGGGATACAAGCAAATGTACAAGGAAACTTGTGCTCAAAATATATTATTTTGTTTAAGATAATTATATTTTCAGTATGCTTTTAACACGGAAAACAGTTTTACCAACCTATAAAGAAATCAACACGTAGAAACAGTTTTCAAAACTAGAACAATGAACTTGTGAATCATATAGTAAAATGTATTATTTTATAAAGGATTCATGCAAATAATAAACATGATTTTCGGTATTATTACTTGTAAATTTGTTAGGCTATGTTTGAGACACGTCCTTGGTAACACTCACCACAAGAAACAGAGTGGAGGACTAGTACTCATGACTAGAGTCTCTTGTAGGGAGAGCATGATTGTTGTGTATAGATCTATACGGGACTGACAATCCCGCACCTCACTCCTAGCTACAGTTGGACCCGCAGGTCTGCGGGTGACAAAGTCATTAAGGATACAGGCCGTTGCGGGCTAATCCAGTCAGTTATGGTCCTGAAACTTAAAACCTAGATAACAGATATTTACTTTTGTAATAATGAATCAAATGAACTAACCTCAAAGTAATAACTGATAGATTACCGGAGGGTATTACTAATAATACCTTCAGAACTTAGTTCATCTCGGTTTTCTTTTGTTTAGTTTTATTTATGTAATAAGGCTAATATACCTCTGTGGGTGTAACCAGTGTTTTTAAAAGAAAACTGCTTTTATATACATGAGTATGGTAGATACTTGCAAACCTCAGTTTAAAACGGATAATCAACCTTCAACCTTCGGGGAAAATATAGGATTTTCTCGGGATAAACCGGCTATTCAAAACGGATTGTTTTACAACCAATGGATATTCATATTCATTCCACGACACATTAGATTGTACACGTTCTATACGAACCTAAGATTCATGGAATGAATGGGTTTTTAAACACGCTTTTCATAAGAAAATATAGGATTTCTTGAGGAACACTTTTCAAAAGTATTCAAAGAACACTTTTCCACCAAAACTAAATGCTTATGAACTCACCAGCTTTATGTTGATATTCTTCAAAACTGCTTGTATTCTTAGGGAATTAGTAGACATGTACTTCCAGGAGTTCGGAGAAGTCGGAGCATTAGAGTCGCGTCTTTACTATTTTACTTTTGATATGAACAAAACTATGTATTAAACAATGTAAACCTTTTTCATATATGCATTCAATGTCTGGTTGTGTTTACTATGCTTGCTATGATACAATTGTTGTGATACTACGCATGACGTCAGCCACCCCCGAACATTTCCGTCGTTCCGGTTTGGGGGTGTGACAGTACTTGTGCGCGTGCTTGATCGCGGAGGTTTTCCTGGTACGCGGGGCATACCAATGTGTACGCGGGGCATACCTGGCCCAGAAATGAAATCCTAATCCTTTGTAAGCCACCTATTTAAAGACCATTATGGCTTCTTTTCTGGCCACCATTCCTAGAGACTTAACCTCCCAAACCCTAAATCACGTTCTTGTAGCAAGAGAGTGCCTTGGAGAGCTTGCTGGTGTATTCTTGGACATTTGAGGTGAAGAGAAAGCTTTGGAAGAGAAGGAGTTAGAGCTCAAGCTTTTGGATCTAATATTAGTAGTGGGAAAAGCTTCATTTGGAGGTAAAAAGCTTCAAGCTTTCCTTCTTTTCTATTTAAGTTTTGTATGGGGATGTTTTAGGGTTTTGTCCCCTAAGTTGATAACTTTATGTGTTGATAAGCTCCTAGGACCCAAGATCTATCCCATGTTAGCTTATTTTGGGTTTCTATGTCATAAAAATCCAGTCTTGGTCATTAAAAGTTGACCATGCTTGAGTTATGGGATCCTAAAGGTTGGAAATGGAATGATTTGAGTGTTGGTGACTTCTACAGCCATGTAAAGGCTTAAAGTCACTAACTTTATGGATTAAGTGGCTTTAGAATAGTCAGATATGGAAGTTGAACGTGTGTCTTAACCGTTTAAGACCCAAAATCGAAAGGAGTATGAGATTAGGACTTACGCGGGGCGTAATCCCAGTACGCGCAGCGTAGGGGGTCACGTTCCCCGATTCTGTGAGGCTACCGGGTACACTTCGCATACAGTTTTAGTACGCGCCGCGTAACCCGATTCTGTGAGGCTACCGGGTACACTGATTTTGACTTTGCCGAAGGGAGTCGATGACTTCGTGGTTTACTGCGACGCGTCGATCACATGCATAGGCACGGTATTGATGCAGCGGGGTCGCGTGATAGCTTACGCTTCAAGGCAGTTGAAGCCTCATGAGACGAACTATCTAACGCATGATTTAGAGTTGGGAGCAGTGGTTTTCGCCCTCAAGATTTTGCGACATTACCTCTATGGGATCCGTTATACCATTTACACGGAGGTTAAGCCACATCCAAGGAGAACTTTGCACCCTTACAGGGACAAGAAAAGATATGAAGTAAAAAGAGCATGAGAGAAGTAAAGATAGAGAAGAATAGAGCATGAGAAGGACGCAAAATGAAATAATAAGAGATGATGATAATAGTATGAGTAGAGTGTGAAACGAGCCTACGAATATGCTAAGAAATAGTATGAGACGAGAAGGCAAGATTTTGGGTTGACACGGTTCCGTTATCTAGTAAGAAAAGAAATATATTTGAGGTTATCATTCTTTCCACTTTATGGATGTTGTGGTGGTATAGAAATAACGTAGTGTTCCAAGCTTTGAATATTTTTAAAAGTCTTATTATGGATTCGATTGTTCTCAATTTGTTTGAGTGGTTTTCCTTTAGAAATAAGAAAATTTTGATTCATTGGTCATTGTGGTTACAAAACCCTTTGATGCACATCTAATTGTATTTGATTTTCTAGCTTCTGTAGTTGTTTATAAAGTCTTTTAGTTGTTCAAAAAAACGAGAGCATGTGAAGAGAAAGAATAGTTTAGTTAACTATGAGAAAAAAGAGATTGGATTTACAAAGTATGAGTAAAAACGGAAAATAATGTTAGAATATGATAACATGAAAACATATAGAATACAACCACAAATGTATGTAGATATTTTTCATGTTTTGCAGTTTCATGTGTTAGTCGTTGTACGTGAGAAGTTAGGACAAAGCACAAGCAGGGACGGATCTACGGTATAAATATATAATAAGGATATGCAATTGCATACCCTTGAACTTTTACAAGAAGTACTAATTTTTTATGTTTCAAAAAAATTAGATATGGTAATCAATAGGTTGCATACACTCGTCAAAATATTTGCATGCCGTGAAAAACAGGGATGAGGACTCGTGAGAAAAATATGAAGATACTTTACAACCTTCTTTATCTTAAAATATTAAAAAATCTTCAAAAAAATTGAGAATTTATAAAAGAAATGAAACTTAATCCTAAAAAAACAACCCTTAAAAAACTCAATCCTGAAAAAACTTTGAGCGAACATCATTCGACGTTCATAAATCACCGACTACTCCAATGGTCCGGCTCCCCGAAAGTTCCTCTCCGTCATGCAGCGTAGTATGATGAAACCAGGCCTTCTAAGTCTCTTGCTCTCTGTCGGATCTGCATATCATCTTATCCCTTCATCTTTGTGGGGTTGTGTACTTCTTCCCTACAAAAATACACACTTCGTATAGTATATGGTATGTCTATTTCTCATCTTACTTTGTTAGATCTTGATGAAAAATAATACTAAAAGAAGTGTTTTTAAAATAGAAATTACTGATTCGTGCTCTACAAACTTAGAGCAAATTGTTCGCTTTGTATAGGGAATATGGTTCCTGATACACCTAAGCCTTTATCATAACGTTACCCTACCCTTGGATTAAAAAAAAATTATTATTAAAAGCCCTTTTTAACTTTATAAGTTGTCTTTTATATATACATTAATAACCTGTTACATATATAATTTTTAACAATATACAATATTAGCAAATAAATATATATATTTCGTTAACTAAAATTATAAACAAAAATAAATAAACATAGTGTATTGCTTCATTATTTGCAATTTTGGCTATAAATCTTAAATCCGTTGAACACGACACAAAGCTAGGTTGACTTATCAACTTCGTTAAACGAAAATGTAATTAATCAATTAGTTTTCATTGAATATTATCAATTATATTATAATGGCAGCAATTTTTTTTAGTTGATTTTTGCATACCCTATATTTCTTTTTTTCTAGATCTGCCACTCAATGCAAGAATTTGGACTAAACGTAGTTTTATTTTTAGTATATCCTTACTGTTTTACATTATGATTTTATTGTTAATAGTTAATACGATATTAACTTGGGATGTAAATTGTTTTGAGTTAATAGAATTCTACATTTTAATAGATAATTTTAATAACTTTCTAGAATATTTAATTGAAAAAAATCAAGTCGTTACATAATTAATACATCGGAGCATTAACATAACTTCTAACAGCAAAAGTAGTATAGCTATTTATAAAGCCATCATCTTGTTCTTTGTCATTCGAATTACTTTTGAATTATTTTTATCTTCTTTAGGTGTCTTCAGTTTACAATGATAGCCAGCCCCCATGAAAAACCATACTTTTTATCTGGATCATGCAAATACACCAAGATAATTTTACAACGAATTTATCTTAATTTAAATAATTAGATAATGACTCGCATGAAAATTAAGACATCCCTTAAATCTTATCATGGGTTTTTCCTAGTCGTTGAAACCAATGATTAAAGATTTCAAGTTACTCACCACGTTCACATCTAATACATTCTCCATTTTTATTTCCATATCATGAATTTTGTAGTTTGATTGTGAGGATGAATAAGCCATTCAGATGAAGAAGACATCCATGGAAAAGTATTTGTACGATGAAGTCGATTTTGAATAAATATCGAGTTAGTCGATTTAATTAGTTTTTTAGATCTTAAATGCATCCTAACAGACATATATTTGTCACTTGACTTTGTGATGTAAATCTACTCAAAATATTCTTAATGTTCCGTGCTTGAATTTTCATATGGATATTGAGATGAGTTGACGCATGTCACTTATATTGTTTGATTTACCATTTTTTTGTTAACAGCTTAACCATGTGATCAAAAACATTGTTGCCAAAACCAACTAGCATGCATGATTTAACAAATAAAATGCAAATTTCGTCAAAAAAAACATTAAGCAAAACCGTAAAACTTACAAGAGATAAGGTTTTCCAACATATAATCCATAAAATGAGAAAAATAAAAAGATGTTATTTTTTAAGATAAAGAAAATATGAATTGATGTAAATTAGAACACATTTAATTTATAATTTAATTTAAAGAAGTTGACATGAATGCATCATCAAATAACAGAACAAACTTAAAGAAATGCTCTAATGAACCTCTGCCCATTCTCCCCCTTCTTCTCCATTCCTCCACCACCATACTCACTGTTACTTCTCCTTCTTTAATCCGACAATGAACCCATTTCGCATTTCCATACGAATACCCACAATTGCAAATCTAAATTGTATCCACAAAACCCGAAATCTCTAGATCTGCACAACAAATTCAATGAGGTCATGTTTGTTTCCATTTCAATGCATTGAATCACGAAATTTCACAATGAAGTTATCATCTTGTTCTGGGGTTTCTCCCACGGATTGAATCCATTTGGGAAATTTGAGGTATTGGGGGAAGAAATCAATGACGAGTCCGTCATTGGATGCACGATCATCGAGTGTTGAGTGTTTAGGTTCGTTGGTGGTACGACCTTCAAGTTACGGGAGTTCACAAAACGGAGGATTGGTATTACAGCAACAAATGAATCAACCAATTCCACCCTCTAAGAAAGCTTCGAAGATGTTTGTTAATAAAGAGAAGGATAATGCGTTCCTTTGGATCTTTAAATTCGCTCCTCGAAAGAAGGTTGGAATGCTGCTCTTGTCTCTTGCTTCCTTCGCAGCTATGTTATGGATACTTTATATTGCCAAAGGTCTGCTTTTCATTTCCCCCGAAATCCATACATAATAACAATATGTTCAATTTGATTGGTGTTCTTATACCTCTTATTTGATCTGATTCCAACTTCATTTCCTAGTGTTCATTAGCAATTGTTCATCAGTCAAGTTGCTGTCTCCATTGTTTAGGGTTAAAACTTAAAATCATTAACAGAAGTTGAATACAAAAATCAAAACCCTCTCCATTGTTCTTCACTTCTTCCTATCAATATCTACACCTTTTAGTAATTTTGAAGCTATCATTATCTACTCTTTTTTATATTTAAACCATTTTATATGATTGCGACTCAAGTTATACATTCTGAAAATCTTTTCATTTTATATAAAGTTGATAACTCTGTTAATGTTTTAATGAATTATTAGTTCCTCTTTGGGCCATTTTGAAGGTGAATTTAACCAGAACAATTCAACTGTAAGATTTTCTCAATATTCTTCATCAAATAGTGGTCAAGAGCTTAATTCTGCATTAGCAAATGATCAAATGAAGATTACAGTTAGTCATGATGATAACTTTGTTAACCACCACCCTCCTCCACCACCGCCCATCGCCACCCACCCTCCTCCTCCACCACCACCTATCACCGCCCTCCCTCCTCCACCACCTGTTTATTTCACCGGATACGCCCTTCCTCCCCGACATCCTTGTAATACCTTCACATTACCTCCTCCACCAGCCGACAAGAAAAGAACTGGCCCTCGACGTAAGTTCACTACTATTAAATGCAAGAAATAGCAATCTACTTTCATATATTTATGTATTATAGCATCCTACTTTCACTTCTTTCTATTACATCATTGTACTTTAATAAATATACCCAATTATAGCATTGTACTTTCTAGAAATAAAATTATGATGCTATAATAAACAAATATATAAAAGTACATTACTATTTCTTGCATTTAACCCGCTATTATATCGTCCTACTTTCATTTCATTTGTTTTTTTACTTTCATTTTATGTTTCAGCTTGTCCAGTGTGTTACCTTCCAGTAGAAGAAGCTATTTCTTATATGCCAAAAGCACCATCTTTTTCACCTGTTCTTCAAAATTTAACTTTCATTCATGATGAAAGTTTTACCAAAAGTGAATTTGGAGGCTCAGATTTTGGTGGGTATCCTACTTTAAAACAAAGACATGACTCTTATGATGTAAAAGAATCAATGTCTGTGCATTGTGGGTATGATTCTTTTTCTCTAAAGACTTACGAATTGTTTTATTTGTTTCAGTTTTATCATATCACTAATCATTTTCCATTAATACATAATAAAGATTTGTGAGAGGAGATAGGCCTGGACGCAAGTCAGGATATGATATTGCTGATTCAGATCTTCTTTTAATGGACACGTGTCATGGAATTGTGGTTTCATCTGCAATATTTGGTATCCTTGTAGAACATTTCAGTACACATTTACACACACTCCTTGAATCATGAATAGTGTGGTGATTATTTGAATTTTATACAGGGGCTTATGATTTGATTCAACAACCGAAGAATATAAGTGAAACTGCAAAACAAAATGTGTGCTTTTTCATGTTTGTTGATGAAGAAACAGAAAAGTTTTTGAGGAATTCAGGTCATTTGGATGATAGCAAAAAGATTGGATTGTGGAGAGTTGTTGTTATCTACAACCTCCCTTACACTGACCCAAGGCGCAATGGGAAGGTAAATAACAGATATGTTTTTACCTTTTTCCTTTATTAAAAAAAAACAAAAAAAACTTTTTTTAATAAAGTTAGGTTTGTAATTGTGACAGGTTCCAAAACTTCTATCACATAGGCTTTTCCCAAATGCTAAGTACTCTATATGGTTGGATGGGAAACTTATGCTTATGGTTGACCCTTATCAAATCCTTGAAAGGTGAGTGTTTTTATTTGTTATCTGAAGAATTTAATACAGAAAGAAGTTTTGTTCAAATTTGAAACATGACTTATGTAAATTCAGGTTTTTGTGGAGGGAGAATGCTAGTTTCGCTATATCTAGACATTATAAACGGTTTGATGTGTTTCTAGAAGCTGAAGCTAATAAGGCGGCTGGGAAGTACGATAATGCTTCCATTGACTTTCAGATTGACTTTTATAAACGGGAAGGCTTAACGCCGTATTCTTCCGCCAAGCTTCCTATTAGAAGTGGTACGATGATTGTATATATGATCGTTTAGCGTCTAAAAAATCAGATTTTTGAAACTGATTATTGGAATAATTTTTTTTTTGTGACAGATGTGCCAGAAGGATGTGTTGTAATACGTGAACACATTCCGATTTCCAATCTTTTTACTTGTCTTTGGTTCAACGAAGTTGACCGGTTTACTTCTCGAGATCAAATTAGCTTTTCCACGGTTCGGGACAAGATCCGGTCCAAGACTAATTGGACCGTTAACATGTTTTGGGACTGCGAAAGGCGAAACTTTGTAGTTCAGGTATATATATATATATGATATGCTTTGTGTTTCTTGAATCAAAGCGTTGACTTCTCAGGTCAAACCAGTTCGTTTTTGAAACGCGACATTGATATGGATTTTGTTTCAAATTCGGCATTTAACATGTTACGTTTTCAATAATTTCTTATTAATTTTAATGTAGCCGATGAATTTCTTTCAAAAACTTGAAAAAACCATAAAAAATTGAATCTTGAAATCAGTTTTGTTGACCCATGATGCAGGGATACCATCGAGATGTTTTGGAGCATTGGGCGCCGCCGCCACCACCACGGCTTTCTGGTGCACCGGTCCTTTTCAATATTACTGATAATAAACTACAAAAAAGATCGACGGAAAACGTTGTAAGTAATTCGAGAAAAACACCGTCGACAAAACGCCGTAAAGAGAAAAGATCAAGTTCGAGGCGACACCGGAAAATTGACCCGGGGAATAGAAACGCCACCAGTCGAAGTCGGAATTACATGTAAGCAAAAGGATATATCATTCTTTTGATCCCTGTTTAGAATATTAATTTTTGGGCTCATACTTTTTTATGTTTTTTTTTTTTTCTTTTTCATTGTTTAGATTTATCAGGTTACCATTTTTTGTTGTATATACAATTTTGGAAATTTATAATAAACTCTGTTTATTACACATATGATTTGTGTATTATACGTGTTTATTTAAAGAAAATTAATATCAAACTATAAACATTAAGTAATCTCTTGTGAGTGTCGAGGTCCTTTAAAAAATCAACAATTAGTAAAATAGCATCCAATAACCATTAAACTTTGGACAAAAACTAAGTTAGAGGTAAAATAGTCCAAAATTTCTAACAAACACCAAATTAAATGATTTAAAAGTACAAAAAATCATTATTTATTTATTTAAACATTATTTGGATAATTGGATTACAAAACCAAAGATGTTACATGCTTTTCAATTATCAGATATAAATTATAAAAACATATATGTTACATGGTTTTCGAAGGCATTAAAAAAAATAAAAAATAAATAAAAAAAAAACTTTTAATATTAAAAAAGTTAGATATGAAGTATGATGGTATATTACACAAATAACTATTAATATGAAGTAGGATGCAATATAAAAAGAAAGATGTTACATGGTTTAAACCCCATATGGATGTTGTATTAGCTTCACTTTAAGTTGGATTCTGCTTGTCAGCAGTATTATATGATGAGGAACAGAAATTAGGGTTTAATGAATCAACAAAAACATAGAGGAGATTGTAAGGAAGACGAAGATGAAATTGAACTAATTGATTAAACAATACCACAATCTAAAAGATTGCCCAGGGATCTCCCTCTCTCTAAGCCGAAAGCTAAAGAGCCAATACAAAAGTATTACACTATCCGATTTCTAGACTACCCACAAATGAAATCATCTTCCCTATTTATTACTCTCTCTCTCTCTCTCTCTCTCTCTAACAGATTTTAGCCATATTCCTGATTTACCATTTTACTCCTTCTAGATTATGCATGTAGCAACTTTGGTTCATTTGCCCTTTTAATTACCATATTAGTATTTGTATCATTACTCACGCCTTCAAAACAAGTCTTGTCCTCAAGACTTGCTTCTGGAAATTGACTCATAATATTCAAATTCAACTCGACCTCTCTAGTAGCTTCTCCATCCGGTTGACCCTTCCAATGGATTAACCACTTGTGTACTTGGTCCAGCCGATTCTCAATGGTACAAGTAACCAAGAAAAACATAGGAATAACCTCATAAGCAGCCTTAGTTTTCAAATCGGGAGGTAAAAAACTTGAGCCAGGATGCACATTGGACCTTTTCCAGAAATCATCCCATTCGTGCCCTTCTTTGATTACCTCTTCAACCCTCACCCTACCTGGTACGTCTTGCATCCCCATTGGTGGGGGTGTCTGACCACACACATTCTCAACGGAAGACATCCCAATGCCCTGATTGAAAATAAAACTAAACCATAATCCAGCTCCAATAATCGACTTAAACCATGAGTGTAACTTTTGTATATGATGACAATTCACTTCCCAGACAAAAAATAGCAAATCACATAATGAAGGACCATCTAGGGAAGACTTATCTCTTAATGAAAACACACTATGGCATGAAGCTAAAGAACATTGAGGCGTGCCCAACCCTTGAAGATGAACTGTGACATCGTTATAAACAAATTGCATCCAAGACATATCCCAATTGTGGATCACTTTTCCAAAAGATGTGAGCCATTCCAATCCAGTGTCACCATACTTAGCAACTAATGACTTCGCTTCAATTGAACAGCTACCTAGTCGAATGTTTAACTTCACACATAACTCAGTCACAAACACTGAGTGATTATCACTCAATCCTGATTGAGAATTGGCAACAACTCCAAAATTTGACACGACTCCGCAGAAACCTTTTTTGACAGTTGATCAACTGATGCCTGATTAGCATCCCATGCATAGTGATCACAACCTTCTTTGCATTTATGACATTTGTGAAACAAGCCGACTTGAGAACCACCATGAAAACTTAGGTCCTTTTTCTTTCGTTCCTTCCATTCCGTGCGACTCGATGATCTAACTCTCCGATCCTGTTGAAACACGTAAGCCATTGCCGGCGTTGGGGAAGGTGATGGCAGCTGATTAGGATAAACGTGGTTATTTTCATTCCAATTAACAAAGCATTGATCAGTGGCCTTATTAACTAGTGGGCTTATATTTTGTTTGCTCGTTAAAACCCAGTCTATCTTTCGATTTAACAATTGTGAGCCCCATGAATCAATTGCAGCCCAATTGTCATTTTTAAGCCCATTGGAAGGGTAACCTAGATAACCCCATTCTAAACGGTTGTTAAACGGAGTCGTTTTCTCCCAAGAGCTCCGTTTGGACTCCATCATCGTTCCCCTGTGCTTTACGTCAATTCCCGGCGGCAACGGTGGTGGTGGCGGTGATGATGGTGGTATCAGAAACGACAGGGGTGTTTTGGAATCCCGTTCCAAATCAATGTCATGGCAGTCATGACCGTCGTCACCCAAATCCAATAGAGATGTCGAATTCCAACCATGTTGCATAGACCCTGTCACGCTTAATTGGAGACGACGACGAAGGGAGTTAGGAGAAGTACCATTAATCTCGAAGTGGAGATTCGTGTTCTGAATCTGCTCTTGGTAATCAATATTCTTCACTGTTCCTGGAAAACTCTCCACCTCTTCTGATGTATTCAGAGTGGAATTTCCACCGGAGAAACACACAAAACCCTCATTCATAGGAACATGGGTGACCGGAGAAGTACATGAGAAATCTGAAATTCCAGAAGACATATCCTTAGGAGCATCATCAATCACAGGTTCTAGTAACATCACGATCGAATCTGGAAAAGTGCTAATATCAGAGAAAAACTCAGGATCCTGTTGCTTCATCCAAGTCAGCATCGCCTTTTGAAATTCACGTTCTTCTTCGCGTTCACGATCCTGGATTGTGCGAATCTCATTCATAGTAGCTTTAATCTTCAAAATCTGTTCCGCATGGTCATCTAAACGTAAATCCTGAGATCGAGTCTCAACTGTTGGCTGAACCATCCTCCTCATATGGTAGAATGTGGCAGGTCAAGGGCAGGTCGGACCAATGATGAGGAACAGAAATTAGGGTTTAATGAATCAACAAAAACACAGAGGAGATTGTAAGGAAGACGAAGATGAAATTGAACTAATTGATTAAACAATACCACAATCTAAAAGATTGCCCAAGGATCTCCCTCTCTCTAAGCCGAAAGCTAAAGAGCCAATACAAAAGTATTACACTATCCGATTTCTAGACTACCCACAAATGAAATCATCTTCCCTATTTATTACTCTCTCTCTCTCTCTCTCTCTCTCTCTCTCTCTCTCTCTCTAACAGATTTTAGCCATATTCCTAATTTACCATTTTACTCCCTCTAGATTATGCATGTAGCAACTTTGGTTCATTTGCCCTTTTAATTACCATATTAGTATCTGTATCATTATATCACAAAATTGTAGGTTTGACAATTTTGGAAGGTGTATTTTGTATAAACTGTGGATATTATTTAACATGTGGAGCCTTGTCGAAAATCATAGGGGATTAGGCAAAGTTATCCTAAAGTACAATGTTTAAGTGGAAAATGAAGAGCATCAAACAGTTTAAAAGTACAATGTTGTAAAGGGTATATTTTTTGCAAAAACAGTTTAAAAGTATGTTCGATGCAATAACTTACACAATAATCCAAATACCCCTCACAAAGGAATGGCGCCCCATAGCAACCCGCATAAAACACTGACAACTAACATCATTTCACATAGGACATTCATTCAGACATAAAAATCACTCAATCAGATCACAAAATTGTAGGTTTGTGTGGAAAATTTAGGAAGTAAGATGCATAAACAAAGTTTATTAAAATGTGCAATCTTTTCTAGCATTAAGTACACACAACGCAATAAGTCTATAAATAGAAATATAGAATCTGATCATCTTTCAGGGGAAAATTGTCCAAATCCATTAAGCAATGAAAGCAACACAGAAGGTACTTTTCCCACTCATAATTTTTGTTTTTTTTTAATATCTTATCAATAGTAAGCGAGTGTGGATCTTTCACATAGTAACATACTAAAACACACTTAAATAACATTCATAAGATGATATACTATACACTACTAAAATGAAAATCAATTATTTTTCTATATTTACCATTATATCCCTACATTATACCTGCATATATAGTTTGGAGATGAGAAACACAAACATAAAAAAATATTAGTTTGGGCTAATTCATTAAAGTATGGGGATAAAGCCCTTGCACTAACACTGAAATCAGATGTTCCATGACTAATTGATAATTTCAATTACCATGCAATTTAAAGTATCATGCAATCAATTAAGGGCCAACCAAAGAAAGACAAGTGCGTCGACAAAATTTCAAAACTGTCCTTAAAGGAAGCATCAATTTTTTTTAATCATATTAAGTACTTCATAAGACGAGAGAAGATGATTGTCTTGTACTAAGTTTAGCAATCAATAAAGGGTAAAATGGAGATGTTAAACGATAAAATGGTCAATTTGAACCATTCCTGATTCTACCTAGTAACAAAAACACATTTATGGTAAAAACTAAAAAGCATAATAATTTGTAATATCAATTTGATACATTTTATGTCAGATTAACTACATAGTCAATTTTATATGTCACATTAAGATGAGCAGATTAATACCTGGTTTTGTAGTTGACATAAACACGATGACTTGAAGCTGGAGAAAAGACTAAGGGGGTATTTGTTTTATCTTTTAAAACATCTTTTAGCGTTTAGGAAAAGATAAAAAAGCTAAAAGATGTTTAGTAAAAGCATAAAAGCTACTTTTTGATATAAGAAAAATGAATTTTTTGAAAAAGTCAGATAAACCTGATTTTTTGGAATTTTTCCTAAAAGGACTTTTGCCCTCTCAAAAGCTAAGACAAACACATCCTAACAATTAAGAATAATTTAGGAGAGGACTCAATGCAAGATCCACAATATGTGGTCACTGCTCTGAAGCTAAAGAGGATTCAGATCACATTCTCATCTCCTGTCCGTATGCAAAAGATGTTTGGGATTGGACTTACAATTGGTGCAGTATACCTAAGCACCAATGAAAAACAGTCGGCGAGGTGATCGAGTTAGCAAACTCATGGGAGAATTGTCGCATTATGAGAAACAACTTCATCAACATTGTGTATGGGACACTATGATGGATATGGAAAGCAAGGTGTGCTAGAGTTATCAAAGGTAACCATATCCCACCAGTCAAAGTAGTGGAGATCATCAAGTCACAGGTTTTTACCTGGGTAAAATATAAGAGGTTCAAATGTTCAATTAAATAGGTTGAATGGGTCAATTGCCCTTTGTTATGCTTGTAAAACTTAAACATGTACATGTTTTCTTTTGATATTGCTATGACCGTCTAGCTCCTTGTTAGGCAGACAGCAGGTTTCTAATTAATATATTTATTTGTCGGTTCCACTACTAGAAAAAAGGCCTTTTACGACGCGCAAAACAACGCTCTTTGATTTATGTTACGCATTAGAGAGCGACCTTAAAAAAGTGTCATCTCTTCAAAAAATTTAAGGATTTAGGTCGCGCATTACTGAGTGCCCTTAAATTAGTGTCTCATGTAAAAATATTAAAAAAACGGAAGGCACTTGTGTGCCGTATGTGAATGTCGTTTTATATTTTCTTTTACGAAACGCGCGTCTCGGTGGGAAAATGAAATCCCCAAAATTTTTAAACCCCACCTTCTTCTCCCTCGTCTCCACCCCTCGTCCACATCCACTACCTCCAATCCTCATTGCCTCTTCCAGCCTTAAACTATGGCGATGCACCTTCCTTCTCGAAGAATGCTAAATTTATGACCATCATCCGATTATGCGAGCCCAATGAATTGACGTAGACGAAGAAAATTATGGATCAATCGCTTCACATCATGTTTAAGGTTAAGGGTTTGAGATTTCTTCCAAATCGAACCTCACACTAAATGGTTCGATCTCCTCTCTTTTTAGATTGTTCCCTCTACTGATGCCTCCACCTTCTACCATCGATGTTGATCTTTGAATTAGCAAGAAGAAGCCCTAGGGCCTCCGCCTTCACCCACGTTCTCACAGTCGATGGTGGAGCTAGAGAGAGAGTTTATGGTGTGTAAAATACAACATTCTTAAACCAGGGGATTCAAATAAATAGCATAACCCAAACCCTTTACGGTAATTGGGAGCCAATCAGGGCAAAACGCAACCCTCAGACCACTTTTTCTCTCAAGAAACCTACGGTACGTACAAATTTTCTTTTCTTCCTCTTCCTTTTCTTATCGGTATTCTTTCTCCTCCCTTCCTCTCCGGTGGTCGCCATTGTTGCCTTCTTTGACCAGCCCTACCCTTCCCTTTTCCCCAACCTAGGAGCATCTGTCGACGACTTCTCTGCTTCATCCGTTCAACAGATTGTCGATCACTGCCTCTACGATACCATCAACTGCTCCAGACCTATGAACAACATGTCTAAATCTCGCATCTAGATAGTGAAGATAAGGACATGTTGAATATTGAGAGGCAGTTTATGGGCGTGAAGCCCTAAATGTGATTGTGTATGAAGGAATGGAATTAAGCATTCCTCCCTGTATGATACATTTGTTGCATTATCTGCTTGCCCCTTCCCCTGAACCATGGCCTTCTTCAATCCAAACCAGGTATGAACAGATATCTTTGCGTGTGTATGTGTAATTTGATTCTCTGTGTGTATGTGTAAATGGCCATTTTAACTTGTGTTCATATATACACAAGCAAATTATACATCTTATGCCTCAAAGGAGCTCTATGGAAATCTATTATAACTTGAAGTTGATTCAATTATTCCACTGTTTATGCAGCTTTCTTCAAACAGTTTGGCGAAATCCTGAGAATTAGGATAGCTTTCTTCAAACAACTTTTTTAAAACATAGTCCAATTCACTCACCTGTTAACTTAAGTTTTTGTCAAATCTAATGAGGAGACTTGAACTTACTATCTATGAAAAATATGTACAGGTTGCAAACATTGTTGCTGAAACAATGCATAATTACCTTTTGTATGAGTATTTGTTGCAATTATAGCTCATCCCTCCAAAACGTGTTCATCCTAAATTGTATGTAGACATTTCAATATAATATTCCAGTCAAAGTTGTTGACTTGTACTTATGAACTTGTGTTTATGATTTCACCTGTTAACTAAAGTTTTCGTCAATTCTAATGAGGATAAATTTGTTGCTTTATTACACTATTACTGCTTATTTGATCATGGAAGTAGCAGGAACTTGCTAGTAATGATGAAGTCTTTTAGGTTTTTGGTTGTGATTCCACCTGAAAATGTAACATACTAGAAAGATTCCACGTGAATGAACCCAAATCTTATGCCAGCTGTCTTGCAATGCTTAATGGCCATTGTTCATCGTGCTTTTGAGACTGCATTATCATGGCTGGTGATTCTTTTTCTTATGAATTCCTTTATATTATGCATTTTTATTTTTATGTGTGGAATGTTAGGTGAATCTTGTAATGGATGCAGGAGGCTCAAATATGCGAGACAGGAGATGCTGCTGAGGTCAGAGAGTCAACTCTGGTTGTCCATGCTTGTTTTCTCATAAAGAGTTTGTCTGTTAGAGAAGAACACATTCGGGATGTATCTGTTAATCTGTTGTCTCAATTGAGAGAGAGATTTCCACAGGTAAACTGTTGACCTGTATTACAAATTTATGAGCTTTTATATGCTATCTCCTGTAAAAAATAAATTACATTACCTATAATGGTAAAAAGAGTAAATGATTTGCCCTTTACTTTAAGTAACATTCTATTGGGTGCAGATTCTGTGGAAATCATCTTGTTTGGATTCTCTTTTGTTCTCTGTGAATGGTGATCCACCTTCATCTCTCGTGAATGATCCTGCTTCAGTAGCTTCTGTTCGCTCTTTGTACCAAAGCGTTGTCAAGGAGTGGCCGGATTGTTGATTCGCTATCCTATGCTCCATGCACCACCCAAGGTCTTCTTCAGGTTTGTGACGTTAATGACCATATTACCCTTATATTCTAGACTGAACAAGCCTTTTAAATGAGACTTAATGACCATATTACCCTTGTATTCCAAAAAAACAAATTTCACAATATTCATCAATTTTAAATTTAACTCGTTAAGTCATTCTGTCCAGTTTAAGTAAAAAAAGAAACAAGCATGTAGTCTCAAAAGGTTCACTTTGTTGTAGTTTATTAAGTCTAACAAACTGACTGTGTCCAAACATAAACATTTCAGGAGCAACTTTGTAAAGCAAACACATGGCAAAAAGCACAGCCCACTACAGACGTTGTCTCTCTTTTATCTGAAATAAAAATAGGAACAGGGAAAACGGATTGTTGGAAGGGTAAAAAAACTGCCAACATTCCTGCAGTAATGGCATCTGCAGCTGCTGCATCGGGTGGAAATTTGAAGTCAACAGAGGCGTTTAATATTGAGGTTCTTAGCACTGCGTTGAATGAACATTGCAAATTCTAGATTGACGATGAACAATGGCCATTAAGCATTGCAAATTCTCAAATTTGATATTTTTGAAATCTCCAAGAACTTGATCTTTTCTGCTCACCAATTTTACTATTTAAAAAAAATTATTGCAGCCTGTTCACTTTGGATTTGTTGTTTCAAAGTATCTTCACAAATCTCTTAATTTGGGATGAATCTCATGTATAAAATGCATAAGAGAAACGGGAACACAAGCCCTAAAACTAATACAGGTAATCAATTATCTATTTCAATATTTTCTAATCATTGTTGATTGATTCCTTTTTGTAATAAATCATATTTGTTGATGCAGAGCTACCCAACCAAAATTCCCTTGGTAATCGAATAAATTGTGGTTGGTAATGAAGTTTTTGCATACCCTTGTCAAGTGCTTGGATAGTAGTGACTGGACCCATATGGAAGGTGCCTCAGATACTTAATTTTTGTTTTTCTTTGAACATTTGTTCTTTTTTACTGTTTCTTGATCTTATGCGGTGCTTTTATTTGTATAGTTATTTCAATCTCCACATGCCATGCATAATGAAGATGCCATGGAAGAATATATGTTCTTTGAACATTTGTTCTTTTTTACTGGGATGTGTTGACCAAGAAAGAAGCTAGGTATTTCAACAACGACAAAGAGTTAATGAAGTTGGTGGGCAACACTGGTGCAGGGCCTAATAATGTTTCTTCTGCATAACAAAAGAAGAACAAAGAAAGATCTGATGATATGCTCATGGAGATGAAGATCGGTTCTGCTAAAAAAAAGGTACGTTGAATTACTGATCATTGATTGATATTGGGGTTTGTTGGTCAAAGGAAGGTTTTTCTTTGGGCATTTTCTTCTAGATAGATGTTAGTACAGGGGTTTATGAATAAGGTTTCTTTGGTTTGGCCTCCTGACAGCAATTTACTTGGTGTTCTCTTGTTGATCATATGATGTACATCTCATCGTTTGCTTTTGGAGATAGCTAGTTTTCAATGAAACCCAAAGTTTGTAGGAAGATTAAGTTTCTTTACAAGGCCCATATTATATTTCCATGTTTTGGGAATCTTTAAAATTGTCTGCCTTGACATCTTTGATCAATGAATCTTTCCTATTGAATGAATCTACAGCTGAATTTATTGATTTGGTGGTGTTCAGGGCTGCTGAAAGCTCTAGTGAGTCTG
This sequence comes from Lactuca saligna, assembly GCF_052625555.1. Classification (NCBI taxonomy): domain Eukaryota; kingdom Viridiplantae; phylum Streptophyta; class Magnoliopsida; order Asterales; family Asteraceae; genus Lactuca; species Lactuca saligna. Next base: position 20,367,788 of record NC_136423.1, on the reverse strand, counting down.
CAAATCCAGTAGAGTCAGAACTATATATTGGCAGGTAGCTAACCTTTCGGACACAGTAGAGTCAAAACTATATATTGTATTTACTTATTATAATATAAAAAAAATCTAGGTTCCAATGCTTTGCTGATTACCATGGATATGATGGTTTAATTTAAAAGAATTTGAAAATGACCATTTTACCCTTATATCTATTTGGGAGGTAGCTAACCTTTTGGACGCACAAAATACTTCGCATTTATACTTTGGGTCTTAAACTTATCATTTCTTCTTTGTAAATGTGTTTATGAGGGATACTCATTTTCCAGTTTTGGGTGGGTTAATTTCTCATTTGTAGCTTCATTTAAAATTTTAATCACTCTGTGCTGTGTTATCATGTATGGATTTGTATTTATTTTGGGAATGCACTTGTAGAGACCATTGACCTTACTTGGACAAATTTAGGGGTACCTTTAGATGGCATATCTGCTTTAACTTTGGTATTACCTCTCTCTCTCTCTCTCTATCTGCCTCTTTCTAGCTCTATACACTTTTAGAAATTCCACATGCTTATGTTTATTGCTACTTCCATAACAAAGAACATTTGGATTTCTTTATTTTTACCAAAAATGCCACAGAAATAGCATAACACTTCCATTTCCTTTTTATAGTCCAATGACCTTATTTGAGCTACTTTTTTCTTTTCTCACACAATTTCCTTTTATTCCTTTCTGGCAGTTGTTTTGCGCATGATAAGCTTTCAGTATGACTACTATTCCTCAGATCATAATCCTTATGTCTCTCTTCATTATTGGATATGGGGTGAGACTTATTTTCACAACCTGCTCACTTATTCATACATAAATTCAATGTCTTATGTTGCCTGCATCATTTACCACATATAGGTCCTAAACTTCATGTGGCTCAAAATTTTCCTCATATGGCGTTACTTCCGATTTTGGGAACTGGTAAGTAAATGTAAATCCCCATTTTTTTTAAATACAATATAGTAAAGTAATTACATTACACACGACTATAACTTGGAAATCTTTTGGAAAAAATGGCTTGCTTCCTTGAACAAATGGCTTGTCAGGTAAAGGACAAACTAGAGAAGTGAGTTGAAGAGATGCTGGAGCCCTTAGAGAAGCTAAGGACAAACTAGAGAAGTGAGTTGAAGAGCTGACATGGAGATTAGACTTTGAAAAGCATTTGAGGGTATATTATTTTTTATATTTCTTGTATCTAATTAGTTTGTAAATTTTTGTAACAACTTCTATTAATTTGTTTTATCTTTCCATGGAACGATTATTTGTATGATATTAAATTTTATGTAATAGATTGTATTTTTTGTATATGATATTTTATTTTCTATTATGAGATATTAAACACAAATTTAATTTGAAAATTAGTAAATCTATAAATAATAATTTTTTTAACATTTAAAATTATGATACGCAAAAATGTGTGTCATCTTCATTTATGACATGGCCTTTCTTGACAGGGTCTTTCTTGATATGCAATGCGTGTCATTAACACGCGCGTCGTAAGGTTATGACACGCGAATGCGTGTCGTCTTCCTTTATGACAGGGCCTTCCTTGATACGCATTGCGTGTCATAAACGCACGTTGTAATTGCGTGTCGTAAATGAGCGTCGTAAATGCGCGTCGTCTCTCTTTATGACATGGCCTTCCTTGACACGCATTTGCGCGTCGTCTGAGCGTTTTACGACGCGCAATGAGCGTCGTAAAAGGCCTTTTTTCTAGTAGTGTTCCAAAAAAAAATCTAATAAACACCTTGAATTTAGCTAATCATACCAATCATAATTATTAAATTGTATTACTCTCATATTAACAAATGGGAGCTGATTTGTACACAACAAATTTTCTCAATACACAACAATTTATGCATTAAAATGTTGTATTGTATAACATTATTAAGTATAAAATGTTGTATACGGATAAAAACTGTTGTGTACGAATCACTTCCCTTAACAAATATGGGATGAATTAACAAAAGGAATGAACGATTATTGAGCTGGGCATAATCAATTGGAATTAATGACTATATTGATGTGTACTAAATACTTTAACGAGGTGGCAATAAAACGGAAATGAAAAAAATAAATAAATAAATAAGAAAATGACATGTGAAAAAAGAATTTACCCTAATAAATGAAGGGGTTTTTTTGCTACATGTCACATTATCATTCAATTTGCTAAATGTTATTTTTTTGTTATTTTGAATTAATTTTTTTCCATATGTTATTTTATGAGTTTTCTTATTTTATTAAATTTCATATAATATTTTAATGTAATAATTACAATAAAAATAAATATAATTTACCCTAATAAATGAAGGTTTTTTTTTGCTACATGTCACATTATCATTCAATTTGCCAAATATTATTTTTTGGTTATTTTGAATTAATTTTTTTCCATATATAATTTTATGAGTTTTTTATTTTATTAAATTTCATATAATATTTTAATGTAATAATTATAATAAAAATAAATATAATAATAAATTGATATCAATTTCATTAATGGATTCACTTTCAAATTTCAAAATTCTCAAATTAAAGTTTATTAATTTTTTTTGTTTATTTGTTTAGATTTAAAATATAAAAAAAACATTTCAATTTTAATAATTCATTAATTTTTTTTTATTTTCTTATAAATTTAAAGTTTTCAAATATTTTAATTTTTATATATAACTTTTTTTCTTAAATCAACCCATATAATATATAACTTTCACAACTAATCATTTTAAAATACTTAAAAAATTACATGCGTCAAAATCAAGAATAACCTCAAAAGATTCTTATAGATTTTGTTTGTTTTACATAGTCATTACATTCAATAATGAATAATCATCCATAAAGGTCCAATTTTTTTGAATCTCAATACTTCAGGTTACCTTTGAGGCTTTGAAAGATATTCCTTTTGACTTTCATAGACCAAATCCAAAGTAACTATTTGACTTTAATCACACTACAAACGTTACAGCATTATGTACAAGACACTTCCTCCACGATATGTGTGTAAGCGGCGTGCCATATTTAATGCACAACGTACAACATGGTTATGCAGGGTCAGAAGATTCTGGTTGAAGATGCACTATTTTTAGATAGAAAAATCCTCAATGTATACGTATAGAGAGAGAAACATTTATAGATTTAGAGAGAGAATATGAGGATTTAGCTTCTCACCAAATCTGGTTCCAATGGAGATACTATCTTGTTCGGTTAGTTTTGTGAAATCTGGAATCAGGGTTTCGTTTCCCCCTTTTAATTTCCTCCAATTCGTTCTGATTTTCTTGGCTTTCATCACGAAATCTACCTCAATTCACCGCGATTTCTCAGAAGTTCCGTACTCTCGATACTGTAATGATGTGGTTCGTGAATCCCCATTTACAGAAACCCAATTATTGCGGGATGATTTCCTCCGGTTAGATAAAGCGGTGTATAGCTTAGGAAATGAAAATCCCCAATTCAATTTTAATCCCGTTTCCTCTCAAGTCGCATCATTTTCCACCCGGGAAGCTTACGAGACGAAATCGAAAGGGATTGTTAAGGTTAATGCCGTTCTTAACCTTGTTGGGCCGGGCATTATTGATTATTTTTCCGGCAATACTCCACGGAGAAGATTACGGCTTGTTAAGTTCCGGCCACCGCGTTGGGAGCCTCGTACAAACGTCGGAGCTGGGTTTAGGTTATTCGGGTTTTGGGATTCGGATTTTGGGAAGCTATGTATGGTTGGTTCAGGATCGGTAAGTACTTTAACCCCTATGAATGTTGTTTTCAAGCTTGATTATCCCAATTCTTCTGTTCTTAATACTAGTTTGATCAATGGTACATTACAAAGCATCACGCCTTCGGGTTCCGCTACTTATTTTAAACCCATTTCGATCTTGGGTGTTTCACGTATGGGGTATAATTATACTTATATCAATAAAGAGATCAACAACGATGGTTTTAGCATCTACGATGATATGGAGAACGCCTCTCTTAGTCTACCAGATGCCCGGACGGCTTACAAGCGTGGGATATGTTCGGTCATAACATGGGGTCTCAGATTCGAATTGGATTACAATACCTACGACTGTGAGAACGTTTCTTGTAGCTTTATAACAGTAGGCGATGAAACGTTTCCACGTTTCCTGTCAATCAAAGTCGTAGATTGCTTAGATGATGGAAAAGTCCGGTACATTTTGCAGTTCTCTAATTCTACATACGGTAGAGGAATGTCATTTTATCCACTCACTAGTCTGGTTGCAGAAGGAGTTTGGAACAAGAAGAAGAACCGTCTAGAGTTAGTTGCATGCCAACTGTTCGATAAAATGTCTGCAAGAGATTGTTCGATTAGATTAGCTTTCAGTTTACCTTCAAATCTTAGTCTACAAAACAGGAGTAGTATCATAGGGCGAATGTGGAGTACACAACGAAAGAATCTTGGCCATGTCTCTATTTATAGCCCTGCAAACCTACATTCAAGAATCAAAGGTGCATCATATGAGTATTCCCAACATAAAAAGATCACAAATTTATGCTCAAAAACCCTCGATAGTAACACAAAAGGAAAGAAAGAGACTTACCCAGATGAAAATTCTCCAAATTTACGGTTTGACATGTTGGTGAAAAACAAGAAAGGACAAATGGCATATGGTTATGCATCCCCTTTTTACATCGGTGACCGATTTTATTCATCTTTTTCCATGATCGAAGGGAATCATAGTTCAATAAACGAGTACATTAACATTAGCTATGTCATGAGCTTCACGACACGTGGCGAATTTGAATTCGGTGGTAAAATCCCGGGGTCAAAAATGGTTGAAATCTCAGCAGAAGGCGTGTATAACACCAAAAATGGTGTTATATGTATGATTGGTTGTAAGCATATGCCATACGAAAAGTTCCAAAAGAAAAGATCCTTAGATTGTGAACTACTAATCAACATCAACTACTCAAAACGTGGGTCGGTTCACGGGTCGATCAAATCCACACGAACAAGACCCGACCCGTCATACTTCGAGCCCGTGGAATTCGGGTCGAGCTCAATAACAACAGTCCAAGCGAGAGAATCAATATGGCGAATGGATCTTGAGATCACCATGGTTCTAATTTCAAACACACTCGCGTGCATTTTCATCGCATTCCAACTCTTTCATGTCAAAAAGAATCCCGAATTCCTTCCGGAAACTTCCATTATCATGTTAACCGTTCTCACCTTGGCTCATATGATCCCACTTTTACTCAATTTCGAAGCGATTTTTATAAAAAATCGAAAGCAAAACGTGTTTCTTGGAACCGATCAATGGCTAGAAGTAAACGAGGTTCTTGTTCGTGTCATCACAATGGTCGCTTTCCTTCTTCAATCCCGTTTGCTCCAACTCACTTGGTGTTCAAGAAATGACAATGAGAATAACAATAACAAAAACAAAAACCTCTGGGAATTTGATCAAAAGGTTTTATATGTAACATTCCCGTTATATATATTCGCGTTTTTTGCACATTTGTTACAACTTCAAGCATCAAAAAACGTGACTTTTTGGGGGGAACTCGAGTCTTACTTCGGTATAGTTCTTGACACGTTCTTGATACCACAAATTGTGTTCAATTTGTTTTGTGATACCCGTAACATGGTTCTTGCTCCTTCATTTTATATCGGGTCTACAATTGTGAGATTGTTGCCTCATGTTTATGATATTTATCGATCGCATAGTTCTTTGTGGTTTTATGATAAAATATATGCAAATCCTGGGATGGATTTCTATTCAACAGTTTGGGATGTTGTTGTGTGTTTTGGTGGGACATTTTGTGTTCTTGTGATTTATGTGCAGCAACGATTTGGGGGAAGATCAGTTTTGCCAAAGAGATTTAGAGAAAGTTTTATGTATCAGAAAGTAGCTGTTACGACTCAAGAAGGATGAGTTTTTTGGGCTTGTTGACTTGTAATGTTGTTGGTTTTGCTTTGTATGTAAACTTAGTTGTAAAAGAAACAGTTTAGATTTATTTCTACCTTTCATATAAGAAACTTCGTTTGTATGTTTTTTTTTGTTTTTTATGAATTGTAGGCATTCTATTAGCAACATGCTAACATCCTTTATTAATAATAACAGTTAATAACCAGTAATAGCAATGTCACTTGTATTTCATTACAATATATGTAACAAATTAGGAACATTCATTTTACATATTGGTGCAACAAAATGTAAGTATGTTGTTATTATGGGTGAAAAAAATACATTGGTTAAAAGTACGTTGCTATTCACTGCAATTTGACCAATGAGCAACCCCTACACAAATATGTACATATTGAAATGCAAAAAATCTAACCACTAAGGCTAAAACTCTGCAATTATGTTCAAAACATCAAACAAAAAAAAAAAAAAAAAAAAAAAAAACAAATGTTTAACAATACAAAATAACGATGCAAAAATGGCTCCCATGGTGAGCAGCTTGATGAATTCAAGGACATTATCGTCATTCTTACACCCAAAACCTGAAAACCAAACATACAAAAGAGTCAACTCCAAATCAAAAACCTTAAAACTCACACACAAAAAAAAAAAACACACGAAGTTTCCAATATGAAAAATGACAAAACATACCCTCGATATCACGACTCCAAATTAATATTCTTCCCAGTAAGAATCCTGGATATCTGAAGTCCTCGACTAAATGCTTCATTAAACAAAATCCTGGTCTGCATGGCTTGAAATCCGGGCATCCATGACAAAAAAGCAAGAGGGGCCAAAACAAACATTCCAATCAACATATCATAAAGCCGAGCCAATGAAACAACTGTATCCCAAACAATTGAATTTTCCAAAAACGGCCTCAAAACTTGTGCAATCGATATAATCCCCCAACCAGTAGGTATAAACGCCAAAACACTCGAAAACATGTCCAAAATCGTCAATTTGGTAAACTCCAAAAGCATCAACACCACAACCACAATCACAAAACTCACAAGAAGCTGAACAAGCCGGTATTTTATATGCTCTTTCGCCGCAAACTTATCTTGTGCATACGCGATCACAATATAAACCGAAACCGCAGCTATCATAAAAACCCACGAAATCAAATAAACAACTATACTCGTACTATTGTCCGCGATTTTCAAATGGTAAACAACACCATATTGAAAAAAGAAGAATCTTAAATCCAGAATTATTTCCAATAATTTCCCCCATAAACCGGTTGTTCTCAAGTGATCTTGTTCTTCATACCACCACGTTTCCCAACTAATATCCGCTTTCGCCAACGACCCGCCCGAATACCAAATCCATCTAACAAAATCCTTGAAGTCATAAACCGTTTTCAACCAATCGAAACCCGACGGGTTGAACGCAAACGGGGCCATGATCCACGAAACCACTAAAAACCAACTTGAAATATTCAAAATTATGTAAATGAAATTCGATACGGATAACGGGGTGTTGGACGCGTAAACCGTTAAAATCACCCCGAGTTCAATCGCTTTCACGAAATGACTTCGCGCGTATAACCGATAATTTTCCGCAAATTTTTTATGTTCAACAACAAACCCGCGACCCGTGGCCCGGTATTTCGCCCCACCGTGTAATATGGTACGCCCGAAGTAATGGCTGCGGGTCCCCAACGAGAAAGTGAAGAAAACCGAGGCGAGCTGTAACTGCATTGTTAGGTAGTCCCATACAGCGGATAAAAACCCGTGTTCTAACGAGTTTTCAACTATCATTGGTAAAGCAGTGAAAACCCCGATTTGGACTACAAATTGTTGGTTTATAATCGCCCCAAATGCTTTGTTATACTTTGTATTGTCCATAGCAGCCCCCTCGACCCCACTCAACGCGAGATAAAGCCGGCCCCACAAGAAAGTATAAACCATAACAATCATCATCATTGTGTTGTAATAAAACCCGACAGTCGTGTAAAAAAATGACAGCATCCGGAAGAAGTCGAGCCGGTGGCCCAACCGATAAACATCACGGCTCAAAACTTGTTCGCCGTTTCCGGACGCGACTTTTGCCTCAAACATTGAAATTTGGTTCAACCCGACATCCCGACCCTTTCCGATTTGAATGTATTCATGATGTGTTACATTTCCACCACGTAAGGTGCAATTGAAACCCGCGAATATGTCTTCACTAATGTTGATTACTTTTGAGGCTTTACTGATTCCGCCACGTGTCAAGAACCAGAACCGGTCGAACACGTCCGGATGCCCGTAATGCATCCGGACTTTCAACGGGTTCGCGAGAACCCGTTGACCGAGTGTCACGAAGCTCATTTCTTGCGTTGACATGAACCACGCGAGCGAGGAGACGGACCCCGTGAAGATGTTTTCGCGGACTCCTAGGATTGTTGGCTTTCGGATCCCGTGGTTGACTTTAAATTCTTCTAGAAGGTTTCGCATTTTCAAGGCTTCTTCGAACGAATTATCTTGGTTCATGTCGATTGTTTGTAACGCATCGCCACGCGTGAAAATTATCGCGTGGTTTTGGTTCTCGGGCTTTCCTTCCCCAAGCTTCATCGGGCCTGGTAATTTTATGCGGTAAATTTCTTCTTCTTTCTTTAAGTGGTCATTGTACTTTACAAGAACCGAATAATACTCGACTTCAGACCGACCCAAACGAACCTCGTCCACATAAGCAACCCGAAGGGCCTCATTGTTTTTCATTAAAATCGCGATATCTTCTGCTTGTGGTTCGCCTTTTTGCTTCTGGGACCCGTAATTCTGACACGCAACAACGTATACAAACTTCATAATTGCAGACCCGGTCTCGCTAACGGTCCGGTTCAAACCCCGCGAACCCGCCCGGTAATCGACAGTTTGTGACCCCTGTCTGATTTCCACTTCAGAAGCGGAATCAAGATACGCGAGAATTTTCAAAGCCCGATAATAATACATCATTCCCCGAACAGTTCGGGCCAAAGTTTGGCCCCGATATGAGGCCCAAACACGAAGGTCTCGGGTTCTTGTAGTGAAAATTTCATCGTCATCTTTCATCCCATCTCCACGCATTCTTTCCATAAAATTCTCCCACTCGTCTTCGTATATTTTCTGCAAATAAAACAAAGTGGAAATCCCGTCATCGTTCGGGCTTCGAAGCGCTTCTTTCTTATACAAAACATCCTCGTCATAATACGGAGTCAAAACACTAAACGCCATCATTTTCTCGACTTGTGGGGCCCGCGGGATGTTCATGAAAAGCGAGTTGCTAAAAAACGCGATCCGTCTCCGGGCCTCGATGTTTCTCGGAATGTTCCGCATCGAGTCCCGGGATTTTAAAATCGTGTGCAACCGCCGTAACTGTCGGTGAAAAAACGCATCTTCGGGTTTCGGAAACCGGACTTTGTTCACGAAAAGTAAACCCTCTTCGGTTTTTGCAGGGTTCCTCGGGGCTAAACCTTCTTCAATCAACTGGAACGCGGGCTTTTTAGTTTTTGGGAGCTCTTTAACCATGATCTCGTAAAGCGCTTGCAAAATGTCAACAAGTTTGTTCATGTTTTGAACGGGTGCCATCAAAGTTTCAACAAGATTGATCAAATTCACGTGAATCATCGGGAGTTTTTGCGATTTATAAAATTTCATAAACTCGCCAATCGAAACCCAATGGTCGATTTCATCGAATAACCGTTTAACAATCCCGTATTCTTCGGATCTTTTTTCAATGATTTCGGGTAGTAAATACCGGATACTACAATACGCCTCGATCACTGCACACCGGCGATACTCGCTGTTACAAATCCGGAACCAAACCCAGCGGTCCGGTGCACCGGAAAGTTCACTGGCCTGGTTGAGTGCAAGGCTGAGCTCATTACCCAAAAGCACACACGGCCACCGGACCACCATGATCCCCCAACAGGTAGGCGGCAACTCCATGAGCTCCACCTCTCTATCGCTAATTAGATCTTCTTCCCTCATTGTGAATATAATTTCATTCCAAATCAACGCGAATCTTCTCGCATCAACTTGACTCGATTCGAGTTTCTTAAACGGTTGACCGAGCCCGTACCGGAGTTTGACCCGACGAATCGCGTTACGAAGCTTTTGAACAAGAGAATCTTTAGCCGTCACGGATAAATCTTCCGGAATCAAATTAAACTGTAATGCGCTCGCGAAAAACTGATATCGTAACCTTAACTGCTCGATGTTCCGGATCTCGCCCAAATGAGAAAACAACCCGATAATCGACCCGACTAGAGCTGAAAAAACCGTGTACCATAACTGCATGTCAACTAAATACATCAAAACAATGGGAAGCCAAACCAGAACAATCGCCATTCGGTTTGTGTTGCTGAAGAATTCATGCCAATTGTATCGATCGAGATGGAGGTTTGCTAGGGCTTTTGTGGGGGCCACGAGCGGTTTAATTTGAAGAAAGTAAGAAAATGAGAACTTTGAGAGTAATATAATGATCCAAAAGAGTGTGTATTTGATGTTACTGACTAAGCCTTCGCGTAAACCTCGTCCTACATAGAGTCGGGAATGGAACCACCATGTTAGCATGTCGAAAAGTATGAAATCGGTTTCTTCAATGAAGTTTCTGACCCATGGGATGATGAAAAGAAGCAATGCGAGGAGTTCTGGAATGATGTAGACTAATCCGGATTTTAAGAACACGATGATTTTATCATTGGCGGCATCGGACCACCGCCCATCTGAGTTTTTTTGGATCCAGATTTGGATGTAGAAGATGGTGAAGACGATGACCCATGTTAATGATACTATTGATTTCATGATCATACGAAAGAGAAGAAGTTTTGAATCTTTTGAAACCAGACTGTATTGTGTTCCTGCATCGAGAATTGATTGACCGAATCGAAGACCAGCCCATGTTATGAAGACTGTGAGTAATTCAACTTGTACATCACGATCTTCAAGCGCCTGCCATGGAAACTGTGTTTCTCTCCAGGCTACAATCATGGAGGCTTGGAAGAACAAGATGAGCAAAATCCATAATCGGTCGAAGTTTCTGAAGATGTTCCAGAATGTTCGTTGCTCCACGAATCCGGTTTTACCGATTCGGTTTATGGCTTTGGGGTCGTCTATGAAGAAGTTGCAGGAGAGATCTAATGGCCATTTGAGTTTCTTGAAGCATTTGCGACTCCAGAAGAATTCGTTTATGTCATCGTAATTTCTCCAGGCTGAATGTGGGGCTTTTCCGTTTCTGCTTCTGTCTACTTCCGTTTTGATTGTTTTGTAAATTGGGGTGATGATTTTGTTCAGAAACGCGTTTTCGCCGGAGATGGAAGGGTTGAAAGGACGGCCGGTGTTGGCGTCTGTGTCACCGGAGAGAACTTGGTTTAATTCCATAGTCATGTGATGGTAGATGTAGCAGAGACATTCTGGTGTGAATCGGAGATTCCCGGCTTCACCCCAGATGAGTAGGTACATAGCTACGTATAAAAGTTCCCGGCGGTGGGTGTCGGGGTTTTGACGGAAATGTGGGAGGCGAACCTGTGATTTTCGTCGGAGGAAAGAGCACCATGACTTGTAATTCTTAAGAAGTTTCCGACGGAATTCCCGGAGAACACCAGGATCGAGGTTATCGGCGATGGCTGGCGGCGGGGTGAGCCGCATTTGGGCGTTCGCAAGGTGGAGGACGAGATGCTCCCGTTGATTCCGAACGTTGTCGTTTTGAAACCCGAAAAAAGCACCGAGCCAATCCATAAGGTCCATCCCATCTCGCCATTCTCTAAACGGCGGCCGACGGAGGTCCCCGACGGCGCGTAGAGCATCAGCAGCCGCCCTCACTTCTGGGTACCGAAGAGATGGATGATCAGAGAGTAAACTGTGTATAGGGATTATGTTATACGGCTCCTCATGCCTCGTCGCATGTGGCGGCGCGTCGGGATTCCCCCGTCCGCGAGTGGGTACTGGTCTTTGCCTCAAGTTCATCTCATCGGAATTCTAACAGGTTTCACGATCTGGGTATCTTCTCAAAACCACCCTGCAATTCCCAATTCACCATTTTTACAACAAACAAATACACACACCACACCAAGCAAAGTAAAAATAGATCAAATTGAACAAAAAGAACGTACCTGTATGATAGGGGATTGAAATTTACACTTTTGATTACTCCCAATTAACCAGTTTCCAAACAAAACACACAATATATCTACAAGAACACACGCAGATAGATACAGAATCTCAAAACGTATATACTATATACCCAGTAAAGTAATAAACAAAACCTAAAGTAAAATAGCGTACCTTTAGGATATGGCAATTGAAATTTTCTTTTTTTGGTTTCAAATTATTGGGATTTTGTGGTGGGTTTTTGAGGGGTGTTTGTTACTTGTAAGTTACAAGAATAGTGGCACGTGAGGCACGCGCTTGAGAGGGAGAAGGTGGGGGAAGATCTAAGATAAGAGAGAGAGGAGCACTTAAGATGGGTGCGACCCACACAGTGAGGGTGTTTTTATCTGTTACTTAATTCAATCAAAGTAAGCAATAACACTCTGATTTTATTTTGTTTTTCTTTCAAAAATCTTTTTAGGTCATAATATATTAATATTATTCATATTCCTTACCAATTAGTTATTAAAAAAATAAAAATCGAACATAATTCTTGTAACCTAATTTGAGAATATCATTTTTTTTTGTAAAAGTGTATCTCAATGATTTGTATCTATTTTTACAACCTTTATCAAAATTCAAATGACTAAATTAGTCCATAATACAATACGTATACGTGGAGGATTGTGGTTTCAGTAGAGAAAATTTATTTCATGATTTTATAGAAAAAATAAATACAATATGTTACCAAAAGTACTTGAAGTATATATGAAATTGGAAAGTGGCAAGTAAAAGACAAAACTTGTAACAGATGTATCACATGCAGTGCACGAGTCGCATATAAAATAATGTTTTTTTCCATGGCCGCCTTCTCGGGTAGATGCGTGCTGTGAATCCTCGTGTTTTACAAACTTTGAAAAAAATTAGGTTGTTTGGGCGCAATTATAAGCGTATCTAATCCAAACTTTTTTTTGATAAATATACATGGTCCTGTGGTTTATTAAAAGTTATAACTTTCGTCTTTAATAAAAAAAAATTACGAATATAGTTCTGGTGATTTTTATAACTTACAATTTTTTATATGAATATAGCCCTTGTGATTTCTATTACTTACAATTTTTTTTATGAATATAATCCTTATGATTTCTATAACTTACATAGATGGTCCCTAAGCCATATACACAACTTATTTGCCTTATTTGGTTATCTTTTTTATTTAACTACAAATTTTGTTTTAATTAAACAAAAAAGAAATAAAAACCACCCTCACCCCGTCGTTCATCTTCATCCCCTTTGTCTTCTTCCCTTTCATCTTCATCGCCTTCAAGAACAACCACCACCACCACCTCAGTACCTCTTCTTCATTGTCTTTGTCTTAATACATGAACAGAGCAAAGATTCATTGTTCAGTGTTTGAATCAGCACCAATGTCACCGATGTGATCTAGGTGATAGAGAAAGAAAAAAGACCATGAGTGTCGCTTTATGTCACTGATCCTCATTTGATTGCAGGTTTTTTATTCGATTTATGATGTGTGGTTTTTAGGGAGCATTCCTTGTGATTTCTAGGGTGCGATTTCGGACTTGACAAATCCAACTCACACATTCATGATATCATATTTGATTTCCAGAATTTAATTATTGTAAAAAATATAAATTGTTTTTGCTAAATTGTATAATTTGTCATATATGATATCATATTTGATTTCCAGAATTTAAGAATCGTTATCTAAGAAGTTATATAACGTACCAACTACGTAACTTATCGATTATTATGGAAACTGTTGGTTTCACGTTGGTTGAACCTGGAAAATGTTATAAAAGTAATTGTTATGCTGACCAAATTTCGTCACGACAAACAATAAAATATGAAAATATATTAACTCTTACGAATCTCAAATACTAAAAGACTTAAATCAATAATTATTCACAAAAATCAAAGAAATATAAGCGTTCTATGAACTTATAATGGAAGGTTTAAGATTAGGATGCCTAAACACATTGTTATGATTCAACGTACACGAGTTTCCTATAGAGCTATGTTTGCTTCTAAAAGCCATAGGAGCTAGGATTATTGCCTAAGCTATATGAGTTTTATTTATCACTACACTAAGATTGTATATCTTAGTAAAATTCTCTCTGTTATTATCGTTAATCCGTATGGAATGTGGAATGTTAAGTTTATATTAACGGTACTGATTTATACGAGTAGACATCCCGTCAATGGTTGCTAGTTACAACCATCGCCTGACGAGTCGAAAACAGACGTTGACATTTCTACCCTACTCAACTCATCATGCTGATAAAACGTGGTGTGGACTTTCAGCACATCCCTTGTCTTTTTGGTGCAGAGGTGTTCGCATAGTTTGGTTATGAGCTCATTATATACCTCGAAGTTTGTTTTGTTACCGTATATAATTGATATTGGATTTATATGAGGTTTTTGTTCACTTATACTAGTTGAAAGAAATTGTATGTAGTGAGATAGTTCGTGACTCAAAAGGATAAGTATCATTACACAAAATTAAGTCATATAACACTTAATTAACATCACGACACGATTGGTCAATATTTATTAAATTACATTTAATAAGTTATTTATATAAACCCTTTGTTTTTGTACCAAAACACTACGTTTATATGGAAGGAGTTTGCCCCACTGATTAAGTGTTAGTTCCCAAATTAAGTAAGATAACACTTAATTAATAATACGACACGATCATACAAAGTTTATAAACTCGAAACTTTTGAGTTTTAAACATAAACTATACAATTGTTTCTACGAAATTTCAAGAGTAAAGCTAGTTGTTTTATGTTTCACAAAGGGTGACATGTCTTATTTTTAGATAATTCAAAACCATTATATAAAAATGCATTTTGGTCATGAAAACCATAAAATCCGATATAAATCTGACTTGCTTATATGTATTTTGCCAAATTGTGTACTTTTGGATTTGAATAAACGATATTTCTAATGAGTCCAAATACACTTTTATAACTCATTTTATTTTATAGTTTTTGGAAAGTACACTTTTATAAAAACTGATCATCCCGAAAAAATTTATAAAAAACACTTTTGGTTATAAAAGCACTTTGTGTCAAAACTTGTACAACTCACCAACAAATTTTGCTAACGTATCTTAATGCATGTATTCTCAGGTTTATTGGCAGGTTAGAAGAGTTCACATATAAAACTTTTCGTTATTATAGTATACCCCTGTAAACGTCAAATTGTTAGGCGTGTATTGCGATTTAGCAATAGCCATCAACAATGTAATTTCTATTTTGATAATAATAGAAGATTATATTTGTATTGTTCAATGTATGTTCAATAAATATAATCACTAGTTTACGTCATGCGTCTCCACATTTCCGTCGGTGGTCGGGGGTGTGACATTGATCTACATGGAATCCATACTTCCACCCTAAATCCTTTTATAAACCTTAACATTCGAATTAATATTTATTGTCTGGTGGAGATGGTTGATTTAATCCAAGAGATAAGTATGAAGTTTTTAGCAAACTATATAAGTTTGAAGGCAATGATTTCAGACGTTGGCAAAAGAAGATGCATTTCATGTTGACCATGCTGAAAGCGGCATATGTGTCAAGTACTCCTAGGAAGGAGGTGGTTGAAATGAGACATTAGAAGATAACATGAAGAGAAGCAAGTGGGACAATGATAACTACATATGCAAAGGTTATATTTTGAATGGTATGTCTGATTCCTTATTTGATATCCACGGTGATGCTAAAAGTATGAATGAATTCTGGTACACCCTTGAATCAAAGTACATCATTGAGGATGCTTCTAGGAAGAAGTTCCTAGTTAGTGACTTTAATAACTATAACATTGTTGATTCAAGGTCTGGAATTGAACAATAGAATGAACTCCTTCGCATTTTGGATCAATTCAAACTACACAAAATGAATATGGATGAATCCATTAATGTGTCAAGTGTGATTGACAAACCCTCATCATCGTGGAAAGACTTCAAACATAACTTCAAATATTAAAAGGATGAATTGTCAATGGTTCAACTTGGTGGTCATTTTTGCATTGAAGAATCCCTTTATGCATAAGAGAATGACAAAAACATAGGGGAAACTGAGCTTGGAATCCCTTTGTGCATATGGTTGAAGACAAAACAAGGAACCTAAAAAACAATGGACATGAAAAAAAAAACATAAGAATAATTATGTCCCAAATAACTCCAACAAAAAGAAAAAGGAATTGATTTGTTGGAGGTGTTTCAAGTTTGGACATTGCAAACGCGATTGTTGTGTGAATCTAGGCAAAAATGGTGTCAATGTAAGTGGAAATGGGTCCAAGGACCATGTTAAAAGGAGGTTAGTATTTGAATAACTTTTAAAATTATAAACAAAGTTATGTTTGTTATGTTTTCACTAATTCTTAACTCATTATATGTATAGGATGATGATGTTGCTTGGTGGGTCAACTCCTGAGTAACAAACCCTTTCCGCAAGGATAACGGTTGTTTAAAAAATCAACACCACTCAAAGATGGATTGGTGTTAAATATGAAATACAAACATTTTTAACTTATTTTTGGTATCGGTGTTGTTTTTCTTGAGTTTACTTTTGGAAAGATTGTTAGAATTTTTGATGTTTAGTTTGTTCTTAACATTCGAGAGAATCTTGTTAGTGGTAATTGTTTGAATTCTGATGGTTTAGACAAGTATATATGATAGGTGCATTTTATGCACCTATTTTGCTTGTTTATTTCCATCTTTTTATAGCATTCTACTTTATAATTCTTGCATTTAGTTGATTATTAGGGCAATTGCATATTTCATTAAGAATGCATGGTACTTCACTATTTTTGATTTATTTTGCAGGAATTATGGAGCATGGAACGTGGAGCTTGGATGCATGGATGCATGGAGCTTGGATTCTTGGAGCTTTGGAGCATGCAGAGAAGATGAACCGGTCATTCCATGGAGGAAAGCATGAAGACATAACCCGAGTCATTGTTGCATTAGCATCATAGCAAAGGATTACGTTTGAAATGCGGTTCTTGTCAATTTGACACGGGTCGTGTTTGTCCTTTATCATCTCATATTTGAGCAACATGACGCGTGGCGAAGCTAGACTGAAGATGGAGCCAACAGTGAAGATGTATTTGAATTTTAGCAAAAAGCATGGGTCATGCCAAAAACACATGGTCATGACAAATGGCCATGCCAAAAACACATGGGCAAAAGGCATGGCCATGCTAAAAACGCATGGCCTCATGGTATGCACGTGAACTTTAACTAAAAGAGCAGAAGAACGTCATTTGAAGAGAGAACGGTTTTGGGAGCAGTTTGTGCGATCTTAGGTGATTTTGGGGAGAATTCTTGGAGCTTTTGAGAATACCTAATCATTGCAAACACTTTGATTTCATTTTTTGTAAGGATTAAACATTCCAATTCCATATTTATTCTTGTTTGATTTGTTCTTATCCATGTGTGGTTAAGAAACCCTAGTTTCTAGTTCTTGTTCAAAACATGTTGATTGCTTGACTTGAAGCATATGATTTGATGTTTGATTTGTGATTTTATTCTAGTGATTATGTTTTTGTTTAAATTAGAATCCTTGAATTTGATTTGTGTTTAATTGGCCACTTTCATGAATTGAATTCTTGTGCAGTTAATTAACTTTTAGGGCACCTAATCATTCTATTAAGTTAATTATATACATTATGATGATTTAAGAAATACTTGTTATATGAAGTGGATATTTATAAAATATATAGCCAAATATCTTTAATTGTTTACAAAATATGCAACTTACAAATATATATATATATATATATATATGTAGATGTATACGATTTTATAAATATTATGCTATTTCTATCGTCAAAATCCACAACAACCGAATTTGATTTCTAAAATATACATGGAATGAAGTGCTAACACTCGAAACCATGTCAAAATCAATAATTTAGAGTTTCATGTTTAAGAATAAGTCTCTTAGTTCAAAATTAGATTAATTCCTGAGCAATTAAGTATAATACAACTTAAATTGCTTAATAAAATACTTAAATATTGCACAATAGGTCTAGTTATAATAACGATCATGATGATTGACTGATAGTTCTTGACCTTTTTCACCAATTGTTACAGGTAACATTACACAATCTAAAGAAGTGGCCGGAGGTTTAAGAAATGCACCCACCACAAGAAGATCTTGATCTAGTAAGGGACGATAATTATAGAAATCTAGTTCTAGATGCTTCGTTTGATACCTATAATCATGATACTTATTTCCTAATTTTCTGATTTTGTTCTTCATTTGATATAAGGTTTAAGTCTACACCTGATCTATACACAAGCGAGTAATTGTTCTCATCCTTGGAGGCGAACGACGTCACTGTCACTCCCCACGACATCCCCGACCAATCATGTGCTTCTGGGTCCGACGGAAACCGTATCACCTCCGGAAAATTTAGTTCCATCCAAGTGAGAAGTGGCGGTGAAAATGAAGGGGATCAATGGTATTTATTGTTTATGATCGACGATTTGGGGATGGATTATGGCAGTCGACGCGGGAAGGAATCAAAATATGGGCGTTAGGTAGATAGGAAACGGGAAGAAATAAGTGGGGGTGGGGATAGGTAGGTTTTTTGTAATAATTAAATTTAGAACTAGAACAAGATAACAAAAGTTAAGAAAGGATAAATAAGTCATTTCATGTAGCTCATAGACCATTTGTATAAGTTTTAGAAACCACATGGACTATTAATGCAAGTTTAAAAAACATAAGGACCATTCATATCAAAAACAAGTAATAGGAACTAAAGTTGTGGCTTTTGGTAAACTAACATGGACCATTATATAAATTGTCTAGTTTTTTTATTTAATTTGGTTGATAACAAACCTCTATAATGGTTAGTTTTATGACATAAAATCATCTTATCATACATGTCATTAGGTTTGATCTTTACATAAATGACAAATCTAATGACTTGTTTAATTTTAATAGTTTTCATATAAATTTAACTAATCTATACTAATATATCTAAAATATTTTATAAAACTCCTCATGTAAATAGTCATTTTTAAGTTATCCCTTACAACCCTAATTATTATATCCTAGTATATCCAAAATGGTTAATTTTATTTGAATAGTATGTATCATTTGCTTCTGGTTGTATGGACTCATACTACATTCCACACATATACGTAGTTGTTCAAAGAATTGCCCTAAAGTTTAAAAGTTGCCCCTTACAACCCTACTATACAATTTATTTATCATACATGTACGTGTCTACACACACCCATATCACTAAACTTCTTAGACTTACTATTCCCCAACACTCTCATGTCGAACAAAGTTACCACTAATATTGACAAAGTCGCCTCGTGAATGCATAATCATACGTAATCGAGAAGGAGGCAGACATTCGAATAAATGACCCTACCCTAAGACAACAACCAAATAAGGAACGTATAATAAGGCAAAACAATAATTCTAAAGTTATATTATTCTAATTGCGTACAGCCCTATTACATTCACTTAACCACCCACCAATATTAACATAGACTCCAAGTAGCACATAACAATCACATAGTGGCAATTAAGGCATATCTCCTGAACATGCAATCTTAGAGAAGGTCATTAACCTATATTCTAGCATGCATATCTATAATTTGCATAAATTGTTGGAGAATGGTGCCCATAACCACAACAAGTCGACAATATTACTATATGTAACAGTATCCTTTTAGGTTAAATACAAGATCAAATATGAGTAGAACTAAAAAATAGAATTAATTATATGGACTGGTTTGTTAATCAATTAATAGATTAATTAATTAAATGAATCTAGAGATTCTGGCATGTTCGAGATAAAGGATTTAAGTATCACGATAATTACCAAAGTTAGAGATAATTATTCTAAGCCATGATATTTATCTGTTAGGGTTTGAATCCTTCCCCAATAAATAGAAAGGCCTAACACCGGATTAAAAAGTTGGAAAATCAGTCAAGTCCCAAAGAAATCCGGAGGTGCTCTAAAATCTCATAAAAAACCTAGAAGTCGATTACCAAAACACGAAGAAGGAGTCTACGTGTCGTGAATAGTCAATTCCATATTTAGATTGCTTCGATTCGTGGTGTGCTTTCAGATAGGTGATTCCATTTGTTGTTTGTATCTTGGTGCGATCACAAGAAAAGGATTCTACGTTGGATCCTCCAAGTTCAAATAACTGACGAAATCAAAGAAACCAAAGAATTCAAGTGTATGTTTTCTTTATATATTGTTTTCGTTTTATGTACTAGTTACCTAGATTTAGTGGGCAGAGGTCCTTATAATGGTTATGTTTTATGTTGCTACCGTTGTCCCTTTCGTTATCAAAACCAACATGTTCACATCTATGACACTTAGGATTTCTAGTTTTTGTGTTAACTGAGTTTTCATGATTCAGATTCGATATGGTTTTCTATTTTTAAACAGTTTTAAGTGTTTTAAAAATTGCTAAAAAGCATTACATAATTTTAGCTGATTAATAATTTTTACATATTTGTTATGCTTAAAATCCATATATTTTGAGTATTAATTGCTACGTGACACAGTAAGTTGAACTTATGAACAATGATACCAACAGTTTGAAAATAAAAAGATACCGGTATATCCGAATTGTCATTTTGCCAATTAATAACTATATATCATATACATGGTTTTTAATTTATATTGTTAATGATAATGGAAGTATTTTTAGCTGATTGTAAGATTATATTTTATAAGTATAAAAAATGAAAGGGTAATGATGCCAAAATAATATGTGGAAATGTAAGTAGGGCATGTTTTGACCTTGTAACCTCTTGTTTATTACCTAAGCACTTTAACCACTACACTCTGACTCTACTTTTGTCTTTAACCCATGGAACACCTATATATATATATACACACACACACACACCCCCTAAAGTTTATAGATGAATGCTAACAAAAAATTAATCTTTTTACACTTATACGGAAAAATGAAGTAGTTGCACGGGACCTCCCGGGACACTCATAAGTTTGCCCCTGTTACATGACAATTGAAGAAATTGGTGAGGGAGCAGAGTTACCCAAATCCCAATCCACCCAATGCGAACATTAACCCTAGATTCATAAAGAGGCAAAAAAGGTTGAAATATTATTGCATAGCTTAAAGAGGACCACATCTTGCATTCCATTTACCACATTGGATCCATAAAATTATCCTAAACAACCTTTAGACCTAGAGTTTTCCAAACTCCATAGAAAACATGACAAAAAGGGACCAAATACATAAAACACATAGATCTAGAAGCTAAATTCATAAAGATAGGAATTTTATGACTTACATAGCTTAGTGAGGTGTCTAGAAGGTTGAAACTTCACCAGATCTAGCTTCTATTGGCACCAAAGGACTTGCTTCTTCTCCAAGAATCACTAAATGCACTAAAAACACAATGATGTAAATAGATTAGGCTATTATTTATTTGCGCATGGTTTTGGAGGATGGAGGTTGGAAATAAGAGCAAAATGTAAAAATTAATGTCTTTAAATAAGGCCAAACCCCAAGACCTAGGGTTTAGGATGATTGCGGCTACGTGTCGCGCCCAACTAAAGATGCATCACGCTCAAACCAAAACACATTTCTCTTAAATCTTAAAAATAATTATCTTGGTAAATAAACATAGCAATAAACAAGCATTAGAAAAAAAAAACTTCACATACGAAGAGTGATCGTGGGCTACAAAAGTTTTACATTTTATTTGAGAATTCAGGCAATGGTAAGGGATTATACATCCCCAATGAGTAGTTTTTGCTTTCTTTGAAATCTGAAAAAATAATAAGGGTAATTTTCCTTACGGGTGTGTTGTGACCTGATTTCCCCCTCATCAAATCCAATCTCATAACCATAATATTTAGAGAAACAATGGAATGTTTCCATCGGGTTTCCATGTGGAAGTATATTTCCATTGTCAACCAATATCATTGATTTTGTCTGATCAGTTGTTGATTCACCACTTTCAAATATTAGATCATCATCAACAACTATCTTACCTTTCTACATGACATCACCCTTGTTTAAAACCCCATTGTAAGAAGGAAATTGATTAAATATCATAGCCATAGGTAATAAATTACAAAACTGGTTACATCCAATACCGAAGACCCATTGTCACCAATTATCTTCATAACTATTTTAATCCAAAACATTGAAAAATCAGACAAATTTTATTAATATGTATCCTAGACTTCGAAGTAATTACTATAATCAACCAAAAATATTTTAAAATAATGATTATGCGAACTATTTTTAATAATTTAATGCTAAATGTGCTATCAATACACAAATTTTCTCAAAAGGGAACAAGAATGGCAAAAGAAACACCTAACTTTTCGATCTACAACGAGGGTGTTTGGGATAACTTTTAAAGTGACTTTTAACTTTTATCTTTTTCTAAAAATCAAAAAGATGTTTTGTAATTCTGACTTTTTCAATTTTTTCAATAAAATAAATGACATTTTTTGAAAAGTAGAAAATCATAACTTTTCCATCTTTCACAAAAAAGAATTTTTTAGTTTTCAAAACTACACCAAACACCCTCAACGTCCGGATGTTCCGTATTTTGGAATACACTTTTACACTGTGAAATATACGATAGTAGACTGTAGATGTCATTTCTCGTCAGTCAACCCAAACAAACTTTAATACTCCGAAATGAACAAGATGATTATTTTACAAATTCTGACAAAAAAAATTATTAATATTTTCATTTATATGGGTTAGTTTCCTCAAAATGAATGGTTGAATTAGGCATAAGTTAACCATGAGGGTGGAAACGGGGCTAATTACAGTAATTAAACTCCAGTGAATTTTGGGAACATATGGAACCCGAACCGGCCGCTGCTTTCGCCGGCGACACCACCTATTCATGGCCGGTGAAAGGCGTTGCTGTCTACGGAGCCGCGATAACAGCCGCGATGGCCGTCGGTTACGCCGCGCTCTATGTTCGGTCACCTGCTAAATTCAGAAGCAAAGTGGTGGGGATAATACCTGCTCGCTACGCATCATCCAGATTCCAAGGCAAGCCTCTCGTTCCAATCCTCGGAAAACCCATGATTCAGGTTTTTATTGTTACTAGGGTTTCTTCCCACATCATGTAACACACACATACGTACACACAAATTAATATATCAACAACTCTCGAATTGTGTTTACTTCAATTGAGAATTACCCGAAGCCTGCGTTGATGATTGTTTACACTTTCAAGGCTTACTTTATGTTATAAATATGAAGATCATTTTTCCTAACTGTTCCTTTGGGTTTAATTGATTATTCAGAGGACTTGGGAAAGAGCGAAACTTGCTACCACATTGAGCCGATTAGGTTTGTTTCTTTCTAGGGTTTTGTTAAATACACTTCGTTGATTTTTAGCTGATATACTTTTAGGGTTTAGCATGTACTGTATTTTTTTGACTTTTAACTTGTATTTTGTATTTTGCTGAAACTTTTCAAAGAACTAGACATGTTGGAAAAAAGAGTAACCTAAGTTAGACAAATTGAAAAATAGGTTCTTACTTTATGACCTTATCGCCATCCCTTGCACAAATTATTTGTCAAAATGGATCTTTTAAAAAAGTTATCATCTACAATACAACAATTATATTCTTTTCCTAAAAAGTTATGCATATATAAGCTATCTTCTTTTTAAGCTAGAAAAGCAACCTCAAAAACCACCAAAAGACAATTATACCCAACTTTTCCAATGAAAAAGATAGAACAAGAAATCTTTAAACATCCACTATCAAAACCGAGCTTCAATCAATTGAATATTTAATTCAAGTGATTATGAGTATTTAGAATTAAAATGAATATATTTGTAGAAACAAATCAACAAACAATGATAACAGTAAGAAAAATAATTATCGAGATAAATGTAAAATTACTAAACTGTCCCTATCTTTAATCTATATTGCAGTGGTGGCTACAGACGATGAGAGGATTGCAGATTGCTGTCATGGATTTGGAGCAGATGTCATAATGACATCTCAATCTTGTCAAAATGGTAAAGGTTAAATAGCATTGATTTGTTTAATATAGCATCATATTCTCATTTCTTTCTAATTACATCATTATACTTTGAATAATGAATAATCCACCGAATTATAATTATGATTTACATTGCTATTTCTTGCATCAAATTTACAGGAACCGAACGTTGCAATGAGGCACTCCTAAAGCTTAAAAAGAAATATGATGTTGTTGTAAATATTCAAGGAGATGAGCCACTTAGTGATCCCGATATAATTGATGGAGTTGTCAAAGTTTTACAAGTATACCATAATTACACTTCTGTTTGGTATGATGGAATGGAATTGTAATTCTTCATTCCATTCCATGGTGGGAATGGAAATGGAATGCCTTTGCATTTTGTAGGCAACCCCTGATGCTGTATTTAGTACTGCAGTTACATCTTTGAAAGCAGAAGATGCATGTGATCCAAATCGAGTGAAATGTGTGGTGGATAATCGTGGCTATGCAATATATTTTTCAAGGGGACTTATTCCATTTAACAAGTGAGTTACCATAATTACCCTTTTGTTTTTTTTTTTTGGCACAAATTGTTTAACAGAATACTGGATACAGGTCAGGGAAGGTCAATCCACAGTTCCCTTATCTACTTCATCTTGGAATCCAGGTAAAGATTCAATATTTTGGGATTTTTTTTTTTCTTTCAAAAATTGTGTAATTAGTGGTTGAAAATTTTGAATCATCATATTTCACTTTTTCATTGGATCGTTATTGTGAAAATGCTAATTTGGGTCCACAAGAATCAAGATTCCATTATTTGTACTTATCAAAGGGTATTTTGGGTATTCGTGATATAGACATATAAGGTAGCAATTGTCTTTAGGATTTTGGAAAGATTATGTATAAATAAAAGTAAATTTATAATTCCATTAACGACTTGATTGGCCATTTGGTAAACAGAGTTATGATGCAAAGTTCTTAAAGATATATCCTGAGCTTCCTCCTACTCCATTGCAAGTAGAAGAAGATCTTGAACAACTCAAAGTCCTTGAAAATGGTTACAAGATTAAGGTACCATTTTGTCAAAAATACCCTTTTCATTTGACTATATAGCCAAATATCATCTTATAAGTTTATCTATTTATTTGCTTTACACCATTTGATATATTATCAACCGTTTTAGTATATAACAAAGCCTACCATTTTTTAATTTTAAATGGGAAGTTTGTTACATTAAATGATAACAAAAGTATGTTGTTTATTCAAATGGGACCCACAAAAGGGAAGGATAATGATCGTTTGATTTCGCAGGTGATCAAGGTTGATCATGATGCTCATGGCGTTGACACTCTTGAAGACGTTATAAAAATCGAATCTTTGATGCGCGAAAGAAACTTGTAGCTTTTAGGGTTAAATGCAAGAAATAAATACATACTTTTCTTGATTTGATTATTGTAGCATCTAATTTACATTTCTTTTTATTACAACATTATATTTTGAAAAATATATTCAATTTTTGTATTGACGTCCAAATACAAATCAATTTTCACTGCTATAATTGGATAAAAATTTCAAAATATGATGTTTAAATAAGAAAAAGAAGTCAAACATATAAAACTTTGATTCTATAAAACCACTATAATTTGGAATTTTTTCGGTCTAACAATTTGAAGAAAGATTTCTTTTCCATTTAACCATTGAAAGTTTGAATAGAAAAAATATGTATCTTTAAGACTTTAACCTAAAAAATAATCTCCCATTTGCTTTTTGCAACTCATTAATCCAAACAATAGATAACTTTCATTTAGTAAGATAACTCTTCTCAATAACATAGTGATATACAAAATCGTCTTACATGGAAAACGAGTGATGTTATATCCTTTAAACATCCTTCAAACATATAAAAAGATTCTTAGAATAATATAACTAAGATATAACTAAGCTTTAAAAGCAACAAGATTAAGAACATTGTTAAGGGAGAAAAGAAGAAGTAAAAAGTAAAATATAACTGCAACAAATCCTGCGATTAGAGACGCTGAAACATGGTGACAAAATTTAGGAACTTGGCCGCATATTGGAAGCCAACCGGCATGCGAATTCCCTTGTTTCCCCAATTGGCCTACTCCGACCGCCGCCGAGAAACTTGATATCAGAAATGACGTTACAATCTGTATGATGAAACAAAATTTATTAAGCTTCTACACAATATATACATTGAACATAAGTGTATTCGATATTTTTTTATAATATATATATATATATATATATATATATATATATATATATATAATATATAATATATAATATATATATTTTTATAATATATATATATATATATATATATATATATATATATATATATATATATATATATATATTTTCTTACTTGATGAGTTATTTATATTGAATTTTATAAAAAGTATTATAGTTTGTTTTTCTTTTTAATTAACCAACGAAAAGAATTTTTCTAGTTAAAATATCTTTAAAAAAATCTAGACTATAATGGTTCGTAAACAATCAAAGTTTTAGATAGTGGTTTTTCATTAAAAAAAATCAAAATCTTAGTTGTAAAATTAAAAAAAAATATTCATTTGTTGGTTAAAATAAGAAAAATCTCAAACTGTAGCGGCTTTTAATAAAACTTGGCTAATTGTTTAAGATTTTTTCCATTGGTTTTGACTATATGTATCGGGAAATCAAACCAATATCTTGTTCATGATTTCATGGATTTTGAATTCACCAAGTTCATATAGTTGATTGTTATCTTTGTTGATTTGAAAAACTAAAAACTGAAAGCGGATATGGTTGAACATAAAAATGAAATAAAATCGGTTTTGGGGACTATGAACTCAAAATTTTTGGCTTATTTTATGTTTTAGGAAAGCCTAGTCAAACTATGCCAATCCCCAAATTTTATGCATTGTTGTTAAGTAACGTGAAAACATGAATTGAGAAAATCTTGAGATACCACATCGAGAACAAGAACCGGACGCCATGACTTCTTGGGAGGAATGAAAAGTGTTGCCAAACTATAAACTGTTGTGATAATGCAAACGATCACAAAATACCTACACGAAACATTTTTGTATCGACATTATATTACGCCCATCAAAAACACATGTAAAGCCATATAAAAATTTACTAGTTCATTAAACCATACATAAGTGTAATTTGAATACATGGCCTTTTAAATTACTCTAAGCAATAGTGATGTGAAAAAAAAAAAAAAAAAAAAAAACCCGACCAAACAAACCTTCCGTGTCGAACACGTCCCTGATTTTTTAAATTTTTATAAAAGCAATACTTTAGGTTGGTTTGTTTATATATAACTTCAGGGTCGGTTGTTTATTTATATAAATTTAACTTATTAACTTTATCGGAAAACTTTTCTTACTCCCCATGCAAAAGGAATGAAATTGCACCAACTACTAGAGCATGAAATATATGTGTTTCGTTAAATCAAATTGTTTAGATTCAACATATACAATACATTTTGACAAAATTGTTAATCAAAAAAAAAAAAAAAAAACGTTTCGATTGAATCCAAAACTGTTAAGCAGGTTCTAACCCAACTCAAATGGCTTGCCTTCCAACAACCTACTCTAATCTTTAACATTCATATCATCTTTAACAATACTAGTTAAAATATATCATAATGCATATTCAAACAAAGATTTACAAGATCACATTTTTCTGAATACCCAGAAGAAAAAGATTACGAGAGAGGGTTTGATTTGACTTACTTGAGAGTGGGTGAGTTGTTATACTTGGCTTGAAAGGTCATACCCAAGACTTTGGCCGAGTCATGGCTTGTGAGCATAAGAAGAGTGGCTACAAAAGTTGAAGCCATAGCTATGACCCTTAGCACAATAATAGGTATCCATTGAGACTTGTTCATGGAGATCAATTTCACAAAGTTAAATCAAGAAAAATGATAGGGAGAGAGTAGAGAGAAAGTTGGAAGTTGACAAAAATATATAAAAAGATGCATACATGCTTAATGTTCTTTATAATAAGGTTTGGGTATCCCATTTTCCAAAGTACAAACTGTTAATTACAGAACAACATACAAGTTTGAATGCATTATGTACAAGTTACTATAACATATTGTTTTGGATTTAAAAGTTATTGGCATGGAAAAGATGAAATCTCCTGATATTATGAGTGGAATAAGGTAGTTGACATGTTAGGCAAGGTTGGTACATGTGGTGTTCTTTGGTGACCTAATAACTTATTTAGTGCACACATTTCATCATTGAACATGCTACTATGTGTTTCTTACTATAAAATCTGTTTATTAAACGTACTTTTGATATTTTAATAAACAAAACTTAAATATGAGTTTTAAACTTATCAATCTTTAAATCATTACAAATAAATAAATATGTGCGTGTATGTGTACGTGGTTTTCTTTAATGGTAATCTTATGGTTCTCGCAGTTTATTTATTTTGTACTAGATTATTTTATATTCGTACGTATCATGAAGTTCTAACGATTTTCAAATATGGTTATGTGTATAATTTTATGTCACCATCATAGTATGTCGTGATGATATCTAAAAGAAACAAAATATTATGGGCTTCATTAAATGAGGAAAGTATCAAAAGGATAGTTGCACTCTGTTAAACTGTTTGGTAAATTTCACTTTCTTGTTCTATGTAAAATAACAAGCAACACAAAAAAAACTATAAGTTATTTACAATAGTGGATCTAAATGATGATGCTATTTATATTGGGAAATGAACTAAACTACCAATATTGTACGTTAATATAAAAAAATGTTTTTTTAAATAACCATGAAGTCCAGAATAGGTTATTTCGGATCCTTTCGGACATCATAAAAAATAATTTTCTAACAAAAAAGTAGATTTCAGACTGATATTCGGATTCCCGTCTGAAATATCGAACTTCGGACTGGATTTTGGATTTTGTTGGAAGAAAATAAAAACTTTGAAATTTCAAGAACAAGTCCTAAATCAGACAAATAATTCCAAAATTTCGAAAAAATACTTTGTTTTTGAATAAAATCGTATAAAAAGTTAAAGAAACATAAAAAATGATAATTATAACAATACAAAGGGCTTAAAAATAGACGGATTGAAAAATAGTGATATTCGATGCTTAGTGATGCAACATCTAGTCTCGAAAGTGCCAATCAAAATTAGAATGTGCCTTTGGAATCTGTTTTCACCAGTGGCGAATCTAGGATTCAAACTCACGTGTGTCCCATATAAATGAAATAATAAAATTAACGGGTCAAAAAAATTGATTATCGGGTCGGTTTATTAATAATATCACTCATATTATTAAGGAAATCGTTTTTTTCAACTTCATTATTTCATTGTGAGTTATCATGATTATTTCATTGTGAGTTACAATATGTCTAGAATAATACAATAAACAATTACCAATCTAAATAATTAATCAAAACAACAACATCTAATGTTATAAATGTATAGGTATATAAACAAATGTATATGCATATGAAATCATTTGAGCAGGCTGGTAGGCTTATTGTTCTAATTGTTTATTATAGCAAACACATAGAGTATATAGACTATGAATTTTTAAGTTTATATATACAATAATTTACAGTAGGATATAGTCCTACACCCATTTTATAGCTTTACACACATAACCAGTTAACCACAAAGTAATAAAACAAGACATAAAAGAGAGAAAAAGTTTTACCCAAAAGTATATGGAATGCACGAAAAGCAACACACACGTTGTAGCACCGATGGCTGGTGTTCTTCGGTCCGGTTGGATGACGGGCTAGTGGCATAGATGGTATCGATGCAAGTGGAGGCAAGGAGGTAAGGATTTGGGACTTGGGTGACGACCATAAATCAAGAACTTTGACACCAAGAATTGTTTAAGATAGGTTGCGACCGACGAAAAACAGAGACAACCAAAACTAGGATCGTCAACAACACTAAAGAATCGTATGCGGGCGGTGGCAATTCGAAGTTGAGTAGACGAAGGCAGCTTGGTAGCGTCCGATCTATAAAAACCGTAATTATCTTTAGGGTTTTTTTGCTATTATTATATTTTTGAAAAATATTTGTTACTTAACGAATTACGAACTCCTAGATTTTTGCTCTAACGTTTTTTTATAAGGTCTAGAGATTAAAAATAGTTTATGTTTAACAAATATAAAAGATCAAAATTGTTTGTTATCTTTCCTTTTCTCCAAAGGTGTCCACTTTGGTTTGTCAAAGGGTGTCCTATAAAATTTATGATATATTTAGTCAATAAAATTTCAAACTTAAGGGTGTCCATGGACACCCTTTATGTGCATGTAGACTCACCTCTGGTTTTCACACACAAAAAAAGAGACGACATCACTCGCTTCTCGGGAGGAGGTCCCGATACGACGCTCCGACGGACAAGTCAATTGGTGATCGGACAGATGTATTAGGGTATTGAATGTGAAGGAGACGATCCCCGTACGTGAGGTGTGTCGTCACTTATATAGTTAGGGTTTTGGATCCCTGAAGTGGGATCGGCGAAACAGATTTGTTGGAGTGTAGGGGCGTACATTTGTCCAACTATCTTCAAACAGATCTTCTTGAAGACGATTAGTGCAGAAGGAATATTGGTAATGGCATGGACACCTTTTGATCTATTGTGACCCTTCGCCACCAACACGTGCTTGTTGAGGGATGACCTTCCGTTGTTGGATGGTTTGTTGACCATTAACTTGGTTCAGATGATAGCACACAACAAAACAATACGACTAGGTGAGGATCTGCCTAGCGACTAGACGATGATTCAAGTCTGACAGTTATTAGGGGTTCAACAGGCTTTTAGGAGCATCTAGTTAGCGGCCAATTGGCGTTGTCGGTATATTGTCTCAAAAAAGTTAAAAAAACTAATAATCTAAGTAGTGAAAAGTTTAAAAAGTCTTAAAGTTGACATTTCGGAAAAAAAATGATTATTTTTTAATAACATATATTTTTATTTTTCTTTAAAATTGAATAAATCAGTTTAGTTAATTTTCCTTTATAACTGGCTCTTAATATTGTTGGATAGTAAATTATGAAACCGCTAAAAACTAAAAGTATAATGGTTTATTTCGATTAAAATGTGATATAGAAATCTAAACATGTAATAGTGAGCTTTTATGATTAAAATCAAACTAGAAAAAACAAATTTATTGGGAGTAACCGGTAAAGATTTAAAACTTTTATTTTAAAACAAAAAACTAATAATCTAAAATCTATAAAAAATAGATATCGAGAGATTTTATACGTTTTTAGCATTTAATTTTTACGTATTATATCATTTACAACTTTTAAAAATCTTTAAGTTATTTTTGTCACACTTCAAATAAAAACCATAACTTACCACTACCAACAAGTTTTTGTTAATTATAGATAATATATGTTATCCTAATTTATACTCATAGCGGATGGTCAATTTACCTGATCCATTTTGACAAACACACAAATTACTTATTTTTATCAAATTGCCATATACTGGATATTAGTTCATTAGGCTTTTTAAATCTCAAGTTTAATATGTTAAATGTAATAAAAAAACAGTTCAACCAATTTAATGTACTAAACTTATCATCTATTATGCTACTATATTAAATTCCACTTAGACAACATATAATCGATTACGTAAAACAATAATTTAGTTGCATAACTACATTAATAGGTAGAAAAATGATACGGAAAGTTTTGTGCAACCTTTTTGTATGTATGAAATGGGCTTCTTGTAAAAATCAGGGCAAAATATAGTTACTTACACCTAATTTTACCTTTCTTTTTAATTTATATAGTTATTTGGATCATACATCAAGTATAAAGCATTATTTACCTGTACAGTACTACCTAATAATGCATGTCAAAAAATGAGCTTGTTTCTTCAATTCTCCTGTTGTAATGACGCATTTTGATCTTCCTAACCCAACTTTACAGCAGCAAAGCCCATTGGGCCTGACACTACAGCAGCTTCGGGCGTTTAGACTGTTTCTGTCTTTGGGTCTGGATCCGCTACTGGGCTATTTGGGCTATTTTCAAGACAGGGCCGTGAAGCCTAATGAAGGCCCGCCTTATTTGCCATAGAGTTCATTTAGTTGAGCGATGTACGAAATAGTCAGTAGTTCGGGGGTTAGATTTGTAATTTACTTCGAATTTTTTGAATATGAAATTACAAATCTACCCCTGAACACCGCCATTCTCTCAATAAAACTCATTTATAGCCAGCCGTCTACGCATTTGTCTCGCTCTCGACACTGCGACCTGCCGAGAGACCCTAAAACCCTCTCTGCTTCCCCGACCCATTGCTTTCCTTAAAAATCTGTGATCAATCATCTCGATTTTGATTGGGAAAAGGCTTTCTAAAAGATTTCGTTATGGATTTGGAAGAAGAGTATGATCAAGGATACAACGACGAGGAAGAAGATATAACCCAAGAGGATGCTTGGGCAGTTATCAGTTCTTACTTCGAAGAAAAGGGTCTTGTTCGTCAACAACTCGATTCATTTGATGAGTTTATTCAGAATACTATGCAGGAAATTGTGGACGAATCTGCAGATATCGAGATCCGACCCGAATCCCAGCACAATCCGGGTCACCAGCCTGATTTTGCCGAGGTTCGTTTTGGATTCTCTTTCTGTATATAGTTACAATTCCGCCGTAGGGTTAAGAGTTCGGTTTTGGAGCATAAGTTGTTTAAATTGGTTGTTTCAAATTGAAAACGGTAACCAAGCTTGGTATTCTCAATTCTAGGGTTTCAAGTATTGTTTTGTTTTCGGAGGGAAAAGTACTGTAGACCTCTTGAAATTGATTGGTTCACGAAACTATCTGAATGTAACTGGAAGTTGTTCGACTTGATGGAGCTCTAGAATCAGATAGTAATAGTCCCATAGTTGAATTATCAAAATGTAAGGATGCTTAGCAAGATTCTAGGGTTATCTGAGTAAAGACTTCTAAAATCTAATTTGAATTCAATTGAACTATTGTGAAACTAGTGGGAAAAAAGTACTTCTAAATGAATGGGATTCACATTCTATACTAAACAAAAATCCAGCAACTGAAGTATCAAAACATTGTGCATTTTCAAGGAAACTGCACTTTGAGTGAACAGAAAAGTGCATACATTCATGTGATGTATTTGAATATTTGATATATTCTTCTTTATTCACTTGCAGACAATCTATAAGATCAGCTTTGGTCAGATTTATCTGAGTAAGCCAATGATGACAGAGTCAGATGGTGAAACCGCCACATTGTTTCCAAAGGCAGCAAGGCTGAGGAATCTGACATATTCTGCACCATTGTATGTTGACGTATCAAAGAGGGCTATAAAGAAAGGGCATGATGGTGAAGAAGTTACAGAAACTCAAGATTTTGCTAAAGTCTTCATTGGAAAGGTATGGAACTTGCAAAATAAAATCTTACTAAACGAAAGTGCAAATGTTGAATCATGTAATAAATTTTTATGACACGTTTCAGGTTCCTATTATGCTCCGGTCAAGTTACTGTACATTATTTCAGAATTCAGAAAAGGATTTGACTGAACTTGGAGAGTGCCCATATGATCAAGGTGGATATTTCATCATCAATGGGAGTGAAAAGGTTCTAATTGCTCAAGAGAAAATGAGCACCAATCATGTGTATGTATTTAAGAAGAGGCAACCAAATAAATATGCTTATGTGGGAGAAGTTCGTTCAATGGCAGAATCTCAAAATAGGCCACCAAGTACCATGTTTGTTCGCATGCTTTCTCGGACTAGTGCCAAAGGGGTATGAATCTTTTACCATAAATATGAGAAACAGCAATGTACTTTCATTTATTTGTTTGTTATAGCATTCTAATTTCTTCTTTTCCTATTACAGCATGTACTTTAAAAAATCTATCCAGTATATAGCATTGTTGTCCTAATACAAACAATTTTCACTGCTATAACTTGATAGTTTTTTTCGAAGAGCAATGTTTTAGTAAGAAACAAACTTGAAGTAAGATGCTATAACAAACAAATAAATCAAAATATGTTGTTATTTCTGTTAAATTGACATCTTTTTTTTTTCAATTGCAGGGCTCCTCGGGTCAATATATTCGTGCTACTCTTCCATATATCCGAATTGAAATTCCTATCATTATAGTGTTTCGAGCACTGGGATTTGTTGCTGATAAAGATATATTAGAACACATTTGTTATGATTTTGCTGATACTCAAATGATGGAGTTGTTAAGACCATCACTAGAAGAAGCATTTGTAATACAAAATCAACAAGTAAGATCACTTGGAAGAAAATTCTTGCCTCTTGATTTCAAAATTAAATGGTTAATCTTGTATCTTTACTTGCTTTCTTCTATTGCAGGTGGCACTAGATTACATTGGGAAAAGAGGTGCCACTGTTGGTGTCACGAAAGAGAAGAGAATAAAGTATGCTTTTTGTTCATGGCATTTTAATAATTAATATCTTCCTTTTTGTTATCATATTATCTATGTTTACAATATTTGTTGATTAACAGGTATGCCCGTGATATTCTTCAAAAAGAAATGCTTCCTCATGTGGGTGTTGGAGAGTATTGTGAAACAAAGAAAGCATACTACTTTGGGTAATTCTTACTTTTTTCTATATGACATGCATTGTTTTTGGTATTTTTCTAGTTTTTATGTTGAAGCAACATGTTTTTACTTTCATCAGTTATATTATACACCGACTTTTGTTATGTGCTCTTGGTCGGAGGGCTGAGGATGATAGGGATCATTATGGAAACAAAAGGTTGGATCTTGCTGGCCCATTGCTTGGGGGGCTATTTAGAATGGTGAGGTTTTAATTTTTATTTTATTTTCTTGGATTATTCTATTGATATGTTACCTATGTATATGCATATAACAACTTGTCACCTCTCCTGTTAATGTAGCTCTTCCGGAAGTTAACCAGAGATGTAAGAGGATATGTTCAGAAGGTAATTTAATTAATTCTAAATTCAAGTCTCTGAAACTCATAATTTCGTGTTATTAGTTATTGAATCATCTTGTTCGATAATCTGCAGTGTGTAGACAATGGGAAAGATGTTAATCTGCAATTTGCAATTAAAGCAAAGACGATAACAAGTGGGCTTAAATATTCACTTGCTACTGGGAATTGGGGGCAAGCTAATGCAGCTGGAACTAGGGCTGGTGTTTCACAGGTTAGATTCTATGGTTTATATGTTACAATATTAGTTTTCTTTTGATAACTTTTCTTTTTCTTAATAAGAAAAAACTGGTAAGACAAATTTAAGTTTCTTTTTCTTACATATTTTTCATGAAATTTGCAGGTGTTGAATCGCTTGACATATGCATCTACATTGTCACATTTACGAAGACTCAACTCTCCCATAGGGCGTGAAGGTAATTTTTCTTTTTTGTTGTATTATTGTTTCTTGCTCTGTATTTCAATGGTGCATGATGCTCTTTTTATATTAGCTTGTCTTAAATCTAGTTGTTTTAATATATAAATAGGAAAATTGGCAAAACCAAGGCAGCTGCATAACTCACAATGGGGAATGATGTGTCCTGCAGAAACCCCTGAAGGGCAGGTTAGTAATTTACTCATGATCTGATCATCTGAATTCAAATGGTAACCTTATCTTATGTTTATGGTGGTTGCTGTAGGCTTGTGGACTGGTGAAGAATCTTGCATTGATGGTTTATATAACTGTGGGGTCGGCTGCATACCCGATTCTTGAATTTTTGGAAGAATGGGGTACAGAAAATTTTGAGGTAAACAATAAGATCATTTATCTTACTATAATTCCTTTCTTTATTTAATAAAAGCTAATGATTTACTTCAAAATCAGGAAATTTCTCCTGCTGTGATCCCTCAAGCTACAAAGATCTTTGTGAATGGTCTCTGGGTGGGAATCCATCGTGACCCAGACATGTTGGTGAGAACATTAAGGAGACTGAGAAGAAGAGTGAGTAAAATCTTTTAATTTTTTGTACTCTAAATCGACTTAAATGAAATTACTCTTTTGGTAAAATCTTTTTATGTGAATGAATTGTTAAAAATGTTCAGGTTGATGTGAACACGGAAGTTGGAGTTGTGCGAGATATTCGTTTAAAAGAACTTCGAATATATACAGATTATGGTCGTTGCAGTCGCCCGCTTTTCATTGTTGAAAAGCAAAGGCTTTTAATAAAAAAGAAAGATATCCAAAAGCTCCAACAAAGGGTATGTCTGTAAACTTTTGTAATTTTAAAAAAAGAATATGGTTTATTTTCTTAATAACATCTTATTTGTAATTATGGATTCACAGGAAACCCCAGAAGATGGTGGGTGGCATGATCTTGTATCAAATGGATTCATTGAGTATATTGATACAGAAGAGGAAGAGACTACTATGATTTCCATGACCATTAATGTGAGCAACAATACATGATATGAAGTTTGTTCTCTTTTTATGTTTAAGAAACATTTAAGAAAATAACTTGGGAAATGGATGTGATGTAGGATCTTGTAAGTGCAAGGGAAAATCCAGGTGAATCTTATTCAGACACTTACACACATTGTGAAATCCATCCGTCTTTAATCTTGGGTGTTTGTGCCTCAATTATACCATTTCCTGACCACAACCAGGTAAGTTTCTATTCTAAATTATTATTGTTGCATAATTATTATATTTATCTTGTGGGATCATTATAATTTATATTTTGTTTTATGTGTCAACAAACAGTCTCCACGTAATACGTATCAATCGGCCATGGGTAAGCAAGCTATGGGAATTTACGTCACCAACTTCCAGTTTCGTATGGTATGCAACATATGTATTCTTTTTCATCACTCTTAAATGCAAGAAATAGCAATGTACTTTCAAATTAGTATGTCCTGATAAGAAACAGATTAAATGTATGCTATAATACACAGATAAATGAAAGTATGTTGCTATACATTGTATTTAACTCTTTCACAAAACTCATATATATATATATATATATATATATATATATATATATATTTTTTTTTTTTCTTAATGTTTTTGTTGTGAATCTGTTTCGTTTTAGGATACATTGGCCTATGTGCTTTACTATCCCCAAAAACCTCTTGTTACTACACGAGCAATGGAGCACTTACACTTCCGACAGCTTCCAGCTGGCATTGTGCGTATTTTTCTATATCTTATGTATTTTTTATTTTCATATCTGAATACCATCCCTGACTTTCTATTTTCTCTTGTGTTAGAATGCAATTGTGGCAATTTCGTGTTATTCTGGATATAACCAAGAAGATTCCGTTATCATGAACCAGTCCTCAATAGACCGTGGCTTCTTCAGATCACTCTTTTTCCGTTCTTACAGGTTCTTTACTTGCTCAAAAGACATAAATACCCTCCATCCAATCCATAGCCTACAAAACTTGATGTAAATGTGTTTT
Source organism: Lactuca saligna (assembly GCF_052625555.1). Lineage (NCBI taxonomy): Eukaryota > Viridiplantae > Streptophyta > Magnoliopsida > Asterales > Asteraceae > Lactuca > Lactuca saligna. The sequence goes on along the minus strand of NC_136423.1, from coordinate 20,330,398 downwards.
TCACAGGGACGAAGAGAAGAAGATGGGGACACTTGTGAAGGAAGATTTCGGTCGTCCCGATAGAGCTAACACCATGGTAAAATACACCAAACAGTTGTGTTTTTCGTTTCTTTTCCAAAACAAATATTTTTAAATTTTTTTAAATACAGGGCATGCGACATGGTTCTTACGATAAATTGGATGATGATGGTCTTGCTCCTCCTGTGAGTAGTACTGTCTGTTTAGAGTTGATGGTTTAGGTTTTTTTTTTCATCTGGACTAAAAACACACACACGATTGTTATAATCATGTAGGGGACAAGAGTTGGTGGTGAGGACGTGATTATTGGGAAGACAACACCAATTGCTCAAGATGATGCTCAAGGGCAAGCCTCCAGATACACTCGTCGTGATCACAGTACAAGCTTACGTCATAGTGAAACCGGAATGGTTGATCAGGTACTGCCCGGCTGCCCGTGTTTTTGAAGTGTTGATTTGGTTGTTAAATTTGGTAATGGACTGCTGTAGGTGCTGTTGACAACAAATGCTGATGGGTTGAGGTTTGTGAAAGTGAGGGTGAGGTCAGTGAGGATCCCACAAATTGGAGATAAATTTAGCAGTAGACATGGTCAGAAGGGAACAGTTGGGATGACTTACACGCAAGAAGACATGCCATGGACTGTGGAGGGAATCACTCCTGACATTATTGTGAATCCTCATGCTATTCCTTCTCGTATGACAATCGGTCAACTCATTGAGTGTATCATGGGCAAAGTCGCTGCTCATATGGGGAAAGAAGGAGACGCCACTCCCTTCACCGATGTCACCGTAAGTATTTTCACAACTAATAGCAACCTACTTCCATTGATTTGTTGTAGAATGAAAAAAATGGCATTTTGGTTTGATGCTTGCAGGTGGATAACATCAGTAGAGCGCTTCACAAGTGCGGTTACCAAATGCGTGGGTTCGAGACAATGTACAACGGTCACACTGGCCGACGCCTAACTGCCATGATATTCCTGGGGCCCACTTACTACCAAAGACTTAAACATATGGTTGACGACAAGATCCATTCACGTGGACGCGGTCCCGTCCAGATCCTGACCCGACAGCCCGCAGAGGGCCGGTCACGTGACGGTGGGCTCCGGTTTGGTGAAATGGAGCGCGACTGCATGATTGCTCATGGTGCGGCCCATTTCCTTAAAGAACGGCTCTTTGACCAGAGTGATGCTTATCGGGTTCATGTCTGTGAGCGCTGTGGCTTGATTGCAATTGCTAATATCAAAAAGAGTTCCTTTGAGTGTAGAAGTTGCAAGAATAAAACTGATATAGTTCAGGTATGTGACTATCATCCCATCCCATCCCGTTAATTAACATATTTATTACTGTATTATTTTTTAATTATTTTATGGTATATGTAGGTGCATATTCCATATGCTTGCAAGTTGTTGTTCCAAGAGCTTATGTCTATGGCGATTGCACCTAGGATGCTTACCAAAGATGTGAAGCAAGCAAAAGATAGCAAGAAGAAAGGGGCTTGAGTTGAGATGATATGGTACACAACTTGTGATGTAATGATTTTTACGGGATTTTGAAAGGTTGAGCGGGAAGTCTAGTTAATGTATACTAATTTTCTTTACACTATTATATGGTGAACCTACTTTATATCGTACAATACGGAATTTGAGAATTTTTAAGCTGAATTGTCTCTACTTTGTTAAAAATGTTTTTGACAGTTTAATGGACCAGAGTTCTGTTGATATTATAAAGCAAAATAACAATATGTTTAGGTCTTGGTCTTGAAATAAGTCCACTTTTATAGTTTGAGATATTTTTCATGTAGTGAGGATAATGATGCCGAATTCCTTATCTATGTGTCAAAGAAGCTAGGCCTTTAATTAAATTAAATCACGAGGTAGCATGTAGATACTACTAATTAGAGAAAAGACTACTATTAGAACTGATTTAATCATCACACATTGTATTATTGTACAATTAGAAATGTTAATTGTATAAGATTGAGAGATACTTTAGCATGACCAATTTTCCACTAATATAGTCTTTTACCGTGCAGCATTTCAGATAAAATAATAATTGTGTTACATGAAATGATCTAGATGTAGTGATAGGGTCACTTTGTTACGTAAGATACTGCCCTAGAAGTAAGAAGCTATAGTGATAGGATCACAGTGATTAAGGCAATTATAGAAAAAGAGGAGTTGTGTTACATAAAAAATTCGTTTTTCGAATTATTAGATGCATGGGGATATTTTGATACTAGGAACGACGATGACGATGCTCACTTCTTGAGTTTGCTATTGCACACGATTTGGTGGTCTCAGACTCCTTTTCAAAAAGGGGGATATTAATTTGATCAAGTTGTCAAATGACTAAGATACTTTTTAATGGGTCAACTCCTCATTCAAGCTCAAATACTCTAAAAAAGATTTAAGTGAATTTAGGATGCCAACGGAGACCAAAGGAAAGAGTCAGACTTGAAACACAATACATCACAAAGGTAAAACGGAATGACTAGAGAATGCGTCGCGTCTACATAACATATTGCATATTGGGTCTTTTTGTTTCTCATTTAGCTATCCAACTTTCAATAAAACTTCAAAATGATTTCAGTGAGTCAAAAGGCTTCAAAGGAAAGCTTTAACAATCCAAATGATGTTAATAAGGGTCCCCAGTTCATTTACTTGGAATAAGCATCTAATATCAAATTATTACTCAAACTTCACCTAGAAGCTTAATGAGCACAAAAGGCTCAATTCAAATAAAAATCACTACATGTGATTTATGGAATTAATAAAAAGGAACAATACCAATAACAAGATTCAAACCATAAGATGGGTAGATAAATAAGGTGACCTTAATCATCCATTCAGGTAGGTGATCTTGTATTGCTGAAAGTGTCCCCATGGAAAGGGATTATCAGATTTGGATAGAGGGGCAAGTTGCGGTTCATAGGCCCGTTCAGGATCACAGCCTGAGTGGGCAAGGTGGCATATCGATTGGAGCTGCCAGAGGAGCTTAGCCAGATCCACAACACCTTCCACATGTCTCGGCTTCGAAAGTGTGTTGTTGACGAGTCCGCAGTTATTTCCTTGGATGACATTCAGGTGTATGGGAGCCTGAACTATTTCGAGAAGTCGGTCTCCATCTTAGATAGGAAGATGAAGGGGCTTCAGAACAAAGAAGTGAAGTTGGTAAAGGTACAATGACAACACCGGAAGGGCTCCGAATGGACTTGGGAGCCGGAGGACGAGATGCGGGAGCATTATACCGAACTGTTTACAACAATAGACTTCGAGGATGAAGTCTAGTCTAAGTGGGGGAGAGTTGTAACACCCTAAATCTGGTATGTCTTGAAACCCTCAAGAATTTCATTTTAACATAATTGGCCCTTTAAGTATGATGGGCGCACTTAAGTGTACGCTTGAATGGTCGTAGAGGAACTAGAGGTACGCTGGGCGTACGTGCCAGGGGTCAAAAACCCTAATTTTCGGACATGCGACCTATTTAAGCGACCTTAAGTCCCTTGAAATTAACCCTAGAAAGCCTCCACTGCCTTAGAACGTCCCTACACTCCAGAGAAACTTGTGAGACCATTTTGAGCTCTAAAAAGTGCATTTTTGGCCCTTTTAGTGATTATTCCAAGATGAAGAGGTGGTTAAGCAAGCTTGGAACGAGTTAGTGCTTCAAGATCCTGCATCATAGTCATCTTTCAAAGCTTCTGGATGTAAAAAGATTGGATCTTTCATCTTAAATCTCTAGCCTTAGTTAGGGTTTTCTTCCTAGTCCCTTTTGGTTGACTTTGGACCTCCATTTGTGAGTTGAGCAACTCCAGATGATGAGAAAGACAAATCTGAGGCCCTTTGGTCCATTGAGTCTTGATGGGAGTATTGGCCTCATGCATGGGTTAAAGACCTTGGAAAGGTCTTAATGGAGGTGTTGGGTGTATATGAGGCATGCAAAGGCATAAAGTTGCCAACTTTATGCCTTAGGACGTCTTATCAAACTTAGATCTGGCTTTTGGACGTAAAGGAAACGAGTATTAAGCACTTAATGGAGAAAGTGCTTAAACTGGTTGTATGTTGGGCGTAACCCAGTGTACGCCGTGCGTAGTCCCAAGACCCCAGTACACTATGCCTACCAGGATGGTACGCCGAGTGTACGCATCACAGTTGGGCCGAATCTGTTTTGGACCTTTGAGCCTTGGGCCTCACTTTGGTTATTGGGTTGGGTTGCATTCTGTGAATTATGGGCTATATCATTTGTCATGGGCCATAGTTATATTAATTGGGCCTTATTGGGCCAAGTGGCCCATTAAGGATTTTAGACTTGGACCTTGGGCCCATTAGCAACGGATGTATAATTAGGCCTTATGGAAGGGTTGGGAGTTTGGGTCTCCCTTGGTTAATCAAAGTCCTAACTTTTTCTAATATTATTATTTAGCATCAGAGCTTGCACACTGTTAGGAGAGCAACTTTTGTATACAACAGTCAGAGGTGAGTCTCCTCACCATACCAATGGGTGGAAGGCACCAAGGCCGACCCATTAACTGTTATGTATATGTTGTTTGGACTATTTGATATCCAATGTGCTAGTTGTTTTTGTATATCGTGTATGGAAGACATCGGGGGGGGGGGGGGGTCCCGAGGCACTTAGGTGTAAGACCTTGGAGGGTTTCCTTGGCATCCTAGGTCAAAGACCTCGGGGGCTTCTTGAGGCACTTAGGTGTAAGACCTTGGAGGGTTTCCTTGGCATCCTAGGTCAAAGACCTCGGGGGGTTCCCGAGGCACTTAGGTGTAAGACCTTGGAGGGTTTCCTTGACATCCTAGGTCAAAGACCCTGGGGGGTTCTCGAAGCATTGGGCTAAGACCATGTGGGGGTTCCAATGGCACCCGGAGTAAGATCCTCGAGGGTTTCCAGGGCTTCCTTATGTGTTGTTTTGCATGGCTTATGTGTTTTGTATAGTTGTTAGCTAACATGATATGTTGTACGTATTTGTGTGTGGGTGTGCTCTGGGGAACTCACTAAACTTTCAAGTTTACCGTTTATGGATTTGTTTCAGGTACATCTCAGCCCAAGGGCAAAGGCAAGGCATGATGGCGCGACATGCACTCTATCTCTCTTTTTCACTAATATGTTTTGGGACACTTTAATGATTTAAACAAAGTTGTAATAAATGTGGATTTGAACACAATTATGCTGGAATTTCATGGTTTATGCAAGTGTGTTACTAATTAAAAATTAAAATTTTCTTTGTAAAAATTTGGGTCGTTACATTGACCTAAAACAAAATTACAGAAGCGGGAAATGCAAAATTTTCAATAGATAAAAAGACCAATCCAGCTTTCATTTTCGTACCAAAATCACATGTTAAATATGTAGATGCTACTAATAGTATTATACTCAAGATGTTCATATTCTTTAAAATAAAACCCTAATTATTTACCTAATACAATCGTTGATACATAAGCCGAATCATATCTCTAAAGTAGCGCCATTCGATACGATTTTCGGTCTGAATCCAACCCATGTGCGACAATCTTTCTATACAAGTGATTGAATGATTTCAATCTTCCTTCAGGGATTCTTGATTTCGAAGGGTGCAATATTTAGACTTAAAGAGCAAAATGGAATTTCAAATATAATTAGGCTTTTCTTTAAAGTTAGGTACTTCAGAAGAAAGTAACGCCAATAGAGTACATTACACAAATGTTCCTTCGTAAAATGATAAAAAGAATTATAGTACATTACACAAATGGTCCTTGTGCTTTTATATTTTTACCTTTTTAGTTCAACATTGAAAAGTTTTTCAGTTTTGGTCCTTATTTAAAATAAAACTAATCTTATTAGTTTAATAAAATTTTAAAAATATTTTATCCATGGTTTCCCGGGTTGATGAGAGTTTATATTCACCTAATGTTCTAAATGGACTTAAAATCCTCGGTTTGCCAAACCATACGTTTATTTTAAAAGTCGGTGTTTCGGTTATGTTATTAAGAAATATCGACCAGAAAAATGAGTTATGTAATGGTACTAGACTTCATGTGGTATCATTGGATAATCGTGTCATAGAAACAATGGTCTTAACTGGAAGTAACATTGGACATCAAGTTTTTATTTCAAGGTTATCTTTAACACCGTCAGACAACAAAATTCCATACAAGTTCAAAATGGGACAATTTCTCCTAGCTGTTTGTTTTGCTATGACCATAAATAAAAGTCGGGGCCAATTGTTGAAAAAGATTGGAATGTTTTTGAAAGAAACGATTTTCTCACACGGTCAGTTATATGTTGCTTTATCCAGAGTAAAGAGCAAAGAATAATTGAAGTTAATGATTTTAGATAATGATGATAATTTGACTAATAAAACTTCCTATATTATGTTCAAAGAAGTATTTCAAAATTTATATTAAAGTGTTATGTTTATTTTACTTATCAAATAAAGTTGTAGTTACTTACAATTCAGAATCAAATGATTTTTTTATAGTTTTTAATTTTTTTGTCTATATAATTTTTTTAAACTTATCAATGATGGTTTTCCGGATTATAAGCTAAGTATAAAATTAAACTAAAAATAAAAATGGATCTAAAATTAGTAATCATTTTATGTTATACTATTTGTTTAGAGATTTGCTTTCATAGCAAAATTCTATAATTCGACTTCTCTTTGAATTTTGCGTGTGCACTCCCTCCCAAGTTTAGTCCAAGGTCTCATCGGCTGTTGCACACACTCCACTCTCCTGCCATAGTTTGAGGGGTATACACTTTACAGGAGGTGTCTTTCTGGTCAGACGATTCAGATATTTAACAATAATGGAGGAAGACAACGGAGCTCCATCAGGGCGGTCGTCACCACGGACACCAAAAAAGGTTAAGCTGGAGTCTGAGGAACCAAAAGAATTATTGAAGGCTGAGGATCATTCTGAAGATGAATCTGAGGAAATCGAACAAGATGAAGATGAAGAGGAAGATGGATCACCACAGTTGCCGCCGTTATTAGACATGATTGACCTTCCACCCGCTTCCACTTTACCTCCCACTCCGCCTCTTCCGTCTTCCCCTAGAGGTATATTCTCCTCTTTTCCCCAATTCTATTTCTATATTGGTTATGTGTTTTGATATTTTCTTTTCCTTTGATTGGGACTTCGATTAATGTACTTGTATGTGACTTGAGATGTATGTAATTTGATATTCAGAACGAATTGAAGAATTGCTTATGAAGCACTTGAAAATTAGGGGCGTTTGGTGTGTGTTTTCAAATACTTTATAATCAGAATCATATATAATCAATTAAAAAAGGTAGCCATAGTTGAGTAAGCTTCAATTCACCCTCAATAGTAGTTTTCATATGTCATCCCTTTAACTGCATTTCCAAATCTTATAATGTTGGTGCTAACAACAGAAAATTAGAACACTAGAGGAAAATTGATTATTGCTACCTGCAATTTCCATAACCACTTTTGCAGCATATTCAAACACCCGTTTTATCATTTAATTTCCACCAGTTTTGTTGCAAGTTATGACCTCATAATCTGTCATGGTAAGTTTGAGGTGTTTTGTGGTTTGGAAGAACTAATGTGTCACATCTCAGATTTAAACATGGAGCAACAAGATTCTGAAGATGAAGGACCTCCACCTGGATGGGATAATACATATCAGCTACAAGAACAAGTGGAGCATATGCTTACACCTGCAGCTGTTTCAGCAATTTCATCAGGTGAATTAAGCTGCCATCATCACTTTATACTATATGCCATTGTGAAACCTTGCATTCACCTGTATCTTAACTATGTATGAAATCTTTAACAAAACATTTTGTACCTTAACGAGCTTGTAAATTTTGTTCCATTTCAATTTTGAAAAGGAAAAAGATAACAGTAGTAAATTAAGACAAACTATACACATTAAGTTTACACTTAATATTAGCTAATTTACAACTACTATTCAACAAGCATTATATTATTATCTTTTCAAAAAAAACATATTGTACACACCTGCATGTGCTTGCGTGCGTGTATATATATGTGTGCGTCTATGTATGTATGTATGTATGTATGTATATATGTATGTATGTATGTATGTATGTCTGTCTGTATGTATGTATGTATGCATGTATGTATGTATCACATTAAATACCCACATTAAGTTATAAATGCCTCACAATAAGAAAGAAAATAGTAGTAGATGAAAGAGGGAAATCTAATGGAAAAAATCTAAGGTTCTTACGATAAAAGGAATTTGCATCGGGGGTGAGAAGACGAATATAATCACCAAAGATCATCTTTGAGTCTCTCATCATCATCATCAAATTGCAGTTCTCAACTACAAGGTTAGCTTTTGGGGGAAAGTTCCTTATTTGACCTAATCTCAAGGATTTCCCTTTTTGTATAAACAAAAATAAGAGTTCCAGTTTCTTGTTTTTCGGCTTGATTTCTGGCTCTTTTCAAATGTTAACTTTTAGGTATTTATCTTTTATGTATGGATTTTCTTTGAGCTGTTGCTTAAGCACTAAACCGGTTTCGTTTTGCTGCTTGATGATGAGCTTCCTATATGGTTCGCTTCTTATAGAAGGTCAAAATAGTTAAATTAGTTAGAAGTCAAAGTCAAACAGGTGTTAGCTCTCTCTCTCTCTCTCTCTCTCTCTCTCTCTCTCTCATGAGGTGCAGTCTATTAGAAGAGTTAGTTTCTAGAAGCTAAGCTAGTGTGCAAATAAAAGGGTCAGGTAGTATTAGGGATTATGTTTTTACTGTATGAAGCTGTCAATGGGAGAGATTTTCACATCTCAAAAGTGGGAAATCATTCAATTCAAGCCTTAGTTCCACTCTTTCTCTCTTGATTTCTATCAAATCTGTATCACTTGATTACTATCTAATTTCTCAGGTTGTTTGATGGATTACTTAGAGTCTTAGGCTATATATAGGATGATTTAGCAATTAGCACCACATCACCTAGGTGACCACAACCCGTTTTAATGTATGGGTTTTCTTTAAGTTCCTTTGAGATTTTAATGTGGACCCTATTTGTTGTTATGAAATGAGAGCGTTATGTAAACCTGTTTTTTTGGTAATTCCTAATGATCAGACATATCAGATATAAGGATGGAGGATGTGCAACAAGATGGTTGGAATGGAGAGGATGCTGCACCAGAACTAATTGCTTCAGGTGAAATCTTTTGTTATATTTGTAATATTAGTGAGATTCATTTAAAGGAATGATCATAAACTTTTAATGCTAGTTATGCTCATTTTGGAATGAGAGTTTTTAAACAATCATAACCCTAATAAGTTTTATGATATGTAAACACTCAGATACGAAGGTGGAAGAACAAGACTCAGAGGATGAAGGACCTCCACCTGGATGGGATTCCAAGTCTCTTCCTGAAACTGAATTACAAGTGGCATATCCACAAATTACTCAATCAGGTCAAACAGAGATCTCTTTTTACTTAATTATAATGCTTTATGATTGTGATTAATAAATACATGTACAGGTTGCCAACTGAATGTTCATGCAGACTTACTTTTCCTATCTCTTGAATTTTAGTTCTTGACTTTGAATACACTGGTGTTTGATGAGCTCACACATAAAACAATAAGTACATATAAGAAATGTAAAGGAAATATATATAAAAAAAAAGCCATGTGGAGGACAAGGTGGACAGTTTTGCCACATAGGATGGCTCAACAGTCAACACTGACATGTCACAAAGTTTACCTGTAAAACTTGATGCTTGGCATAGTTAATAGGTCACCAACAAGTTTAATGATGCCCAACTTGAAATAATAATACATCTAAAGTTAGTCTTCCGAAATTACCCTTCAGTTTTAGATGTTGACATGTATCCTAACAAGCAGATACAAAGACGGAGGATTTGCAAGAAGATGTCAGGAATGGGAATGGTGCTACTGCTGCACTGGAATTAGTTCCATCAGGTGAAACCTTTTATCATTATTATTGTAGCAACTGAGATTGATTTGAAGGAAGGATCATAACCCTTTATTACTAGTTATAGTCAGTTTTTGAATGAGAACATGTAAAGAATCATAATCCTAAAGAAGTAATATGTGAGAAGTGAACTCAGATATGAAGGTGGAAGAACAAGATTCAGAAGAAGACGAAGGACCTCCACCTGGATGGGATTCCAAGTGTCAGCCTGAACCCGAATTGCAAACGCCATTTCCAGCTCCAACAATTACTCAGTCAGGTCAAAGTCAAAGTCAAAGTAAAAAAAAAAGAAAACTCTTTTTAGATCTCATTGTGATGAAATGAGTGTTGTGTAAGACATATGATTATGATGTATCCTAACAAGCAGAAGACATGTCTCAGATATGAAGACTGAGGAAGTGCAACAAGATGCTCCCCAACCACAACTTGTTCTAGTTCCATCAGGTGAAACATGTTGTTATTATCATAGTAACATAACTGAGATTCATTTCAAGGAATTGTCATAATCTTTTGTAATTCTAGTTATGTTCAGTTTTTGAATGAGAATATGTAAATAAGTTTCATTATCTCAGATATGAAGGGGGAAGAACAAGACTCAGAAGAAGATGAAGGTCCTCCACCTGGATGGGATTCCAAGTGTCAACCCCAACACGAGTCAACAGGTCAAACAGACAACTCTTTTTGGTTAATTATATAATCTGTGGCATTGCCAAACACAATACAACCTGTTATATTCTGTGGGCCTAATATCTTATACAGCTTCTTTTATTGTTGTGTAAGAAGACATGAATATAAATTATGTTATATCCTAACAAGCAGAAGACATATCTCAGATAAGCAGACTGAGGATGCACAACAAGGTGCCTGGAATGGACAACATCCTACTCCTCAACCACAACTAGTTCTGTCAGGTGAAAACTGTTGTTATTATCATAGTAATGCAACTGAGATTCATTTAAAGAAATTATGATAACCATGGCATCATTCATGAATCATGATATGTAAGTAATAAAAACTCACCTCAGATGTGAAGGTGGAAGAACAAGACTCAGAAGAAGACGAAGGACCTCCACCTGGATGGGATTCCAAGTCTCATCCCCAACCCGAATCAACAGGTCAAACAGACAACTCTTTTTGGTTAATTCTTATAATCTTTTATCCTTTTATCTTATCTTGTAACTATAAGTCCTAACTAACTACTAGAGAGATATCATATCAGATATAAAGACAACAGAGGAGATTCAACACAAGGCTCAAAATGGAGATGGGCCCCAACCCCAACAACCAAATCATAGTCCAGCTCCAGCACTTGAAGTAGCTCCCTCAGGTAATTCTTAAATCATAATTATTTGTTGGCTTTGTAATATAAATAATATACATAGGGCGTGAGAACTCAGCTATAACAGTGGAAGAACAAGACTCAGAAGCAGACGAAGGACCACCACCTGGATGGGATTCCAAGTGTACTCCTCCATCAGGTCATAATTGATAAGTAATTATCTGCCTAGATCTAGCTTGTTGACTAACCGGCTGACATATGATATGATATTATTAGAGTCGAAGATTGAGGATGATCAACAACAACAACAACAAGAAGATGAAGATGGGCAAGGTTGGGGTTCAAGTTCAACTCCAACTCCACAACCTCCTCCTCATTCAATAGGCAAGCTTTGAAAAAAACTTTTATTCAATGTCAATGCATTTAAATTCAGAAAAACCTAAAACATGAAACATGTTGTTAAGGTGAAAGAATGGGATTGGAGCTTGAACAAAAACAAAAGAATGTGGAGGCTGCTGTTGCTGTAGAACCAGAAAGGCCTCAACCACAACCACCTTCAAGACAACAGCCTCCATGTCCATCCACAACAACAAAAAAAACAAATAATCATATTCCTGGTAAGTTATTTGGTCTTTTTTTATAGTTATGTTTTAGTATTTAGAATGGCAAACACACTTTAAAAATCAGTGGCTGATTTGATTTCATTTGATTTGATGATATGCAAGAAGAAATGGGACAGATGGTGTGTGGTTCTTGTAGACGATTACTCAGCTATCCAAAAGGTGCTCGCTATGTCGAGTGTGGATGCTGTTTGGAAGAAAATTACGTCCTCGAAGGTCCATACCTCCCTCCATTGATATATAACTCAATTTCTTTTCTTTTTTCATTTTCTCTATTATTTATGCCATCCACCCGTTTTTTTTTTTTTGAATATAGAGAGAGCGAGAGTTTATTAATATTAATATGTTTGTTTGTTTGTTTGTTTGGCATTGCATGCAGAACATGAAGTAGGGCAGGTGATATGTGGAGGTTGTGACGTGCTGCTAATGTACCCATACGGGGCACCAAAAGTTAGATGTGTAAATTGCAGCACCGAAACAGAAATCGGGGTAAGCTACTTCCTGCTTTTATTTATACTTGTATAAATATTTCATATTCCTCCCATTATACTGCTATTAAAATACCCTTTTATTTATTTATTTATTTTTTATGTAAAAATTGGCAGGATCAAAATCGGCGTCCCCCACTTTCTGAACAGCAGCGGCGAGCCCGACGCCACTTGAAGCGTGTGCAAACGGGCTTCAAGTACTAACTCTTGATACATGCTATGATGCTCAATTATTATTATTATTATTATTTTTATTTTTATTATTATTGTATATGGTTTCCAGTTCTTATAAACTTCATCTTTTTCTAGATTAACATAGAAAATGTGATTCAAAGCTTATGACTTCTTTATCTTATCATCTAAAACCTTATATTAAATGGTGTCAAATTATGTTGTTTAGGTTCTTTAGTCCAACATTTTGACCGGAATAAGGAAGACCAAAATAACAAAGTCAAAAGTTGAAAAAAATGTGTGATCCATCATCCATGCCTAGAAGCTGAAAACGTATTTTTTTTTTGTCATCTTAAAAGTCTCAATTTATCGGAACCTTGAAAATTGAGGCAAAAAAAGACCCACATACTTATAAAATTTCATCAAATAAACCCATGTGTAATCACCTCTCCTCTCCTCTCCTCTTCAATTGGTTCGTTAACAATTAAATTTTGAATTTTTTTTTGCTTAGTTGGAGTTTCAGTAGTTTAGGAAAGTTTGATCATACGGACAAATAAAAAGAATAAATCCAAAAAAACATCACAAAGTACGTAAAACTTATTTATTTATTTTTCTTATAAGGATGGCTATATTTAATATAGCGAATTTGATTGTGTATTTACAAGGAGAATACTAAAGATTGTATCTTTTAATTTCTTTTCTAAGCCGTCTCGGCTCTTAACGATTTTTTCTACAAAGACTGTTATTTATTTATTTATTTTTTAAAATTTTTTTTTTTTCCTAACTTTTTTCTGAAAGCGAAACCTTTACGAAAACTATCAATGTCAAAGGTTTCTGTATTTTAGTAAAATTTGATGTCAAATATGTTGCATTTTAAGGAACTTATGTTATTTTCCAAAAACAACAAATATATAAACGAATGAGAGTGCTTAACAGCAATGTTTAAAAAACCGGTTTTTTAGTTGAACCGGTATGGTGATCGGTTCCCGGTTTGACCGGTTCGATCGTCGGTCAACCGGTTTCTATCATTTTCATATTGTTTTCTATTTTCCTACACATTCATGCATATATAAATCATGAATTTGATGTTTACAAGTTCAAACATTAAATATATATATATATATATATATATATATATATATATATATATATATATATATATATATATATATATATATATAAAATAAGTTGTAGATCAATACAAAGATATTAAAATAATACATAATAATATTTAGTATTTTACATCAATCCATATAGATCAAAAAGAAAATAAAGTATAATACCGAAAAAAATATAGCTTTCGATGAATACACACACATCAAAAAACTTTATAACATTTATCATATGTTTTTATTTAGAGAAAACTAAATAGATTTGAAAAAAAAAATCACCAAAACTTATTATGCAAATAATTCTTTTCTATGTGTTTTTCTTCGGTTTAACCAGTTTAACCGGTTTATTTTGATCGGTTTGATTGAGTTTTTCTAAAAACCAGCCGGTTCAATCCGGTTCAAAAATCTACGTAAAACCAGTGATAGTTGAACCGCTCCATCTTCCGGTTTCCAGTCCAACCGGTTCAAACCGATTTTTAAAACATTGTTTAATAGTTAATACATGGATAATTGAGTGCGTAACAGATAATACATGAACAATCGCAAGTTTAATTAGGCTAGTAGGAGTGGTGTCAAGTTCACCATGGTCAACTAGCTTGTCCATCTCACTTTGCCACCATATATATATATATATATATATATATATATATATATATATATATATATATATATATATATATATATATATATATATATATATATAGAGAGAGAGAGAGAGAGAGAGATCCTGTACAGCACCCACTCCTTACATGCTTAGTTTTTTTAAGCTTGTTTATCTATCAAAACATTTAAAAACACCATTATAGATTTCACTTTAAATTGCATGGTGAGTTGGTTGTTATTTGTGCTAATAATAATATATATCACATATAGTGACGTTTTAAGTTATTTATTTAAGGGTGTAAAGGCCTATAATAACGCTCCACATAGTTTATGACTTTAGCCTACCTAAAATTGACATTTAGTCTACTTGCTTGTATATATGAAATAAAATAATTTAAAAGGTTTTAATAATTTTAAGGCAAAAATACTGTTAAAAGATGTGTTAGTTTAACCCTTTATTTAAGATTGTTGATTATTTGGATAAAACCGGATTATCCAATTGGACAATTTGGATTAGACTATTTGTTTCAGATATTCGGATTTTTGGATTGATTTTTAATAGAAACAAATTATTATTTTGGATTTTAGATTGATTTTGGTTTATAAAATAAAAACCGAATAGTTCAAAAAAACCGAACAATAATTTATTGTTTTGTTCTTTTTAATATATAACTTTAATAATTTATAAATTTACTAAATTATTCTTTTAGCATATTCAAAAATTTCATCTATTTGTTGGGTTTAGTTCAAAAAAAGTTTTATAAACTAGAAAAATATGGTAATGGAAGATTTAAAATTTTGAACATAACATAACATTTTATTTCCACCAAGGATCTTCTTACAAGTTATAGAAAAATTAAAACACCAACTATAGAAAGGATGAAGAAATAACAACCTTTGTAGTTCTTTGGGTCCTTTTAGGAGGCTTGGAAACAACCTTTGTAGTTCTTTGGGTCCTTAGTAAACATTTATCCATCTCAACAACCAAAATTTGAAAAAACAAAAGTTGAACTTTCAACAACATTTAGCAAAAATCGAAATGAGGAAGAAACGAGGAAGCTAAAATCGAAATCACCAAAAATCGAAACAACGACTATTACAGAAATCAATGTTGTTGGTTGAAGACGGCTAAAATCGAAAGTATTATGAGACGAGGAAGGAGAAATCGAAACTATTACATGATGAGAAACCTTCGATCGATGCTTGATTGGTGCTTGCTGGTGACGTCGCTTGCTGGTGTTGCGAGAGAAGAAAGGAGTTGAAAGGGAGGCGCTTCGTTAGGGGAAAGGGTATGCGTGATATTTTTTTCTTCATTTCCCCAGTCAGCCGAATTTGATTTCCTTTCCGGGCCCGATGCATCTTTTCGAGTCAGATGGATGAAAATTGCTTATCAAACACATTTTGCTGACCGAGTCAGCATAAAAGGTCTGACCTAACTCGGTCAGCCCAATATCAAACAAGGCGCTCATATAAGACTGATATAGACAGTGGTGAATATCTAGCAACATTTAACTGCCCCCAATAACATACGGCTTTGTGCCATTCTATCAACACCCAATTCCAAAAACTCAAAGCTACAATTGGTGTATAAGGTAAGTTTATTAGTTATCCCATTGCTATAGAAATCATGTTGAACATGAGATATGGATCGCGATCAATCTCATTGGTTGTTCAACTTTTGGTAAGGCGCCTTAGATGTCTAACTCTCAATACACAAGAGGAACAAATCTCATCTTGACTACATAAGCCTCTTGCATAGTTCATACCATACCTGAAAATGGCTTTTATAACTGCCCGGTTAAGGAACAACATTTGACCATATCAAAGCATAGTAATCCCTATACTTAAGTCTCACTATGTATCTCAGGTGTTCAGGATACAAAGATAGTACCTTTTAATTAAGTATCATTCATGATAGCGATCCATGAGATGATCTTGATGCGGGTCGGTTCAATACTAGTTCTCTAACAAGTACCTATGAAACTTGGTTACAAGTTACAACCACTTTCCTACTTTCATCTAGTGAGAGTCAACTAATCTAATTCATATTAGTCTTACATTATACTTGATCCCAATTATAACCGATTATGAACTTTTAGAAACATAACATTATTCATGGATTAAACATGTTAATATAGAACACAACAAGTATTAATGTGATGACTATATCCCAATATATCATAACATTATCTAATAATTGTTGTTATAATGTTCTAATATCCAAATACAAAATCCAAATCAAAAACCCATTTCTAGAATAATAAAGTCTTCTAGCTAAAGTGTGACCAATCATATTTAGCTCAAATGAATGACTTTATCAATGGACCTGTCAAAATTTAATGTAACACCCATAAAATCATGACAAATTTAAACTTTTAAAAACATTTCAAAACCATTAAATCATTACAAACTTGTTTTTAAAATGTATAATATCAGAGTTTTTCCCTGAAACATAAACAAAACACAAGGAGTTGTACGCTCATGCCTTTGCCTTGCCGCGATCCCCCTGATGTACCTGAAACAATAAACTGAAAACTGTAAGCCCGAAAGCTTAATGAGTTCCCCCAAAATACCGATATACTGTACATAACACATATATAAGTAATAGCATGTACTGGTCCACAACTTTACAAACTGGATTACCCCTGGGCTCACAGTGTGCGTCTGGATTGCCTTCCGGGCCCACAACTCACATCTGGATTGCCATCAAGTCTACAGTACGAGTCTCCCTCAACTCGTATCTGGAATGCTCCCGGGTTTGTTGGTTACCGCACGAAGCAGTATCGCCTCAACCCATCCCACATAATATGTCGACATATAACACAACTAATGCATATACAAATAATCACATAATACTACAGGTAGTCCTACAGATCTACCTAACTGGCATAACAACTAACATGCAACACTAACTCATACTCATCGTACTACAAACTTCTAGGATATCATATCCAATGGGCCGACCATGACGCCTTAGACCCTTTAGTATAGTGAGGTAACTCACCTTGCAACTGTCTACTCGAAAGATAAGCTCAAACTCTCGGATCACCGTCACAAACTCCACCACCTATATTCACCATAAAACCATACTTGTAAATTTCCAATTTCCCAAAATGCCCCAGAAGTCAATTAGTCAACCCTTGGTCAAAGTTATAGTTAACAGTCAAGGTCTACAGTCCATGTTGACCCGACTCGTCGAGTCCTTCCAGAACTTGAGTAGTCGTGAAATACCCCCACTGAATCGTCGAGTTTTCCCTACAACTCGCGGAGTCCATGCGTGTCCAAAAGTTAGGAAAACCCCAGTTGACTCGCCGAGTCCATGCATAAATCTATGCACGACAATCTTCATCGGACTCGTCGAGTTGACCATGCAACTCGCTGAGTCCCTTCAGTCCATTATCCATTCAGATGCTTACTAAGCCATTTTAAGGTTCCATATTGTAGATCCAGCTTCCCAAGACATGTTTATCACGTAAAGTTGCAAACTTTACGTGCATACAAGGCTCTAAAGTTTTATAATGTCAAAACCAAGCTTGAAATCGAGTTTTACACTTAAGGCGAGTAGGTCACTTAACCACATGGCCCGATCCGCTTCTACTCGACGAGTCAGGGCATCCAACTAGTCGAGTAGACCTTGAAATTATGAAATTTAAATCCATAAAATTATCACCTGAGAGTCGAGGAGTTACATTTAATTTTTGTGAATTCTGTGAATATTATCATCTCCATACTTAAATTTACTCTAGGTATAGTTAAATATCTTGGAGAATTTGATTGGTGTTCTTTCGTGACATAGAGTCTCTTAGCTTGATTAAGTATACTCTCGAAGTCACAAAAATTTCTATGTGATCCTTGAATTTTAGAAATCAACATACTTTTTCTATGATCTTATTCCAACTTCTAAAGCAGTGTAATCTTATATTGTAGTAGATTGTGTCATTATGCTTTTTCTTGGACCTTATTCCAACAAAACTTACCCTTCATTTCATAATGATGTTAGAATCCAATTATAATTCATAATTATTTCTATCCGTTTTGAAATTAACATATTATGTAGCTCTTTCCATATAGATCCTTTCTAAATTGATTGTCTTAGATACTCTCTTAGTTCTTCTAAAGTACGCTTAGAATGCTCTCTTAGCCATCCAGTGAATTAACCATGTATTTAATTAGTATCCTATGACATGCTTACAACATGATCAAATACCATGTCCTATGCATAATATGGCATAAATGATGAATTTATTTTCCAAACAAATAGAATATAAATCATTTCATCTAGTTTAAACCTATAAGCTATGTAATTTTGAGGCTAGCTCAAAATGGTGCTATATGACAATGCCAGGAATTCTCCAAAAGAATCTTGTGTCTTGATCCCTTTCAAGATATTGCCAATATATGTATAAGGACATGAAACTTTTAACATTCATTTTATCTATCCCTTATAGACTTTACATTCCAAAAATGTATCTTCACCTTCCTAAGTCTTTCATTTTAGAAACACTTTCCGAGTCAAGGTGAAAACGACATTGCTTAGTCAGAATGTGATTTCAAATGATTAAGTACGTCTTATTCATACAAGATTAGGAATTTCACTATGCTCCCACTAGTTCCTAGTAAACATACATGTTCTATTCATTTTGGATATAAAATCACACTTTATAGTTTTACATAAAATGATGAGTATAACATTTAGATGTTTGCTTTATATCCACAAGTGGATCTCAACATTTTGCTAGGATAACTTGGATTAAGAAAACCTCCAGGCTAATCTATATAGATATCTACCAGTAGATGTATATTAAGAAAAATAGTCTTTCTTGAAATCTATTTACTATATCTCATATTAAGAATATGAATTTATAGCAAATAATATCCTTGTTGATCTAATTATAGCTACCTGTGAAAAAGGTTTGATCATAGTCAATGTCATGAGTATGATGAAGACCATAGTCAATGATATGAGTATGAGAAAATTCTTTTACTATAAGTCTTGCTTTAAATGTGGGTGGTTATCCATGTAATTTATTCTTTCTTAGAAGATTCATTCACTCCTTCTAGCCTTGCTATAGGGATAAATTTTAATCAACCCCATTCTTGATTATCATACATGGATTACATCTCAGGTTCATGACTCTAAGTCATTTATCAGATTCGAGATCTGACATAGCATCTTGGAATTTGATGGATTTTCCAGAAGCCATCAATAAAAGCTCATCAATGAGAGATTCTACATTTCTCAAGTCATAGATGATTTCTACCGCTAATGCGAACATTTTGTGTTTATGAATAGCTATTATTCAAGTTTAACAATCCTTGTTAAAACTAGTGCCAACTATTACTACGTAAGGTTATGATCCTTAAGCTGCTTCAAGTTCCATGTACCTCCCTCTTGCTTTGTCATTAGAAGCTTGCTTTTTACTAACTTAGCTTTCACAAGAATAAAAGAACCTATTCTTGGTGGGTTTGCATATAACAATCTAGGTCACATTTAGAGTATTATACAAATATGTATTTAGTAGATTTTGGGTTTAGAAGCCAACATTGGCTTCAAATCCATAAAACATTAAGTAAGATGAGGATGAAGCTTTTCCATACTTAATCTTATAAAATGTTTAATCTACTTATTAGCTGGTATTTGTATTCAAGATACAATTAATAGTGATTGAAGTATTATCCCAAAAATATTAACGGATGATATCTCTATCGATTAGAAAGTAAATCATACCAAGTAAGATTTAATTCATCATTTATTATCATTAAGGCCTTAGATAGTTCTTATCGGTTTGTATCTCAACTTTTGAAACCTTCAACAAAGATTTCACAACTATGTTTTAGCATGTAAAATATAATTAAAACTATTATAGTTGTTAATAAAGTTGATTTGGTATCTTGTGATTAATCTCATACATTCATTAGAAAGGAATTCATACACCAAAGTAAGGATGAAAGTGAGTCCAAAACCGGACCGGTAGACCATGACCAGGAAAACCCAGGTGCTGGTTAACGAGATTTTGTAGGACCGGAAACTGGATTGGTATATAGGAACCGGTTTAGGTTCGGTTCTGGGTAAGGTACCGAGTAAAGTGGGTCTAGAACCAGAAAATCCTGAAACACTAAAGTGGGTCGAATAGAACCGGGTAAAGTGGGTCTAGAACCGGAAAAATCAGGAAATCCAAATTTTTTTGGTAATTACTTAGTAGTTGAGCATCGAAAAAATTTCAACTTTGATATCCCAACTTCGGGGGAATGTAAGTCATTGAATATTAAACGAAAAATGACAAAATTATAGTCTAAAATCATGCAGAAACTCTAAACTACACGTTGAAAAAAGCCCCACGATAATCCGACTTCAAACGAATTAGATATGCATTTTTAAAATTTCACGAAATATAAAAATAAAACTGAAAAACGGAAAATTTACAACATTAATATCCCGACTTTGGGGGACCATAAGTCAATGAATATAAAACCAAAAATGATAAAATTATAGTCTAAAGCCATGTACAAACTCTAAGCTACGCGTTGCAAAAAATCTCATGATAATCCGACTTCAAACAAATTAGATATGCATCTTTAAAATTTCACAAAACATACAAATATAGTTGAAAAACAGAAAATTCACAGCATTGATATCCCGACTTTGGGGGATTGTAAGTCAATGGATATGAAACAAAAAAATGACAAAATTATAATATAAATTCATTTACAAACTCTAAACTACACGTTTCAAAAAACCTCATGATAATCCGACTTCAAACGAATTAGATATGCATTTTTAAAATTTCACAAAATATAAAAATAAAGTTGAAAAACAAAAAATTCACATCTTTGATATCCCGACTTTGGGGGATTGTAAGTCAATGAATATTAGCTAAAAAATGACAAAATTATAGTCTAAAATCATGTACAACCTATAAACTACACTCCGGAAAAAACCTCATGCCAATACGACTTCAAATGAACGAGATATTCATGTTTTAAACTTTTCATAAAAACTGGTTCCGGTCCCTAAAATCGGTTCCGGTTTCTAACACTGTTCCGGTTCTTAAACCCGATTTACCTGAACCTGAAGGACAAACCCGGATTACCCGGAACCCGGATAAAGCCATTCTTTAAATCCGGGACACGAACCAGTTCTACATATTCTGGTTCTAACGGTTTCGGTTTCGGTCCAGTTTTCTGATTCTAAATCTCATCCCTACACGAAAGTGTATAGTTCCTTAATTATTTTCTCTACACCTTAGTGAAAATATCATTAGGAATAATTTACATATAAATAAGGTTCACATATGTCAAATAAACTATATTATTTGCCTTCAAATATCCATTTCTTGAAGTTGGCATATGTGAATGTCAATTATATAATAAAGATAACAATGTCAAATATGCGACTTAAAACAAGTTTAAGTCAAAAGTGTTTGCATATAGAACTTAATTTTATTTATGAAATGTTGATATTTACTCCACAACTTTATTAAGAGATCTAGTCTCATAAATAGAAGTTAATTATTTCAGAATATGAATATTATCGTTATGAAAAACGGTTAAGTAAATGATCAAACATTTGAATAAAATAACTGAGACATAAATTTAGATGTGCTAAATTGAATGTAACATCCGGATTTTACCAGGTAGCTTGTAATCTAATTTTTTTGTTATATTGTGAGAGGGACTCGGCGAGTTGGAGCTCAGACTCGCCGAGTAGGGACGCGGGATGGAACATTGGTGCGCGCCTGGACTCGGCGAGTCCAGGATATGGACTCGGCGAGTCTGCGCTGTGTAATGAAACCCTAAATCTCCGGGTTTGAGGCCTATTTAAAGGGCCTTATGGCCGTCATTTGTGCTCACCCAACCCTCAGTGAGTGTCCCTAGTGTTCTTGAGCGATTTGTGAAGAGAAGGGAGCCATTCTTGATCTTGTGTGTGTTATTTAGCAAGAAGAAGGAGACCCTAGGCAAGAGGAAGCAAAGGAGGTTGCTATTTCGTGGATTTGGAGCTTAGATCATCACTCTAGAGGTATTATCTCGGACTATTTTCTGTTTAGTGAAGCTTGTTGCGATTTAGGGTTTGTTGAACCCTTTTATGGCAAGATTTGGTGTCCTTTTGGTCCCTTATGAGGTTGGAACCATAGATCTGGACCCTTAGAGGTCCAGAGTGTCCCTTTACCCAAGCTTTTTGGGGATCAATGGAGGCTTTGGATTGGAATCCTCATGCCTTAGGTCAAAAACTCCATTATTGAGCTATAGGGTGTGTTATGAGCACCAAGATAGGAGCTTTACGTGATGAATCAGTCGAGGGAGGCCAGATCTATAGTTTTTGGAAGCAGATCTGACCTTAGAAGCGAGTTTGAGTGGTTGCATGGCATGGACTCGCCGAGTCTGTTCATCCGACTCGGCGAGTAGCTTGAAGATTGCCTTGGGACTGCTCAGCGAGTGGTCCAATCGAGTCATGGGTAGACTCAGTGAGTCAGGGTGAGTTGGAGAGGGATGACGAGTGGACTAAGTCAAACTTGGACTCGCCGAGTTGTCCTTGAGACTCGGCGAGTTGAGTCGGGGTGGCCCCGCGATTCATCCAGGTGAAACTCGTCGAGTAAAGGGGGGGATACTCGACGTGTAGTAAGAGGATTTCAGAGGGTTGGTGAAAACGTCTAGACTCGCCGAGTCGCCATGGTACTCGCCGAGTCCGGTCAGAGTTGACCATTGACCGTTGACCAGAGTTGACCTGTGTTGACTTCTTATAGATAGTCAACCTTAGAGATATAAAGTGTTAATTAGAAACGTATAATTTTATAGGAGGATTAGAGCTCGGAGGATCGAGCACGAGGGATTTCCAGGATTCGTGAGATACCGAGATACGCGAGGTGAGTCTTCTCACTATACTTTACCTTGAGTAGGTAACCAGAGCTATTTGATGGGGTATTTGTATGCTATGTATGTTATGTGTTGTACTGCATGATTTCTATGTGATTTATGTGGTGCATGTTTATAAGAGTTAGAACCTGAGGGTTCACAGAGTTTGGGTGCACGGACCCACAGAGTTATAGCCTAGAGTGGCTAATATGTGTTATATGTGGTATTTTGGGGAACTCACTAAGCCTTGTGCTTACAGTGTTGATGTTATTTGTTTCAGGTACTAGTGACGACCGCGGGAAGGCGCCGGCTTGATCCGTACACACACACGTTTGGAGCTTGACGTTATGATCTTGGGATTTGTATTGTTTTGTTGGACAATTAAAATGGCTGTTATAATGAATATTGATGGAATTATGTTTTATAAAAATTGAAAAAAATTTGGTTTAAATTTTCGGTGTTACAAATTGGTATCAGAGCCTTGGTTTGAGGGATTCGGGTACACCTTCGGGGGTATTTGAACTCAAACTGAGGAATTAAAGAGATATTTTCAAAATAAAAACCAAAAATTTTCTAAGAGTCAAAGATTTTCCAGGAAGAAACGTGTGTACGATCAGCCAGCGCCCGAACGGTGAATTCCCAAAATATCTTTTATTACGTGATAATTATTAATGCGATGTGTTTGCATGCTTGAGTAGGCTAGGTATTGCTGATAGGACTAGAATGGCCTGTTTCGTGATGCCTTAGCCTAGGGAATGGTGAGCTGCTATGAGATGCTGAGAGTAATTAGGTAGCAGCTAGAGCTTTGTGTGAGACCTGTTACAGAGTGATTTAAGTATAATAGAGTACTTGGGGATTGGGATCCGAAGAGGAAGATTTGGGGTGTGTACTGAGACGGTGCGGACAGTAGTATTGGGCCCGTACTACTGAAAGCACCGGTGCGGTACACAGTCCAAATAAGAATCTTGGGATGCCAAGAGTCAAGGAGGGGTGGATTGTCGAATGTAAGAGTGTTCGAGTGAATTCTAATTATCGCATGTTGTATTTCAGAGGCTGATCATGGTGAGGACACGTCACGTGCCGGAGGATGCCGGAACTAGCGATGAGGAGATTCGACAGATCATTCATGAGGAGGTGGCTGCGGTCATCAGAGCTGAGTTACCAGAGATGTTTGGGTCCATTAAGACCGCGTTGATTGAGACATTTGACGAGCGCTATGCCGCTCTTTCTGAGGCTGCGGTTGCAGCGGCTACCGCAGCGATTGCTGCGGCAAGACCCCAGGGAGGTGATGCGACATTGTTTAGGGAGTTCAGCAACACCAAGCCACCAGAGTTTGATGGTACGCAGGATCCGGTGGTAGCTATGAGGTGGATATCTGATATGGAGGGATGCTTCTTCACTTGCTCGTCCCCTGAGCATTTGAAGGTTCGGTTCGCGCTGAACCAGCTTCGCTTGGGAGCGAAGGACTAGTGGAAGTTTGTGACTGCGCACTTCACACCGACTGAGCTTTCGGCAGTGACCTGGGAGAGGTTCACTACCATGTTCCGAGATGAGTACGTTCCTCAGGTGGAGAGGGAGCGTCTGGCACAGGAGTTTCTGACCCTCAAGCAGGGTACCGAGTCAGTTACAGCGATTACGAGGATGTTTCATGAGAGGGCGATGTTCTGCCCTGAGCACGTGTCCATCGAGCAGGCACGTATGATCCGTTACCTGAGCATTCTGAGACGGGAGATTCGGGAGTTCGCTGCGAACTCCTCGTACCGGATATTTACCGAGCTTCAGGCAAATGCTCGGAAGAGGGAGATTGAGCTTGAGACTCAGGCCAGGGAGGAGGCGGAGTCTCTGGGGAGGGATCGGCGGCCGGCACAGTCCCAGCCGGCAGCCAAGCGGGCCAAGCCCGCTGATCCCAGACCCGGGAGCCAGAAGGGCCGCACTTGTGGGAAGTGCGGCAAGGGTCACGATGGAGTCTGTCGGGCAGGGTCTTGCTACAAATGTGGCAAGGAGGGGCATATGGCCAAGGATTGCCCCAAGGGATTTGCAGTGTGCTTCCACTGCAACCAGACCGGACACCGGAAGGCAGAGTGTCCGCTGCTGCGCGGAGCATCTCAGGGGTCTGCTCCCGCCGCCATCAGAGCTACTGCTACAGAGAGTCGGCCCATGAAGGCCGAGGCACCGAGGGCTCGGGGAAGAGCCTTCCAGCTGACTGCAGAAGAGGTCCGCGCTGCACCCGACGTTGTGGCTGGTACGTTTCCTTTTCATTATTTATTTATGGTGTTGAGATATTATGCTTATATTATGCTATGCATAGGTACCTTCCTTGTGAATTCTGTACCTGCTTTAGTGTTATTTGACTCGGGTGCGAGTCGATCTTTTGTATCTTTGGCATTTAGTCAGCGTATCAGTGTTAGTCGTGGGGCATTGAGTCGGCCCCTGCGGGTTTCCATAGCCGCCGACAGAGTGATTTGTGCTACAGAGGTCCTCCAGGGATGTGTATTGGAGATTTTCGGGGTTGAGTTCCCGATCGACCTGATTCCTATTGCGATGGGTAATGTCTGTGTTATAGTGGGCATGGACTGGTTGAGCCGATTCGGTGCGGTTATCGATTGCGAGCGTCAGCTGGTGACTATGCGAGATCCTAGTGGGGGAGTTCTTTCGGTTTACGGCGAGGGTACACGTTCTGGATCAACCTTTTGTTCAGCTGCTAAGGCGAGGCAGTGTTTACAGCAGGGCTGTAAGGGTTTTGTGGCGTATGTGATGGATATGCGAGTGATCTCCGAGAGACCGAGTTCAGTGGATGAAGTTCCGGTGGTGCGTGAGTTCTCAGATGTCTTTCCCGAAGAGTTACCAGGTGTGACTCCCGTGAGGCAAGTGGAGTTTGGTATCGAATTGGTTCCGGGAGCCGCGCCTATTGCTAAGGTGCCGTATCGCCTTGCGCCTCCAGAGATGCAAGAGTTATCCTCGCAACTTCAGGAGTTGCTGGGGAAGGGGTTTATTCGGCCGAGTAGCTCGCCGTGGGGAGCACCCATCCTGTTTGTGAAGAAGAAAGATGGCTCACACCGCATGTGTATTGATTACCGGGAATTGAATAAGCTGACGGTCAAGAACCGTTACCCGTTGCCGAGGATCGACGATTTATTCGATCAGTTACAGGGAGCATCTTGGTTCTCCAAGATTGATTTGAGGTCGGGCTATCATCAGGTGAGAGTGCGGGACGAGGACGTCCAGAAGACAGCATTCAGGACGCGTTATGGGCATTATGAGTTTGTGGTGATGCCTTTTGGGCTCACCAATGCCCCGGCTGTGTTCATCGACCTCATGAACAGGGTATGTCGGCCGATGTTGGATCGGTCAGTGATTGTGTTCATTGACGATATTCTGGTATATTCGAGATCTAGAGAGCAGCACGAGGAGCATTTGAGGGAGGTTCTTGGAGTTTTGAGATCGGAGAAACTTTACGCAAAGTTTTCCAAGTGCGATTTCTGGTTGCGGGAGGTCCAGTTTCTGGGACATCTCGTTAACCAGAAGGGGATATTGGTCGATCTGGCCAAGATTGACGCAGTGATGAGGTGGGAGGTGCCAAGGTCACCTTCTGAGATCCGGAGTTTCCTTGGGTTGGCAGGATATTATCGGAGGTTTATTAAGGATTTCTCCAAGATTGCGGTTCCACTCACCAAATTGACCCGGAAGGGTGTTGCATTTTCATGGGGTCCCGAGCAGCAGAACTCCTTTGAGACGCTTCGCCAGAGGTTGTGTGTAGCTCCAGTATTAGCCCTTCCGGAAGGTATGGAAGGTTTTATGGTATTCTGTGATGCATCGATTTTAGGACTGGGAGCGGTATTGATGCAGAAGGGTCATGCGATAGCATACGCATCGAGGCAGTTGAAGCCTCACGAGACGAGGTACCCCACACATGATTTGGAGTTGGGGGCAGTGGTGTTCGCCCTCAAAAATTGCTCTTTTGTCTTCAAAATATGGTCCAAACTTCATTTCTTATTACATATTGTACAAATAAATTATTTCTAAAACTAATTTATTACTTTACAAAAATAAACAAGAAAACTAATCTATTTAATTTATTACATACCATATGAATAAATAAATTATTACAATCATTTTTTATAAAACAACCAACACAACAACACAACAAACACAATGATCATTGACTAATTTATGCACATCATATACATCAACATACACATAAAACAACTTTTGTTTTTTTAAGACAACTTTAAATGATAAAAGATGTATGAAACTTTTGTCACATAAAATAACAAATATAAAATTGTCATAGAAAATATATATAAACTTATTTTTTATACAAAAACAAGTTATTCATATTCTCCAAAAACTAATATTTTTTTTAAAAAAATCTAACCAATCTTGCAAGGTGGCTCTAATACAAATTGTTGGGTTTTAGTTCAAAAATAGTTTCATAAACTAGAAAAATATGGTAACGAACGATTTAAAATTTTGAACATAACATAACATTTTATGCACACCAAGGATCTTCTTGCAAGTTATAGAAAGATTAAAACACCAACCATAGGAAGGATGAAGAAATAACAACCTTTGTAGTCCTTTAGATCCTCTTGGAGGCTTGGAAGTTGATAAAGAATGTGGAACCTTTGAGACACCAACAATGGCTCAACTTGATGTAGATGCTAGTCCATAAACTCTTAATCCCTTAAGATTTAAGTTCATAACCAATATAAACTTAAAGAGGTCATGTAAAAGCAAGTAATCTTCTAGAAAAGATGAATAACACATACACACACACATACAGAGAGAGAAAGAGAGAGGGAGAGAGAAAGAGAGAGAGAGAGAGAGAGAGAGAGAGAGAGAGAGAAAGAGAGAGAGAGAGAGAGAGAGAGAGAGAGCAACCTTCTCTAAGGAGGTTATGGTTTTGGAGAGTATGAATAAGCTAGCCAAATAAAAACATCAAGTCTTGTATTTATAGTAGAAACAATTCCCTACTTTATGAATAAAATAATCACAAGACCATGCCTTATTTAAAAAATCAAAGAATCATTCTCATTTAAATAATCAAAAGACTATACTCTTATTTAAATACTCAAAGAGTTATTCTCTCATTTAAATAATTAAAAGCCCATAACTCTTTCTTCTTGAAAATTATATACAAAAGAGAAGAGTTTCTTTAAATTTTATAAACTCAAAATTTATAAAATATAAACTTTGTCTTTTGAGTAAAAGATAAAAGGGTTTCAACTAGTCCATAAAGTTATACATAACTTTTTAATTCATACCATATGATATATATATATATATATATATATATATATATATATATATATATATATATATATATATATATATAATGTTACTTACTAATGAAAATTATTATTTCCTATAAATAAATAATTCCATTTTAACTTTAAGAGTTTTATTGAATATTTATTAAAATCAATTTTTAATAAACAATCAATTATATTAAGTTGTTGTTAGTGTGCCTCATTAGTATCATATGTTAATTAGCACGTTAATATGATTGTTGAACGTACTAAACCTTTCACTATGATAATACTTTAATATATATTTCTTATAAAAAACTTGTCTATAAATTAGTACACTAAAATATATTTTTCTTGATCGTTATTTATAAATTTTAATTCACAGCTAACCAAACAATATTTTTTAGTTGATATTACAGAGCAAGTTAATAGTAAAGTTATATATTTATTAAAATGCTTTAATTCTTGAAAACCGAATTGTAAAAAACCGATCCAGCCGAATTATAATTTGGTTAGATTGGATCAGATTTGAATTTAGTTTGAAATATTTGGATACACGTTTTGAAAACCGAAATTAATTTAGATTCACTTGATAGGATCGAGTTAAACCGATCCATCCAAACAAACACCCCTACCTCTATTCCTATACTGCTGAATCTCTTAATGAACTCAAAATCGACTAAAATCACAAGGATCAAATAACACCCTATATCAATCGACCTACTATAAATTTCCATTCAACAAAGTACTTTTCATGTATAATAATGATAGATTAATCTTCGCTAATTTTGGAAAATTACTTGCATCATTTCAGAATGTTAGTTTATGTCTAAAACTATATAAATTAATAAATTAAGTATGATGCTTTTAACTTTTTATTTTAACCTAAATCATAAAGAAAACATGATTTTTAGTACCGATTGACATTTGACACTTGGTAGTTGGTATTCACAATGGACATCGTAAATATGTAATTAAGTGTCAATATGTGATAACTAATGTAACATTTTGATAACACATAAGCTGTAAAAGTTTTTACTAATAATAAAATATACTATGTGTGAAATTCATGTATTACATGAGTTTAATTAAAAAATATATATATAAAATTTTAATAATTTGAAAAGTTTGAATTTATAAAAAAAATGAAAAAAATTTGAATTATTAAAACTAATGAGACTTTAATGTATTAAATACATTATATATATAAACTCTTTCTAATAAATACTTTACATATATATTACCTTATACATTAAATGTGGAATTTTAATTTAATAAAATAAAAAATACAATAAAATGACAAGTGGAAAATAAAAATTTTAAAATTTTTAGAAAATATCATGTGTCCAAATGAATAAGAAAATAACATGTGGTAAAAAAAAACATTTATTTATTATAGTAGATATGTACCCTTTAATAAAAGTGTTAACATCACACGACCACATTATAATTTAGGTGACATATTTTATGTATAATAATCGCATTGTCAAGATGGAAATCTTATTTATGATCGTTTTTTATTGTATAAGATCGTGATCATAAGATTGAAAAATCCTACCACAATGATTAATTAATTATTACGTATGAACTGTAGCTATATTAAAGATTAACTATTAACTTTAGGTCAAATTCATAAATATATTTGAATTTGAACTTCATTTTTTAGAGAATTATGAACATTAAAGATGCGTTTGGTTGTAAAAAGTTGTATTAAATTCTAGAAAATGTTTAAAAAAAATAAAGTTGAATTTTTATTCAGTTTTCAATAAATTTTTTAGAAAATATGTGTTTGGTTAAAATTGATAGGATTTTTATTTTTTATTTTAAAATTTTAGAAAACTATAAAAATCATTTTTCGAACTTACATACAATTTGGAAAACAATAAATTTTCATTTTCTTGAAATTTTTTGAAAAATAAATCAACCAAATATGTTTTTAAAATTTCATTTTCAATTGTAAGATTTTCATACAAAACTAAACTTTTTTACACCCTAAAAAATAAATACTTGCAATACAAGAAAACCTCATCCTAAGGTCAAATATCTATTGTTCACATAAAAAAAAAAATTAAAGGTTTAGAGCAAAAACTATAAATGACAAATAAATATCATTTCCTAATCTAAAGAAAAATAAATATCAATTGTTCACATACATAAAAAAAAAAAAAAAAAAAAAAAAAAAAAAAAAAAAAAAAAATTTAGAGCAAAAACTATAAATATTATTATCTAAAGAAAAACTGGTCTACATATTTAATTAAAATAGAAAAATGAATCAATAGAATTAGATGAAACAAAAAGATGTATGAACCAACTATTCTCGGTAATTACAAAGTTCAAAGAATTAGATGTTAGTAAGTATAAAATAACATCTATAAATTCAAATAATAACTTACTATACACATGGGACTCCGATACATCTAAATGATGAAACAAAAAGATGTATGAACCAACTCACCAACAAAAAATGTTTACTTTGATAAGGACATATACTTATTCCATCTCCTTTAATAAGACTCTATTACCGTATAACTATCAACATTCCAATGTGTTATTTTGTTCGTAGAATCTTGGTCAATGAATTTAAATTTAAATTGAAAAAAGTAATATATCAGTAATTTGAATTAAATTCCATATATTGCTTTGTTGACAGGAAACGAAATTGAAATTAATTCCAGACTCTGTTTGATTTGTAGTCAATGGAATTGAAATTCATTTAAAATGACAAAAATCCCCTTGGAAACCTATAAAACAGATGTTGAAGCAAATACGTTAGCAGATAAAAGTAAATTATACTTTGGCCTTCAAACAATGATTTCAGTTCAAGTTTTTAACACAAATTCGACATGAATTCACAAAGCATGTAGACAATAGTGGTTTCAGTTCTGATTTTAACACAAATTCGACATGACCTAAGGGAAGCCTCAATTTGGTTTTAGTTATAGGAAGCAAATCGCAAATTTAAGAAAGCAAATTCGAAATTAACAGCCAATAATTATCATGAAGCAAATTCGTTATCCCTTACGTTCGATTCACAAGAAGCAAATTAATAAAAAAAAGCTCACTAAAATCGATTTTCAAAAAAGTTCGATTCACCGAAAACAATATATATATATATATATATATATATATATATATATATATATATATATATATATATATATAGAGAGAGAGAGAGAGAGAGAGACTCATGTGTACTTTTGCTTGAGAGTTGTAGACGAAAATGGAAAAGACGATATGGAGAAATTTTTGTCGGCTCCAACCGGAGAAAAAAGTTTAAAATATGGTAGGTGGCTTTTTTTTAAGAGTAAAAAGGATATTTTTTTATTTTTTTATTTTTATTGATGAGAATGAATGTTTTTTATTTGGAAGGAATCTATTTATCTCTATATGATTGAATATTTATTTCATTTTAGAATCATTTTCTTTTATTTAAATCCAACAAACGCATGAATTCGAAAAAATTAAAATTCTTTTCCTTTGAATTTTGATTCATTTACTGCAACCAAACAAAGCCTAAAAGTAGGGTGTTGCTAATAAGACACTTCTTGAACACCCTATAATTATTTTTATAAAAAATCAACTTATAATTAACTTTTTGTAATCATCTTTTTTGGAAAACAATGCAATTTCAACTAATAAAAATATTTCAAACATTAATTAGGGTTGTCTAAATGGTAAAATAAAATGTTTTTTTAACCAACCCGTAAAAGTAATATACATTCCCTAATCTATCATTGCCAAGTGTATCGATTAGACCATTAAACCGGATGATTCTATTAACAACTTTTCAAGAATGTATCCATATCCAAATGTGATGACACGTCATTCAATAATTGATTTAACCAAATTTTATCTATATTATAACATCCATTAGGGAGTCCCAAAACACAGTACAAAAGAAATTTGCTACTTTATAATTAATAGGACATCCTTTCCACGTCTTCAAAAGTAACCCTACGGCATAAAGGTTACTTTAATATATATATATATATATATATATATATATATATAGATATATACACACGTCTTCAAAAGTAACCCTACGGCATAAAGGTTACTTTAATATATATATATATATATATATATATATATATATATATATATATATATATATATATATATATATATATATATATATATATATATATATATATATATATATATATATATATTTTCAGGTTCATTTGAGACCATTCTAATTTTGTGAAACCGTGAGACCAAATCTAAAAATAATTTTAACATGCAAAATAAATGGAAAAATCCAAAAATTCTTTTTTTAAATATTATTTTCGGAACTTGAATTAACTAAAAAAAATAAAAAAAAATTCTATTTTTTTTGAAAAATACGTGAAATATTCTAAATAGAATATTACACTGTACATATTCTAAAAATAATTTTAAAATGCAAAATAAATGGAAAAATCAAAAAATTCTTTTTTTAAATATTATTTTCGGAACATGAATTAACTAAAAAAAATAAAAATAAATAAAAAAAATAAAAAAATGCGTCTCACGGTCTCACAAAATATAGGTGGTCTCAAATGAACCTAACCCTATATATATATATATATATATATATATATATATATATATATATATATATATATATATATATATATATATATATATATATACATATATATATATATATATATATATATATATATATATATATATATATATATATATATATAGGTAAAGTGAATATACCTAACAACCTTATATAAGCTTAGGTACCTAACTCCTTAATACTACATCGGTTGTATCATATTTACATTCTAATTGCCTAAGGTTCTTAAACTTCAACCCCATAACTTGATTACTTCCAAAATCTTTGGACTTTCAACAATATCTTTTTTTTACATCACGTCTTTCTATCGAATACCACCTATGGGCTTAATATCCTACCGCTACAAATGAAAGGATGTAGGAGAAATATAATGATGAATTTCCAAATTTTTTTGAAGTAAATCAAGTTTAGGGATGAAGTTTAATAACTTTGGATGATTGCAATGAAAATTTAATGCAAAATGAAGTAGTTTGATGAGGTTAGGTACCTAAGCTTATATAAGGTTGTTAGGTATATTCACTTTACCCTCTCTATATATATATATAACAACTTGAGCAACAAACCTCTTGAATAGTAGTATCGCCATAGTAAAATTTCACAAATAGACTTTGACCCCTGTCTCTTTAATGGAAGTATGCCATGTCATTCAAGGTTTTTCAAAATTAATTGGTCACAGAAAGCAAGTAACGGATGACTCGTAGCAACATAATGTAGTTTTTATTTGGGGTGCTGCTAATAAGACACCCCTTAGACACCCTATAATCATTTTTATAAAAAGTCAACCTATAATCAACTTCTTGTAATCATCTTTTTCGGAAAACAATGCAATTTCAACCAATAAAAATATTTCAAACATTCATTAGGGTTGTCTAAATGGTAAAATAGGGTGTCTTTTTAGTCAACACCTTTATTTGCTAAAGATAAATATATAAATATATTTTTATGAGCAATTCTAGAAATTGGTTAGATAACTCAATAAATTTTTCTTAGCATTAATGAGTTAGCTTTTAGATTTGAAGTTAAAAAAAAATAAAAATAAAAAAAATAAATAAAAAAAACCCAAAAGCTAAATGCTTATATTCTTAAAGGAATTTTTTTGTTTAAATTTAACCTTTTTTCTAAAAAAACAAAAAGTTAGAAATTTTCAAACTCTCGCTACCAAACAAATTAATACACTTGTTATTTTCATAAACGGTAAAAATTTATATTCCCTTTTTTATTTACAATATAGTAATATTTGATAAAACTTAGATATTTTGTTGTATATATTTAATTTCCCTTAAATTTCGTTGCATACGTGCTAATATAAATATAGTATGCGACTCATGTACCTACCATGCTACGATCCCTTCTTTTTGTTTGAAAAACATATAATTAAGACTAAATGTAAATTTCGTCCCTATAGTTAACAAAAAAAATATGGATAAGATCCAAAAACTTTTGAACTAGAAGGAATAGTCTAAAATTAAATCTTTTTGGTGTTTATGGTCCTTGAAAAAGTTGAAATGTCAGTTTTGCCATTTTATTTTTGTTTTTGTATATTTTTACATTTATTTGAATAGTTTTATTAATTTTAAATAAGAAGAGAAAGAAAAGGACCACCTCAGGAACCCCCTGAGGTCTTTGACCTAGGATGTCGTAGAAACCCTCCACGATCCTATATCTAAGTGCCTCGGGAACCCCCAGAGGTCTTCCATACACGATACACAAAAACAACTAATACATTGCATATCAAATAATTCAAATAGCATATACGTAACAATTAATGGGTCGGCCTTGTGAGGAGACTTACCTCTGTCTGCTGAACGCGAAAACTGCTCTCCTAACAATTCGTAGCCTCCCGTACTGAATAATAATATTAATCAATGTTAGTACTTTACTTAATCGAAGGGAAACCCCAAACCCCAAATCCTTCCCTAAGACCCCCAATCCTCCTTTCTTTGTTAAGGGGCCCAAAGTCCATGTCCAAAATCATAAATGGGCCTTTTGGCCTAATAAGGGCCAATCAATATATCCATGGCCCATAACAGATAAAATGGCTCATAATTCCCATAATGCAACCAAGTCCAATAACCAAATGGGGCTCAATAATTCAAAGGCCCAAAAACAGATCCGACCCATTTATGATGCTTACGCTCATCGTACCATCCTGGTACGCGTAGTGTACTGGGATTGGGACTTACGCGCAGCGTACACTAGGTTACGCCCAACGTACTACCAGATTAAGCACTTTCTCCATTAAGTGCTTAATACTCAATTCCTTTACGTCCAAAAGTTAGATCTAAGCTTGTTAAGACGTCCTAAGGCATAAAGTTGGCAACTTTATGTCTTTACATGCCTCATATACACCCAACACCACCATTGAGACCTTTTCAAGGTTCTTAACCCATGCATAAGGTCAAAACTCCCACCAAGACTCCATTTTTATTTTGCTACAGAACCAAGGGACCTCAGATATGTCATTTCCATCTTTTGGAGTTGCTTAACTCACAAGTGGAGGTCTAAAATCAATAAAAAAGGACAAAACTAGAAAACCCTAGCCAGATCTAGAGATTTAAGTGGAAAGATCCAAGCTTTTTACCTACAGGAACTCCTTAAGGTCGTCTATGTGCAGATTCTTAAAGCCAAATGACACTCCAAGCTTCCTTGACCACTTCTTCTTCTTGGATGAACACTAACTCTCAAGGCTCAAAATGCACTCACAAAGGATATTAGGGCTTCCAGGAACATTTGAAGGTGAAAGGAGCTGATGAGGGTGAGGCTCAAGTGAGTTAAGGGCATTTAAATAGGTCACAAGTCCGCAAATTAGGGTTTGGACTCTCGACACGTACGCCCAACGTACTTCTTGGTATGTCCAGCTCCTCCACGATCATCCATGCATAGTACGCTAAGCGTACACATAACTACGCCCAACATACTTAAAGGACCAATTATGACAAAATGGAAATTCTTCAAGGGTTTCAAGTCATACCAGGTTTAAGGCGTTACAAAAAAAAAAATCTTAATAAACAAAACCTTTTCTTTTAAATTCTTTTCTAAGTAAACTTTATTGCAAAATCAATGATCGTAAAATATATGATTTTTTTATGTGAAAAAATATGAATTTCTTGGTAATAATTTTCTATTTTTTAGAAAAAAAAATACTTTTTTTACAATCAGTTATATCTGATTTTCTAATTTTGAGCTTATAATCTTTACAGCTAAATCAATAAATAACTCATAATAATACATCAAAAAGCTTTTTTACAAGCTTTTTATTGAATTTGATAAAAAAAAAGGGCATTACTCGGTCAAATTCAAACTAGTTGATATTACAATCAATTAAACCTAGACTCAATCAAATAATCATCTATTAAGCAACCCTAAATCCTATTCTATATAATATGTATTTCTTTTTATATTAATTTTGATATTTCTTTTATCAATTTGTTATATTTCTTAACTATTTAACCAATCAATCAGTTGTCTGATGACGTGTCAGTTTTGATAATATGACATTTTGACATGCCATGTTGAGGTATCAAAGTTGGTAAAAGTGTTACAAATGACAATAAGTTTTCATTCGTTTCAATTTTAACACTAAGTTTTTGTTATTCAATTACGACACTTCATTTTTTATTCAAAATCGAATATCGTTTTGCTAATTTTGTTCACTGTTGACACTCCATTTTTTTGTTCAAAACCGAATCATTTTTTCAATTTTTTTCAGTTTTGATGACATGACATTTCATTTTTTTGTTCAATTTGAAACTGAAAAATAATTGTTTTACATTTGAAACCGTATATATATATATATATATATATATATATATATATATATATATATATATATATAGGGTTATGTTATTTTGTTTTTACTAATTATTGTGTGCCAGAATGCACAGATCTGGACCATCGGATGAAATATAATCAAAGGTCATATTCTGAGGGTCTATGATAGTGGAATATGATAACATGTACTGTATAATCACACAAATTTCAACATAAGAGAATTTTAGTCAATTAACCCATATTAAAAAAGGAAATTTTCGGATTTTTAGGGATGATTAATTCCTTTATTTCTTAAAAATCTGAAAATTTTAAATTGATTCAAATTTAAAAACCCGATTTTATTCTGTCA
Source organism: Lactuca saligna (assembly GCF_052625555.1). Classification (NCBI taxonomy): domain Eukaryota; kingdom Viridiplantae; phylum Streptophyta; class Magnoliopsida; order Asterales; family Asteraceae; genus Lactuca; species Lactuca saligna. Next base: position 20,293,395 of record NC_136423.1, on the reverse strand, counting down.
GAATGATAGAATGCGAACCATAAACTAGTACATATATTTTTCGATTTTATTCTGTCGGAATGGCAGAATGTCAACCATAAACTAGTAAATATATTCTGAAAGAATACACAAATCAATTCTTGAATTAATAATATAACAATAATTACATTGTATGATTGTGATTCATTGAATAATAACAACATTCTGAAAGGAAATAAAAACATCAAAATCTAACAAAAACAGTAATCTATTCTGAAAGAATATTATTTTTAAGCAACACTTTATACATTGTAGCATAACACATTCTGGTATAATACACTCTCGTTCTATATGTTTTCTTCCTTCTCCACATCAATGTTAGCCTGTTCAAAACCTAAATCCACAAAGAAAAGATAATCAATTTTCAAAATTAAACAATTCAATGCATTATAATAGAATACAACAATAAAATATTCTTACGGAGTAAACTATTTTTGCAGAATGGTTTGAATATTCTTAAAGAATTTGTAACATATTCTATCGGAAATGATATAATAGAGAATGGTAATTACCGGATTTAATTTTAAGAATAATTCCAAAGCTAGGGTAGATAGGGTAAATATTGGATTCAAGTTGGAAAGGCTTGGTGGGGGAGGGACTAAACTTGTTAAAAATTATGAAAGTTTGATATGGAGCACGGGACTTGAACCCAATGATCTTCCCTCTCGTTTTAAGGTAACAACTCCCATACCCTAACCCTAACTCGTCTTCTCTCTAGCCGCCACCATCCATTCAGAGTTTACCCAGCCGCCATCTTCACCCCTCTTACTTCCTCCGCCGTTGCTAGCCTTTTGCCTCCACTATCGGTATTGCGAAGCTGCTGTTGAAGACGTGAACCGCCACCCCTTCACACTCGTGTTTCGACCGGAAAGGCCACCGACGACCTCTTGAGGCTCTGCCGACGTTGTTCCGATTTTCCTTCTTCTCCTGTTTCCTCTCCGCAGCAAGAAACCGGCATCCGCAGCCTACCGCCTAGGAGATTGATGAGCTCGTGGTGTTTCCGTTATCAACGGAGCACGGTGATGAGTTCAAGGCTTGTATTCCGACAGGGGTGCGCTGTGTGGGTCATTTCACGAATAGAAGCGTGTTTCAGATCATGTTTGCGTGTGGATGCTTGATTGGAAATCATGGGGTTTGGAGTTGTGTTTAGAACGATGATTTGTAGAGAAGTAGGGGGAATCGGTGGTGATGTTATATGAAACTGATAACCTAAATTAGTGGGATGTTGATTGATTTTGTTTTCTTTTACCATAATTAATTATACTGTAGATTACTTTTATACCCTTTTATTATTTATTAGTGATTTAATTATTTCTTGAATTCTTATTGGTGCATTTAGACATACAATATTTTCTAAAAACATTTTAACGTAGCTCTCTCTCTCTCTCTCTCTCTCTATATATATATATATATATATATATATATATAATATTTAAAAACCATATTTTTTTGTATAAATACATGACTTTTTACATTCAAACCATAATATTATATATATATATATATATATATATATATATATATATATATATATATATATATATATATATATATTATAACCATATTTGTCATTCACTATTTGGTTATGTGACATTGGCGTGACATGATAACGGAATAACATGAAATGATATTTGTGATTATCCAAGAAAACTTGATATGAATTTCATGCAAAATCTAAATTTAGAAACATAGAATAATTTATTTTGTTTGAAGCTCTTTGAAAGAGGATTTTTGTATAGTAATGTTAAGCAATGGGGAAGTATATTTGCAAGAATCAAAAATCATGAATATATACAACGGAGACCTTTGTGTTCTCGAGACATTATAGTTTGAATGTAAAAAAATTTATATTTATACAAAAAAAAATGTGGGTTTTAAATGAATAAAAATGTATTTATATTGTTTCAAATGTTAAAAAAAATTTATACGATTTCAAATGAAAAATGATCAACATTAAACAAAATTAAAAAAAAGTTAATATTGGATTCGAAATAAAAAAAATGGTGTGTCAAAACTGAAAAAAAAATTAATATCTTTTATTTAATTTTTTAACATCATTAAAATTGATATTTTAATTTGTCATAGGTCATCATGTGATATCAACAGACAACCTGGTTAACCAGAGTTATAAAAGGGAAATCTCCAGAAAAATTCTAAAATTTTAGTTTAATTTATGAAAAAGTCCCGAACTAATTTTTGTTTACAGAAAATCACAAAATACCGGCTAAAACTTCGGAAAAACCCTTTTTGGGCGGTTTCGTAGATTTAGCTGGTATTCTGTCATTTTTCGTTAGTTTGCTCAAAATATTAGGATTTTCTGAAAATTACCCGATTACCAAAATATTAGGACTTTTTTGGAAATTACTATGGAATTAATGGATATTATTATTAACAAATCATTTATAAACATAATTTTTTTTATTATAAACAAAGAAAATACATTTGTTGCTAATTTCTAGGAATAGAATGGTCGACGGTATACTTCTCTATTGTTTGTTGACCATTTCAAAGTCTCTATGTTCCTATATATCATTGTGTGTGTCATAATGAAAAGTACTATGTTAGGCGTGACCAATAGATGAGTTGATAATATTTATTAATACACAATCAATAAGTGCTATTAGGCATGATGCTATATGATCACGTGTTATTAGAAAATATCACTACACGAACATATAAATCTTTTATTATGTTCTTTAACCTAACTACCACCTAATCTCCAAATATTACCCGATAACAACCATAAAATTACACACATCTATCGAGAGTGAAAAGTAAACTTTGAATGACAATTTAAATAGATAATAACCTTTCACTTGTTTCCATATAAATTATCATTCACAGTTCACTTTTCATATTTTATATATGTGTGTTAGCTGATGGTTGTTAACATGTAAGGTATGAATGTTGGTTTGTAGTTAGGTTAAACAACATAAGAGGAACACCAACATTAGAGGAATGCTAACTAAGTTCATCTCACCATCATACCCACAACAATGCATAGGAAGAATGTAGAGAGTTTGAGTGGTCACGAAGCAATAGAGTACTTAGACCACCAATTTATTCTTAGAAATTAGCAATAAATGTATTTCTTTTTTTATAATAAAAATATTTTTTTATGTTTATAAATGATTTGTTAATAATAATATCCATTATTTTAATGGTAATTTTTAAAAAAGTCCCAATATTTTGGTTATTATGTAGATTTTGGAAAAGTTCCAAAATTTTGACCAACCTAATGAAAAATGACATAATACCGGCAAAATCTGCGAAACCAATCGAAAAAGGTTTTTTCGAAGTTTTAACCGGTATTCTGTGCTTTTTCATAAATAGAATTTAGTTTGAGACTTTTTCGTAAATTGGACTAAAATATTAGGATTTTTTTGGAGATTTCCCTTACAAAAAATAAAAATTGTAGCAAATTAATAAATAAAATATCAAGACAAAAAAATAATAATAATTTCGATACATTTTGGAACAGAGATATTTTTTTTTGCTTTCTAACATACTTTTAGCAAGGTAACATAATAACACCCATAACACAAACACCCAAAGGCCGCAACTCTATCCCACTATATATAGAGTTGGGCGTGTTTTATAAAACCCCCAAAATCCCCCAGGCTCTTTCCTCAGTCTCATTTCCTCCCTTTCTCGTTAAAGCTCTAAATTCCGATCAAGTTCCGATTACCCGATAGCTTCTTTTTTGTAACCTTCAAATATTCCGGTAATTCCTCCGACTCCTATTTTTATTATACATACTTTGATTGTGTGCGTTGTTGTTATAAGAAATGGATTCGTACTTGTTCTTTATTTAATTTCAGACATACACTAAGGATTTCTTTTCTTTCGCACAGAAAAGTTGTAGATGATTGTGAGATGAAGTAGACTGAGCTACTTAATCCTTATAAACGCAATGATCCTGTTATGAATGTTGAATTTCATTTATGTATCATTCTATTCTTACTAAATCTCTACCTTTTTTTCCAGGACTAAAGAATCAAATCAACTTGGCAATGGAATGCGAAAACTATTTCGCCGATGAATTTAAACCCGACAAGTCTTTACCCTGTTTCGACTGCAGTATCTGCCTCGACTTCGCTAAAGATCCGGTGGTCACTCTATGCGGCCACCTCTATTGCTGGCCGTGTATCTACAAATGGTTATCTTTCCCCACCGATTCCGGCGCTAATCCGCCATGCCCCGTCTGCAAATCCGAAATATCCCACACCTCCGTCGTCCCTCTTTACGGCCGCGGTAAAACATTTTCCGACAACGAACCTGGTGGCAAGACTACAAACACCACCGCCGTTATCCCGCCTCGGCCACACGCTGCCGTCTTATCCTCGCCCAGTTCCTCCCGTCAACCACCATACGGAAGTTTCAGTGACGGCGTCGATGGTTACAATCCGAATGTATGGATGTACGGAGAAATGATTTACTCGAGGGTGTTTGGGAACTCGCAAAGTTTGTATACGTTTCCGAATTCGTATCATCTGGCTGGGAGTAGTAGCCCTAGGTTACGAAGGCGAGAGATGCAGGTTGATAGATCTTTGAACAGATTGACTTTTTTTCTCTTTTGCTGTTTCTTCTTGTGCCTTCTCCTTTTCTAGTCCAGGGGCATGTTAGGTGAAGATTAATTTAAGAAGTCAATATCTGACGGGTGTATCTCTTGAATCTCATTGAATAAGAGGCATGTTAGATACACTCTTGAATCTTATTGAATAAGAGGCGGAGGAGCAGAACCAAATTATTAATTATGGTATTAATACATTAGACGTTATAGTGTTGTATACTTGGCATTATGTATATTTGAGATTATAGATTATATATACTTCTTACTTGTACATATTTATAGACAAAATTGCAAAAGCGGTCCAAAAAAATTATGTTTTTGATAAAAAAAAAAAAGGTTTAATGATGCATTATTAGTGTGATCTTGGATATTAATAGTGATTTTGGTTCCTATATACTTTGTAATTTATTTTTATTTGTTTTTTAATTGTTATAATAATTAAATTAATTTATTTAACCTCCTACTAATCTATCTACCCACTCCTTAGTCTTTAACACATCGACTCAATTTCTTTCTCTTAGTCTTTAACACTTCGACTCAATTTCTTTCTTTTTCTTCATTGTTGTTAGATCACCACCATATGTGAACCACCTTATTAATCGGAGACGTCACTTTTCGTTAGGCCACCCAAATAAGGCGACTTAGATTTGTACCTTCGAAAAAGTAGACCTGAAAACGTTACGTTGATTTTCGTAGCCGACGGCGTTGTAACCTGACTTTGTTGGAACCGTAACATTATCTGGCATCGAAGAAGAAATAGAGAATGAAACCCTAACTCTATGGTAACCCTGACGTTGTCTTGTTGATGATATTTGAAGCGTTTTCATATATGTGTAAGTGTGTGTGAGAGGGAGGGGGTGCGTTGTTCTGGAGAAAAGGGCAATATTTTGGAGAGGGTTTTCAGGTTGACGACGTTCTACCACAAAGGGTACCGTTGTCTTTCAAATATCTGAATCATTCCAAAAATACGGTCTAAAAATTTCGTTTTAAAATCATTTAAGAAAGCCATAATCCATCAATCATCACAATAAAATCATAAGTTATGTATCTCAAATCATCATATAAAATGTTATGTCAAAAATCATGTCTCAAAATATCAGAGTCTAAAACATCTCAAGCTGCATGAGTGGTGTGTACATTGCAATCATCCTGAGCTCTCCCCTTTGCTATCGGAAGTACCTGAAACCAAAATTGAAAACTATAAGCACGAAGCTTATTGAGTCTCCCCAAACTATTACATATCATACACATATACATGCAACTAGGAGATACGTGCCCCGTCCACACTTAGCTAAATGGGAGATACGGGCCCTGCACACACTCCGTTGGCTATAAAATATGGGGCCCGCCCACACTCAGCTACTATGAGATAAGGGCCTCGCCCACACTTGACTGCAATGAGATACGGGCCTCGCCCACACTCAACTACTGAACATACATATAAGTATCACACAGACAACACGTATAACTAAATTTATCAATCAGTCATATATATCCATACTCAAATAAAGCTATGAGATACGGGCTCCGCCCACACCAGGCTAACTGGGAGATATGAGTCTCGCCCATACTCGGCTACTAATCATACATATGCGGGCCGACCTTGGTGCCTTCAACCCGTTCTACTGGAGGACAATTCACCTCTCAAACTGGGTGCTGAACTCTCGTGTGAGGAATCTTTGATGTTTTGAGAATACTTTTACTTTGATCGTCTTTTACGATGATAGATGAATGATTTTGACTTAATTAAAATGAAAAATTTTACTCAGTATTTTTTGAACGTTATAAGACAAATATTGCGCGTGTGCTACGCCGCACAATAAAAAATGGTTTGAAGATGTTTAAAAATAAACAAAAACCACTTAAGTATAATGTGGTTGCCTTAGTAAGTGGTGGGGTGAGTGTAACTTGGGAAGAGGGGACATATGAGATTTTTTTTTACTAAAATAATAATAAAAAAAGAAATTAAAATTGATTTATTTAAAAGCATGTTTGTTGTTTCATGTTGGATGAACTCAAACCATACAAAATACCGAGGGAAAATGACTTATTAAGGTAATTAACTTTTCGGTATGTTCACATCCGGGTAACTATGTTTTTTTTGTACACATTTAGGTAACAAACTTGTTGGAAGTGTTCACATATGACCATTATGATCTGCTATAACAGGTTAAATCCTAGATGTGAACGTTTTTAACAAGTTCGTTACCTAGATGTGTACAAAAAAAAAATAGTTACCCAAATATGAACAAAGCGAAAAATAAAAGTAAATTGCACGAATGGTCCCTGTGGTTTGGGGGAATTTATGTTTTTGGTTCCTAACTTATTTTTTTTAAACTTGGATGGTCCCTACTGTTTATTTTTGTTACGCGTTTGGTCTCTGTCTTACCTAAAAAGACTATTTTGCCCTTATTAATTTATTTATTAATTAATTTTCTTATTTATGTATTTATTTTTTTTATATATTTAAAAAAAACTAATAGATGTATCTCCTCACTATAAACCTCAAACCACATTTGAGAAATTTAATTTGCATGGTCCCTATTGTTTATTTTTGTTGCACTTTGGTCCATGTGTTACCTAAAAATACTATTATGCCCTTATTAATTTATTTTTTAATTAATTTTCTTATTTATGTATTTATTTTTTTATATATTTAAAAAAAATTAATAGACCCCACATATATATATCTCCTCACCGTAAACCTGAAACTACATTTGAGAAATTTAATTTGGATCTTACCGGTCACCATCCCATCTGTCATCCTCCCCAATTCTTCTTTTTTTGGTACTTCAACTCTGGCGAACCAACATCATAACCTACTCTTTCTTCATCTTTAGTGGGTTATGGTGTTGATTCGACGTAGTTGAATGACCGAAAAAAGAAGGGATGATGAAGACCTAACAAAATTAATAAGTACACAATAGTCTTTTTAGGTAAGACAGAGACCAAGCTCGTAACAAAATTAAACAGTAGAGATCATCCGAGTTAAAAAAAATAAATTAATTAAAAATAAACAGTATGGGTCATCTGAGGAGATACAAATATGTGAGGTCAATTCATTTTTTTTAAATATGTAAAAAATAAATACATAAATAAGAAAATTAATTAAAAAATAAATTAATAAGGGCACAATAGACTTTTTAGGTAATACAAGGACTAAACGCGCAACAAAAATAAATAGTAGGGACCATCTAAGTTAAAAAAATAAATTATGGACCAAAAACACAAATTTCCCCAACCCATAGGGACCATTCGTGTAATTTACTTTTATTTTTCGTTTTGTTCAGTAATTATTATTTTTTGTATAAATCTAGGTAATGAACTTGTTAAAAACGTTCACATCTACGATTTAACCTGCTATAGCAGGCCATAATGGTCATATGTGAACACTTCCAACAAGTTTGTTACCTAAATGTGTACAAAAAAAATATAATTACCCAGATGTGAACATACCGAAAAATTAATTTCCTTAATAAATCATTTTCCCAAATACCGATCATAAAGGCCAAAATCACATACCAAATAAGATATTCAAAATTAGACCAACAATACATCATTAAATTTTTTCAGACTAGTGTTTTCTGACAACCACATGGACAATTTTATATATTGTCTATATAATATATTTGATGTTTTATCATTTTATTATGTTATAAAGTGATGGATATTGTGTTAATTTTGTTATTACGCAATCCTTATCATATCTAATAAGTGGTGTCGCTAATAAGCTCCCAACAAACAAACTAAAAGAAGATTTTTATATGTAGCTAAATATAACAAAATTGAGTATCCATATCTACCAAATGCACCTAGACGACATACATATACCGACACCATGAAAAGAAAGATGCATAGTTTGGTCATGTGCTTTATCAATCACAATCTTTAATCCATTTATTTTTTGATGGAATAAGATTCGTTTCATCTTTGTCTCCATTATAGAACAAATGTAAAACCATTTTATATATATATATATATATATATATATATATATATATATATATATATATATATATATATATATATATATATATATAAAAAGGACATGAACGTCATCTTACTAATCTCATTTAATGTTTAATTTTTTTGTGTTATTTAATATATTAATATAAATGTCTAAAAATTTACATCATAAAACAAATTTTCATATTTTTTATAAATTTTTTTTTTGTTTTTTTAAGAAAAAACGTAGATTTTTTATTTTTTTTATAGAAAACAAGAATTTTTGAAAAAAAAAAATAGAAAAAAATATTTAAAAAAAAACTTCAATATAAAAAAAACAATATTTTTTTTTTCAAAAAAAAAAAAAAAACTAGAATTTTTTTTAAAAAACTGCAAGTTTATAAAGAAAGTTTATTTTTTTCAAAAAAAGAACTGCTATTTAAAAAAAAACTGCAATTTTCTTTTAAAAAGGTAAAATTGTAGATGCATATATGCATATTTTTTCAAATGCATATATGTATATTTTTTATACTATAATATTCGTTAGTAAATCACAACAAATCTTATTTTTATTAATTAATCTATAAACATAATAGTATAAGTATTTTATTCGATACAAAATAAAATATAAAAAAATAAAAAATACTACAAATTTCAAAGCGTTTTCATGTATTCGTGTCAATATTTTCTTATTTTCTTCAATTTATTATTTTTCACCTCTTCAATATTCACCACAATTTCTTCCAAATCTACAAGAATAATAAAAAAAAGATTAATGTGAAAACACTCACAAAAATACATATAGATTTTCATATGATTGACATATAAATCACATGCGATTCACATATGAATCACATTTACATATGACATTATATGTAAATCACATGTGATTCACATATGATCATATGTGATTTACATGTGAATCAAATGTGATTTACATGTGAATCAAATGTGATTCACATATGAATCAAATATGATTCACATGTGAATCACATGTTATTCACATGTGAACGACATGTGATTTACATGTGAATCACATGTGATCTACATGTGAATCACATATAATTCACATATCAGTATATAATCTTTCTCATACCTTGTAAAGTAAATAAATAAAAGTATGAGGCTAGTGCCATTGAAGATAATAAAGTTCATTAAAACTTAAATAATTTTAACTCAAATAATTCAACTAGAAGATCAATAAGGACTTATATCAGATTTAACAAAAAAAATCATGCACTGAACAAAAAATTTAAAAAAGTTTAGTAAGATTGCCTTTTCTAAGCTTACAGAAGACAATGTAGAAGGAGGTGCAAAACCAAGCAATACTGAAATGGCAGCGGCTACTTCTGGAAGGGATAATGATTTGGACTGCAGAAGCAACATATGAAAATAAGATCAATATATGGCATAATATGTGATCTCATTATTTACACATAATTCATTCACGAACAATGTAATGATATCTAATGTTCACCAACAACTCAACCTCCTGTAACAGTATGTATCAAAAACACATTCCATTAAGATGCTTTGTAATGTCTTATTCATCACCATTTCATATTCCATCTTTGGTTTCTCTATTTTGCAATAGTTTGTATTATGTATTAATTTTTTTGTATAAAAAATTAGCACCATGGAGAAAATGTTAAAGGAATGAGATTCGTATACATTACAGATGTATTAACAAGAGAAAAAACTCACCACTCTTTCCGGTGTTTAGCTTCCAGATGACTTCAATGAAGGCCTTTTTAGGGTTTTCGTTTTTCCTAGTTCCAGCTTTGGGTCCATAAACAACAAAATAGAGAAGTTGAACATGAAATTGAAGCATTTCTCCGGTGGTATGAGGGGTGGTGAAGATAGATGTTAGGAAGGCCGGTGTTGGTGCAACTCCGACCGCTTTCGTTGAGAGAACTAAACGTGTTCTTGACCGCCACTTTCTCGTGCCTCTGTCTTGTGTTCGTAACTGCCACTATCTTCCACTTCTCCCGACTCACTCTTCTATTGCGACGACAGTTATTCCTCAGGCGGTGATGGTCTAGGCGACAATGGACGAGCTGAAGTATCAATTGTCGGAGGTGGAATGAAAGGCAGAGAGAGGCGAGACGAAGAGAACGAGAGATTTCTTGTTAGTTTTTGTTCATTGGATAAGTTTCATGGCCCACTAAAATCAGTTTCATCTGTATTTGTTTAGTTGGATAAGTTTCAAACTTGAGATTTCTTGTTAGTTTTTGTTCGTTGAATGTGGTTTACGTTTAAATTGTATATAGTATCATCATTTTGTTCATTTATTTCGGTTTAGGCAAAGCATTATCATACCCATGTTATGTATTTTGTGATCAATGATGCTCTTGTTTTTTTTTCTACTTAATATATGTTTTTTTTCTTAATTTTACGGTTTGTCGCAATAAAAGTTATGGTTCATGATTAAAAAGTTTATATTGATTACATAATGGATGTTTAATTCAACGTCAAGTTATAATAGGCAAGGCTGGTTCTGAGGATTGAAATGTCTTGTACGAGGTGTAAAAAAATACCCTTAGGCCTTAACGTGTAATGAATTAAATTACATAAATTATTTCTTTTAAAACGATGATAAACTTTATTGCAATAAACATAACAAAATCATAGTATTTTAATGAGTACCAACTAGTTGTTTCGGACCGGATATTTTATAATATAATTTCACTAAAAATATAAATATTTTAATAAAAAGAAGATGTTAAAGTTTAGTTTGATCATTGACAGAAATCTAATATCATTCTTCAACCGTTCAAAGACTCTCTGTTTATAACTAAAAGCCGTAACAATTATTATTTTTTTGGGAGTTATTATAAATTAGTGAAGCAAAAGGGTGCATGGTGTATTAAAACTCAATAAAAGTTATTATGTTTTTAACAAAAAAAATTATTTAATAATTCAATGAAATATTATATGAATGAATCTTGCAATGATGAAAAAAAACAATTACAATTAGAAAAGAAAAAGACGAGAATTTAGAAGTGCTCAAAGGAAGTTTAGGTAAAATAGAAAAGCTTGAATGACAATGAAGGGATTTGGACATACAAGTTTAAGTTAAATAATAAGAAGCGCCCTTACCAGCTTACCTGATAAGCAACATGAAAGTTTTGTTTTTATTTTAAATATTTATTAATTATACAAATAGTAAATATATAATATGTCTAAATCTTGGATCCTATTTTTTTTCATGGTCATGTAAAGCGGCACACATTGCCCCCCTCAAATCTGGCCCATAATAGGTGCCATATAAACAAAAGGCAAAATTTGAAGACTAATTCATCTTAGTAAGATTTCTTAATCTCGATATAATTTTATGATCATGATCTTGCAAAATGTCGTACAATCTTGAATAAGATTATGATCTCGACTGCTTTGATAAAACAATTACTTTTTTTTTTAGAATTGAGTTGAATTGATTTGCAAAAACTTCTTATGACTTTCTTATTATAAATAGTGAATACATCAAATAGAATTATAAAATGCGTATTATAAAAATAATAGTTTGATTTAAGTTGGTTTTGGAGATTATATGATTTAAAATACGTTTAGGCGACTTTAGATCCGTTCTATTTAACAAGCTCATATCGGAAACTCCATGCTCAATGTATGGGAATTAATTAGATATTGAGCAGTCCGTTGGGATAAGATGAACTCACTAGTTAGCGAATAACTCTTCTATGGAATGAAAATATGAAATGAAAACTAAAGAAAACCCCACACACTATCAACGCCAGGCTCGAATCAGGGACGAATCTTCATATTTCGTAGGGGACTAGTTCTGAAATGTAATTGAGGTGATTGTTCCCCATTTAACTGTATGCGAGTTTCTTTGTTGCTTTTCCCCGTTGTGCCTTACCAAGTGTTGGTTTCAATAATATTTGTCATTTCAAAAAAAAAAAAAAAAAAAAGTCATGTTGCAATTAATTTGAAATATTTAGGGATAATAAAAGAAATTACTTCTATTTCCATCAACCACGTGTGTCATGCACATTAAAGGCTCCTTCCCATTTATTTCAAGTCATATGGTCAGATGTCTAAATCAAATTTAAAAGAGCCATGATTTCTCATTTTCATGGGGCCTAAGAAACATAGGCATGAAAGCAACCATAATTATGAAAGCTAGAAAATGGATGGATGGATCGAGTTGGTAAAGAGTCAAAAACAAGTTTGAGTTAAAAAGTTGGGTCCGTTTTGTTTGTGTTGCTGTTAATCAGGAACTTTTTGTTCAAAGAGTTACAATTTGTGTGAAGGAGTAATATGTTAAAAATAATAAAAAGAAATATTATTATGTAGCGACAATATATAATTTAGAAAAACAACTGAAGAGTGATCATTTAACCGTTTAAAATAAAAAATAATCCAAATCACCTCATTCATAAGTAAATTTGTGGAACTTGTAACATATACTTTTCCTGTGCACATGAGAAATATTTGTTCTACCAAGAAAAAAAAGATTTGGCATCGTAAACATCAGTAGTATAATTATAATTTTGGTTGAGTTAGTAGGGTTGGCCCATGAACACATTCTTCATGGTTTATAAATACGTGAATATGGTTGCATGATTAACAATTTCAACCAATTCATATGAAAAGTGTTAAATGTGAGTTGTCTTTATATATATATATATATATATATATATATATATATATATATATATATATATATATATATATATATATATATATATATATATATATATATATATATATATATATCATCTCTAATAAATGAAAGTTTTTTTGTCACTTGTTAAATTTTCAAGAGTTTCATCACATGTAATTTTATAGGAGTTTTAAAACTAATATTTTCCACTTATCATTTTTTGGGAATTTTCATTTTTTTAAAATAAAATGCCACAAGATTCTAATAATTTTTATAAGGAAAGAGAATCATTCTATTAATTTGATAATAAAATCTTATAAATGTTTTAAGAGTATTTGATTTTTTCTATAAATGTTCCAAAAGATTAAATTATGTTATGAAAAAATATTATTTTATAAAATATTTAATGTTTAATTATTGATATTAAATTTTTATTTTTAATAAACTCATATAGTATACGGGTCTCACACCTAGTATATATAATAGAAACATGTCAAATTCAGTGGAACAAGAAGCAAGTAACCTAAAGTATGTATACAATATTTGTAATCTTTTGAAGGATTTAATTTTTTATTATTATTTTAATGATGTACTTTTTTAATAACCAGGGAAGCACACATCACATATTAGTCTGGGAGGTATGGAAGGGAAGGACTTCTCTCTCATTGGAACACTGCCTTCTGGCTGAGGGAAGCAACCCGTGGGAAAGAGGTGGGGGGAGAGGGTGCTGTACTCTTTCTTCTCATTTTATTGGTCAGTTTTTCTTTTAATCATTTTTAATATTTATAAAATTATATACATACTAAAAATATAAAAAATATATTAAAATTCATGGTTTTTAATTCTCTACAAAATAAGTATAATATATGTATGAAATATATATATTTTTAAAAATAAAAAATAGTGAGGAGAGTTTCTCACACATTCCTTGGGTTTTAGGTGAGGGAAAGGATGATGTAGCCCACAAAAAATGAGGAAAACACCTCTCCTATGCCCTCCGGTCTTAATACACAAATGGTAAAACATAATTTACAATAAAAAATGTAAAAATAAGAAAACGGTCTTGAAAAAAATGAAAAAAATATTTAGAAATGAATAAAAGAACAAAAATCTAAATGAGTTATATAAAAACTAAAATATAAATGAGTTATATAAAAACTATGTAAAAAACAATTTTTATAAATATGAATGTTTATAGCATAAACTGTAAAAAAATGTACAGGTTGTACAAAACAAATTGTAAAAAATAATAGGTCTTAAAAAAACATTTATTGTAAAAACAAATAATTAGGAAAAGTTTGTACAAAAATGTTTGGACGAATTCAAAAGAAAAAAAAAAATCTAAAAAAAGATGTAAAAAGTATTAGTCAATTCACATAAACGTACATGTTATTGTTACCTATATCTATTTGGACAATTTCTTCTGGCTTTTTTTTAATATTTATAATATATCTGTCATTCTCGAAAATAAGTTGTATATATAATTGGAAATATCTCTTGATAAATCCTCTTGATAAAGACATAATTCATTTTGTGTGTATATATACGTTAATTCGTTTTCTTTATATAATCTGCCAGATATTTGAAATATATTTTTTATAGTGATAAGGTCGTTTCAATATATATGTCGGGAGTTAAGTTTGGACCAAATTGTTCTCTTGGTCTTTGTTGTCCCTTAATCACTTCCCCAGTCCCCACGACATTAACTTCATCACAAATGTACTTGAGTTTATTTAGGCACTTGGTTTGCATGTGTGACAAATTAGATTGGTTAAATTATATTTCGACAAATCTTCATAAACGGTTCTTGTGATTTTCTTTTTTAAATATCAAGTTTAATCAACTTTTAAGTCTAATAAAAGGTCCATGTGATTTTAGTTTCCATCAAGGTCGGCCTCTTACCCATATCCCATATGAAATCACACCTTTATCCTTTTTTATTTGATTTATACTTCTTTTAAAAGAAATCTCCAGTAAATTCCCAAAAATTATGACTAGTTTACTATTTAATCCCAAAGTGTTTTCTATGAAAAAATCATGAAAATCGGCTAACATTTTCGATTCAACTTTTTTTTTTTCTTTTCAGTAGGTAATTTGAGTTGGCTGTAGAAGCCACCACTTTCATCGAAGCACTCCCAGATCGGCATGACCCTTTTAGCCGAAAGCCTCGTCGAGACCGCCGTCCACCGTCTTATGTCTTCCCAAATCGACGATGATGGTTTACGAAATCGATGACCACGACGTGGTGATGATAGTACCACAACGTGACGTTAAACGACGGAAACGTTATGTTTGAGTGTACGCCATGACGTGGCGATATATTGGCCACGACGTGACGACCGTTTTATGCTAAACCCTAATTATGAGGTTTATTCCCCTATTCAAGGGAAATGAGGGCTAGGGTTTCCACATTCTCAACCTCCATCACCTCCCTTTCACCCTCAAAAAAACCCTAGCTTCCATCCTAACATTTGTGAGCTTGCGGGGTGTTTTTGGTGTCTTACAGAAGAAGGAAGAGCTTTTGGTGCATAGATCCAACTTGCAAGCCTCATCATCATCTTCTAGCACATAGTTTGGACCTCTGTGAGTATTCAAGCTCCAAGCTTTATGATTCCATATGCCTAGATCTAGACTTTTATGTATTATTCTCCATGTTTAGACTAGTTAGAGTGTTGGGATTCCATAAAGTTGGCAACTTTATGGAGCCTTATAGTCCATTTGTGGTTAGATATGTTATATCTGAAGTTTGGTAGAATTTTGAACTCATGCATGAGGGTTTGACCTCATTTTCACAATTTGTGCCCTAACTTGAGGTCGAGACTCAAGACTTGCATAGGACATGCATGTCTTGTAACATCCCAAATTTCCAATTTTTTTTTTCATTTTAATTAAAGAGAAATAATTGTTTTCAGTGAACCCGTATCATAAAACCCAAGACAAAATACAAATGTTCCAAAATCAATGTAATGTTACCGAAGGATGTGTATGATCACGCATTTGCTTTTTCTCGATCATCTGAAGTACCTGAAACATAAAACTTAAATTGTAAGTCAAAGCTTAATGGTTTCCCCTAAATACCACACAATAGAACATATATAAATAATACATACTGGATCCACAACCTCCCGGTTGGATTACCCCTAGCCCACAATGTGACATCCATAAAATTCATAAAAATTTTAAACTTTTTCAAGCATCCAAAAACCACCATTTATTACAAATTGTTTTCAGAAATAGTTTTTCAAGTATTCGATTGTAATTCACGGGAACATACACAAGCTGTTGATTATCTCTCTTGATAATTAACGAAGTAATCTTTGCCCGGGGTTTTAACTGCCTTCGTGTCAAATTGAATTTTTGACATCACTGAATATCCAAAAAAAAATTAATTGCTTCTTATCTATATTCTTTGAAACACTACACATATGAAATCCTTAAGGTTCTCAGTAACACCAACTCAGGCTGATGATTTCAAGAATCTGACAAATGACTTTACTTTGAAACCCTAAAGTAAAAGTGCCTTACTTCCATACTAAGGGTTTCGAAGGTTACTATTCCATTGGGGCAAACAATCCAGCCTATTTGAGGGGACTGTTTGTATTCTGTGTGGGTTTTGAGGAGACGTGACAGTTACTTTATCACGCATGGTTACTTTTTCATCATCATGACAAGGTTTTCTCGGTGATATGTCACAGTTCATTAAATGCTTATCCCGCTTTGATTTCAAAATCAAGAGTTACATATAAAAGGGGATTCAAGGGTTCATTATCAGTTTACGCTTTCATATTCCCAAATACTCTCTGATAAAAATCCCGCTCTCAAACCCTAACAATGGCGACTGCTGCTAATCCTGATGCAACTCATTCTCACACCACAGATGATGTTACCTCGTTGCCCATTATGAAGATTCAGGGTACAAATTACCAAGTTAAGGCGAATGTCTCTCTATATCCTGAAGAACTTAAGATGCTTATCGTTGCTCTAAAAAGCTCTGTACTGTCAAAAGCCATGTTCAATTCATTTTCTGTTCCTCTTTCATGGCTCTCTCAAGCTGGATCAACAACTACTTATTCGAAAGCTTTAGATGTAGTTACGTTCAATCTGGCGACTGATAAAAAGGTTAGACTCTTAAAGAAGCTTTTCTGTCAGATTCTCGATATCCCTAATTCCCCACCATATGTCAATTTTACCTTCCCACAAATTGTACATATGTTCAATGAAATGGGTCATCAACCCCAACTATCAAAGATAAGTGATTTCAAGAAGTTGGTCTTCCAAGTGTTTGAAATTTTTTGTTTGGCATTTTCCTGATGTGTTTAACTGGAAGAACCGTTGGTATGGACAAGGGAAGAATGGAGGTTTATGCCATGGTCGCAAACTTATATTATGATCTTCAAGTCGATTACTCTACTCAATTATGGAAAGAATTCTTGAAGAGTATTGAAAAAACGAATGCTCTTCATGAAATTTCGTATGCCCGATACTGGATCTTAATTCTATAATATTTCTATGAGAAGGAGGGGATTCTGGTTCCTGCAGATGAAGAAAAATCTGTTATCCATGTGTATAGTTGTCCGAATGATGCAACTGATGATACTAAATAGTTTCCAGTTGTTGCTCGTATTCCAGATGCCATGCTTAAATGAGTTGATCCTATCAATATAGTTTTGGTGACTTACTTGCAAACAATCGATACCACTGTTAAAACTGAAATTCTTTTGGCAAGAGAAGAAGAGGCGAAGTTCAAACGTTTGAAGAAGACTGTTGATGGTTCTTCTGAGAAACAAGTCAAGGAGTCTAAATCTACCAAGAGTCCAAAGAAGTTACCAATTACAGAAGAAGAGCCAACAAAACCCGAAGTTTCAGTTGCTGATACACCATCAACTCAAAAAGAAATCATTCCTTCGAAGACTGGTGACTTTCGCAGAATAAAAATGAAATCCAAACATAAGAGCCGATCTCCACTCATAAATGTTGTCTGAGAACCACAGGTTTCTCATCAAGTACTTCTATTTCATGAGATTTCTGCACCTGCTTCACCATCTTCAAAGAAACGAAGGGCAAATGATATGGCCAAACATATTTTTAAGAAGAAGAAGAAAAGCAAAATGATCATCTCCTCTGAGTCCACTGTTGATGAAAATGAAACAATTCCAGAAACTCCAGAAGCCAATCTTCACAAAGAATCTTCTACTCCTGCACCAACAGATGTTATACCACCCGAAGATTCGGTTGCCAAGTCAGTTTCTAAGGAGGCACGAACTTCTGATTGTAAATGTATCTAATACGGATACAAATGTCATCATGGGTGAGGATGCTTCGCATAAAGCTAACCAAGGTAAAACTTTGGGTGTTACCTCAGAAATTGTTGTTTCTTTTCCTCCACAACTCACACCTATCATTCCTACTACTTCTACCACTGATTCTCCTACCTTCGAAAACATTATTAAACAACCAATTATATCTCTTTTTTCTTCACAATCCATTGATCCACCCACCACAACTTCACCAATTCAAGATTTCTTATTTTTATGGAAACTGAGCATGAGTCAGAAGGATTTGGAGGGACGTTTGAAATTTTTGATTTTGATGAAGAAGAAACTTATTTCCCAGATCACATGCTAATGACTATGAAGCAGTTCAAGATATTGAATACAAAGCTCAATTCAATTCTACAATCACAGGCAGATCTTGGGGGAGGAAATTCAGTGACTAGTCTAGAAGTTGATCGTCTGTTAAAATTGCTTGAAGGGATGATTACTTCAAAAGTTTTGGGAATGATAAAAGATTTCGAGTCTCGTCTCTTGGGGAAAATTGATATTTGTGAAGTATTCGTTATATTCGTTAATGACCACACTTCTTCAGAATCTTCTTTATATTCGTTAATGACCACACTTCTTCAGAATCTACTTTCGAGATGAGGATAAATTCTCAGAATCTACTTTTGAAGGTGATTTGAAATAGTTAAAATTGGTGGCAAGGAAACGTCATGTCTTCTTTGTTCAAGATGTTAAGAAAGTGAGAGAAGATGTGAATTTTCAACTCCAAGAGCTTCGTCAAGACATGGAGAAAGAGATTGCAGTTGTTCACACCGAATTTGCATCTCTCAATCAGAAGGTGGATATTATTTGTGATGTTGTAACAAAGTTTGCCAAGTTGTATGAAAGCTTGAGTCCTCAAATTGCTCAACTTTCTACAACTGAAAACAAGAATTTTATGGAAGTTTTCACCCTGTTAAAGGAGCTCAAAGCCTTATCTTCAACACCCGCTTTGTCTTCTCCGCTATCTTCAGAAGATCTTATCAAGAAGTTTTCTCAATTCGAAGTCTTACTTCTCCAACAATTGGCTCCTCTTTCCCCGTATGTCCAGCCTTCTTCCCACAACAAATGCCCCACCTGCTAGTATAGGAGTGCAAGGGGGAGAAAGGAAAAGTGAAGGTTCGAAGGCTGGAGATGATGATGTGAAAGTGGTGGGAAAAGTATTTCCTTCAAAGACTCCAACAACAAAACCAGTTATAGCAACTGTTGCTCATGTTTCTTCGACAGTAGTAACGACTGTGCCAATCACAAGACCAATTTTGAAAGGAATTGTGATTGGTAAATCTGCTGATATTAGTGGGAGTGATTCGAAGGAAAAAGAAGTGATAGAAGAATCAGCTTGGAAGGCAAGAGGAAAATCAATTCTGATAGGAAAATCTAAGGAAGAAAAGAAGGCAGAGGCTGAGGCGGAATTGGAAAAGATGAGACTGATTCAAAGTATAATGACTCAAATGGCAAGTGATCCTCCTGGCATGAACAAAGGTGATCCATCAAAGCATTACAATTATGAAACAATTGAAGCCAAGGTTGCATTTAATCACATGTATTCATTCGAAAAGCAGCCAAAACAGAGTTACATTGTCACGAATACTGATGCAAGTCAGTTGGACTTTCCAATTAATGAAATGATGTTCATCATGCCCTAGTTCAAAGCCGAAAGCAAGTTCAAAGAGAAGGATGAAGGAACTCACATGAAAATCAGGTTTCATGCAGTTCTTGCGAAACCTGCTGAAGAAGTGTGGTCATTAACGAATATAAAGAAGGTTATAAGCATAAAGAAGGATGTGGTTTTCGAAAACACAATCCAAAATATGAAGTATGTGGTGACCAGGGTGAATGGGAATTTATATGAGTTTACAATTATTGAATTTCCTTTAATGAACTTGTATGATCTTATACAAGTTGCATTACTACTGAAGAAAAGGTCTTTTTCGTATCTTCAGAACACGGATCCAGATGAGTACAAGCTGGGAGTTACTCACATCAATATTTTTTATTGAAAATTATTATGAATGCTTAGCATTAACTGATGTGGAGTTGGCTACAGCTAAAGGACTGGAAATTACAACACCCATGGCTCCTTCGAAGACACAAGCAAAATTAAAGAAGTATGATGATGGTGAAATATGCTTAAAGCCATTTGGTTTAGTCTTCTCTGGGAAGGATAAGTCTGGTAAATCAAAACGTTTTTTGTTCCAGGCGAGAGAGGTAGAACGGTACTCAACTTAGCAATATACGAACTTAATTGTTCGTATGAATCATTGTAAGAAGAATAACGAAGGGGATAAAAAGGAACTGAAGAAGATTATCTCATGGTACACTGAGATACAAAGAGTAATGTTGTACTCAATTCAACTGCTTACAAACTGAAGTCTTCAACTCTGATTACAAAGGGGGAGAATGTAAGGGTAGTTTTGTTGTAATGAGTCGAAGCTTATTTTTTACTCTTAGTATGGTTTGTAATGTATTTCACTAGGGATATTTTGATTCGAAGCTTAAGTGTTTTAGCCTTAGTATATTTTTTGTACGCTTTATGTATCCTATAAATAGGATCATTTATTAGAGTTAGATAACTGGAACAACATTGTCTATTCTCTCTGTAAAACTCTTAAAGCGTAATTGAGCTGAAGTGAAAATCTTATTTACATTGTGTGTTCAATTACTAGTTCATTCTTAAACATTTACTATGATTCATTTCATACTCGATTCTTATATTCATCAGCGCACGATCAAGCCTTCGCCTTCCCGCGATCATTCGAAGTACCTGAAACAAAATCCACAACTATAAACCCCAAGCTTAGTGAGTTTCCCCCAAAATACCATACCATAAAAACCAGAACAATATCATGAACAAATAGTATGCATATAGAGCCTTCAGCCTGACTGGACCGCCTTACCGGGCCTTCAGGCTATCTGGACCACTCAGAGAACCTTCAGCATGACTGGACCGCCTCATCGGGCCTTCAACCTATCTGGACCATCCTCTGGGCCTCCGACCTGACTGGTACACCCCACTGGGCCTTCAGTCTATCCGGGCCGCCCTGGGTCTTTTAGCCTTCAGCATACAGCAGGACCAACTCAACCCACCCGCCATCATAATATCACATAAATATCAAACGCTAGCTAGCACATACAATAATCATACATGCCTAACAGATCATCAAACATAGCATCATCTTATATACTAGTGTGACATCCCCATTTTCACGGCCAGAAAAGACCGATTTTGTTTATGCTTTATAAAAATCAGAGTTCTTCTTTTAATAAAAATGTTGCGGAATTTGTTCCCAGAAAAACATGATAAATATGTTATTAAAACATTTTCGAAGAAACGTATTTTATTCATTTCAAAACGTTTGGGATGTCATCGTTAATACAGAAACATAAGCATAAACAGAACTTACATTTATTTACACTAGTGATCTACATCTCTTTAAATCTCTCAGTGTAAAGTGACTTCGTATCAACACCTGTGATATAAATAAACTGAGTGGGTCAGGTTGGGAAACCTGGTGAGTACATAGGGTTCTCAACCCACAATAATATAATCATTATGTTTAAATAATCAAACAATCAACCCAATTACCCATCCCCATTATCTTCTTTATTTTTAAGGGTCTACCCTAAGAATCAGCTACTTCTCATTCATTCATTCCTAAGGATCATCCTAAGGAAACAACATGAAGTCCATAGTTGCCAATGACACATTAGTCAAGCGCAGCTGCTAATCTTGTCACTTAGGCGCAACTGCCAGAATTGGGACATTTTCTATGAGGCGCTTCTGCCGGTATTGACCTTTAAACACTACTGTCATGGTCATAAGGCTCCCTATTAGGCGCAGCTGCCGATACTGTCCTTAGAGCGCAGCTGCTAGGACGTTTACCGTAGATCTGAAACATCTACGGGTTGTGGCGCAGCTGCTAGTGCTCATCTATAGGGTACTAGGTCCACTGCTACCAATGTACACCTATAGGGCACTAGGTCCATACTACTAATTTTCCTCTATTTCAGCTTTTATCCCTCATCATTCATCTACCCATGATTTACCCAACATGTTTTGTAGATATAAAATACTTTATACAACTTACATCATTTAAAACAAGTATAAAAATCTTTCATCAGCATAGACAGCAAGTATTCAGACAATATGCACACATAGCACGTAATTTATTTTAAAATACTTCATATCTATGTGTAAGATGAAAGGGACCATGTACTCACCTGAAAGGTGGTGACTCAACACCCGGACAACGCTTCGATACTCTCAAAACAACTTTCCTTCGATAAAACCTAGTATCAACACCACTAGGGTTTAGTCTACCGATATCCGCAACAATTAATAGTCTGACTATTATTATTATTATATAAGCGTTAAATAACACTCAATATAACTCATAATAATAGCCCAAATAATTATTTTAAGGTCCTAATAATGTTACTATAATTAATTAGAAGCTATATTAAAACTAGCGTAGGCGTAGCTCACTTACAACAGGTTTTTCGCAAAAACCGGGCTTCGCTGGAGCAGCGTTTCCCTAGCCGAAAGGCTCTTTTCTTGGAGACGTCGGGCGCTCCGGGGCTTCCTCCTCGTGCTAGGGAGTTACCCTAGGCTTTGGGGGGGGGGGGGGGTAGGGAGGCTTAGAGAGAGAGAGTTTAGAGAGAGAAAGAAGGTTTGGGAGGTGTGAAGAAGAGGCTAGACCCGACACCTCTATTTATAGTGCAAAAATCTGATTGACTCGCCAAGTAGGGGGACCTACTCGCCGAGTTGGTCCATGTGGTGGCCTTCTGGTGGTGCCACGTGTCCAATTCTGGTGGTGCCACGTCACCCCCTATCGCGTATCAGCCTTCAAACTTAGAAAAATCATAACTTTCGCATACGAGCTCCATTTTCGACGTTATTTTTTTCAACGTGTAGTTAAAATCAAGATCTACAACTTTCATTTAGACTCCGTCGGCTAATTCTCGACCGATCTCAAATTTAACAACAGGAGGCGTTTAGACTGTTAAATGACCGCGAAGAATTCATAACTCCTTCATACGGACTCCGTTTTCGTCTGTCCTTTTACCGTTGAGTTCCTATTAATGATATCTTCAACTCTCATTTAGGTCGCATAAGCCAAAAACCGCTCGAACTAAAATTCGAGTTTCGGGCTGTACACTGCTAGGCCGAATCTTAGAAAAATCATTTCTTCATACGAAGTCAGATTTGGGCGTTCTTTTTATGGATTTTCTCGGTTTAACATATTTTATGACTTTAGTTTAGATCACTAAGACTAAAAAGTCCTCCATCATAAATTCACTATTTACGCTTCCCGGTGCCGTGTCGGTTCTGTCGCGAAACTTTGACGGGCCATAACTTCTTCGTTATAACTCGGATTTCGGCGTTCTTTATATGTACGGAAACCTTGTGACATATTCTACAACTGTGTTAAGATTATTTATTCTAAATAATCTTTTGTTGAAAAGTCATTTTCGACCCCTATTGCCTCTAAATTGACTAGCTCGGATCTGCGGGCGTTACAACTAGGGTACAAATCTAACAGATCACTACACATAACATCATACGATCACCATGATACAATCCAAAGGGCCGGCCTTGGTGCCTTCGACCAT
This sequence comes from Lactuca saligna, assembly GCF_052625555.1. Lineage (NCBI taxonomy): Eukaryota > Viridiplantae > Streptophyta > Magnoliopsida > Asterales > Asteraceae > Lactuca > Lactuca saligna. Next base: position 20,269,304 of record NC_136423.1, on the reverse strand, counting down.
GTTAGTTTAGTGAGGAGAACTCACCTCACAAGTAGTGTTGAACTTGTAAGATCAAATCCCAACTCCAAGACTTAGCTCCGGACTCAATAACCTACAACCACTATACAATCATTCTATCAAAACCTCCAAATACCCAAAATGACCTCAAAGTCAAACTTGGTCAACCATGGCCAAAGTCAAAGTCAAGAATCATGGTCAATAGCCAAGGGTAGCAGTCCATGTTGACCAAACTCGTCGAGTGCATCTAACGACTCGTCGAGTTCTTTCAGTACTCAGAAAAACAAGAAAAAACCCGAACCAAATCATCGAGTTGTTAGACCAACTCGTCGAGTTTCTACAATATCCAAAAAACAAGAAAACTCGATTAAACTCGTCGAGTTGGCTAGGAAACTCATCGAGTTCTCCTAGTCTTAAAGCATTCAGTCAATTCCTAAGAGAATCTAGTGCCACACACCATAGATCTGGTCCCTAGAACTGAAATACCACGTAAAGTTGCTAACTTTATGTCCATGCATGGCATCAAGAGGCTAAAACACTAAAACAAAGCTCATTAAGGGACTTAGAGCATGAATGAGGGCCAAGACTTAATAAAATTGGCGACTTTAAGTCCATAAGGCCCATGATATGTCCATATCTAAAGTCATAGCTTCATAACATGCTCAAATCCAAGAATGGTCCCAAAATAAGCTAATAATGGCCATAAACTTTCAAATGAAGAGATCTAGCGACAGGATGATCAAGATATCGACTTTATACCTCAAAATGATTGCAACAACAATGAAAATCCCGGATCTAAAGCCTTCCTCTGAATCAATCCTCTTCAAGCTTCAAGTTCCTTCCAGAAGAGCACCAAAAATCACACTCCAAGCTCACGCACACTCAAAATGAGAGATGAGGCATGCATTAGGGTTTATTTGGATTGAGGGGATGATAAAGGAGGCCAACAAAGAGTCATAAGATCTTTAAATAGGGTTAAAAACACTAAAAATTAGGGTTTCATACTAAACCTTCAACTCGTCAAGTAGATCTTGAAAAATGTTCGGCCATCATAACTCTACACGACGAGTCGTCACCTCCCAACTCGTCGAGTTGCCCTGAAAAAGTATATATAAAGCTTTAAATTCATACCTGAAGATTGGGATGTTACAAATCCCCCCCCCCCAATTGAACTAGGCTTCATCCTCGAAGTCTGCTGCAATGAAAAAATCTAGATAATGCTCTCGCATCTCATCCTCCTGCTCCCAGCTCCATTTGGATCCCTTCCGATGCTGCCATCATACCTTCACCAAAGGAACTTCCTTGCTCTTTAAAACCTTCACCTTTCTCTCTAAAATAGCTACGGGCCTCTCAACATAATCCAGGCTCTCATCCACCTGTATGTCATCTAGTGAGACAACCGCATCCTTATCCAATGCGCACTTCAGCATCTGCAAAATGTGGAAAGTGTTATGGATCTGACTGAGCTCCTCCGGAAGATCCAATCTATACGCTACCGTGCCAACCCTGGCAATAATCCAAAATGGCCAAATGTATCGGGGACCCAATTTTCCCATCTTCCTAAAGCAGATCACACCCTTCCAGGGTGAGACCTTCAGTAACACCATGTTGCCGACCTGAAACTGCAACTCAGATCGGTGCAGGTCGGCGTAAATATTTTGCCGACTCTAAGCAATCTGCAATTTCTTCCTGATATGCTGAATCATCTCTGTAATCTGCAGAACCACCTCAGTCCGACCCATGACCTAATGACCAACCTCACCCAACAAACTGGGGTACGACACCTCCGCCCATACAACAACTCAAAAGGTGGAGCACCAATGTTGGAATGAAACTTGTTGTTGTAGGGGAACTCTGCAAGGGGTAGTTAGGAGTACCAGCTCCTACCAAAATCAATAACGTATGCTTGCAACATATCCTAGAGAGTCTAAATGGTATGCTCACTCTGGTCGTCGATCTACGGGTGATAAGTTGTGCTGAAATGCAGCCTTGTGCCTAGTTCCTCATGGAACTTCTGCCAGAAACGGGAGGTGAATTGAACATCACGGTCTGAAACAATAGAGACTGAAACCCCATGGCGAGCAACGATCTCTCGAATATACACATTAACCGACTTCTCGACTGACGAGCTCTCCCGAATTGCCAGAAAATGGACATTCTTGGTCAATCGATCCACGATGTCCCAAATAGCATCCAAACCCCTTGTCGTCCTTGGCAACTTGGTGATAAAATCCATCAAAATTTGCTCCCATTTCCACATAGGAACCTCCAGAGGCTGCAACTTGCCATGCGGACTCTGATGCTCGGCCTTGACCATCCTGCAGATCAAGTACCTCTCAACATACCAGGAGATATCTCTTCATGCACGACCACCAATAACTTAATCTCAGATCCCGATACATCTTGGTGGCCCCCATATGAATAGATAAGTGAGACTTATGAGCCTCTTCCAATACAATATGTCTGACTCCACTAGACACAAGAACCCACACCCGTCCACAACGGGTCAACAAAACACGACTGTCTTACACAAATCTAGCAATCTCACCCTTAATCTTCTTAATCTTCCAATTCTCCTCTTGAACATCCTCATCCCGAGCCTTCCTAATCAAACCCACAAGTGGAGAATCCACAAATATCCTCATACATGCCATTGAAACAGAAGATCCAGTCAACTTGCGGCTCAGGGCATCCACCACCACATTCGCTTTACCTGGATGGTAAAGGATCTCACAGTCGTAGTCCTTAACTACGTCTAACCACCTGCGCTGCCTCATTTTTAGGTTCGGCTTATCCATAATATGCCTCAAACTCTTGTGATTCGTGTAGATGGTACAAGGGCCCCCATAAAGGTATTTCCTCGAAATCATGAGAGCGAAAACCACCGTTCCCAACTCAAGATCATGTGTGGGATATCTCATCTCATGCGGCTTCAGCTGCCACAATACATAAGCTATCGCTTGTCCTCTTTGCATGAGGACTGCTCCCAAGCTGGTGATGGACGCATCACAGAAACCACAAAATCCTCAACTCCCTCTGGAAAGGGTCAAGATTGGGGCCTCACAAAGTCTATGTCGAAGGGTCTCAAATGTTGACTGTTGCTCAGTGCCCCACCAGAAATCCACCCTTCCTCATCAGACGAGTGAGGGGTACTGCAATCTTGGAGAAATCCTGAATAAATATCTGGTAGTACCCTTCCAACCCCAAGAAACTCCTGACATCCGAGGGAGATTTCGGAACCTCCCACTGCATCACTGACTCAATTTTGGCTAGATCGACCAAAATCTCATCTTGGTTAACGAGGTGTCCAAGGAACTGAACCTCTCGCAACCAAAACTCACACTTAGAGAGCTTAGCATGAAGCCGTTCTCGTCTCAAAATCTACAGAAGCTCGTGAAGATGCTCCTCATGTTGCTCTCATATCTTAGAATACACCAAGATATCAACAATAAACATGATGACCAATCGATCGAGCATCGACATGCATACTCGGTTCATCAAATCTATAAACATAAAACATGGTTTACCAATATAACCTTAACCTTAACGAAGAAAAATGGTAAACAACCATAATTTTTTTTATTATTTAACATGTTTGATGCAGTTACCCAATTAGAGTTGTATGAGATTTTTTTTTTCCAAATTTGTAGCATATTTTATCATCCACATGTGTTACACAGTAAAATTTGAATGAACCATTTGTTTTATAAAATACAAAGCTATACTTTTTGTGGATGTAGTTCCTAATATGCATCCATAGTTGTATGCTTCTAATTCTACTATTTCTCAAAAAAAATTAAGAGTAATTATATGTTGAAAAAAAAAAAACAAATAGACAATAGGGCAAAATTAAGCAAATTCTTGACCGTAGTTCCATTTTTGTAGTAGATTTATGATACAGGAACCATTTTTGTAACAGCTTCCTACGTCAAGGACCATTATTGTAACAGATTTTGATATAAGGTCCATTTATTTTAAAAATTATGCCACAAGGACAATAACGTAACATATAATTCATATAAGGACCAATTTATATGTACACAAATGTTTGTACATTGAAATATTAAGGTGAAAGGGTTTGCCAAAGATGCAGTTTACATGGCTAAACTGTCTTACTTGGTAAGGCCCTGATAAACTTTTAAGATTTTGTTAATTCATTTACACATGTTTTCTTATGCATGAAAATAATGGAGGCATTAAAGGAAAGATTGAAAATAGGGAATAAGATGATGAAGTAGTGGCAATGAGTGTCAAAGGCTAAACAGGAGGAAAAAGATGGTTATTTTAGTGTTAGGCACTTAAAAATTGGCTATATATTTTTATTGTATGAAGTTGGAGAGATTTCTTCCAACAATGTGTAATTATCTGTTTAGGAGTACAGGATCTATGAACCCACATACAATTATCATACAACCTCTCTGTACAAAGACGTAACCGTTATTCTGGTGGTATATATCTGAAGGTACTAAATATAAGAATAAATTGTGTTAGAATTTGTATCAAATCTGTATGAATTTGCTTTTGTGAAGACATATGTTTGACCTCTTATCAAAGTATACCTCTTTGTTTTAAAATGATTGTGCAAATGCTTCACGATAGATGTTGAATGCTTGACCAAAAGGTAAATGAATTGACCTCTAATCCTAGTTACAAAAACTGGAGGTTGTTTCAAATTATATAAATTCACATCATAATACATCTAGGACAAAGATTAAAAAAAACATTGATGATCCAGGTTGCATATAGTCTTCAGAACTGAATCAACCATTCAGTCTAACATTATTCATCAAATGTACACTTGAAGAGAAGTTGTACTGAAAGCCCTTATTAAAAAATATTAAAAACATATCGATTCAACAGGAATATAATAAGTTTATAAAGTTATTTTTGTGTTTTTATTTCCATAGATTATTTTATTTCTTGCTTTTGATCACTTGCTATCAGAAGGTCAAACAATTATATACATTGAAAGAGAAACAGGTTCTTATGTCGATATGGGGGCCAACCATGGAAAATCAGATACTATCATGGTCTTCATAGAAAGGGTTCTTAAAATAGAAAAGATGCAGTTTTGTTTTTTTTCTTTAAAATGACTTGAATTATACACGATTAAAATGAAATTAACTTGTAATTCTCTTTCATAAAATAAGAGTGAGAGGCATCGCAAAAGAAAAACAAAACGAACAACAATTATACAGAAAATCAAACTGAATTAGATACAATATTTGACATACCGAAATTCCAAACAATAACGTAGAACATGCGGTTGGTGGCGGTAATTAACGGAAGACATGGTTGGTGACAAAAATTGGAACCTGATACTTGGACAGGAATTGTTGATAGTCAAACCCAAAAATTCGGAGACGTCGCTCAAAAACACAGAAGGATTAGAAAGAGGACCAATTGAACAAAAATCATAAAAAAGTTGAAAGAACCCACAACATGCCGAAATTCCTCATACAACATGGTACAGGAGGTTGGTTGCGAGCGTTTAGTGGCAGCAATAAAGCGCAGGAGGTTGTTGGTGAAGAATCGAATGCCTTTATTATTGGATGAAATCATATTCCTTTATTCTTGGGTGAGAAATCGTCGGGAGACAAATGAAGACAGTCGGAGGCGAATTAACAAAGCGATGTCGGTGGTTTTTAGGATTAGGATATTTAGATGTTCAAAACCTAGAAGGACGAAATAGTAGATATGTATAAAGTGACGTGGTGAAACTCTAAAACTTAGAAGTTTACTGTTCTGAATCGTGTTGGGATTTAATATATTTAGATGTTCAAAACCTAGAAGGACGAAATAGTAGATATGTATAAAGTGCCGTGGTGAAACTCTAAAACTTAGAAGTTTATTGTTCTGAATCGTGTTGGGATTTAATATATGTATATAATTAAAATAGTAAATTTATGGGAAAAGACAAATATAATAATTTCTCTTAATCCTTTTCCACTAATACCATCTCCAACCCATCCCTATTTTTTCCCTAAAAAATGGAGTAAAAAAATAGGGTAAATAGTGTTTTATCTCCAACCCTATTTCATTTCCCCCCACTTTTAACCCCAAAAAGTATATTCTAAGTATATTCTATTATTCCAACTTACATATATTTGTAAACACACCCCTCTACTAATTTAGTTTTAACAAATATATAATCTATATTTTTTTTCATTACATTAATATTAAATAAACAATATTATATTTATAATACACTTATAAATAAATATTATATACGAATTTATAAAAGTATTACACATACACACTTTTAAATAAATATTATACATATATTTATATAAATATTAGACATGCACATTTTTAAATAAATATTATACATGCATAGATAACATATTTATGGGTTGGAATAAATTTCTCACAAATGATCAACTAACGCATTTCGTAGACTGAAGTGTGCTTTTTTATTTTTAATACGTTTATATGGAGCAAGAACTTGTTAGAATTGACTGTCTTCGTCTGTCGTCAATTCAACCTCTATCGTATTTGTAATATATATTTTAATTATAAGTTTTTGTAAAATATGTTATCATTTTTTAAAATTTCAGTATGTATTTAAATTTTTATATGAATTTGATGAAAAAAAACAAATTTTGTATTTATAATTAATTAATATAATTTAATATATAACAAAATATTATAATTATTAAATATTATATTTAAATTATAATTAGTAGGTAAAAACGAACTATAAATGTATAAATATATAAACAGAGGGATTAAAACCGACAACGTAAAATTCATCTCCCTTTTGGGAGAAATGAATAGCATACCACCATATTTGGTGTAATACTATTCGTATCCCCAAAATGGAGGAATAAATGAGAAAGGATTGGAGAAAAATAAGGAAGAAAATAGAAGAAAAAATGAAAAATAAAAGTGGGATGAAGATGCTCTAAATGGCTAAAGATTAAGTTTTTTTCCTCCAAAACTAACCATCCAAATTGCAGTTGAGGCTAACATGCCTTCGGTTTCTAGTAGTGGGCTATAAAATCGTGGTCTATCTTCAGTTTAGTGGCCTATTAGCCCATTATATTTAAACCTTAAAAATTTTTGCCTAATTTTTCACAATCAAAGGTACTAAAATTCTCCTGAAGACAAGATTTCGTTAAATAATGTTGTAAGTACTTTTGTATATGTTTTCTTGATTATTTTATTATTATATATATGATGAAATTTAGTAGCGTTTTTTATGATTTTTTTTCATGAATTCGGAAAAATGATAAAAAAGAAACTATGTAGCCATCTATGCATGTACAAGCCGTTAATGAACATCATGTGCATTAAAACTTGTATGATCGTAGATGGCTATTTCATGCGATTTCGTTCTTATTATTTAGTTTTTTTTTTCCGAATTTCAAATATTAGTTTAGAAAAAAAAATCAACGAAATCGTAAACGGATCGAGAGGAAACAATAGATGGCCGTATGCATCTACGATTTTGTGTCTTCAAAAATAAGCAAATTTTTTTTTTCATAGATGATATGAAATCGCAGGTAAGAGCATGAAACCACATGCTGGTTTGTGAAATCAGTTTTTCCGTGGTTTGTTTTGGAAAAAAGCTAAATATTTGGTTATTTTATGAAAACAGATTAAAAATATAATTATATTTATCTTTTTCTCTCTATATATAACACCACAATAATATATTTTTTTGTTTTAAAACTATTTAAGATATTATATGCATTTAGATATGTTCCGACGACTTTTCATTTTAGGAGTTGATAAGCTCACTTTCCTAACTTGAAGCCGTTATTTATGTATTAAGTCAAAACAAAACATCCATAACATTTAAGGTATTGGATTGATTCATGTCTCAATTAAATCCATTAACTCAAAGAACAATACATAACAAATCAATGCTATTCGGTGCAGTTATTAACATTTAGAAGTCTCATTCTTGATGAGATCAAGCAGTCTCCCACATACAATTGACGAAAATACCCCTTCCACCTCCAACAAATTCATAAACCCCTCTACATCTTCCAATTTCCCCCCTCTTTCCAAATACTCCAAAACAATCACAAGTTTATTCTTCACTCCTTCCTCGTATTGCAAAACCCGAAAACATCGTGTTGCATTTTTCATCGCTTCAACACCTTCCAAAACTCGATTCCCCTCAAAATACCCGATCATTAAACAAAACCACGTTCGAAAAGTAGGCGTACCCCCTTTCTCAATTCCACATTTTATAACATCTTCCGCTTTTCCCAAATCGCCCTTCTTAACATAACAATCAATCAAATCATCTATTACTCGGAAATCATACGACAAATCTCTAGTTTCCCATTCTTTACAAATCACCTCCGCTCCTTCAATATCGTCAGATTTCAACAACGATCTTATCATGTTTCTATATCCCGTATTATATATCGTCTCCTTCTTTAAAATATTCCAAATTCGATAAACTTCATCTTTTTCCCCTAATTCTGCGTACATTTTAAGCACTGTATTGAGTGTTTTATACTTATCCTTATTCCCAATCGCCAATTTTTCGACTTGTTTCAATAATTCAAAACCTTTTTCAACTAACCCGACTTTCAAAAACGCGTTTGTTGCGATAATATACGTGTCACAATCCATATCGACATTGGGATTGGCTTCCATTATTTCCATGGTTTTATTTAACCCCTCGGTGTTACGAGTGGATGCGTAGAAGTTTAACCGAAGGGCATATGAGTATTTGTCTCCGTGAATCCCTTTTGTTTCCATTTCTTGAAACAGTGCGTCCATTTTTTTGTAGTTTTTGACACTGTAATAAATACGTGACAAGATATTGTAAGGTAAAGGAGTTGTGAGACCAATGTCACGTAACTTGTGCATTATGGTTTCGGCTTTATCTATGGATTTTTCTTGAGAATAGATGTTGAGAAGGGCGATATCGACCTGAAAGCCTTTGAATATTTGTGAGATGTTGTTGTAGAATTCTTCGGCTTTTTGTAAACCGTGAACTTTATATATCAAATGCAGCCTGCTCATAATGTCGCCTTTTGTAGGGGGTATGTATCGTTTATCAGTCATCCACTCTGATATCTGCAGAAGAAAAAATACAAACCCAATTGAGAACTGATCTAAAATATTGGATTTTATATGTTAGATGTGCAAAATGTGTGAATAAGTTGGGTATCAAGTTCGAATCTAGAACTGTGTAGTGGAATTGGAAGATGAGGAGATTAGAATGAGAACCTCAAGGGCATGTTTGAATCTGTTATACTTCTTCAAGGATTTGATGATGTTATTTAAAGAATCTTGATCGACTTTCCTCCCTTCTCTGACCCATTGATCAAGGACTGGTACAATAGAAATGTCGGGATCACCCACTGGTGAGATCCTTCTGTATAGTGATAACATGGGTGCGTTTTTATTCGGGAATGACGGTGATCTACTTGACGAATTCTTGTTGTTTCTTTCGGTAATCAATGATGGTGCTGCTTGCGTGGGCAATTTGCTTGACGATGAACTGAAGAAATTCTTTAAGGCATTTCGACAAACACCTTGTGTGCGTGAAGTTAAATGAAAAAGCCTCATCCTATCGGTACAGAATTGGTCTGGGGGGTTTATGGCGTCCGTGATTTTGAAACTTCAAGTTATGAATATTTTGATCGGGCCTCTGTTGGGCCCCAACCAAGGCTTATTGGTCCAATTACGAAATATTTTTAAGAAAAATAGGTTATACAAAATTACAAATAACAAAAGTTGTATAAAGCTTTTGGTGTCGTATTTTATAAACATTTTATCATCAACTTTAGGTTTCTTCATGACATTTTATTTATCTAAAATAAAATCATATACATCACACTTGTGCAGCAAGAATTAAAGACCATATTGTTATGAGATATTTTGTTTACACCAAAGTGATTTATTTTTTACACAATTCAACAAGAATACTAAATCTTTTCTGTAAAATGAATAAAATCTATCGAAAAGTTATTATGTGTTTTAGACATAAATGAATTCAATGAAATCATTAGAAATTATTTATTGATTTTTTATTTTATTTTATTTTTCTATTTTTTCTTTGTAATTATAATTTATTTTATAATTGTTTGGAATTGTATTTAACACTTAGATTTACCTGAATAGATGTATATTTTTATGGTTCTTTTTTATTTGTATTCGAGTTTAAGGGAATACTCAACATAAGTTTTTTGAAAGATTTTGCAAGTATTTAGCTTTTAGCTTTTAAGAAAAACTTGAATTAAATAAAAGTTTTCGTTTGGGTTTATGAGTTTAATGATTTTATTTTAAACAAAAAACTAGTAATCCAAAAACTATTTCAATTATTTTTTGTGGGCTTTTAACTTTTAATTTTTGGATATTTTGTGAGTGAGAGATGAAAAATTATATAAAATCAGTAATCAAAAGCTAAAAGCTCTAAAAAAAAACAATTTGAATTAGTTTTGGCTCATGAATCATGATTCATGAGGTTCTTATTTAAAATAAAAACGTCCGTACTAAGAAAGAAACTTCTTCTTTAATTTGATTTTTTTTTCTTACTAACTCCTAGAAACTTTCAAAAGCTCGTTATAAAACATAACATTTATTACACATTTAAAAGCTCACCACTGGTTTGTCAAAATTTTATATATAAATAAAAGATACATGTTTCATATTACAACTTATAATTAAAGGTTGCAACTACTTTTATCAAACATAGAACATTGTTTAAGTTTGTTAGCATCTAATATTTTATGAGAGATACCATGTAAATAAAAACAAAGATTTAAAGTTATTTTTTGTTGAAATTACGGTATTTTCCATATTCGTATCTAGAACTTGCAGATATACAAATCTATCTATAAATTTAGGGAGAATTTCATATATGCCCTTCTTAAACATCAAAATATCATATTTATCCAACTTAATTTCTAAATATCATATTTACCCTTCATAAAAATTTTAAATATCATATTTACCATTCATAAAATTTTAAAATATCATATATATATCCTTTTTAAACATCATAATATCATATATGCCCTTCTTAAATATCAAAATATCGTATATGCACTTTTTAAACATCAAAATATCAATGGTAATATCTAAAATATCCTTCATCTACAACATAATCAACAAAAAAAACTAAATAATCAAAATATACATTCCATAGAGAGGGTTGAAGATGAATATTTTTGTTTGTCAAGAGGAGGATATTCCAACAATTTAGAAGTTCACATTCCATTATCATAGAACTAAAGATAATATCGTTAAATTTTTTGATTATTATAGTAATGTTAAGTTATAAAAAATGATTATAAAATATTAAAAACATTATAAAAAAGGATTTTGGCAAATATGATATTTTGAAGGTTTATGAAGGGTAAATATGATATTAAGAAATTAAGCTGGGCAAATATGATATTTTGAGGTTTAAGAAGAGGATATATGAAATTCTCCCATAAATTTAATATATTGAAATATCAAAATCTGGTACATCTGATTGGATAGGTTTTTCTTAAATTTTATTGGGCCTGGGCCCAGTTAAGTAAAACTTTTAAATTTAGAAGCCCAAGTATAGAAATAGAATGAAGCCGAACTCTGCAAATCTACAGAGTGTGCACCTGTGCAACTTGCAAGTGATCGTTAGATTTGCAAAACCCTTCTCACAAAACCCTACACTCAAAACCCTACTCAAACAATCAACCATACTGATCTCCAATACGAAGGATTTCAAGATGTTGGCGATGGCGAGTCGATTGCGAAAACTGCAAATTGTTAAAAGCCTAATTGAAAACCGATCATACACTACTGCTACGATTACTCGAAGCGAAAGCGACAACAGTAGCCAGAAGAAGGTGTCATTGTACTCGAGAATAAGCCCACTCGGTAACCCTAATTTGGCAATGACCCCGGAGCTAGATGATTGGATTGAAAAGGGGAAGAAGGTGCGACCCTCTGAGCTTAAGCAAATTGTTCATGACCTTCGCAAACGCAAACGGTATCATCATGCCTTGGAGGTTAGCACTTACAATAACAATTATCATACTCCCTTTCTGTTGATCCATTTTCAGGGTTTGATTATATCGATCCAGATTTCAACACTTTATTTCATTTTTTCGATTAGTATTCTTATCCGATCTGTGCAGGTTTCCGAGTGGATGAACAAGAAAGGCCTTTCTGTGTTTACACCAGTAGACCACGCCGTGCAAATAGACCTAATCGGAAAGGTCCACGGCTTCCTTGAGGCTGAAAAATACTTCAATGCTTTAACCGACGGCGACAAAAACGACAAAACATACGGCGCCCTCCTCCACTGTTACGTCCGGCAACGTGAAACTGAAAAATCCCTCTCCCACTTCCAAAAAATGAAGGAAAACGGTTTCCTATCTTCAGTCACTTTCAACGACATCATGTGCCTCTACATACGTAACAACCAAACCGATAAAGTTCCCGATCTCTTACACGAGATGAAAACAAACGGAATCTCACCTGATAATTTATCCTATCGAATGTGTATAAACTCATATGGCGATAAAATCAACATCAAAGAGATGGAGAACGTATTGAAAGAAATGGAGAACGACCCAAAGATTACCATGGACTGGAACACGTATTCTGTGGTTGCAAACTGTTACATCAAAGGAAACAACATCGATAAAGCGAATGAAACCTTGAAAAAAGCCGAAAAGCTAGTGGAAAAAGACGGACTTGCTTACAACCATTTAATCTCATTGAATTCCCGTTTAGGAAACAAAGATGATGTTCTTCGTCTATGGAATCTTCAAAAGACTGCGTGTAAGAGGCTGATAAATCGTGATTATAGTGCAATAGTGAAATCTCTGGTGAGACTTGGTGAGTTTGAAGAAGCTGAAAAGGTGGTGACCGAGTGGTTTTCATGTGGAAATGTTTATGATTTTAGAGTCCCGAGTATTATAATCGATGGGTATCTCGAGAAAGGGTTGTGTGAAAAGGCCGAGGGTATGCTTGGTAAATTGTTGAAAGACGGGCGGGGTACAAGTCCGGGCAGTTGGGGCAGCGTGGTGGCGGGGTACTTGAAGAAAGGTGATGTTCGGGCGGCAGTAAGGTGTATGGAAGCGGCGGTTTCTTTGCCGGTGGTGGAGGAAGGTTGGAAATTGGAGTCGGAAGTGGCTGGAAAGTTGTTGGATGGTGTTGGGGAGAAAGGGAGTGGAGAAGATGTTGAGTTGTTTATGGGGAAGTTGAAGAAATTTGTGGGGTTTGATAGAGGGATGTATCATAGATTGCTGCAAGGTTGCATTAATGGTGGTAAAGAAGTAGGGAGAGTTTTGGATGAAATGAAAGCTGATGGGATTGAAGAAGATGAAGAAACAAAGAAGATTCTGGTCTTGCAGAAGAACAAAGTTTGAAGAGTTTTGTTCGAGTTAAATGCAACAAATAGCAACATTTTTTGTTTATTATAGCATTGTGCTCTTTAATTTTTTTTTCTTAGTGTGAAATGACAAGGTTACCCCTGACACTCCTTCCCACCGTACCCCAAGTGTAGTAGTAGCTGCAAGCCTGCAACTGCAATATAGTTTTGGTTCTTTAATTTAATGTTTTGAATTTTTTTTGGCCAATTTTGTTAATCAACATAACTAAAACAAGTCTTATTTACAATAATGACCATATATTTGGTTCTTATATCTGTCTTTAATCCTTATTTTCTCCGATTTAATAAAATGATCACGTGGTCATGTGGATCGCCCTATCTTTTTGCTCATGTGGATCATCGGATGACAAAAATGCTCCTGCTGCAAATGTAAATCAATAACTCTTTGTTTTAGAGTACATTAACAATTATAACTATTTCAAGAACATTATGGCTGAGTACTTCTTACCCTTTTAGGGTATTTCGTCTTGTTATCATAGTTATGTAATCATACTTGATTAAAATTGAATTAATGTTATGTAAACCACAATCAATGTAAATTGATGAACACGCTCGTCAGGGTAAGACAAGCCCGAAAACAAAAACTAGGGTTTCATGTGACAAGTCCGCAAACAAAAACTAGGGTTTCATCCCCTTTTCGGTTTCAACAGGAAAAAACCATCAAAGCTTAATGAGAGATGAAATTACTTTTAATCATGATAGAGTTAGATTATTGATTCCCTATTTCCCTTGATATTTTCTTGAATCTAGCTTCCACTCCAAGTATTTAGCACTCAAAATCGCTCCTATAAGCTTTTTAGAGTGTGGATGAGAAACGAAACATTAAGACAAATTAAAGCCTTTAATAGTCATTTTAGGAGTTCGGAGTTGGGACACGGAGGGTGATGTGACCTGTGTTCTACCAAAATTTGCTTAAAATAGCAATGTACTTCATTAAACTCATTCCCACGAGTTTTTTAGACCTCGACAGTTTCCACGCAAATATGCTTATTTAGGCGATGTACTTTCAGTGGACACTTCAAACAATCATAACGTCGTCATACAAACTCCTTTTTAGCCGATTCTTTCGCTCACACGTTCTAAAATTTTCATGGCTACATTCAAAGACCAAGAATTAGTCATTTAGACCCCATTAGGTATGACTTTCATAGTCTTAAACATCGCCTATCAATTAGCAGTTTACTAATATTAAATCAAAGAATCTTCTTGAAACAATATAGCTTTTCAACATAGTATTTTATCAAAATATCCACGAGTTAGTACCATATAACTAAATCTTTTTCAAGGATAATTACACCGCAGTTTATTGCTACAAATTTTCAAAATGGGGTGTTACAATTTTTATATAAATAGGTGAAAACTTTTGATTTGCATGTTGTTTTTGTTGATTTTTAGGTGATTCGAAGCTTGAACCGTGCTTCGTGGGATGTTATGAAGTAACTAGTCAAGTTGCATGAAGATTGGAATTGAACTGTAAAAGTTGAAATTTTGAAGGATCTGAGTATACAAAAAGTTAATAAACCAAATGAGCATTATTCTTAACCACTACTTGACCAAGTCATGACTATAGACAAAGAAACTCGATGCGAGATTCCACTCAACTGAGTGGAATTCCTTCACAAACTTGAGTTGACCGAGTCGATTAGTTTTGAAGCAACATCTTTGGTTTTGGAAGGTTGAGAGATGACTTTTGAAGCAACGAAAGGTGGAAGAATATAATTGGAGCTATTGTTTGTTATCTTTGTCGGTTTAATTCCCAAAAACATTTGTCTAATCTTTGACTATTGTTTTTAGCCATACCGGCTAAAATCCTCTCTTTTTCCGTTTAATTTTTTAATTTGGTTATGTATGATTGATTTCATCGGATTGATGTTTTAGACTTGATTTCAACCTTGTGATTTAAGTTTTGGATTTAATAAAACACTTCAAGTGATGTTTTCTTTCATGATTGACCACATGAAAGTTTAATTTGTTATAATGTCATTAATTTATAAAACATGTGATTGTTTTAAGAATCAACACAACCAACAAGCAATAAGCAACAATTGGTTTTTTACTTAGGATTTAGTATGTTGTAAACATAAAATCACATACTTTTTCACTTCCGAGCTTATGATAAGTATTAAGTATTGTTGGGAATACTTATAAAGAACTTAATACAACTTTTCAATCACAATCTAAGAATGTTTAGACAGGGATTCGTAAAGTTAGGTCTTGTTAAAGATCTTGTTTTAACTGACACATAAAAGTGATATTAGAACTTATTAATATTACTTAGTGCCAACTTATGTTAAAAATCGTCTAAACATCAACTAATGATCAATTGCATATAGTTGAATAGAATAGAAAACGGGTATGGTCTCAAATATGATTTTCTTCGAAGCCCTAATTTTTATTTATTTTATTGCATAATAACTTTAGATTTTTTAGTTAACACCCATTTTGTTTTAGTTGTCTTTTAGTTTTGTTAAAGTTTATATATATATATATATATATATATATATATATATATATATATATATATATATATATATATATATATATATATATATATATATATATATATATATATATATATGGAGTGGTTCAAATGAGAACCAAAAAAGGTTAAGAACCGTAAGAACTTTTAACTTTAGATGTTTATAAAGGGTTTAGGGTAACCTTAAACCCTAAACCCTAACCCCTAAACCCTTTACCCTTTATAAACACCCTAAATCCTAAACCCTTTATAAACACCCTAAACCCCAAAACCCTAAACTCTTTATAAACATCTAAAATTAAAGGTTTTTACGGTTCTTAACCTTTTTTGGTTCTCATTTGAACATATATATATATATATATATATATATATATATATATATATATATATATATATATATATATATATATATATATATATATATATATATATATATATATATATATATATAGCGTAAAGGGGTGTAAATCGATTGTTACATCTCCATGTGGATTTGATCATGTTTTAGCTATAACTAATTAACCCTATTGAAACTTGACAATGATGCCATTGCGTCCCATGAGGCCATGACCATCCCAACACCAAAGGAAGCATGTTACTCATTGTTATTTGTTATAATATGATGTTTTTTAAGAATAAAATGTTCTAATAAGAAATAATCTAAAAATATAAATAAAATGTTATAATACGTCATATATATATATATATATATATATATATATATATATATATATATATATATATATATATATATATATATATATATATATATATATATGAGAAAAGTGAATATACCCTTAAGGGTATATAAGTTTATGTACCCAAACTCACAATACTATGTTATTTTATATCATATAATACATTCTAATTGTCAAATGTTCTTATAATTTAACTTTTAACTTGATTTACTTCCAAAATTTTTATAAATTACACATTTCTCTTCCTCTTACATAATTTTAATTCCAACTACAATATATATAGCTTACTAGGTGTTCGACAAAAATATGTGATATAAAAGAAAGATAATAATGAAATTTCAAATATCTTAAAAGTATATTAAGTTAAGGTTGAAGTTTAAGAATATTATAATGAACAATATCAAATAAAACGACGTATTATGGTGTGTTTGGGTAGCTAAAGTTATATATCCTTAAGGGTATATTCACTTTTCCATATATATATATATATATATATATATATATATATATATATATATATATATATATATATATATATATAGGGAAGAGTTATATGGAAAATGAATGATTAGGGCAACACATATTTGAACCAATGAAAAAATGACAACACATCACTTCCACAATACATTACTTGTGAAGAAAGAAATGGACACGTGTCATTTGCTTATTGGTTCCGGTAAATATTGCCCTAGTTATTTGTTTTCCATAGAACTCATTCCATATATATATAGGGTTAGGTTCATGTGAAACGACTTAATTTTGTGAGACCGTGAGACGCATTTTTTTATTATTTTTATTTTTTAAATTTTTTTTTTAGTTAATTCAAGTTCCGAAAATAATATTTAAAAAAAGAATTTTTTGATTTTTCCATTTATTTTGCATTTTAAAATTATTTTTAGGATATCTACAGTGTAATATTCTATTTAGAATATTTCACGTATTTTTCAAAAAAATAGGATTTTTTTTTGTTTTTTTTTTATTTTTTTTAGTTAATTCAAGTTCCGAAAATAATATTTAAATTTTTTTTTTTAGATTTTTCCATTTATTTTGCTTTTTAAAATTATTTTTTAGAATATTTCAGTGTAATATTGTATTTAGAATATTTCATGTATTTTCAAAAAAAATACGGGATTTTTTAAAATGTTAGTGTAATATTCTAATTTTGTGAGACCGTGAGACCAAATCTAAAAATAATTTTAAAATGCAAAATAAATGGAAAAATCCAAAAAAAAATATTTAAATATTACTTTCGGAACTTGAATTAATTAAAAAAAATTTTAAAAAAATAAAAAAAAATCCCTTTTTTTTTTTTTGAAAAATACGTGAAATATTCTAAATAGAATATTACACTGACATATTCTAAAAAATAATTTTAAAATGCAAAATAAATGGAAAAATCTAAAAATTCTTTTTTTAAATATTATTTTCAGAACTTGAATTAACTAAAAAAAAATCATATATGTTTTTTTTAAATACGTGAAATATTCTAAATAGAATATTACACTGTACATATTTTAAAAATAATTTTAAAATGCAAAATAAATGGAAAAATCAAAAAATTCTTTTTTTAAATATTATTTTCGGAACTTGAATTAACTAAAAAAAATTAAAAATAAAATAAAATAAAAAAATACGTCTCACGATTTCACAAAATTAAGCCGTCTCACATGAACATATATATATATATATATATATATATATATATATATATATATATATATATATCTTTACTATATTATTAAGGATATTGCCCATTTCTTGAAAATTAAGAGGTACAATACCTATTACCTCATGTACAATAATATTAAGCTTATAGTCTAGCTATACACGGTATCATATTAGATGGTACCCTAATCTTCTCTGCACACAAGAGCCGCCTATCACAAAATCGAAACCATATTCTTTCCGTCTCCTTCCTTCACACAACACTACTCACTAAATCAAAGCCACCTGAGACGGAGCCTAAAACTTCAATCAAGATTTTGGGTTCTTGCAATGGATTAGTATGTTTAATCGATGGCACACGTGACATAATCATCTACAACCCATCAACCAGAAGACATTTCAAGCCATTTCAATCACCTCAACAAGTTCTTCATTGCTCAAACCGGATCAAATTCGTGTATGGATTTGGGTGTGCATCAAAAAACCCTAATCGACCGAGCATATGGTGGCGAGCGTCCACCACCACCTCCTTTGCGCAAACACCTGATCCACGTCACCTTTCTCCCATCACATACGGTTGACCTTTCTTTACCATCTGCAATTCTGCATTCTTTGTCGTTGCCAATATCATTGCGCAACATCACCACAACTAGGTAAAGTTACCCTTTCTGGCTTGTAACCACACACCCCTCACATTTTTTTGGTTATTTTATTTTCATCTCTCGATCATTTACAAGAAAAACGGGTTTGATTTATTTGTTTTTTGAATCGTAACCCTCACTTTCAGCAATCTTAATTGGCACCATAAACTAATTTCCACTTGTATAAGATGTAGACCTTGCTGTACACTCCACCCATCTAATTTTCTCATAATTTTTCCAAACTAGCCCTATTGGTAACCGTAAATTTGGTTGTTTCTTCCCTTTCTTTTATATGCTGCTTGTGTTGTAAAATTTCATTGAATACATTAAAACAGAAGCATATACAACATGTACAACATATACAGCATGTCATGGTGATTTGATTTTGTAATATTTTTATGAACCAACTGTCGAATGAGGATAAAGCAGGTAAAGTATGCCTTTTCCCAATTTAATTATTGCTTATCAAAATTGTTTTATGTGTTGAAATAATAAGCTAAACTTAGGATTATGCATGTTGTTTATTAATGTTAAGGTTAGTTTGGTAATTTTAAGTAGAAATAAATGCATCTAGGAATGAGTATCTATATGTGTTTGCAAAAGGGCGAGACTGTTTGATCCGTTATACTGGTTGTGAAACATTGTGATGGTTAGTGACAGTTTCTGGTACATATATATATATATATATATATATATATATATATATGTATATGTATTGTATCCATTTGTGTTGTTCTTTTGGTTTCATAAATATCTTCGTTTGTATACGGGAACTCTTCTTTCCCTCTTGTGGTGTGTGTTCAGAAATTTATGGGCTTTTTCTCCAACATTATCGACCTAATCCTAGGTTTAAATGAGGAAAAAGGTAATTTTATATGATCATTTTTGTATAACATGTGAAATATAAAATTATATAACTACTGATGCTCTGAATAATAGATGAATTCTTATCTCCGACCCCATCAAGTTATTTCTTATAAATTGACGCCCTTATAATTTATCTCATTTATATCATTGGAAGTTTGTTATTTCATTTTTCTAGAGCTTTGTTTACTTTGTTCATTCATATATTCAGTTTCTCTTTTAATACTTTCATGTTTTTTATTCTGTAATATTTATGTTCATTTTTCGTTTTGTGTTACAGGCTCTTCTCCCATTATTAGAACGGTATTTGATTTTTTTAATCCAAAACCCACCAAAGTGACATATGTTTACATGTATGTTTGTATATTTCCTTTGTTTTGTATTCAAAATTTAGGCACTTAAAAAGTTTTATCACATTTTTTTATAGGGAAATGATTTTTTCAAGAAAAATAGAAGCGATTCATATTGGGAATGAAGCTGAAATATAAAGATTTGGGTTTGTTGCAGGGAGAAACTAAGCTTATCTCACCGTTCCAAAGGTGGGAATGATGTTGGAATGCGAGTTTTTGTTCTAATGGGTACACTTCTTCTAATTGCTTCCTGCTGTTGTTTTGCCTCCAAATACAGGTCATTTCCACCAAGGGGAACGATTTTGGTTGTTATTTTTCTTCTTGATGCATCCTATCCAACACAACAAAGTGATCCACCAAGTCTTGATGAATGCTTAGCTAAGCCTATAAGGCCAACTTTTCAATCTTTCTGCAAAGTCTTAACAGCTTAAGACACGAGTGCAGAGTACTCATGGTGGGTTTTCAGTGCTTTAAAAGCATGCAAATGATGAGTGCCTTCCTTCCTTGGTAAATTTTTTGTTCTTATGTTCTCTAACCTCTACCCATGTCTTTACTTTTTTTTTTCACACTCTAACTCACTAAAATCTTATATTTTGAGGACATGACACAGCAAATCCTACTCATGACTTAGTAGCAACAGATCTTCATGGCACTGACTGGCGATTAAATCATATCTTTAGAGGTCAACCATGAAAGCATCTACTTACACAAGCAAAAGGTTTTGGTGAAGTAGGTGGAGGTGGTGATTTAGAGGGATGGTATTTCCCTTGAATATTTAGTCGATTGTCCCTTACAATTGTTCCTTACACAAGGTATTTGTTCTTGAATATATATTCACTAAATTTCATATTCATGGCTGAGTAACATGATCTTAAATTAAAACTTGTATTATTAGGTTAGGTTACAGAAAATACCATTTTATTTTGGGAAATTTTGTGGTTTAACAGAAAATACCATTATAGTTTGGTATTATCATTAAAGAATTACAACTCGGTTGCTATCATGCGTTAAAAAAACACAAACATGTTTGTATCATGGATAACATACTTGGCAAATTTAGAATATGAGTTAGTAATGGTGAAGTTTATTGATTACAGGAGCAAGCTAGACTAAGAATGATGAAATCGAAAGATTATAATGACAGAGTTGAACCTTACTAGAGAAATTTACATACATTTTTTTGTCTAATTTAACATCCTACTTTAATTACTTAACTTTAAACTTTTTTAAATTTGTTTTCATTTTTTTTAAAATTTGTACTTTAATTACTATTTTAGCCATGCAGTATAATCATAAGTAGGATGATATAAAAAAATCATATAAACTTAGTTGCCATTTCTTGCATTTTTTCCAAACTTTTAGAACATAAAGTGTCCCCAAAAAAGACGATCACAAAAAAAGAAACAATTTCCCAAAACGATAATATCTTACTGGGAGAGCTATTCATGCTAACTAACTCTCAGGTGACGTCAGTTTTTTATTGTTTATAATTTCATAATCTATATATATTTTCTATATAATTTTACTTGACTGAAGTGTTGTAGGTTTGTGGAAAGGTGACACTAGATGCTCATTCTTGGATAAACAGGGGATCCACTGTGTAGGATTCTGGATATGTGAATGTAGTTGGGGCTTTAGTTGCTTACTTGGATCATTTGATGTTCCTTTTTGATCCTTCTTTTCTCTTGATGTTTCAATACACCTGTGATTAAATACACATGGGATCTCATTGTTTGTTTATTTAATTGAAAGGTATGACAAGGGCTGGAATCTTTCAAGTAAATTATGCCCTTGTAAAGGTACTGTTTTAAACTTTCATTGGCGTAGTTTCAGATCATTTATACTTACTTTTGAAAGCTACTCTACACAAACTGCAAAAATGCAGGGCCTTTATCTATATCAACAAACAAATTAAGTAGCTGGAATGAGGCATCTTTTAGATTCTCCTGTTGATCTGCTTCTTCACTGGGTAATGTAGTTCCATGGTGTACTATATATATTCTCCTGTTGATCTACTTCTGTGAAACAATTGATCCCTAAAGCTACTGATGAACTGTGCATACACTACCTAGGTTTTTTCATCACTTTTAGAACTCGATTTAGCTTATTATGTTAAAATAGTGTTCTTTTGTGGATTCTTGATTCTGGTTAATGGGTTGGCTTTGTGAAGGGCCAGAAAGGGAAGTTTATCAACTCTGGTGCCAGTGCTTCAAATTACTTTAAGGTAAATTTTATGTGTTTCACAATTCAAATTTTAGAAGTTGTTTCTGACATTTGTTTTTATTTGTTTGCATCTGTTTGTGCCTCAAATTACCTTAAGATTTGTGCTTCAAATTATCTGCCCTCACACCACTTCTTTGGCGATGAACCCCCACCCTTGATCCGTCGAAAAAACCACCACACAGAAAATCCCTTATTTTCTTTTATTCAGAATCTTGAAGATTTGGGTTTGGATCAAGAGTTAATTCAATATGATGGATCAATACGGAACTCTATAAATTTTCAGATCCGGTAAGTTAGTTTTTTTTCCTGTTATTAATTAGAGGAGAGTTACTCAAGTTTTGAGTGCATTGGGTTTTACTGACATGGACGAATGTTGCAGGCTTCTTGACAATAACAACTTATCTGGCTATCTTCCTCCTGAGCTCAATAAACCCCCATACTTGATTATACTATATTCTTTATTTCAATACTACAGTGCTTTTATAAATAATTTTGTTTTTGTCAAATCTTAAAATTAAGGGGTTAAATGCTCTTTGTTTGACAGTAAATTTAACAACAATCACTTTGAAGGAAGTACACCATCATCTTATGGAAATATGCTAGGAAGGGCCAACTTGTAAGGGTAGCTTAAGTTTTAATAAACTTTAGTAATAATAAATTTCAACACATAGCATTCTAATCCAATATTATTTTGGGTGTTGCAGTAGTTTAAGTAACTGCACCTTAGAAGGACCAATCCTCAATCTTGATATGCTTTTACACAGTTTATTTTTGATCTACTTTGTGTCTTCGTGTTTGGAGTTTCGATTCTTATACTTTTATATGATAAGTTATGCAATGATCTGTCAATATATTAGCTTACTAGAACAATTCATCCCAACTTTTCAAGCCTTCCTAACCTTCAAAGATTATAAGAATTATTTAACCTGTTAAAATATACATGTATATAATGGTTGTAAATTTTCAATTCAACCAAAAAACTTATAGTGTAAGAGTAAGAGTGTAAGACCTCAAACATGAAGACCCCTCTCCCATTTTGTCTCTCTTATGCTCCAATTCTTTCTCTGAGCTCATATGCCTTCTTTGGTATCTTCCAGGGATGTGGAAAGTAACAAGAGTTCAGGCATTGCAGACAACATTAACTTCTCTCCAAATGTCACCTTCAGGTTCGTTAATTTTATTTCTAATTGTATATTCACACCAGATTTCCAGTTGGTTATAAAAACTATTTTTCCATGAACATGTGAGCTTTAAAAATAATAAAATTTGTGTAACAGGCAGGCTTGTATCTGCTTATGTTTTTTTTTCAATATGTTTAACAAATCTCAACGTTTGGCTACCAATACATGAAGCAATTTTTTACAAAACAACATATTTTGGTATAATAAGAAAAAGAAATCATTTTAGTTGGCTTTTGTATGAGGGAAAATGACTTAAAAACCCAATTAAATTTCCAAACCGTTCAAAAAACTCAAATTATGTTTTGTCTGTTCAAAAAAATCCAACAAACTTAACATTTTGTCTAAAAAACCCAACTAAGTTACACTTTCCTGAAAGTCAAATAAGAGAAACATATGACGTGACTTATTACCGAATCGGAAAAATGACTTGTTAGACCAACGAAGTTTTCAAAACGTTTAAAAAACTCCAATCATGTTTTGACTGTTCAAAAGAAACCCAACGAACTTAAGCAAAATAAAATTGAGATTTTCTGAACGGTTTGGAACTTTGTTGAACTTTTTAGATAAAATGTTAAGTTCGTTGGGTTTTTTTGAACAAACAAAACTTGATTGGGGTTTTTTGAATAGTTTGGAAATTTCATTGGGCTTTGAAGTCTTTTTCCCTTTGTATGAAGTTCACGTTTTTAGTTTTAAATTTACCAAATTCTTTTAATATAATTAAAAACGCGTTTTATTTTTTTAATTCATATATAGTAAAATTACAATAAAGATATATTAAATAATCTATGATTTTAGCTGTTGATTTTTATCTTAATTTTTAGTATTATTTATTTAATTGAAATTATGATTGTATTTGACTTTTTTTTTGCATGATTTTGCATATACTTTGATATGATATTAATTGCATTATTTTTTGCATGTGACCTGAAGAAAAGAAGAAGAATGTGTGATCGGAATAAAAGTATCTTCCTACTACAATTTATTTTCTACCAGGTAAGAACTACTTGCTATGATGTTTAATTAGATATTTGTATGCTATTAATTCTCAAGTAATAAGCTTTGTTTCACCTTTATGTTACATTTGATATAACTTGAAGTGTGTATGTATACTATTTTCTTTTTATTTCTTTCATATGAAGTAACAAACTTCTTCTATATACATTTGTGATAGTATGTAACTATGTATTTGTGTCTTTAACTATCTGTACATGTGTATATTTTGTGTATTTGTGTTAGTGTGTGTTGTGACAATTATGATTTTTTTTTTCATTTTTTCTTCTATGTCTCTTTTCATAATTCTAAAATATCACATTATTTGTTAAATTAAGAACAAGGTTCATTGCTGTTGACCGGAGTATTGATTATATATGTATGTCATTATAAAACAAAAATAGTTAAAAATTGTTCTAATGTTACAATTTTTTGAAAAAAACAAATAATTTTGCAAATTAGCTGTCAACATTTACCATTTCTGTTGCAGCTAAACTGTATGAAATTTGGTAAACCATATAAAGAACTTCACCAATTTTATGTGTATTTTGTTTGAAATCGATTACAATGGTCAACTGTTTCCCCAAAACATTCAAATTATGTATTACTTTTTTGGACTATTGCTGTTTTACTGCTTCTTTCTGTTTGTTTGCTGCTTCTTTATGTTTGTTTGAATAAATTTGGTTTGTAAAGATTAGCATCATTTCTTATAATTAACCATTTATGTAAAGTCATTAAAACACAAACCGTTCATATAAAATTAACCATTTTTTTTATGTGAGATTTAACAAACATTGTTCAAGGCTTTAGTGGAACCTAGACAATCTTCACTTTTTCCTAAAGCAATTGATGTAAGAGTAAATTATTTATTCACTTTTAGTTAAAAAAATTATTTTCTTTAAATCATTTTAAAATTTGAACAGGACTACATGGGCTAAGCTAAGAGACAACTCAACTACTGATGTAGTGTTATTTTTTGTATGTCGTGGATAGGTAATTTATAATTTTATATAGTATTTGACTATTTTCTCCTTATAACATTTATTAAAAAGTTTAAAATTTTATTTAAATAGGTAAGTGAAGAATTAGATTTTACTGATCAAGCTGGAAAAGCTGTAATTGTGACTGGAATTCCATTTACAATGAGGAATGATCCAAAATCCGTCTAACAAAAAGGATCCAAGGTAATTAATTTTGGTCAACAAAGTCAAACTCACTTAAATTTATATATATATATATATATATATATATATATATATATATATATATATATATATATATATATATATATATATATATATATTTTATTTTATAGGATTATAAGTAGATTGCCTTTTTTAAGTTCTCACAGGACAAGAGTGGTATAGTCAGCAATCATCACAGGTTGTCAACCAACCGAATGTTTGTACTTACACGGTTTTTGTGTAGTTTATATATTGGAGATATTATAAATGAACAAAACTACATGATTACAAATTGTTGTTATTTATATATAGTAAAATCAACTATAAACTATTAAATGAAATTCCAAATGTATACTCAACCTCTGTTGTATTGTATGACTATGCATCTAGCAAGAAACCATCCGTTGAAATGACCTATTCGACACAAAATTGTCTACCAAAAGGTCACAATGAATAACTCTTGTCTAAAGGAAACTAATCATCACATTACTATCTTCCGAAAGAAACTCTTTGCCGCCCGACGCTTAGCGCGGGTAAACGGCTAGTATATATATATATATATATATATATATATATATATATATATATATATATATATATATATATATATATATATATATAATCCAAAAAAACCAAAAGTACGTTGCCCCTAACGGCTGAACACCCACCCTACTAAGTGTAGTAGTAGTTGCAACACAATTCCAGGTTCTTTAATATAATGTTTTCCGACTTTTCTTTTGGCCATTTTTTTTCAGATCCATTGATTTATTATGATATTTATGTGTTTTAAGATAAAAGCAACATAAGAAATTGTAGCACATAAAACACATTTTGGGCACTTTTTAAACCATTTGACTTGTTGAACACATTACACATCATTATAATATTTTTTTTTGATGTTTATGGTCTGAAAATGATTATCAGGTATCAAATAATCCAAACCAATATTTTTGGACTATTCAAGCTCTTAAATTGAGCTCAAATATTTTTAGAGATAAATGAGACTATATCACGAAAAATCATCACTATCAAATCGAGTTCAAGATCAACTACAAGTACCAAAAACACCACATCAAATTCAACACTATGTCAAAATTACTAAAATACCCCACCACACCAAACAACTCAAACACGTTTCACTGTTCAAAACATTTCATCTTTTTTTTTTTTTCACTCAGATAGTGTAGATCCAAGTTCACCATTGCTTTTCATTTCCAAAACAATATCACATCCTCCAATCAACTCACCCTTGTAATAAAGTTGTGGAAACGTTGGCCAATTCGAGAACTTCTTCAAACCCTGTCTAACTTCCTCATCACTCAAAATATCAAAAGAACCAAACTTTATACCTTCCCCCTCAAGGGCATTTACGACTTTTGCGCTAAACCCGCATTGTGGGGCACCCGGGGTACCCTTCATAAAGAGCATAACCGGTTTCAAGTTAACCAGCTTCTTTAATCGTTCTTCAAGAGAAATTATACCTTTTTCAACCAAAATCTTTTCAAGTTCCCCACTTTTTTGCATCTCCAAAACTATATCCGATCCACCAATGAGTTCACTTTTAATGTAAAGTTGAGGGTAACTTGACCAGTTTGAATAGACTTTTAGCCCTTGTCTCACTTCCTCATCTGAGAGTATATTAAATGTCTTGAAATCAACCTTTTCTTCACGAAGAATGTCGCATACCTAAAAAAAAAAAATCTACTTAGCAAAAGTGGTTATTGGACAAAAGTGAAAATATGTAAATGACCTGGTAAACTTGTAATAAATCACCTTTCGGCTAAAACCACATTTGGGCTCATCTGGGCTTCCCTTCATAAAAAGCATAACCGGGCTCGAATTTATAAGACTTTCAAGCCGACCCGTCAAACCCGAGCTCAAGCCCGTGGAATCCGTAACTCCACCCTTTTGACCCACGGGTTGACCCGCGGTCATCTTGCTGACATCATCTCCAACTCCATGATCTGCAAAAGCTTGTTTCAATTCACCCCCCTCATGCATTGCAATTATAATATCCGACCCTCCAAGAAGCTCCCCTTTGCAATAAAGTTGAGGATAAGTAGGCCAATTTGAGAACTTCTTTAACCCCTCACGAACCTCGTTGTCACTAAGAATATCAAAAGTTCCGAATTTTACGTTTTCAGCCCTCAAGATTTCAACCGCTTTTTTGCTGAAACCGCATTTGGGTTCTTCGGGGGTTCCTTTCATGAAGAGCATGATTGGGTGGGCCCGGGTCAGTTTTTCTAAACGGGTTTTTAGGGTTTCTGTGACACCGGTTGGAGGACGAGAGTGAGTATTTGAGTTGTCGATTTTGGCAATATCTTGAATTGCTTCTAGAATTGTGGGTCCCGCAGCCATACCTAGGCTTGCGGGGGCTGCGGGTTCGCCAGCATGGATGGACCCCACGACTTTCGCGATTTTGTTGGCTAACTCGGATGGAAATGCCCCTTCCAATGTATCAACCGTCTTTCCATCCTACAAAAAAAAAATTACATTTATATGTGGATGTGGAGGGCATTCATGTCTTTTACTAATATATTCCCAACATTTGTGAAGAAATGGAAATGGTGTTTCACAGAAAGTTACCTTACAAAAAGCAAAGTAAGGCACAGCAGAAACTGAATATGCCTCGGATATTTCTGGTTGTTCTTCAGCTTCAACCTACAATTCCATAAGCCCAAAGCAAAATAAATAGAAGCTTAAATGATTCATTGCTATAATTGTTTCCATTTTTTCAAAATATAATGTTGTAATAGGAAGAAATGAAAGTAAGATGATATAATAAACAGATCAATGAAAGTACTTTGTTATTTCTTGCATTGAATCCTAAATCCGAATACCAATCTTTTACATTCCACCATTTTGTTTCTTCTTCATAAAGATCAAACATGATAAAATTTTTTTGCAAGAAGTGTGTATAAACTAACACCATCATACACACTTCTTGCCCAAAATAATCAATGCAAAACTTTACATATTTTGCAAGAAGCAATTGTCCATGTGCAACAGGTCATATACAATGAGTTAACAATTCCTTGATTAAAATGGTAGGAGTTTATACATGAGACCAATAGTCCGGAAAAGCAATGAACATTGGGAAAAAAAAGTTTAAACTGAAAAAAATGGTTGAAGTGCGATATATGAAGCCAAAATATCCCAAATGTTTTACTTAACAGGGAGTTCATGCATATAACACAAACAATACCGTGTGAAATAAGATCAAACACACATATAACTACTTAATTAAAACCTAGGTTTATGCTCAATTGAGGAAAAAAACGATTGTAAAAATCAGAAAGAGAAGATTAAAAATACAATCAAGGGATTTAGGTTATACATGTAATACAAACACTCCCGCATGTATATAAGATCAAACACGCAAGTAATCAGTTCATTGAGGCCCCTAAGAAGTCAATAAAAGCATACCAGACAATATAGGGAAGAGAAACAGAAGTGATCATGAAGCTATTAAGCAGATAAAAACATACGTAACTGAAGAAAAAACTTATACAAATCACAAAGTGAAGATTAGAAACATACCCTTAAGAAACGGGCATGAGGGAAATCAGTGGAAAGATGAGAAAAGACTTGATCCATGTGCTTAGAAGCTTCACACCAAGAAGCCCAGAAGTGAATCATGACAGGCGACCCTTCTTTCACAAGATTATCAAGCTCTTGCTTTGACTTCAAATCTTTAACGGCCATTTTTCTTTGTTTTTTTTTCCAAAACCCACAGAGGGGAAAACTGAGAGAAAGTAGAGGCGAAGAAGAGTGTAAACGTTGATGCCTTGGAGAAGGGAATTTCAATTTAGGGGAAGGAAAACCTATCAACAAAAGATCGATACGATGCTTTCTGGATGATAGAATAAGCTTCTCACTTTAAATGTCAGCCGTTGATCTTATACGACCCGAAGTTTGCGGTGTGACCCGATTGAAATCCAAACTTATCCTTTGTTATTTTTTTTGGTAATACCACAAAAGTTACGAGTTTAAACGAAAATTGGATTTTGATACTATTATTTTTGTATAAATTGAATATCTTATGTTCTATTTGTTAGGATTTGACAAGGGATAATGATTTAGGAGGGTAATAACGTTTCCTGTTTGTCCATTTGAGGTCTCTAACATATTTTTTTTGCGTATTACACCATTAAGGTTATTATAACCGTTTACAAATAGTCATTTTAACAGGAAGAAGCCGGTAAAATGATTATTTATAAACGGTTATAACAGCCTTAATGGTGTAATATACACAAAAAATACGTTGAGGACCTAATATGGACAAACGAGAAACGTTATTACCCTCCTAAATCATTATCCCATGAAACTGTAAACCCCTATAGTAAATTTTTACTTTTAAATAAAAAACTTGTAGGTCTTGAGGTTGGTAGTTTGGATGTTTTTAACCTCGGCCTTCTTTATAAATAGAAGTGACGGTTTCTTAATGACAAAAGAGCTCTTCGGGTCAAAATTGTCAAATTTTGTCATGGGAAGATGGTCGTTTTTCGGAAGATTCGAGAATAGGAATTAGAGGGGGTGTTTGGCAAAAGATTGTAGGATCCATTAATCACCTCCATGAGAATGGTTGTATTCCTTCTAATTACATGTATAGAGTGGTGGGGGTGAGACTCAAACGAGGTTCTAGAAGGATGTTTGGTGCTTGGATATTCCTCTTAGGGAGCGGTTCGGGAGACTCTTTGCTTTGGCCTTTAATCAAGATGCTCGAGTAAGTGAATAATGGGATCCGGAGGGATGTAATTTTCATTGGCGTCGGGGGATTAGAGGAGGGGCTGAATCGACCCAATTTGATTATCTTGTAGAAGGATGTTTGGTGCTTGAATATTCCTCTTAGGGAGTGCTTCGGGAGGCTCTTTGTTTTAGCCTTTAATCAAGATGCTCGAGTAAGTGAATAATGGGATCCGGAGGGATGTAATTTTCATTGGCCCCTCCTCTAATCCCCTGACGCCAATGAAAATTACATCCCTCTGGATCCCATTATTCACTTACTCGAGCATATTGATTAAAGGTCAAAGCAAAGAGTCTCCCGAACTACTCCCAAAGAGGAATATCCAAGCACCAAACATGCTTCTAGAACCTCGTTTGAGTTTCACCCCCCACCACTATATACATGTAATTAGAAGGAATACAACCATTCTCATGGAGGTGATTAATGGATCCTACAATCTTTTGTCAAACACCCCTTCCAATTCCTATTCTCGAATCTTCCGAAAAACCACCACCTTCCCCATGACAAAATTTGACAATTTTGACCCGAAGAGCTCCCTTGTCATTAAGAAACCGTCACTTCCATTTATAAAGAAGGCCGATGTTAAAAACATCCAAACTACCAACCTCAAGACCTACAAGTTTCTTATTTAAAAAGTAAAAATTTACTATAGGGGTTTACAGTTTCATGAGATAATGACTTAGGAGGGTAATAACGTTTCCCGTTTGTCCATATTAGGTCCCCAACGTATTTTTTTGTGTATATTACACCATTAAGGTTGTTATAAACGTTTATAAATAATCCTTTTACCGGCTTCTTCCTGTTAAAATGACTATTTGTAAACGGTTAGAATAACCTTAATGATGTAATACGCACAAAAAATACGTTAGGGACCTAACATAGACAAACAGGAAACGTTATTGCCCTCTTAAATCATTATCCCTTCTGACAATTTGATCGGTTAACGCGTGTGTTGATGTGTTAAATTGAAAATGCTTTACACAAAAGACGTAGATTTTTATTTTATTTTTTTTTCCAATTTTGACACTTCATTTTGTGTTCGAAATCAAGCATATATATATATATATATATATATATATATATATATATATATATATATATATATATATATATATATATATATATATATATATATATATATATATATATATAATTTTGTTCAATATTGATCATTTTCCATTTGAAATTATATAAATAATTTTTCTTATATTTGAAACCGTCTATATATATATATATATATATATATATATATATATATATATATATATATATATATATATATATATATATATATATATATATATTCATTTAAAAACAACATGTTTTGTATAAGTATAATGTTATTTTACCTTCAAACCATATATTAGTTATATTATAACCATATTTTTTATGAAATACGCAAATTTAAAAACGAATCCGGAGGTGTGAAATGCATAGTTAAATAAATTAATATGACACCGACAACACAAAGGTAAGAGAGTCGCTTTAATTACCTAGAGACCGTCGTTATATATATTCATGATTTTTGGTTCTTACAAATATATTTCTTAATTTTGTTGGAAAAAAATATAACATCCTAATAATACATGAAAAATATGATTATAATATAATACAATTATAATATAATTAATATATATTTAGTTTGTGATCTATAAAGTTGTTGTATCTTAATTGGATTATTTGTAATGAATAGAAGAATTCCAATTAACTACACAAGCTTTATAGATAACAAAATAAATATGTATTAATTATATTATAATCGTACATGTCATCTATTATTAGTATGTTATAAATTTTTCCATCAAATCAAAAACTATATTTGTAAAAACAAAAAAATAATAAATATATATAACAAACGGTCTCTTAATAATTAAAGCCACCCTCATACCTCTGTTTTTCCGATATCATATTAGTTTATCTGACTGTGCATTCCACACATCCAAACTTATATTGAAATTGTGTATTTAATGCAAAATACAGTTATAATATAACTAATATAATGTTATGGTTTGAATATAAAAAACCTTGTATTTATACAAAACAATATGGTTTTTAAATGCAAAAATATATTTATACCGTTTCAAATGTAAAAAAAATTATTTATACGGTTTCAAATGGAAAATGGTTAACAGTAAACAAATTTGAAAAAAAAAAGATGTTTGTTTTGGAACAAAAAAAATATATTTATACGATTTCAAATATATAAAAAAAATATTTACATGTCATTAGAGCTGACAATGGGTTGACATGAGTTGAGTTCGGATTTAACCAATTTATTAATTGGATTGAAGTTTTCAACCCAAACCAAACTTTTTCTTTACATAAGTTGATATTTCTAATCCAACCCAACTTTTTACATAAACGAGTTATCACCGAGTTGATTTGTTTATGTAGTTTCCGACCGAACCTATTACATAAATTGGTTAAAATTGAGTTAACACATTTAAAATAAAAACAAATAAATAAATAAACTAAAGATTATACCAAACATAAATAAAATTTCAAAATATGACAAAAGCACAATCATAATTCACAAATAAAAATAAATTGTTCAAATAACATTAAAAATGTTTAATTTCGATGTAGCATTAAGAAACATGAAGAGAATTTGAATTGCATTTTGTTAAAATATAAATAATAATAATATAACATTATAATTTATAAATTAATACTTTGATTAATACATGATAATATTCAAATATTTATTAAATTAAATATATATTAAATTTAAATGGGTTGACGGGTTGAAAACGAACTGATAGTTTTTTCTAACCCAACATATTTAATTAAATGGGTTGACTCATTTAATTTAAATTAATGAGTTTAAAATCTCAACCAAACTCACTAATTTTGGATTGAGTTAGCGGTTTTGGTCGGTTTTTGATAGCTCTACACGTCATCATGAAACGTTATTAGGCAATCGGGTTGATTTGGTCAAAATTGTAACAAATTGAAAACATACTGTCCAATTTTAAACAAAAGAGTAACGTAGTGTCTAAATCAAGTTTCTATGTAAACTTAGCGACTTTTGAGATATTTGCGTTTTTTCTTTTTTTGTGATTTTTTGGTACTTTTTTCAAATCATTACCGCTCACAAATCATAATTTACTTCAAAAAATATTTCATATATTACAAACCATTTAATGTCTAATTTTAACCATTTATCAATAATTTAACAAAAAGTTTGAGATTAGATAAGAACATAAAAATAATAATAACCCATTTAAAATAAGAAAATTTTTCTTTGTGTGGATATATGTATGAACCTAAGACATGGATACCGGTCAATCTTAGTGCTCAAGATTATGTATTCCAATAAATATTTGTGACAACTACATCAGACTACTAAATTGAACACATCAATTGTAGTTAGGGTTCAACCAAGCACTTCATATGTGAGCTTCAAATCATTAAGGAGCCCATAAATATCGATTCTCATATACGGTAAGATGATTGTGTGAAATGTCAATAATTAATATATTAATAAACGATTGGTAAGAACATGTAGGGTGGTTGCTTATGTGTCTAAATGCCTTGTATGATATATACATGTTTCCATATATGCATACTTGAGATTAACTCCCTGAATTGATATTGACATTTATTTCTTTGCTTATGTGTTTTGGTCTTGTATTGGTGCATGTAGCTTGATTTAATAGCTTGGTGAGGTTGGATCCACTTTTGGGGTAATTACTTTTAGTATTATAAGTAATGATACCGTTTGGACATGTTGCGTGGTTTCATTTACACTTGGTTTTGATGTTGGTTTCATGAACCTTAAATTTTGATGGTGTGTTTTTGAAAATATCTCTAAATAATGTTGGTGATATTTTCAAATAAACTTATTAAGACTTATGTTGTTCTAATCTGTTAAAGGATGATTTTAAATACAAAAAAACTAAGGTGAAAAATCACAACGTTACATTAGGGCATGTTGTTGCTTCCTTATAGTTGGATGTGTAACATCCCAAAAATTAAAGCCAATTTAAATTTTTTTAAAACATTTAAAACCATTAAGTCATTACAATTTTTTTTTTCAAAATAGTTTAGACATCAGAGTATCCCCAGAATCAATCATGAAAATATAAGGAGGAGCACGATCACGCCTTCGCCTTCCCGCGATCATCAGAAGTACCTAAAACAATAATCGATAAACGTAAGCTCAAAGGCTTAGTGAGTTACCCCCAAAATACCAACGCCATACATATATAACCATATCATATAAACATATTGATGGGTTTTATACAAACAATCCTATGTGTGCATGCAACCCTAGTATTGGATCTATGTTTTCACTATTAGTTATACAACTTTATGAACACAAAAAGAAACCTGGCATGCTACTATAATTTTCGAAATTCATATATAAAACTATAATACATACCTTTTGTTGTTATATAGCAATAACAACTTGTTCCTTGAATTTCCTTAGCTCTTGAAAGCAAGTACCACAAGTGTAGTACCTCTAATGGAGTCACAAACACCATATGCAACTTGGATGAAGAGGAGAAGAAAAAGAGGCACCAAAACGGCTGGAAACCCTAATGGAAGTGTTGTCCACGTTTTTGGAGTCTAAGGGGTCCTTTATATACTTGTGTGGGCTGCTAGGGTTTCAGTCAAAACCCTAATGGACAGCTTAAACTCTAAGCAGCCCATGGAACCTTCTGGATAAGGCTATGGAAGAAAATATGATGGGCTTCCATCATAATTTCGTTCACCCCTTACTCCTTTAGCATTCCTTAGCCCAATAACTCAATTATCCAATAATTGCAGTCCAGTCCCCTAAGTTTAATTAATCTCTTTTAGCCACAAAATTAATTAACAATTAATGCTTGACTAATATTAATTAAACAATATGATTTCTCCTTTAATATATTATTCTCATAATATATTAATAAATCATATTTAAACCTTTCTCTCCTTAAATCATCCTACATATTGCTATGGTGAAGGCAACCCAAAAGGACCATGCTCATAATCGGGTCAAGTACATACCAAAATAGTTATGGACTTAGACACTAATCCAACAGTCTCCCACTTGGATAAGTCTAATAACTATTTTCCGTATGACTTCAGAACCTGATCAGCAATCGTAGCTTTCAAAAGCCGCTGTCAACTCTGATCTTATCAGATAGCGTGTCCTCTAGATAAGGGATTATATATTCCTCCATTCTCAAGATATCGTATAGACATAAGACATGAATTTCAATCATTCTCTCTACACTGTTTCCCGACTTCCGATTTATGACGACTGACAAAAGACTACAATTGAACACATCAACTTAGTCCCGGCTTGGCCAAGCGCTTAGGTGTCATCACTAAATCATCGAGAGGCCCACATATATCGCTTTTATCCCACTTTGGGTAAAAGGAATGGATAAACTTTGACTCAAATGCTCGCTTGCATTTACTGATCGAATCACACACAACAATAAGTTTTATAACACCAAGTTACTGGTGCGTTTACTTATTATCAATGTGCAACTGACCAACAAATAACAACTCACATGTCTCGGTTTCAAGAATATACAATATTATCGTCTCACTAATCACTCGTGATAAAACCATGAAGTGATCCAAGTGAGCGTGGGTTTAATCCAATACTCTAATCTTATCAAAGCACTCATGAACTCTGCAGCAAACTTGTGCCATGTCTAAACACTTCAGACAATCTACAGACACATTCATGACAGTCTTTCTTCATACCTACTCCCAACGTATAACCGACTGTGGATGTTTGAATAACCTAGTTATTCTGGAAGTCAAAACATGCAAAGTGAAACATGACAACAATACTTAATCCTATATGGCCCCAAACTTGTGAGAGTAAATAAAACCCTTCTATTTATCCACCATATTGATTACTCATTATTTATCATTTAAAGTTTCGGATAATCAACTCATTACTTGAATTATACCAACAATTGTCCCATGCTCTAAACATGCACACTTTGTTTCCTATGGTCCATGCTTTGTGAAATAGATCACCTGAAAACTTTTCCAATGATGCTCATTTCAAAATTCCTTAATCCTAATTATTAGTGTAAGAACACAAGGTTCTTGCCACTACTAGAATATGCTAGATTCTAACATTTTATGCAACGATCCCTTTGCAAAATCATAGCACAAAAGTCACCAAGACGTAGCTAATGAAATTACAAAGTACTTTCTTAGAAATTGTTACAAGACAATTCCATAGATGTGAAGTCTCACATTCAAAGTACATTCCTTTGAACATCCTTCTTGCATAAAAGTTTCTAATCTAGGCATAGACTCTCAATATCCAACTCCCAATATGGAAACATTTCCACATTTGCCATATGACAACTCATTCTTAATAGAATCTTATCTATTCATAATAATGTCGATATGGTCCATCCAATACCAATTACCATACTTCCAACTACTTACAAGCGATCAATCCTCAGCGAACTTTGGATCGTCCTTTGATAGTTGTTAAATTCTTTCAGTCAAAACCAATTCTATTCCTTTTTCCCTCTTAATGCGCTAGACATTTGGAAAATTTTAGAATGGTAAAATACTATAGCATTTACAATCGATCCTATACCCGAAGCGTATGGGACACGATGCATAATGTCTTACATAAAGATATGATACTTTACCAATCTTTTGCCATAATATTTTATGTGTCATGTTCTCACAATTCGAACTATGAAGAGGGATGCCGTAATCATAATCGAATTTTAAGAACACACAATGTATCCTTTGACTGAAAATATTAAAATTTCTTAATCTAAGCTTTAGATTTTGAAACAGAGTATAATATTCTCTCCCTTAATTATAGCAAAACAACTTTTCAACCCATGCAACTTTGCAAATGGAATCTTTGTTTTTCTATAATTAATATTGCTAACTTGCAATACTCGCCATAAGCATAACACTTATGCTCCCACTATCATGACGATTATCATATAAGCATAACATTTATGCTCCCACTAGCTTTGACATGTATTCAGAAAACAAATGAACTTCCAGAAAACAATGCCTATTGAATTTCTGAAATTCATATTTCTAATACCAGATGCTTCGATAAGCCTTTATCTAAGCTTCTTAACCTTATACACCTTTGCCTTAATAGCTCATATGTGTGTTTAAACAATTCATAACTTATGTTACTAAGTTCCAAATGTTGAAACTAATTGCCAAATCTCACAATTCGAACTATGGAAAGGGATGCCGTAACCATAATCGAATTTGAGAATACAATTTTCTCAATTGCTATCTTTTTAAAATCTCTCTTAGTGAAAGCATTTCCTCACAGTCATTTTCATGAAGGAGGGAATCTTATGACACTTAGATTTTATGGTGTATGAGTTCCTATCCATGTGAATTTGCCAAAACCAAGGTTTGCGACAAATCCAAACTCATATGGACTGAACTTTCTTAATCTTGATTTCTTGCCCTATGGTAACACGAGTGCCCACCATGTCTTCCAAGTAGTTTAGTATGTATTCAAATGAGAACTCATAGAACTCATATACACAATTAACCCAATTGGAATGGCACAGAAACAAAACAATGTCAGCACGATAGGTTGTAAACCTCAAGTCGTGTGCTAGTGATGATCGATAAGGTTTATTCTTGATTTGTTCTTGAAACTTTTTCAAAACATTAAAACTCCCACTGACCTCTTGACATATATGATTCTCTTTGTCAAGAAACATTTCTTGACAATCAAATATTCAAGAGTCAGTGCAGTTATTATCAAGACAAGAACACTTCACAAGTTGGTCCTAGTTGGTCTTTGTCTTATCCAAGACATCACAACTTACCAATCTCAAATGTACAAGAATAAGAAAACTTTTCCAAGTTCCATATTTGATGAGTGTTATAAACCTACTTAAAACTTTTCACTCAATGTCA
Source organism: Lactuca saligna (assembly GCF_052625555.1). Taxonomy (NCBI): domain Eukaryota; kingdom Viridiplantae; phylum Streptophyta; class Magnoliopsida; order Asterales; family Asteraceae; genus Lactuca; species Lactuca saligna. Next base: position 20,231,044 of record NC_136423.1, on the reverse strand, counting down.
CAATCTTGACTTTAAGACTTGATATTGGAACGAAGTGTGATTGACTTCTTGATTTAACCATTTCTACAATACTTGATTCCTCTTCTTAGACATGCAATTGCACTAAGACTCACTTAGAGGATCTATTGAGACATGGTTCTTAATCTTTAAGACTTATCATAAAACACAATAAAAGGTACTCTCCCTTCTTCCTAGAAAAGAGAAACTTTTATCTTTCTGCCTACTCGATTCTTCTTTATTCGTTCTATTATTCATTAAAATTCTTTCAATCAATCTCAGAATTACACTTAATCTTATAAGTATAATCACATTTACTAAACTTTAGTAAATCATGACGAATATCTTTGTCACTCTTGTGGTGGACTTGATCAATGCACAACCTAGTGTACTTGATCTCCTAGTCCTTCAACTGACACTTTGCCAAAGAATTAGTCTAAGTTTCCCAAATGTGAAAGTTTTCCATTCATCATACAATACACATTGCATGATTCCAAGTTTCTGTCCAATTGAAACTTGGGCGATGAGAAACTCTCCCTATTTGGTAAACGTTTGACATTTGCACAAATAACATAATTAAGAATCAAATCCATTATGCTAATAATAGAAGTACATGAACATCAATTTTTCATATATTTCATTGTAAGGATAAATAAATAAGACAAAATCAAAATTTATTTTATTGCGGAAAAAATTTGTCCTTACAATGTAATTCAATTGAAAAACTATGTTATTACATATTTCTTAACAATCTATTCTAACTCCAAGTAGTAGCTCAAGAATCCATTCTTCAAGTAATGCGATCGAAATCCATTTCTTCATGATTAGATTCAGCTCACTTCCTTTCTCAAGTTTCCTCTCTTTTCTTCGATCCTACAAAACATCAAAATGTAATCTTATCACATCATGTATTAAGAATCTAGAATAGGAACTTAAAAGAGTTAGTTAATGGATTTTACCTGAAGCAGAGCCATACGTCTTGACTCTCCCATCTCTTAGATCTCTCAGGTAATTAGGGCAGCTTCGTCTCCAATGCCCCTTCTCTTGGCAATAAAAGCAAATAGACTCCTTTGGCACAACACATCGGACAATCACAAACTTAGTTCTTTCTGGACTTCCAATGTTGCCAGTGTCCATTGAAGTTTGGGAGTTTGATTCACTAGACAAATTTGCTTGACCAGCACGCCAAATCATTGTTGATTCAGCAGCTATAAGCAAATAGGTGAGATCAATTAGGGTCACGTCGTGGTCCATCATATAGTACTCTCTAACGAACTCACTATATGATTCAGGAAGTGACTGAAGAACCCAGTCAACAGCCACCTCACTTGAAATCTCGACACCCAACATGTTTAACCTATCAATGTATGACCTCATCTCTAAGACGTGCGCACACACAGGTTTCCCATCTTCGTGTTTACTTGCCAAAAGGGCTTGAGTGAGCTTGAACTTTTCAAGCCTTTGAACTTGTGGGTCAGGGAGAATAATTGGAGGAGGTGGAGGAAGTGAAGCATGACTCTCATTTCCTTGATCGTATCTCGGAACGTCATCTTCATTTGGAAAGCTTGTTCCAAAGGATTTGGGAAGACCATTGTAAGATTCAGACATCTACAAAACGGGAGAAAATTCAAGTTAAGTTGATTAGAATTCTTGATGCAACACCCAAATGAAACATCAAGCTAGGATCCAACACAATACTCTACAACCTAGAAGAGGGATGCCGTAATCTAGTTGCAGAATATTTGAAGGTAGGTAAATGACGATTTACCAATTTTCACCATGAAAAACGAAAAAGAAGTTTAAGTTTTAAATGAATTGAAACTCCTAGATCTTTTGAGACTCATTGAACTCTTCAATGGCATGTTTAATCTCGATTATGCCCTACTATTCGTGACTGGGATGCCGAGGATCACAAACAAGGTGTAAATAACCATACGAATCACGTGGTGCACCCAATGCTACTATCACCTAATCAATGTGCCGGTTAGCCACACACGCTCCATTGATCTATGATAAGCATCGAGCCACCCTTTGCCACCAATGTCATCCCCAAATTAGTGTGCCGGTTAACCACACACGCTCCACTAACGTTTGACAAGGGTACGAAGTGTAATTCCATGGGTTAGCATACAATTTCACATTTTGCCTAAAGTAACTATGATTTGGGAATTTGAAAAAGCATTTAGTTACTTTGTACTTCATTATACTTATAATGGAAGGTTTCTGTCCTATCCTACCCGTTCGGCTAACGACCCTCCACTAGTCAAGAGTGCGGTGGGTAAGAGTGGATACCCATTCAATCGCCATTTTATAGGCAATTTCCTTAAACACCCCTTATAGACTAGCTTCGTGAATGAGGCCTACTAACGGTAAGACTGAATTTTTAGTTATACATATATAATATTAAACTTTTAATGTTATATATAGTATAAGGGTGTATTTTACACTTTTAAAATACTAGATGGTTTAAATTATACTTTTAATTAACCAAAATCATTATGGATTTATTAAATCTCTTTTAATTATACACTTAATTAATTTAATAAAACCATAAGGGTTTAATTTGAACTTTTCAAAATCAGGGTTTTGGAATTTAGACTTTCAAAATTAACTTTTAATCAACAATTTAAATTCCAAAACTTGAGGGCAAGTTTTGAAACTCTTCAAAACAATTAGGTTTTAATCTCACTTAAAATTTTCGAATTTAAGACATTTAAATTAAAATTTTAAATATTAAAACTCTTGATTTAATAATTACCATAAATTAAACAATTAATTTAAATTATTAAATCACAAGGGATTATCTAGATCATGAGGATAATTACCAATTATACATCTAAGATATCCTAATCCCTTGAATCCCTCTCTAAATCTCGAAAATAAGGGATGGGATAATTCAAGATCTTTAATTACCATATTTAACAATTAAAAGATAATTACAAGATATGGGATTATCCAAATCCCTAAAATTTAGGATCTAACCTTGGGGAAGGAGGTAATTTCGAAATCCAAGGGTTGGATAACCCTAGATTTCAAAATCTTGGAGGCTAAGGAAAGGATTTGGGAAACCCTAGCAAAAATCGCCATCAAGGGTTTTGCAACCCTAATTGCGAAAATTACCTAGACTTTAGGGTTTATTAGCCATAAACCCTAATATGTCAAGTTCACAAATTTGAATAAAAGCTAACTGAAAACAAAAACCAATGGCTCTGATACCACTGATGGGTTTTATACAAACAATCCTATGTGTGCATGCAACCCTAGTATTGGATCTATGTTTTCACTATTAGTTATACAACTTTATGAACACAAAAAGAAACCTGGCATGCTACTATAATTTTCAAAATTCATATATAAAACTATAATACATACCTTTTGTTGTTATATAGCAATAACAACTTGTTCCTTGAATTTCCTTAGCTCTTGAAAGCAAGTACCACAAGTGTAGTACCTCTAATGGAGTCACAAACACCATATGCAACTTGGATGAAGAGGAGAAGAAAAAGAGGCACCAAAAACGGTTGGAAACCCTAATGGAAGTGTTGTCCACGTTTTTGGAGTCTAAGGGGTCCTTTATATACTTGTGTGGGCTGCTAGGGTTTCAGTCAAAACCCTAATGGACAGCTTAAACTCTAAGCAGCCCATGGAACCTTCTGGATAAGGCTATGGACGAAAATATGATGGGCTTCCATCATAATTTCGTTCACCCCTTACTCCTTTAGCATTCCTTAGCCCAATAACTCAATTATCCAATAATTGCAGTCCAATCCCCTAAGTTTAATTAATCTCTTTTAGCCACAAAATTAATTAACAATTAATTCTTGACTAATATTAATTAAACAATATGATTTCTCCTTTAATATATTATTCTCATAATATATTAATAAATCATATTTAAACCTTTCTCTCCTTAAATCATCCTACATATTGCTATGGTGAAGGCAACCCAAAAGGACCATGCTCATAATCGGGTCAAGTACATACCAAAATAGTTATGGACTTAGACACTAATCCAACACATATAACCAAAAAAACATGTATAATGAGCCTTCAGCATAACTGGATTGTCTCGCAGACCTTCAACCTATCTGGATCGCTCTCTGAGCCTTCAGCACGTCTAGACTGTAACGCCCGTAGATCAGGGCTAGTCAATTTAGAAACGATAGGCATCAAAAATGAATTTTTGATGAAAGATTATTTAGAATTAATAATCTTAACTAAGTTGTAGTATATGTTACAAGGATTCTGTACATATAAAGAACGCCGAAATCCGAGTTATAACGAAGAAGTTATGACCTATCGAAGTTTCGCGACAGAACCGACACGACACAACGCGACGTAAAAAGTGAATTTACGTTAGAGCGATATTTAGCCTTAGAAATCTAAATGAAAGTCGTAGAATACGTTAAACCGTGAGCGTGCATAAAAAGAACGCCCAAATCTGACTTCGTATGAGGAAGTTATGATTTTTCGAAGTTTCGACTTAGCGGTATGCAGCCCGAATACTCGATTTGAGACCGAGCAGTTTTTAGTCGAAACAATCTAAATGAGAATCGAAGATCTCATTAATTGTGGTAAAACGATAAAAAGATAGGTGAAAACGGACATCGGATGAAGAAGTTATGATTTAATAACGGAGTTTTCGTGTCCCGACCTACTAAAAATAAATAATAAAAATAAATCAAAATTAGCCAGCGGATTCTAAACGAAAGTTGTAGAGCATAGTCTCATCTACGCGGGGATATAAAGAACGTCGAAAACGGAGTTCGTATGTGGTAGATATGAATTTTTGAAGTTTATTAAATATTTTCGATATTTAATTTACTTATAAATTAACCGATATTATCCATGGGGGGAGTCAGCGATCTGATCCACATTACGCCCAGCGTAATTTAGAATTACGCCCAGCGTAATTTGGGTTTCCATCACCCTATAAAAGGGTGTCGAGGGCAGCCTAGTTCTTTGCTCATTTCTTCCCTTTCTCTCGCGTTTTTGCATCGTTTTTCGTGCAAGAATTATCCCGAAGCCCCGGTATCATTCCCGAGCCCCGAAGCAAGTCCCGAGGCCCCGAAGATCTCGAGAAGTGCAATTCCCGAGCCGAAGCTCTGTCCGCGAGGAGTCCGGTTTTTGTGAAGATCTTCCAGATCTACCGAAGAATACTACTTCTAAAAGTCGTAGTGCTGTCCGATCATCTTTTGATCAAGTGAGTGTGTAGTTACTTTCTTCTAACGCATAATTATAAAGTATTTTATACGAAATATGTGTTATGTGTATAATATAAAGTTGTTTATATGTGTGAGTGTATAGTCACTTTCATCTTACACATAGATATGAAGTATTTGCTATGAAATACATGCCATGTGTTTATACATTGTTTGTTTACTTGAGATGGATGTTGAATGAATGTTTTATACGAGTTTTTAAATAAGTTGTATATGTAATTTATATCTACAAATATGTTGGGTAGAACATGGGTAGATGAAATAGTTGATGTGTGTTGAAAGAATGTGATAAGAGAAAGGTGAGGATATAATGGTGATGATAATTAGGTGATGATAGATAGGTGATGAATTACGAGTCCAGGCGATGTTGTGGCTACGTATTCATGCGATCATAGTCTATCCCTTATTATGAATTACGAGTCCAGGCGATGTTGTGGCTGCGTATTCATGCGATGATAGTCTAACCCTTATTATGATTTATGAGTCCAGGCGATGTTGTGGCTGTGTAATCATGCGATGATACCCTAACCCTTACTAGACATATATTGAGGGAGTGATCCCCGAATTAGCATTGTATATATAATACAGGCGATTATCCTTAGGAAAAGTTCTTAGGAACAAGCATATAAGGATATAATATGTAAGGAGATGAGCGGTAAAAGAAGATAATGGGGATGGGTAATTGGGTTGATTGTTTGATGATTGAATATAATAATTATATTATTATGGGTTGAAAACCCTATATGCTCATCAGGCTCCCAAGCCTGACCCACTCAGTTTAATTGTATCACAGGTATCGATACGAAGCTGCTTTGCACTGAGAGATTAAAGGAGATGTAAATCTTTAGTTTAATTGAATGTAAGTTCTGTTTATGCTTATATGTCTGTATCGGAACATGACATCCCGAGGTTTTATTATTAAATGAAAATACATTCTCTTTGAGAAATGTTTTGATAAGTTATTATCATATCTTGTTTTAGGAACAAATTTCACAACCGTTTTCTTTAAAAGATTACTCTGATTTTATAAAACAAAGCATAAACAAATCGGTATTTTCTGGCCGTGAAAATGGGGATGTCACAGTTGGTATCAGAGCATTAGTTTAAGCAAACTAGGAAATTGTAGGAAATTTCTAGACTTAAACTTATAATGCTAAGTAATGATTGTGAGGAGTGTGTCTAAAATATGTTAGGTAGTACACCTAAATTGACACAAGCACTAGTTTATTTTAGGAGTGATGCCTAAAATGCTTTTATGTGCTAAATGTTATATGTTGCCATATATGATATTATTTGTTCGGATCTATGGTCTGTTGCTGACCGGATCTGGAAACCTTATGTGTGTAGGATTCTAAGCGTACGTCTACGATATTAGAACTAGCATGTAAACGTTTCGGAGTGATAAGGATGATTTGAATATCTATCATGAATAAGGATCTAATTTTACCTTATTCGGTATATAGATAAAAAATGACAAGAACCAGGAGTGGAGCTGGAAACATGAACGAAAATAGGAATCAACCACCTGTGGTTGAGCGAGTGGCTGTTGTAGCAGCAACACCTGAACAAATTACAATGGCTGGAGTGCGAACCATGATTCAAGCCATGATGGCTGAACAAAAGGAGGAAATGAGACAATTGTTGCTAAACAACAGGAGTGAACCCTCAATACCGGTTGAATAGCCTGAGCTGAATGAGGGGCAGTCAGAAGAAGGGAACTATAGTGGGACCATTGGTCAAGCCAACCCACCAATAGTTCGCCGAAACAATCAGGATGGAGACAATGATGGACGTGATGCAAGTACAAGGATTTCATGGCATCCAAGCCACCATGTCTTTCTGGGAGCCCGACAACGGTGCAAGTCATGGACTAGATCTCCGAGATGGAGACAATGTTTGAAAGTTGCGAGTGTAGCAACAGACAGAAGACCGCTCTTGCAATCCCTCTGTTAAAATCTGGAGTACTGAGCTGGTGGAAGTTACTGGCCGGTTCAATGCCCAAGGGGGAAGCTAGCAAGATGTCTTGGGAAGAGTTCGTGGATCAAATGAAAATGCAATACTGCTCTGAGCAGGATCTTCTGGAAATCAACAATGAGTTCCAGAATTTAAAGAAGGGAAAATTGAGTGTCACTGAATACGCTACAAGATTTACGGAGAAGATGAAGCTTATTCCATACCTAATTCCAACTAAACTTTCCAAGGTCAACAAGTTTGCCAATGGATTACCAGCGGACTTTGGTCCGATAGTCAATCAAGCAACCACTCTGAAAGCCGCCATCTGGGCAGCCAAGAATGTTGAGACCCAAATAAGGGAAAAAGGTCTAGAGAGAGTTGAAGTTGGAGGGAAAAGGAAACACGAGGAATCTTTAGTGATCGACAAAGAAACCAAACTCTCGAAATCTGGAGGAAAAGATGAAACCAAGTGGTGTGAAAAGTGCAAGAAGAAGCACTTCGGAAGATGCGATGGAGAAGTGACCTGCTATAAGTGTGGTAGGACCGGTCACTATTCCAGAGATTGTACGTTCGACAATAGGAAGTGTTACGAATGTGGAGATGGTGGTCATATTTCGAAGAATTGCCTGAAGAAGGACAAAGCTGCAAAGAAAAACATACCGCCACAACCAAGGGCATTCCACATGATCCTCGACGAAGCGGATCAAGGATGAGGATTTTATATCCAACGATCAAGTTATGAAGTAATAGTGCGAATAGTAACTTATGATGTAGCCGATTAAAGGCATAGTATAGGGTGAACTTGAACTTTTGTGTAATAGTTTCAAGAATTAATATGAACCCTGGTTTTGTTATCTGATGTGTTGAATGATTATATGATTTATGTATGGTGACTTGGTTAACTGCGAGACAATACTTGGGACGAGTATGAGTATGTGTGAATGGTAATAGAGATCTATAATACCGGAAGCACAAGACTCGCACTTGGATCAGGGAAAGTCGCAAGGTTACCAAGAAGCTAGTGATTGATTCCATTTTATTCTGGTATGTCATTACCATTGTTTCGGTAATGACTAGTAAGATGGTTCTTGTTCCGACCCTAGTGGTCATGTTTAAATTTGAGTTCGACTACGAGGAGTATGTTACGTGGTCTAGAGGACCAAGTTAGATGTAACATCTAACTTAAGTCAGAGGGTTGAAGTTAATGCGATTGATAGTGTCGCGCTCGTTGTTAAAAGAAGTTTGTAGGTAGAAATGCTACATGCTGAAATGTGATTATATCACATTAGAATATGAAGGAAGGTATATTCCATTTTGGAATTTAACTCTAAGAGACCTGAGTCTAAGCATTGCATCATTCGATGAGAGGTCAGTAGAGCACGACCCATCGGTTTGTTACAATAGATAGGGGAAAGTATTTATCCTGAGAAGAAGAAGGAGTCCATAATAACGACTTATTTGGTAACTCGAGGGTTACGATTGAAAGTACAACATAGTACAATAAGCAGATGCAAGATTGGGCATCGTCTGCGGTCAAGAAAGCCACAGAGTTAAATACTCTTTTGAGGAAACATAGAATTTACGGTTATTACCTAGGATGAAGAGATGGCGTATGGAATCATTATACAAGTTCTATTTTCGTTGATGATTCCGGGACGTAATCATCCTAAGGGGGAGATAATTGTAACTCCCGTAGATCAGGACTAGTCAATTTAGAGACGATAGGCGTCAAAAATGAATTTTTGATGAAAGATTATTTAGAATGAATAATCTTAACTAAGTTGTAGTATATGTTACAAGGATTATGTACATATAAAGAACGCCGAAATCCGAGTTATAACGAAGAAGTTATGACCTGTCGAAGTTTCGCGACAGAACCGACACGAAACAGCGCGACATAAAAAGTGAATTTACGTTAGAGAGATATTTAGCCTTAGAAATCTAAATGAAAGTCGTAGAATACGTTAAACCGTGAATAACCCAATCACCAAGACCCAAAAGAAAGGCCTAACTCAAGGCCCAGGTGAAATTAAGGTTTTCACATGAAATGATGATTAGGGTTAAGTGTTCCTACTTAATCCATTAAGGACATAATCCATTAAGTCCAACATTTACTTAGGTTAATTGCAAATGCTTATTAATTAATATTTTAAGTTTAATAAATAATTCCCTTGCGTGTCCCAATCAATCCCTAAAATTGGGGTTTCATGGTATTAGGGTTTCCAACCTAATACTGCCCATTAATCAAATGGTTAGGCTTTTAGGTCAATTTGGGCTTCATTGGGCCTAATAGAATTTCATTAGGTCTACTAGGGTTTCATTGGGCCCACTTTTTCCAAGCATCCCCTAACGAGACAAATGCAAACGAGTCACACCGCCACCCAACATGACGGCAGGAGGCGGCAGCCACCACCTCACGGTGGTGGTGATAAGTTTTCTATTATTATTTCGGCCGATTAAAATAAAATTTACAAAAAAATCCAAATTACACAACCCACACATAACATTCCCTAACAATGGAGACACACCCAAATTACAAACTAATACACACTCACACACACAGCCACCCTGTGGCAACAAGTGGTGGTCGGAGGTGGCAGCCACCACCTTACAGTGGTGGTGGTAGCTCACTTTTGATTCCAGATTACACAACCCACACATAACATGCCCTAACAATGGAGACACACCAAAAAACACTTATGTTTGCGAGGTAAACCCAACCACCTACATGGTAGTGCATGAAGATGGCAGTGGGACAGGAAAACAGGCAGCAACCATAACACCCTGTTTTGAAAAGCACTTTATGGCGGTCTCGGAGGCCTAGGGTATGAGTAATTCGGTCTTTTAGGGTCCTGAGATTTATTCAGAAGGTTTAAAGCTTGGGTGTGTGGTCCGGAGCGTAGGGCTTCTCGCCACCTTTTTGTGGATATAAAGTTCGCCAGAAACAGACTTAGAATGGAGGAATTATAGCACTTTGAAGTTGTTGGAAATATTGGTCCTTAATGAAGAAAGATGGCAAGAAAAGACCATGCATGCAAGGTGGTAAACGTGAGTGTACGCCTAGTGTAAGCTAAGTTACGCCTAGCGTATAAAGAAGAATGATCGCGGATGCGGAGGGGCGTACACCCAGCGTACGATAAGTACGCCCAGTGTACACTCAAAGTTCCCAAACCCTAATTTTAGGGTTGAGGCCTATATAGAGAACCTTATGTATCGATGGATAGCCTCCATTTCTACCCTAAAGGAGCTACTACAAAACCCTAATCCATGTTTGAGTGTTCTTGGAGCTTAGAAGGTCACTATAGAAGCATCTTGGTGTTGTGGATCCAATTTCCAAACAAGAAAGGAGCAAGGAAAGGTGGTGATTTAAAGCAGAGGTTGCAGATCTGGGATTGTTGCTTCATTTCAAGGTATAAAGATCTAAACTTGGTGATTATCTCCTTAGATATGTTAGATTGAGTTTTTGGATCATTTTTATCCAAAGGTTGAAGCTTTGTGGTTCAATCCGATTTCTAGGACTTGGAGTTGCTACTCTTAGTTCTAAATGAGCCCCTAAGGTAGAAAGTTTCCATCTTGGATGTCCTAACGGGTTCATGCATGAATTAAGACCATTTTCATGGAAGTTAGTTATCACACTTCAAGTTTGGGCTCTATTGGTGGGTTGCAAGCTACCAAGTGAGGGACTTTATGGTTTAAGACGCTGAAAAGGACTTGGATCTGTGTTTGTAGCTTCTGGTTTGTAGTATTAAGCACTTAATGGAAAAGTGGCTTAACAGGGTTGTATGCTGGGCGTACAAGAAAGTACGCACGACGTACAAACCATCAGCCAGTACGCTTAGCGTATATAGATGTACGCCCCACGTACGTATCAAATTTGGGCTTTACGTTTTTGGGCCTCGGTTTGGGACAATCTTTGGGTATTTGGGCTTTAATGGGCCATCAGGAGTCAGTTAATATGGGATAATTATATGTTTTGGGCTTAGGGTAAGTACATGTTCCAGGTTTTCTTATATTAAAGGAGGGGCACGGCTCGATCACATCGCATCGATAGGGGACCTATGCACTTGATAACTTTTAATGATACTCTGATAAATGTTTTGAGATCTTGTAGTTGTGAATTAAATAAATACTTAAAGTTTTAATCAAAAAATTTAGGTTGACATTTGGGGTATTACACTTCAAACACCACATCACGAGCAACATGTAACCTGTTCTTCTTTGGGTTGAATAATCGAAAAGCTTTATTTCCTGGTTCTACACCAAGATACACCATCACCTCACTCCTGTTGCTGAGTTTTGTAAGATTACCAACTACTCATTTTGTATGTGCAACACACCCAAAAACCATAACGTTTTCAAGAGTTGGTTTCCTCTCCTTTCAACCTTGATACAAGGTCATATTTTTCACGCCTTTTGTTGGAATTAAGTTGAGCAAATAGACAACATGATGAACTTCCTATCCCCACAAGGTTTATGGTAAATCCATGGCCTTCAATAGAGATCTTGTAACCTTAAGAACAGTCTGATTATGACGTTCCGCCACCCCGTTTTGTTAAGGGATGTAGGGTGATGTCAATTGTCTTCATTACTGTAACAATTGGTGAACTTATGTGACATGAAATCACTGCTCATGTATGTTTGAAGTGTTTTCATCTTGTAGGAACTTTTATTCTCAACACGAGCTTTGAATTGTTTGAACATCAAGAAGGCATTATCCTTTGTTTTAATTGGGTAAATCATATGTACATGCAATTGTCATCAACTAATAAGAGGAAGTAATTATTGCCTCCCATGGTCTGTGGCGATATCTGACCATAAAGATCGGCATGAATCAACTCCAGAGGACTACTCGCTCGCCATTGTGCTTCCTTGGGGATCAGGTGACACGTTTGTTTTGCGACCAAACAACCTTCTCAAACTTGTGTGGGGTGTTTGATGATGGGTACTCCTTGTACTAATTCCTTTTGAACCATTGATTCTATTACCCGAAAATTCATGTGACCCAACCTAGCATGCCACAAGCACGCTTTATTATCTAGACTCGTAGCCTGACACATCGGTTGAGTTACATGGAGGATAATTTTATACAAATGATTTTTAGTTTGTTGCACCTTCATGATTAATCTTCCATATTCATCATGCACTCTTAAGAACTCATACAAGATCTCTATCTTGTACCCATCTTCAATCATGTGCCCAAGACTTAGGATATTGCTTTGTAAGGCCAGAATGAAATACACATCCGGTACAACTTCTTGTTCTACAGTTTTGGACTATAATAGTATAGTTCCTTTTCCCTTTATTTGTACCTTAGATCTATGTAACGTCCTAAAAATCATGACATAAAAATTTTTGTTTTTAGATTAATAAATCATTAATACATATCTTTCTCTTAAAACCAAGGTAACCAACTTTTAGCAAAACATCACCGAATCAGAGTAATTCACAGAATGTGGAAACATGTGGTGTGTGCTATGTAATCTTCCCGGGCTCTTACATTTGAAAACACAGAGTACCTGAAACATAAATTGAAAAACGTAAGCACAAAGCTTAGTGAGTGCCCCAAAAATACCACATAACATATAACCACAAAATATCATGCAACGTCCATATAGTTTCCACGCCCCCCCATGTTCTTTATCGGGAATGCCATGGGCTCTCCCCATGGTCTAATAACCGAGTGTCATGGACTCCCCACATGGTCTTTACCTAGAATGCTATGGGCTCCCCCATGGTCTGATATCTAATTGCCATGGGCTACCCCTATGGTCTATCATGCAAGTATCACAGAAACAACTATCATTCTACATGACAATTGATGCCTTCGACCCATGGATATAGTGAGAAGACTCACCTCGATAGTTGAACCCACGAATAACTCTTTGACTGCTGGTCCGCTAAAATCCCCGCGCTATCAAACAATTAACATCCAATCCAAACACTTGCTTACAGATGGCCCAATAAAGCCCCAAGCAATCCAATCCCAAAAGCTAGCCCAAACACACAAGGCTCATCAGACTGAGTACGCGGGGTATACAAGCACGTCCGTGCAGCGTACTTGCTTGAAGGATTGTATGCTATGCATATCTGCTTGTACACCCAACGTACTCACCCTTATTCATCCCAAACCCGATTTTCACTTAATCCATTAAGACAAAGCTTTTCAAACCACAGATCTGACCTCCTTGAGTTGGAATACCACATAAAGTTGCCAACATTACGTACATACATGAGTAGAAGAAGCTCTTAAGCTTAAAAGGGACTTATTGGTTGACTTAATGCATTCATGACTCCATAAATCACATATTGCTTGCACCTTTATGCTCAAGGATACCAAAATAAGCTTAGATCTGAAAGGATGAACCCTTAAAC